>NC_073380.1:85858470-86508470 GCF_028641065.1 Leucoraja erinaceus | reverse complement strand
ACATACTATTTCACCTGTATTTTGAAGAAACATGATTGTATAGACAACCATAGTTATATTACCGGTATGTAATGTGTCACCCGATTATTCTGTAATCTAATCACTGTTACTAAAAATTACATGTTTTTTTCAGAATCTTTCCCACCAAGCCATGTTCCTGTTTGCATTTGTTAACTGACATTCATAATGTATAAAATAAACCATTTATACAATATATTTGAAAAATTACAAAGTAAATAATAGTATGTTTACAATTAATGTCTTTCAGTATCTTCAGTGGTTCTTATTTTATACAAACTTAAAGCACACGGCATTGGGGGTTCAGTATTGATGTGGATAGAGAACTGGCTGGCAAACAGGAAGCAAAGAGTAGGAGTAAATGGGTCCTTTTCACAATGGCAGGCAGTGACTAGTGGTGGGACCCCAGCTATTTACAATATATATTAATGATCTGGATGAGGGAATTTAAGGCAATATCTCCAAGTTTGCGGATGACACTAAGCTGGGGGGCAGTGTTAGCTGTGAGGAGGATGCTAGGAGACTGCAAGGTGACTTGGATAGGCTGGGTGAGTGGGCAAATGTTTGGCAGATGCAGTAAAATGTGGATAAATGCGAGGTTATCCATTTTGGTGGCAAAAACAGGTAAGCAGACTATTATCTAAATGGTGGCCGACTAGGAAAAGGGGAGATGCAGCGAGACCTGGGTGTCGTGGTACACCAGTCATTGAAAGTAGGCATGCAGGTGCAGCAGGCAGTGAAGAAAGCGAATGGTATGTTAACTTTCATAGCAAAAGGATTTGAGTATAGGAGCAGGGAGGTTCTACTGCAGTTGTACAGGGTCTTGGTGAGACCACACCTGGAGTATAGCGTACAGTTTTGGTCTCCAAATCTGAGGAAGGACATTATTGCCATAGAGGGAGTGCAGAGAAGGTTCACCAGACTGATTCCTGGGATGTCAGGACTGTCTTATGAAGAAAGACTGGATAGACTTGGTTTATACTCTCTAGAATTTAGGAGATTGAGAGGGGATCAGCAGCATCCTATGATGACCTCATCAACATCGAGGAGTACGCAGAGACTGTAACCAGCTACATTGCCAAGTGCACTGAGGATGTCACCATCATGAAAACTTTCACTGCACGTGGAAACGAAAAGCCATGGATGACAGCAGAGGTGCGCTCGCTGCTGAGGGCTCGTGATGCAGCCTACAGAGCCGGTAACACAGCCGCTCTCCGATCCACCAGGACTGCACTGGGAAAAGGAATCAGGGCAGTGAAACGTGCCTTCGCGGGGAAAATCCAGGGACACCTCTGCGACACAGGAGACACCAGGAGGATGTGGAAGGGAATCGAAACACTGACGGGGTACAAGGCAAGGCAGCAGGTAACCGACACGGACACTTCTCTCCCAGATAAACTAAACAACTTCTTTGCACGTTTTGATGCAGCAAACACCACACCCAAGAGGAGAGCCAGCCCCTGCCTACAAACCGACCAGCCAGTCCTGACCATAGACACAATGGACACACGGATAATCCTGTCTAAGGTCAACCCGTGGAAAGCAGTCGGACCCGACAACATCCCAGGACGTGTGCTAAAGGAATGTGCTGAGGAGTTAGCAGATGTGCTAACAGACATCTTTAACATCTCCCTTAGTCAGGCCATTGTCCCCACATGCCTCAAAACTTCCACGATAATCCCCATAGCGAAGAAACCAGTGGTTGCCTGCCTAAATGACTACCGCCCTGTCGCCCTGACCCCAATAATAATGAAGTGTTTTGAACGCCTGGTGAAACCCCACATTACTGCCAGCCTCCCCTCATTGTTAGACCCCCTACAGTTTGCCTATCGCCCCAACCGCTCTACAGAGGATGCCATCTCTACCACGCTGCACACAGTAATCGCGCATCTGCAACACAAGAACACATACGCCAGAATCCTGTACATTGACTTCAGCTAATACCATCATCCCACAGAGACTTGTGGAGAAACTAACCCTGCTGGGCCTCAACACCACCCTGTGTCACTGGATCTTGGACTTTCTGACAGAGAGACCGCAGTCAGTCCGTGTTGGCAAGAACACTTCAGGCTCGATCACGCTGAGCACCGGCTCCCCTCAAGGCTGTGTGCTCAGCCCGCTGTTGTTCACACTGCTCACACATGACTGTGCTGCCAGATTCAGGGACAATAAAATCATAAAGTTCGCGGACGACACTACAGTGGTGGGACTCATCAGTGGAGATGACGAAACAATGTACAGGGAGGAAGTAGAACAACTGGTGGACTGGTGCGGCAAAAATAACCTGGAATTGAATGTCGACAAAACTAAGGAGATGGTTGTCGACTTCAGGAGGGCGCAGCCAGAGCATACACCACTCAACATTAGTGGCACTGCAGTGGAGAGAGTGGAGAGCATAAAGTTCCTCGGTGTGCAGATAACGGACAGCCTCACCTGGTCCAGGAACACCACTGGGACCGTCAAACGGGCCCATCAGCGACTGCACTTCCTGAGGAAACTAAAACAGGCCTCACTCCCCACCAACATCCTCAGGACTTTCTACAGGGGCACGGTGGAGTCTGTACTCACGTACTGCATAAATACGTGGTACTGCACCTGCAACTGCTCGGACAGGAAGGCTCTGCAGAGGGTAGTGAGGGGAGCAGAGAGGATCATTGGCGTCTCCCTACCCTCGGTACAAGAACTGTTCCAGAGCCGCTGTCTGAAGAAAGCACAGAGAATTGCCAAGGACAAACTGCACCCCCTCCACACACACCTGGATCTCCTGCCATCAGGCAAGAGATATCGAAGCATCAAAGCCCGGACTACGAGGCTGCTAAACAGCTTCCTACCACAGGCTGTGAGGCTGCTAAACAGTCACTCTGCACTCACAGTCACTTGACTTGACTCTGCGGCTGGCACGGACACTTTAATAGCTGGCACTGGCCACTCAAATCAGCGGCCCCGGACATTTTATATGATTGGTTTACTGTATTTTAACATTGTGTTTTTTACCTGCTTTTAACTATTTATACTGTTCCATCAGGGACTGGATTGTTTTTTTAGTGTTATTATGTGTGAAGTGTTTTTAAATTTCATGTGCGAGGCTCCACTATTCACTGGGAAACGTCTTTTCATTTTGCACTGTACTTGTTGCTTGCAAGATGACAATAAAGGTTGATTGATTGATTGATTGATTGATTGATTGATCTTATAGAAACTTACAAAATTTTTAAGGGGTTGGACAGGCTAGATGCAGGAAGATTGCTCCCGATGTTGGGGAAGTCCAGGACAAGGGGTCACAGCTTAAGGATAAGGGGGAAATCCTTTAAAACCGAGATGAGAAGAACTTTTTTTCACACAGAGAGTGGTGAATCTCTGGAACTCTCTGCCACAGAGAGTAGTCGAGGCCAGTTCATTGGCTATATTTAAGAGGGAGTTAGATGTGTTCCTTGTGGCTAAGGGGATCAGAGGGTATGGAGAGATGGCAGGTACGGGATACTGAGTTGGATGATCAGCCATGATCATATTGAATGGCGGTGCAGGCTCGAAGGGCCGAATGGCCTACTCCTGCACCTAATTTCTATGTTTCTATGTTATTTGAATGCAGACTTTCCCAAAAGCCAAGATTTGGATTTGATATTTTAGTCAGAACCATGACTCAGTAAGTTGACTTTGAATTTTGCAAGCTACTTATTTTCAAAATATCAATACTGTTTAATCAGCTATTTAAAAAAGAGAGAGAGAGAGAGAGATCTTCTGAAACATCATCTTTTCCCCAGAGATGGTGTCTGACCCACTGAGTTACTCCAACTTTTTTTATAATCAATCTTTGATTTAAACCAGCATCTGCAGTTCCTTCCTGCATAGGAGAGAACTGCAGATGCTGGTGAAAATCGAAGATAGACACAAAAATGCCAGATGCATCAAGCTATGGTTAGACACAAAATGCTGGAGTAACTCAGCGGGACAGGCACCATCTCTGGGGAGAAGGAATGGGTGAAGTTCCTTCTCTCCAGAGATGCTGGCTGTCCCACTGAGTTACTCCAGTATTTTGTGTCTACCTTTTACAAAATGGATGTGGTTGTCAAATGGATGGTTACCTCAGTAGGAAGCCAATGAAATAAGAGTTACTCAGGACAGCATCCTGACCCAAACGACCCTCCCAGTAGGTGAATGGTGAAAGATTCAACACATTATAGGCAATTGTGAGGAATGGGAATACTGAGAATGCTCCAAGTGCTGGCATTTACGAGGCTCATGGATAGGCACATGAATATGCAGGGACTAGAATGGTATGGTTTACATGCAGGCGGAGGAGGTTATTTTCACTTGGCATCACATTGGACATTGTGGGCCGAAGAGCCCATTCCTGTGCTGCACTATTCTATGTACTTTGTGCTATATGTGAAAACAGTCACTACAGGGTCAGATACAGGTCAAGAAAGAGGCCAATGACCCTGCATAGAGGTTACTCACTATGGATACCAAGTCCACTTTGATATATCTCTCATCCCAAGAAGAGATATTTGAAACTGGAAATCTATCAGCCTTGCCATCAATGGATCATGAAATGTCATGATGCCAGCTTTATCTAATCAAATGGATAGATTTCAAGTCGAAGGTCATCTCTGCATATTCTACAATATGACTAATTTGAGCTGCAGCATGAAAAATGAACCTAGCCATGCATCATACCAAAAAAAGTTCATCGATTGACCTAATAAATCCAGTTAACAGAAGTTCTCTTGGAAATGACTATGTTCTCAATCGCTAAACAGGGAAGACCTCAATTAAGAATCTGACCCAGCTACTGAAATGGAATTTGATCTATCAATTAAAACACATGACCTGTTGTTGCCATCAGAGTCTACTAATTGGTTGGTTGGACAGGCCTTCTACAAAATCATTGGGATGATTTAGAAAAGAGGATATGCTTAGAATTTGGAAGATCATAGATACTGAAGTATGAATTGCAAGTGATGGACAGCCCTTAAACAGCAAGACAAAGCTAGCCCTGAGCAAGCGGAAATTGAACATACTTATATAGTGCATTAAAGTATGCTTGACCATTAACAAGATTCCAATTCTCACAAACGATGTCACTGTTTACATCTCTATCCTAACACACATTTATAGAATCACACCAAAACCACATATGTATCTTGTGATTCATATGAAACATCACAGGAGCAAATAACCATGTTAATAATCTGTTTCTTAAATGGTATCTGCAAACATATGTGAGGCACTAACATGTAAATTTCCTCATTTTCAGTCTTCTGGAATATGCTGTTCTCTCCAACACAAAGACCTGAACCAGAAATTCTGAACAAGTGTAAAAACTGTGCAGTTAAGGGAAAACCAATACTGAACACTTAAAAACTCACAAAAATCAGACTATTTCACGACAAGAAAATATTACTTGCACCTTCACTGCAAATCATTATTCAAAAGCAATGTAAATATATTAAGAAAGATTTCTATCCGAAGGGTTTTCCAAAATGGTGACAGGCAGCAATAACGTGTTCACCTTTAAAATCTCTGGGAAATCACACTTGGTAAATCACAAACAATTGTTGTTTAATCTGATAAATTCAAATGGATAGGTTACTTCTGAATGAGAAACAGGATTTCATGAGAAATTATTGAAATCTTAACCCACCACAGAAGAAAATACACAGGCAGACTGCAATTTTAGTTCAAAAGAAAAGTTCTAAATGCAAAGAATAATTAACTACTCGGCTGCATTTAAACCTACTCTAATCAAACGGGCAGTTGACAGCCCACAACGACTGGATAGTTAAATTAAGTACATATTAGAGCTGTTGGTAGGATTATAAAAGGGACTTCTATGTAAATTACCAGTTATTGTAGCCACAAAGTCTAGCTTCACGGTAAATGTGGTTTACGTTTTTGAGCTGCAGAACCTCTAAAGTAACATATAATGTCCATGGATGACTACTCTAGGGAAATTTTAATTTAATTTGCCTGTCAGGCATGTGACAGAATTGTGCATGACATTGGTCTTACTATCTGCCCGATTTTATTCTCCACTGAAGTCAAGTTGCAACTTGACAGAATTTAACATATCTACAAATCTTGGATTTTGAAGCAAGCCACAAAGTATCACCAAGGTCAATGAAGGGTAATGAAAACTGGGTATAAAACCTGTACTATGAGTTTTCCAAACAATGAATTGGGTTAAAATGACCCGTTTAAAAAAAAAAAAAAATCAAACACAGCATAAACTGCTAAAACATTGAGCGGTGAATTTGGTCCACGATGCGTTCAATTGAACTTGCAATGTTTGTCAAATTACACAAATAGAAGTAGAAAGAAAAAAAAAAGGTGCATTCAACATAGTGAAGTATACTTGGATAAATGTCAGAGTGCTAAGATATAAGAATAGTAGAATAATAAGATTAAGAATTTCTCCTACCTTTCCTTTGGTGTTCCAATACCGTGTTTGCCCAATAAATGAGTGCTAAGATGTTTCTTCATAACAAAGGCCCATCTGAAATAAAATGAAAGACAGCAGTTTTGTTCAGTTCTGTTTCAGCCCATGCCGCTTGAAATGTCTTCAGTGAAAATTCTTCAGTAAAAGCTCTTATGTCTTGTAGTGAAAGCAAAGTGCAAGACATTAGAGCTTTTACATTGCACATTCATTGCATAGTACTGAATTGAATCTCCACCCCAAGGTTTTATCACAAGTTTCATTGTAAAATGTCCTGAAAATGTTGTACTTTATTACACAAAGTCCAGGAGAAATTTTGATAAAGTTTCTACTTACTGATTTATAACTTCGCAGTCTCCAAGTAAAACTAATTGTATGCATGCAGGTTAAAACTTCCTAATTTTAACTTAACAAAATATTCTGGATTTAAACATTTTAATTAAGATATTTTAACAGTTATGTGATATTTCAGCTTCTGCTTTAATTACATACAGAAAAATAAACATACAAATTTATGAGAAGAGTTGGCTACTAGGCCGCATCCATAATCCAAGAACATGGCAGATCTGTTAGTAACCTCTTGCACATTCAGATTACCTGCAGTAAACTGATGGAAGGGTGGGTGTTGCATTCCAAAAAAAGCTGTATCACTATTTTCCTTAATGTGAAGCTACACCAAATGAGTTGTAAACATTAATTTTATATTTTCAGATGAGTTCTGAAAGAGCAAATTTTATTCCTCAATTTTTTGGGCAGTGACTTGTGAATTCTGTAAGGGCGAATTGCTGTGAGATAAATTACTATAATGTTGGATGCCTGTATTTATCTACCTCAACATTAAACATATTCAATACTCTCTGCCGCAAAGATCGATGGAAGCAGAGTTTCGAAGTATCAGAACCTTCTGAGAGAAAACATGTGCCCCATCTCTGCCGTGATTGAGCAGACCCTATTTTTAACAATGGCCACTACTTGTAGATTCTCCCATGAACATCCTCTCCACCCTGTCAAGACCCCTTGAGATCTTATGTTTCAATCAAGTCTCCTCCCCTTTTTCTAAGCTCCAGCAGATATAAATCCAACTTTTCTTCACAAAATGACTTATCTACTCAAGGTATTTATCGATTAAACTTCAGAATTCATTCTAATGTGTTAATATCTTTTTGTAAACTAAGATCAATAACATAGACAGTGTTCCAGATATGATCTCAATTAACTCACCAATGACCTCTATAACTGAAATAAAATCTCCCTTCTTCTGTATTCAATTTCCCAACTAGTAAACAACAAAATAATCTGTTAAATTCCCAAAATGCTTTGGGAAAATATCTGTTCTACCAGCATACTAGTCTTTAGCAAATTATATATTTGGATATGCAGATCCTGTTGTGTCTCATAAGTCTGTAATTTTTCACCATTTGGATTACATTATTTTTTTTTAACTTTTCCGCTACCTGATCCGCTCTCAGATGGCGGACCTGATCACCGTTGGGTTTCTTGTCGGCTCCTTCTCGGCTTCGGTGACCAGCCTGCTCGCCATAACCATCGACCGCTACCTGTCGCTGTACAACACGCTCACCTGCTATTTCAAGAGGACAGTGGTTTTACATACACACCTTGCTGGCGACGGCCTGGGGTGTCTACATCTGCTTGGATCTGATCCCCATCCTCGGCTGGAACTGTCTCAGCAACCAGTCTACCTGAAGCATCGTCAAGCTTCTGACCAAGGCCAACCTGACCGTCCTCTCCATCTCCTTCCTGGTCAACTTTGGCCTCATGCTTCACCTCTACATTAAGATCTGCGAGATAGTGTGTCGCCACGCTCACCAGATCACATTCCAGCAACACTTCTTCGCCACCTCTTACGCCATGAGTACCAAGAAGAGCGTCTCTACCCTGGCCATCGTCGTGGGCACCTTTGGTACCAGTTGGCTCCTGTTCGCTATTAACTGCCTGGTCAGCCACCAGGACTACCCGGCGGTGTACACCTACGCCAAGCTCCTGCCGGTCACCTACAATTCCATGATCAACCCCATCATCTACGCCTTCAAGAACCAGGAGAGACAGAAAGCCACGTGGCTCCTCTTGTGCGGTTGCTTCCAGTCTAATACCTCCTTGCACTCCAGGTCACCCAGCAAGGTCTAGACTTTCGGGGACTCTTCTGGGATTTAATAGGAACCCGAGGGGTAACTTCTTCACACAAAGGGTGGTGGGATGTATGGAACAAGCTGCCAGAGGAGGTAGTTGAGGCAGGGACTATCACAACCTTTATGAGATAAACAGACAGGTACATGGTAGGACAGGGGATATGGGGAGAAGGCAGGAACGGGATATTGATTGGGGATGATCAGCCATGATCACATCGAATGGCTGCGCTGGCTCGAAGGGGCGAATGGCCTACTCCTGCACTTATTGTCTTGTCTAAGTTAACATTTCCCCCCATATAATTCTTCATTTGTCAGATTTGTTCACTCGCTTAACTAATTATATCATATATAACCAGATAACAATTACAGCACGGAAACAGGCCATCTCGGCCCTACAAGTCCGTGCCGAACACTTATTTTCCCCTAGTCCCATCTACACAATCATCCCACTACCAAAAAAGCCTGTTATCAGCGGCCTTAACGACTACCGACCGGTCGCTCTCACACCAGTCATCATGAAGTGTTTCGAGAGGCTGGTCCAGCAGCACATCAAAGCCAGCCTCCCGCCCACCTTCGATCCACACCAGTTTGCCTACAGAGCAAATAGGTCCACTGAGGATGCCATCGCCACTGCTCTTCACACTGCACTGACCCACCTTGAACACCAGGGGAGCTATGTGAGGATGCTTTTCATTGACTTTAGCTCTGCCTTCAATACCATCATCCCCAGCAGACTGGTCACCAAACTCATGGATTTAGGACTCTCCAAACCCATCTGCCTCTGGATCAAGGACTTTCTGTCTAACCGCCCCCAGACCTTCAGACTTGGCCATCACCTCTCCACCCCCACCACACTCAGCACCGGCTCCCCACAGGGCTGTGTGTTGAGCCCCTCCTCTACGCCCTCTACACCCACGATTGTGCCCCCACCCACTCCACCAACACCATCGTCAAGTTTGCAGACGACACGACTGTGGTTGGACATATCTCAGGAGGAGATGAAACAGCCTACAGGGAGGAAGTCCAAAGACTGGCAGCGTGGTGTTCAGACAACAACCTCATCCTAAACACCACAAAAACAAAGGAAATTATCATAGACTTCCGTAAGAACAGTGCAGCCCCCAAACCCCTATTCATCAATGGGGACTGTGTGGAAAGGGTCTCAGGCTTCAGATTCCTGGGCACACAAATTACGGAGGATCTCTCCTGGACTACAAACACCACCACAGCAGTCAAGAAGGCCCAGCAGCGACTCTACTTTCTGAGGATCCTCAGGAAAAACAACCTGGAGGAGAAGCTGCTGGTGTCCTTCTACCGCTGCTCCATCGAGAGTGTGCTGGCGTACTGTATAACCACATGGTATGTCAGCTGCTCTGCAGCGGACAGGAGAGCCCTTCAAAGGCTCATCAACACCGCACAAAAAATCACTGGCTGCCCACTGCCCTCCCTGAAGGACATCTTCAGCTCTCGCTGCCTTGGCAGGGCAGCCAACATCCTGAAGGACCCTTCCCACCCTGGACACAACCTGTTCCACCTGCTGCCCTCTGGCAGACGGTACAGGTCTTTCAAAACTCGCACAAACGGACTCAGAGACAGCTTCTACCCCATAGCCATACGTGAACTTAACAATGCAAAATAAGAAATAACACTCACATTCAACTGAATGGTTCTACCTCAGCTGCTATTGTTATTTATCTGTAATTTTTTTTTATATGTATATATTTTTACCTTTTCTTATATATTTAAAATTGCTCTTGTGAATCGCACCGTGGGATTGACTTTTAAATTTCGTTGTACCATGTGCAATGATAATAAAGAGATTTATTCATTCATTCACCTGCATTCAGACCATAACCCTCCATTCATTTCCCATCCATATACCTATCCTTTTGCATCATTGTGTCCTCTTCACAACTTGATTTCCCATCTACCTCAGCAAATTCAGTAAATCATTTACTTAAATTGTGAAGGTTGAGGTACTTATACCCATCCATATGGCATTATGTGCATTCATATCTTGTCAACTAGAAAGAGGTCCATTTATGTTTCCTATTGGCCAGTCAACTTACAATGTACACCAACATATCATGTCCTGCACAATGAGGTTTTATTTTCCGTGATACTTCACTGGAAATCTACGCATAGTATATCCATGATTCCCCAATATCCATGATTCCTTGTATGTTGCAAAACATACATGGCTAATAAAGTACTATTATGATTATGATTATCCACAAAATGGTACATTTTTGGAGAACTCCAATAAATTGGCCAAATATAACCACTTTCAACAAAATACATTGATTTTACCTGGCTCCCTTGAACTTTTCTATGTGCCCAGCATAATGCATATATGATGCATCAGGTTAAAGGGTTTATAATGTATATTAAGTATATTTCTATATGAGCTTCTAATATATTCAGCTGTGCTGTACTTTCCTGCTTTCTCTCCTTCCCTCTATAAGGGAGTTACATTTGCAATTTACTATTTTCCAATCTAATCGAATTTCCCCCAAATGTTTGAAATGTTTGAAAATTAAAACCAATGAATAACCCACCACTTAGTTATTTTAACACCCTGCAATGAAGCCCACTGGGGCATGGATACTTGTCAACCTGTGGCTCCAACCATATTTTCAGTCTACACTGCCTTGCTGATTGTAAATGTCCCCAGATTCCTCTGATCCTTCCAATTTCCACTGTCTAGGATGTGACTTCTGTTCTTTTGCTACGGCTGACACACACAAACCTTTTTTAATTAATCAGTATTGTCTTTGCTATCAATTTCCCAGACTAACTTTCTAATATTTCCTTCATTGTTAATCTTATTTTTTTACATTTGATCCAATTTTGTGGCCTACCTTGGAATTTGTTCAATTACATGCTTTTAGATTTCATATTACCTAATTTACCAGCTATTTTTAGCCAGCATGTCCTTATCATTTCCCTTTTTAAGTTTATAATTCTAGTCTTACATTCATTCTTCTTTTCTTCAATGTAGCATTCAATCATATTATGATCACTGCCACAAATGAGTGCCTTCATGATGACATCATTTATCAATCTTATCTCATTGCTCAAAAATCAATCTGGTATAGACACAAAAAGCTGGTGTAACTCAGGATCTCTGGAGAGAAGAAATGGGTGATGTTTCGGGTCGACACCCTTCTGGGCCTCAATCCGAACCATCACCCATTCCTTCCCTTCAATGATGTTGACTGGCCCGCTGAGTTACTCCAGCTTTGTGTCTATCTTCGGTTTAAACCAGCATCTGCAGTTCCTTCCTACACATCAATGTGGTATATATTTGTGCGTTCCATGTTTTATTCAGTGTTCTTTAAAATGTTTTAAAATTGTGATTTTCCTTCCTTGTTTACAATTTTTTGCAAATTCTTTAAAGTTGATATATAAACAAGTGCAGAAACCTCTCTGCAAAAAAACCCACAAAGTATTGGAGTCACTCAGGAGGTCAGGCAACACCTCTGGCGGACTTGGATAGGTGATGTTTCTGGTCAGGATTTGATCCCATCCCGATGCTGTTTGACTCGCTAGGTTACTCCACATTATGTTTTAATACTTTGAGGTTGTTCAATTAGCTTAATGACATCACTACTGGACCACAAGATGCCCTTTAACCTGATGCACGACAATAAGGTGATTACTAACATTTTGAGAAACTTAGTTCATGTTAGTCACAAGCACTTTTTATCCACTGAAGGCAGTTCCTAGAATAGTTATTTCACAACAGCACCAGCTCTGATATTGGTGAAGAAAGGGGAGGACTGGAGATTTGTCAGGATTACGAATAGATTTCATCCAACTATTCGATTGACATGAATACAACAAAATATAAAATCAATACTGTATGTGGTCTTGGTGGCATTCAAAGAAAAGTGACAAAAATGGTAAACTTGTCAAAACCTGTAAAATAATATGCTTACTTGAGATCAATGCTGTACAGTCTAGTTATGTGTTGACACATTTAATATGTCTAAAAGTCTCAGATTTTGAAAAAGCCACATGAAGTATGCATTAACTCAGAGAGCCAATAGAAAAATGACTGACACAAACAAAACTGTGGATCCAAACTATAGTAGTTATTTTAATTGACAATCAATTTGATGATGAGCTGAGTTAGCAATATGTATTAAAATTATTTGTCAAATAATACATCTTCTGCCACTAAACTATTTCAGTATATAGTATTTCCCAAATTTCCCAATATTAATCATTTCTAAACTTTTATGTATCATCAATAAATTATTTATTTATTGTCATAGTCATAGAGTGATTCAGTATGGAAACAGGCCCTTCGGCCCAACTTGCCCACAGCAGCCAACAATATCCCAGCTACACTAGTCCCACTTGTCTGCGCTTGGTCCATATCCCTCTAAACCCGTCTTATCCATGTATTTGTTTGTCTCTTTAATGATGGGCTAGACCTAGCCTCATCTACCTCCTCTGGCAGCTTGTTCCATACACTCACCACCTTTGTGTGAAAATGTTACCCCTCAGAATCAAATCAAGTTCAAGTTCAAATGTATTTGTCACATGCACCATAAGGAGCAGTGAAATGTAATTTACCGTGCAGCGTTACAATTAAAAAAAGACACAATACACAACATAATTCAACACAGACATCCACCACAGCATTCTTCACTGTGGTGGAAGGCAATACAGTTCAGACAGTCCTCCTCCTCCCTTGTTCACCCGTGGTCAAGGCCCTGACGCTCCGTAGTCGCCGCTACGGATGGCCCGAAGTTCAAGCCCTTTTGTCCGGACGGTCGGAACGCTGACGTCGGGAAAGGTCAAGCACACCCCGCGGCCCGGAGCTCCCACATCAGCCACCTCCTTACCGGAGACAGAGGCTTCAAGATGTCGTAGGCCGCAGGCTGGCAGTCGGCCTTTCACCTTTCACCTTGAACCTATGTCCTCTGGTCCTCGTTTCCCCTACTTTAGGCAAGATACAATGTGGATCTACCCGATTTATTCCTCTCATGATTTTGTACACCTCTATAAGATCCCTCCCACCCTCCTGCGCTCCATGGAATAGAGACCCAGCCTACTCAACCTCTCCCTATAGCTCACACCCTCGAGTGCTGACAACATCTTTGTAAATCTTTTCTGAATCCTTTCAAGCTTGACAATATATTCCCTATAACATGGTGACCAGAACTGAACACAATATTCTAAATGCGGTCACACCAACGTCTTATACAACTGCAACATGATCTCCCAATTTCTATACTCAATACTCTGACAGAAGGCCAAAATGCCAAAAGCCAATTTGACCACCTTATCTACCTGCATCTCGACCTTCAAGGAACCATGCACCTGTACTAGATCACTCTGCTCTACAACACTACCCAGAGGTCAACCATTTACTGTGTAGGACCTGACATTGTTAGACGTCCCAAAATGCAACACCTCACACTTCTCTGTATTAAATTCCATCAACCATTCCTCAGCCGACCTGGCCAATCGATCCAGACCCTGCTACAATCTTTCACAACCATCTTCACTATCTGCAAAACCACTCACTTTTATATCATCAGCAAACTCGCTAATCTTGCCCTGTATGTTCTCATCCAAATCATTGATGAAGATGACAAACAGTAACGGGCCCAGCACCGAACCCCGAGGCACACCACTAGTCGCAGAGTAGCAACCTTCCACCATCACCCTCTGCTTCCTTCCATGGAGCCAGTTTGCTATCTCCTTGGATCCCATGCAATCTAACCTTCCAGAGCAGCCGACCATGCGGAACCTTGTCGAACGCCTTCTTGAAAACAACATCCCCAGCTCTGCTCTCATCGACCTTTTGGTCACGTCGTCAAAAAATCAATCAGATTTGTGAGACACGACTTCCCACGTACAAAACCATGCTGACTATCCCTAATCAGACCTTGCCCATCCAAATGCCTGTATAACCCATCCCTCAGAATACTCTCTAGCAATTATCCAACCACAGATGTTAATAAGCTCACCGGCCTACAGTTCCCAGCATTTTCCCTGCAGCCCTTCTTGAAAAGAGGCACAACATTTGCCACCCTCCAGTTTATTTAAAGACGACATAAATTTCAACCAGGGCTCCCGCTATTTCCTCTCTAGTTTCTCGCAATGTCCTCGGATATGTCTGATCAGTTCCTGGAGATTTGTCTATCTTCATAAACAACAGTACAATAGACAATAGGTGCAGGAGTAGGCCATTCGGCACTTCGAGCCAGCACCGCCATTCAATGTGATCATGGCTGATCATCCCCAATCAGTACCCCGTTCCTGCCTTCTCCCCAAATCCTCTGACTCCGCTATCTTTAAGAGCCCTATCTAGTTCTCTCTTGAAAGTATCCAGAGAACCGGCCTCTACCACTCTCTGAGGCAGAGAATTCCACAGACTCACAACTCTCTGTGAGAAAAAGTGTTTCCTTGTCTCCTTTCTAAATGGCTTACCCCTTATTCTTAAACTGTGGCCCCTGGTTCTGGACTCCCCCAACATCAGGAACATGTTTCTTGCCTCTAGCGTGTCCAAACCCTTAACAATCTAATATGTTTCAATAAGATCCTCTCATCCTTCTAAACTCCAGAGTGTACAAGCCCAGCCGCTCCATTCTCTCAGCATATGGCAGTCCCGCCATCCTGGGAATTAACCTTGTAAATCTACGCTGCACTCCCTCAATAGCAAGAATATCCTTCCTCAAATTAGGGGACCAAAACTGCACACAAAACTCCAGGTGTGGTCTCACTAGGGCCCTGTACAACTGCAGAAGGACCTCTTTGCTCCTATACTCACCCCCTTGTGTTATGAAGGCCAACATGCCATTCACTTTCTTCACTGCCTGCTGTACCTGCATGCTTACTTTCATAGATTGATGAACAAGGACCCCCAGATCCCGTTGTACTTCCCCTTTTCCCAACTTGACGCCAATTAGATAGTAATCTGCCTTCCTGTTTTTGATACCAAAGTGGATACCAAAGTACCTTCAGTACTTCTTCGATGGCAACACTGACTGCTCTCAAAACACTTCCATTGACTGCCCCAAGTTCCTCCGTCCTACTGTCTGTCTTCCTCCTCGGTAAATACAGAGGAGAAATACTCATTGAGGACCTTGCCCATCTCCTGTTGATTCCTGAGAGGTCCCATTCTCTCTAGTTTCCCTTTTCCCCCTTATGTATTTATAAAATCTTTTGGGATTGTCCTCAATGCCACCCGCCAGAGCTATCTCCTGGCCCCTTTTTGCCCTTCTAATCTCCTTTTAGAGTTTAATCCTTCGTTCCACAAACTCCTCCAGGGATGTATTTGATTCCAGCTGCCTCCACTGTACCTGTCCCATGCGTCCTTCTTGTTTTTGTCCACCACCACCGTCTCTCTAGACCATTAATGTCCTAAAATTATCAAATTGCTTGTCTGTTGTCAGTATTAGATGAACAGAAATCAGGTTCAAATTCAGCATCGGGAAGAACAAAGCCAATGAAACGATGATTTTTCCTTTACTTTATGCACATTGCAGTGATGTATGTACTTTGACTCTGATTCGACTTGCTACGAGGTGGAGTCAATGCCTATTTGCTCGGATTTTAACACCTCAGCCTATGTTGACGCAGCAGGTAACAATATCATTACAGCAGGTAACAATATTTAGGTTATTTAGATGACATTTATCAATTTTGCAATCAAGACAATAGAACACATGAAAGCACGTACATTTACCTAAAGAAAATGCTGTCTAATGTTGTGTTAAGATGCCAACAGGCTTTTCTATTCTCCAATTTCCCCAACTGCAGATCTCTGAAGAGTCAGATGAAGTTTGTGCAGAAATACCATTCATTTTGCCTCTGCACTGCACACATCTTTAGGACAGTATCTGGGAGCAGAGCCAAGGAAAGACAGCTCTACAGTATTCAACAGCTTTGGCTTCCAAAGATGAGACTGAGACACTGAGTACGATTTTGACCTGGTTTGTCCCTTTTTGACCAAACTTTGCTGCCAACGTAGTGAACTATCGTTGATAGTACAACTGATCGTAGAACACCCATGATCGACTGATCGTAGAACACCCATGATCGACTGATGATCACGTCACACTGGAATTTGTTTTTGAATCACATCCAGTGGGTGGTTTATCACTTCTATACTTTGAAACCATCACTTTCCAAGACAGACTGTACTTCCCCCTTCGTTAAATCAATGTTTTGACCTGATGCTAAATTTTTGGAATGGTCTCATTCAGGCCACTTTTTCTGCTGAAGTAGAGATTTATTGTAGAAAGAGATATTACCTAATCTGAGGTATTCGGGCCCAAACTTACTTTTCTCTTGGAAATCGATTAATTAATCATTGAGAAAATAAATAATTACACGACAAAGCTCTGAAAATCCCCAGAATATCCCAAAGGGCAATGTAAAAAATGTTTGGGTAATATTCAGAATAAGGGACAGAAGTTTGTATGAGGGGGAACTTCTTTGCAGAGTGGTGGCGTGTGGATAACTTGCCTGGTGGAGGCAGGTTCAGTAATTGGATAGTTGGATGAGAAGGGAAAGGGTTATGGTACGAGGCAGGCAGGTGGGACTAAGGGGAAAAACACCACACATGGACATTGCATGGCCTGTTTCCGTGCTGTTATATGGAGATGAGTATAGTTTCAACACACTCAGGCTAGCTCAACACACAAGATTCACTCACTCCAGCAGCACTGACGCTCAGTAACAGCACTGCAGCAATTCACTGAGAGTCCTTAGAATGCTTTTTCCAAATCCACGATCTCTATCCACTAGAAGGACACCGGCAACATAGGCATGGGAACACCACCACTTGGATGTTACCCTCCAAGTCACACACCATCCTGATGTACAAACACATCATCGTTCTTTTACTATCACTGGGTCAAAACCTTGGAACTCCCTCCCTAATAGCATTGTGTGGGTATACGCACACCTCAAGGACTGCAGCAGTCCAAGAAGACAGCTCGCCACCACCTTCTCAAGGGCAACTAGAAATGACCAATTAAATGCTGGCTCAGCCTGTGAAGCCCACATCCATGAATGAATATAAGAAAAAAATACTATTCAACTAGCAAATTGAGTTTCAAGGACATTATTCCAGCCACCTGCACAATATCTCAGCAATAACACAGTTTGGAGAGTAGTGAAATACTAAAAAAATCAATATCAGAACTAGGAGATGAATTATAATGCTACAAAATTGAAAGCAAGATAGACCTATGAAAAGTAGATTAATAATAGAGGTGAAGAAATAAAGGTCATCTGTTTAAAAAAAAATGGAACAAAGGGTATGCTGATGGGGCGAGACAAAACAGAGTAGAGGTCTCATCCAGAAAAGTCAAAGATGGAGCCCAAGCCAGGAGACTCTTTATGTGCTGGTCTCAGAAGTAGATCTGCAATCACGCATAACAATTGTTCCACTCTTTGGATGGGATTTGGATTTACACTGTGGATGGCTCAATCGTAATCATGTACAGTCTTTCCGCTGACTGGTTAGCATGCAACAAAAGCTTTTCACTGTACCTCATGACAATAAACTAAACTAACTGATAGTCTATTCCTATGCTGTAATATGGAAACATAGAAATTAGGTGCAGGAGTAGGCCATTCGGCCCTTCGAGCCTGCACCGCCATTCAATATGATCATGGCTGATCATCCAACTCAGTATCCCGTACTTGCCTTCTCTCCATACCCTCTGATCCCTTTAGCCACAAGGGCCACATCTAACTCCCTCTTAAATATAGCCAATGAACTGGCTTGACTACCCTCTGTGGCAGAGAGTTCCAGAGATTCACCACTCTCTGTGTGAAAAAAGTTCTTCTCATCTCGGTTTTAAAGGATTTCCCCCTTATATCCTTAAGCTGTGACCCCTTGTCCTGGACTTCCCCAACATCGGGAGCAATCTTCCTGCATCTAGCCTGTCCAACCCCTTAAGAATTTTGTAAGTTGCTATAAGATCCCCTCTCAATCTCCTAAATTCTAGCGAGTATAAACCAAGTCTATCCAGTCTTTCTTCATAAGACAGTCCTGACATCCCAGGAATTAGTCTGGTGAACCTTCTCTGCACTCCCTCTATGGCAATAATGTCCTTCCTCAGATTTGGAGACCAAAACTGTACACAATACTCCAGGTGTGGTCTCACCAAGACCCTGTACAGCTGCAGTAGAACCTCCCTGCTCCTATACTCAAATCCTTTGTAATATGTAAAAAGAACAATCAAACTAAACTGAAAAAGTAGTAAACATAAGACTGCTTTCCAAGTCACCTTGAGATTTATTTTCCACAAATTACAGGTACAAGATGGTACACCACATTTTTTTTTGTGATGGAATAAATTAAGCTAAGTGAGTTGTATTTTGCATGGCCACTGATAATACATCATGGAGTAAACAGGAGAGTCTCTCTTTATATACCTCTTACCATATTTTATGCTAAAGGGAAAGGACATTATGTAATTAGGAATGCATTATGGGACAATGATACCTGAATGGGTTCAAGCTGGAGCGCATGCCTCTAGCGTGGGCTGACAGTAGCTTATCAATCTTACTTATTCTTTATGATGTGTTAATATTTTTAGAAAGGTAACGAACTACTGAATGGCACACATCTGTGACTATATTCTCCAGTGAAAACTGCTACATTATCATCAACAGGACATGTTGAAATGATATAGACGTTGTAGAGATTGAATACAGTATATGCATGACAGACCAATGTTTATGCTTTGAACCCTGCTTCCAAAACTTGCCAAGAGTCAAGTCAGAAATGTTCATATGCACTGGATATGAAGTGGAACAAAAATTCTTACTTGCTGCAGTTTTACAGACAAGAAAAACAATAAATATACAATAAAATATCAGTCATTCGAAGTAAACTAGACCATAACGATGCAAATACCAAATTACAAAGTGTAGATATTATAATGCAAATTCTGTACTGGTTTGGTGCTAAGGTAGGGTTGTGGTAAGAGTTGAATAGGGTGGTTCAAGAGCCTGATGGATAGAAGCTGTTCTTGAACCTGGAGGTAACAGTTTTTAAGGCTCCTGATGGTAACAGTGAGAAGAGAGCGTGGCCAGGGTGACGTGGGTCTTTAATGATGTTAGTCACATTCTTGAATCAATGCATCCTGTAGATCCCTTTGATGCTGGAGAGGTCAGTACTCATGGTGGACCAGGCAATCCTCACTACTTTCTCCAGACTCTTTTGTTCATGAACATTCACATTTCTGAACAAGGCTGTGATGGACTCGTTGTATTTTCCACCATACACTTTTTAGGTTTGATACAATATTTAGTTACTTGCCACATCTACTCAAGTTGATAACAGCCACACAATTTACTATAACATTTGCATTGTGCATATAATTCACGAAGCATTGGTGGTTTTCTGTTTTAAAGGAAATGCTAAATTGCATGTACATGCTGTTATGTAATGTTTTGTTTAAATATTTTGGGATATCTCTGAGTGACAAAAATGAAAATAACTCAAAGCTGGTAAATGAAGGGTTTTACTATCAAATTGTTACAACATCTTCAAAGCACTGTAGAAAATATCACCATTGTGATTTTATGAGTTTGAAATGGTACTTTGACAAGTCTTTTGCTAGAATTTTGCAAGCCACTAGTATTAAAGTTTCTAATGTAAGATCATCAACCAGGAACATTATTTCTTTCACCACTGGCGTTGCCTTACCTCATGAGTATTTCGAGCATTTTGGATTTTTATTTCAGGATCCTGGTCTCCATTACTTTTAGATTTTTATGGCAACTTAGCAATCCTGCAATTTCTAAACCTCAAAACACTACAAAATGCAGGCTGCAGTACAAAAAACAAGGCAGATATCTCATGTATACTGTACACTACCGAGAAGGATGTGAAAGATGAAAAAAGCTGTTCATATTTTCCGAAGAATGAAATTGTCAGATCTGCTGTTGACAATTTAGCAAACCTCATCAATTCTGTGATGGCTCTGAGAAATTTACTGTGAAATCTGTTGTCCCTGGAAGCATTTTATGATCCTTAACAGCTGCAGGAAGCCACTCAAAGCAACCTATATGCAAATGATCATCTCACACCACACAAAAAATAAACCACATGAAACAAGTTATTCTTTATGTAAATAATGCATTGCAATTAGATATATGATTCTTTCCCCCACCCCAACCCCCCCTTCCCCCTTCAGGGAAGTGAAAGTTTTGCATTTCATTAAAGATTGCTTCCAAAAATCCCAAATGTAAAACCTCAATTTAACAACACACTTTGTCTGTTACAATTTAAAAGTACTTACCATGGCTTTCAAATCTAGCGAGCCAAAGATATTAACGTAAAATGAAACATACATCATAATTGTTGATGGGTGTTAAATATTAACGTGAAATTGCGAAAGCAGTTGGCAAAATTGTTACAGAAGTCTCCCTTAGTGTCTCTTTCAGTTAACAGATTCTGAACATCTATTAATTAATTATCAGCGGCTGTTTTATAACATCTGTATATAGTCACCTCTAGCAGGTGCCTCACAGCTCTACAGCTGTGCATGTCAGTCAGAGAAAGAGTGCGTTTGAAGTAATAGTTTGCTTACTCTAAAAATGACACGACTCAGCAGCATCAACCATTTTCCATTTTACACAAGAAGGCTGAAACCTTTTCAGAATAGAGAGTAGACATTTTGGCATGACTGCAACAAAAGCAATTTGCATTGATATACCATTGTGAAACATCCCAAGGCACTTTGCAATGCGATCAGCCAGTATGTGATGTTGAGCCACATTAGGTACTATTAGGACCAAGATGTTCTTTTAGCTAGGGAAGTATGCTCATGGGAGTATTTTGACAAAGGACAGAGGCAAGGATTGAAGGGAATTCCTGAGGTTCAGAAACACAACGGAATGCAGGCACTGGAATCCTGAACAAAAAAAAGAATGCTGGAGTTATTCAGCAAGGCAGGCAGTATCTGTGGAGGGCTAGAACCGAGGTTGGTGAGGAACCATCCATCAATCGTGAAGCAGAAAAATATGGAAGTGCACTTAAAGCCACATTTATTGTGGAGAGTTCAGAGGTTTGTCGGGCTGGAGAAGGATGCAGAGATAGAGACAGAGGACAAACAGTCAATTTAGTTCAATGCCGATGGTGAAATGGACGCAATGAAGATTAGATATGGCCAACAGAGTTTTGACTGAATTGGGTAATGCTGAATAGAAGCCAGCTAAAGCAACATTAGAGTGAGTGAGCTACCAAGCATAACAATAATATGAACAAGGGTTCAACCAAAGGAGGACTGAGGAGAGAATGGAAGGAAGCGATAATTATACACAGCTTCAAATATTTATACAATTTCCCCTTAAGAGATAAAAGAATAAATTAATGCAGTCTGGTTCAAGTTCGATGCCAAAGCTTTGCACTGTCTCATTCAGCCTGACACTGTGGCTAAGTTGATGTCAATAAGTTACTTCCTTTGAAGGAATGGCATAATCATACAACGAACATAAAAAGAAAAAAACGACACTTTTGCAACAGTCATTTCCGGATTGCTGATGCTAAAACTTTGGCAGGAATCCATTTGAAACTTACCAGCAGGGTTAAAATAATGTTAATTGGAAAATCTGAGTCAGATTGAAAAACTAACTCTAATCATGTGAACCTGCTGAATACATTGCCATTATCTTCGTGGAACTCCTATATCAAATCTTGGCCTCAAAAGCATGAGACCAGAACTGATACTGGTCAATAGAGGAATTCAAAAGTTTCTTTTGATATATAACTTCAAAATGACAGGGTGACAAGGGAGAAGGTAGGACCATTCAAAGATAAAGGAATGAATAAATGATGAATGAATACTTTATTGTCACATGTGACAGGTCACAGTGAAACTCTTTGTTTGCATATCCAAGGTATGCAAATAGTCGCCACGTAAAGGACACTGACAAAGTTACAAAGTATTCGTGCCAGATCCCCCTTTGTTCTCCTCCCTCCCACTCTGTTCTCCCCCTTCCTCACAGCTGTCCCTCCATGTCGGGTCCTCCGTTGTTCATTTTTCTTCCCCCTCCCTCACACCCGGGCCCCCCCCCCCCCCCCCCCCCCCCCCCCCCCCCCCCAGGTACTCCATTGTTCGTCCCCTCCCCTCCAGCGGTCCCCCATGCCGGGTCTTCCTATGTTCCTTCCCCCGGCAGTGGCATCCTCACTCCCACGTGGTCAGTCAGTTGGCCTCTCCTATACACTCGCCGCACCAACCTCTCCACTATCGCCTCCGTGGCGTCGATCCAGGCCCCAGCTCCATCGACCAAGGCCGCATCTGCGGGCTCCGTCGACCCAGGGGCTGGCCCGGGCTCCGCAAACCCAGGCACCGTTGGCCACAAGGTTCGTTGACTTGCGAGGCTCCACCTCCAGCCCTCGAGGCTCCGAGCCGTGAGGCTTCGGCCTCAGCTTCTTCACAGTCCTCTGGGAGGCGTCAGCAGCAGCGGCCTTCTGGGAGGCGTCCATGCTTGCAGTGGAGGATGCAAGCGAGGTACTAATCAACATGATATTAAATAGAGAGTACATCACGTAAATCCTATGTTCTCATTTCTTAACACTATCTATTTCTTCTCACCCTTCCAATTCTGACTTTAATCCATGTGCTCCTCTAGCATTTTGGTTTCTGCTGGTTTCCCACACTCTCTCATCCACTATCTGCTACAATCAATTCCTGGTTCTTAGTCCACAACTTTGTTGATAACAATCCATCCAGTGCTCACCCAAATACCCACAACACCAATAAGATCCATATCACCAAATTCTGGACCCCAAGCCATCATTGGGTGAAAGCAAACTCTTGTCAACTCATCTCTTACCTTACAATTAATGGTCCCTTGTTATATTGATCTATCTAATAAGAGATATAGGCAATCCACTCTTTTTAGGCCACTTGGTGATTCTTTGAAAGTCATAATAAACTGTCACCTCAATTTTTTCTGTTCCAGATAAAAAAACACTACCATGTAGCCAATCTCTCTTTATTTACTGTGCCCCGTTTGCTCTCTCTGCCTCGTTATATTCATAGTCATAGAGCATGAAATCTGCCCCTTCAGCCCAACTTGCCTATGCCAACCAAGATGCCCTATCTGAACTAGTCCCATTTGCCCTGTATCCCTCTAGACTTTTCCTATCCACGTATTCCCAGCAGTCTCAATAATATATTCAAAATCCTTCCCTTTTTCTGTGGAGTTTTTGATTTTTACCTTATCCAAAACAATCTTGTATTCATTGCTTTGCTTCCCTTCACGTGAAGCACTTAGACATTTCCTGGCACAAGGGAATCATTATTGAAATGAATGTTTACTGCAGAACATTTAATGGATTAGCATGGCATTCCTATCTCTGGTGCTGTAACAGACGTGTTGGCTCATTAAAAATAAATAGGATAATGCCTGTATTAAAACAGCAGACAAATATCACTCAAATATGATAAGCATTCATCTACCCAAATCAACCCAAAGTATTTTTGAGGCTCAAAGATAAATAGTGGCAATGGCACCTACCGTCTTCAATGAGCATCAATGAAGAAACCGTGTTAACATATTACTATAATGGGCACGATTCAACATTACATTTCTGGCTCGCTTAGTGTGACATACTCCATTATGAACAAGGTCATGCCACTGTAAAGTAACTACTGTTGGTATTTCTTTACAGTCTACTGTAAAATCCTGGAATTATGCACTGGGAATTCTCAGCCTCAGGTACTCCCCAACATATTAAATTCTACACACATATACTAGATGCCCATCCCTTTTGGGTCTCCAGTAATGGTGATGTACAAAGATTCAACTGACTCAGATAGCAAGAGATGCTGAGAAATCCTCAAAAGCTCTATTCCTGTGGCAAAAGGGACACAATACAAATCAACTTTAATAACAAATAAAGTAGCAGACTGAGTATCGGAGGAGTATGGGAGGAAAAAAGGTCGGTGGGGGCAGTGCAAGCCGGCAGCCCTGCCAGCAGCGTGTTAGTTTTTTTCTACTTTATAAAATGTTTTAGTGTGTCCTAATGTGTGTTTTAGGTGTCTCTCTGTGTGTCTTATGTGGGGGGTGGTGTGGGGGGTTAAGGATGAAACCGCTTTGGTCGCCTCCTTCACGGAGAGGCGACTGTTTCCATGTCTACTCCCCCGTGGCCTAACATCGAGGATCGATGCGGCCTTTCCCAGAGAAATGCCCGGGCCTTCAGCGGCGGGCGCAGCGTGGACTCTCGTTGTGGACCGGGCGAGCCCTCACCAGGGCGAGCCGGACGGGAGCACTCCATTCGCTGGCCCGCGGCAGCCTGAAGCCGTGGTCTGCGGAGCTCCAGCTGGCGCTGCATCCGCAGCCTGGGATCCCTCGTTGGGGACCCGGGAAGAGAAGAGCTCCGACTGCCGGCCCGGAGCCTACTTCTACCTCGGGCGCGCCGGGGACTTACCATCAGGAGCGGGGTCCCTCGCCGGGGACCCCTGGAGAGGCTGCGCGGCAGGGACTTTAGATCTCGACCGCCGGCCTGTGGCCTACACCAACCTGAAGCCGCGGTCTACGGTGGGGAGGCACCCATTCAGGACTTACCTGGACTTTACCTTGTCTACACATCTGGACGCCCGCAGCGGCGACTGCAGAGGGTTGAGGTCCCGACCACGGGGGAAAATGGAGTAAAACTGGCCAAATTTTGTGCCTTCCACTATAGTGATGAATGCTGTGGTGGATGTTTGTCTTAAAAAAAATTTGTGTTTTTGTGTGTTCTTTTTTCATTGTACCGCTGCTGGCAAATTCATTTCACTTGCACTTTATGTGCAAGTGATGAATAAAACTGATTGATCGATTGATTTGATTGAATAAAACATCAGCACCAAAGCCAAATGCAAGGGGATCTGATTGCCATGGAAGATCAAGTTTACATGGAGGTGGGAGTGGTCTAACTCCATAAGAGTGGCTATACTATGTGACCGAGTTTATAATATGCAACAATGTGGGATTGCAACATCACAGGCAAATCTTTTTACAGATCAGACAATACAATTAGCAAAAGTGGTATTGATGCTAACATGTACTTAGAGTTAGAGAGTTATACGGCATGGTAGAAAGGCCTTTTGGCCCAATTCTTACATGACACCAAGATGCCCCATCTAAGCGTCCCATTTGCCCATTATTGGCCCACATCCCTTTAAACATGTCCGTATCCAATTGTCTTTTAAATGTTGTTATTGCATGTACCTCAACCTCGTCTTCTGGCAGCTTGTCCCATATACCCACCACACTCTCTGTAAATAGGTGGTTCCTCAGATTCCGATTAAATCTTTTCCCTCTACCTTAAACCTATGACCGCTAATTCTTGATTCCCCGACCCAAGGAAAAAGTGTCCGTGTTTATTTCCCTCATGACTTTATATACCTCTATAATACCCAAGGTAACTAATTAGCCTCCACAATCTCTCCCAATAGCTCACCCCCAATAATCTGAAACGTTCCTCATTCACTGCACACTTCTCAGCTTAATGGCATCTTTCCTATAGCACGGTGACCAAAACTAATCACAATACTTCAAGTGCTGCCTCACCAGAGTCTTGTGCAACTCTAATGCTTCGGAAGGAACTGCAGATGCTGGTTTACACCGAAGATAAACACAAAATGCTAAAGAAACTCAGCGGGACAGGCAGCATCTCTGGAGAGAAGGAATGGGTGACGTTTCAGGTTGAGACCCTTCTTCAGACTGACAGCCAGGGAGAGGGAGACATAGACATGGATGGGTAAGGTGTGAAAACGAGAGATCAAATGGGACAAAGTTTAAATATCATGTTAAGTCAATGTTGTAAGCTGCCCAAGCGATCATTGATTTCTCTAACTTTAAGTAACCCTTGCTTTTCTTCTCTTTCCATCCCTTCCCCACTGTAGTCTAGTTCCCCGACTAGTTTCACTGTGCTCCAGATTAGGTTTTACCGATTGTATGCCTCATTATCACCTCACCCTCAGCTAACAATGATCCATTCTACATCTTCCTTGATCTTCGTCCCTTGATTTTGCGTTTTCACGCCTTACCCGTCCATATTTTTATGTCTCCCTCTCTCCCAACTCTCAGTCTGAAGAAGGGTCTAGTCCAGAAACATCACCTATTCCTTCTCTCCAGAGATGCTGCCTGTTACTCTAGCATTTTGTGTATATCCCAACCTCTATACTCAATTCCCTGACTGATGAAGGCTAACATGCCTTTGTCAAATACCTTCTTCCCCGCCTTACCTACTTGCATGTCACTTTCAAAGAACTACGTACTGTACTCCTAGAATCCTCTGCTCAAATTCTATTAGACATTCCTTGGCCCACTTGTCCAGTTGAGGGACATGTGTAATGAGACAGGAGTGATTACTGATCTCTTAAAAAAGAATCACGTGGGGAAGGGTAATCAAACATATTGGAATTCCAATTACAGTTAGAGAGTGAGAAACAGATACACACGAGACTGCAGGTGCTAAAAAAAAGTCCTGGAGGATCACAGTATTTGTGGAAGGAAAGGAATTGTCGGCATTTGATGCAGGATCTTAACCGGGAATATCAACAATTCATTTCCCTGCACAGATGCCGCCAATCCACAGAGTTCTTCCAGAGGTTTGTATTTTTGCAGTGAGTAACTTAGGTCTGAAACTAGCTTTTTATTTAGTGAGATGTTGCATTTAAGACGGTAAAATAAATGACCGCAGTTACAAAGCTATGAAGAAAGAATTGCCCAAAGAGTGCTGGGAAAATAGACTGTAAATCACTTTATAAGAAGTGGCAAACAAGTAAGTATTTCAGGATTCTCAACAAAAATATATTCTATGGAGAAACAAGGACTACCAGAAGGATTAAGAAATTAAGATTGTTATCCAATTGAAAGAAAATGCAAAGATGCAAGAATTAGAAATTTTAAAAACAAGGGAAGGATGATTAAAGTTAGCAAAAACAGATGATGAGTGACAATCAGAAATCACCATAATGAGAGTTAGAGCTCCTCCATGAGTTTCAAAAGAAAGTGGCCAAGTGAAAACTTTGTACCATTGGAGAATAAATCTGTGGAAATTATCATGGAAAATAAGGAAATGGCAAAAACTTTCAACAAATAATTTGTATCTGTCTTCATGGAAATGACACTGATCATCATCCAATAATATAAAAGATCCAGAAACAAAAGAAAGGAACTTAAAATAATTATCACTGGGCACAAATTCCAATTAAACTAATGGTAGGTGAAACCAAAGGCTCATCACAGAATTCATCCCAGAACCTTAAGTGGCTGTGATGGTGGATACATTGAATTCATTTTCTATTATTACTAAGAAGGTCCAATGGATTGGAAAGCTGTAAATGTACTGTCTCAATTCAAAATAAGTTTGAATATAACCAAAACCAGTTTGTATATAAACTATAATCCAGTTGATTTAACATCAGTCATTGCAAAGATGCTGGAATACATTTTTTATAGAAACATAGAAAAATACATGCAGGAGTAGACCATTCGGCCCTTCGAGCCAGCACTGCCATCCAATATGATCATGGCTGATCATCTAAAATCAGTACCCCATTCCTGTTTTCCCCCCATATCCCTTGATTCCTTTAGCCCCAAGAGCTAAATCTAACTCTCTCTTGAAAACATCCAGTGAATTGGACTCCACTGCCAGCCGAGGCAGAGGATTCCACAAATTCGCAACTCTCTGGGTGAAAAAGTTTTTCCTCATCCCAGTCCTAAATGGCCTACCCCTTATTCTTTAACTGTGATCCCTGGTTGTGGACTCCCCCAACATCGGGAACATTTTTCCAGCATCTACTCTGTCCAACCCTTTAAGAATTATATATGTTTCCATAAGATCTCCTCTCATCCTTCTAAATTCCGGTGAATACAAGCCCAGTCGACCCATTCTTTCATCATATGTCAGTCCCGCCATCCTGGGAATTAACCTGGTGAACCTACGCTGTATTCCCTCAATAACAATAATGTCCTTCCTCAAATTAAGAGACCAAAATTGCATACAATATTCCAGCTGCTGTCTCGCCAGGGCCCTGTACAACTGCAGTAGAACCTCCTTGTTCCCAAACTCAAATCCTCTCACAATGAAGGTCAACATGTCATTAGCTTTCTTCACTGCCTGCTGTACCCGCATGCTTACTTTCAGTGACTGATGTACAAGCATACCCAGGTCTCGTTGCACCTCTCCTTTTCGTAATCTGACACCATTCAGATAATAATCTGCCTTCCCGTTCTTGCCACCAAAGTGAAAAACCTCACATTTATCCCCATTATACTTCATCTGCTATGCATCTGCCCACTCACCCAACCTATGCAGGTCACCCTGCAGCCTCGTAGCATCCTCCTCACAGTTCACACTGCCAACCAGCTTTCTGTCATTCGCAAACTATTAACGAACATAAACTAACTATTATGTATTCAGCTTCAAGAATTAGCAAGATTGGGAAAGCTAAAATATATAGCCCATCACTGAGATGCTGGTGGTGAGTGAGAACCACTGCGGACCTTCTGGGAAAGGTACTCAATAGTGTACAAGTCAAGATGATGTGCAACTTGGACGGTTGAGTGCCAATGCCACTGCACCCATTTCCCTATTGGTTGCGAGTTTGAGATATGCTTGGAGTAGATAAGTCAAGGGTCTGCAGTACAATTTGGAGATGACCACCTGCTCCACTCATTCTGCCTGATATTTGGAGGAAACAAATGTTTAATGCGTTTGATTAGATGCCGATCAAATAGGCTCTTGTGTCCTGTCTGGCATTGTAGAATTACTGGATCTGCTTTCATCCAGACAAGTGAACAATATTACACCACGCTCCCGGCTTGCTTTCTAGATGGTGGAAAGACGGGATGTCGATAAAAGGATAGAGAACCTCTGATCTGCTCTTGTCATTATTATTAAGGAAGTAGTAGCAAGGCATTTGGAAAATTATAACATAATTAAGTAGAGTCAACATCACTTAAAAAGGTAAAATTTAAAAAATTGCAATGCTGGAACTTGAAACAAAAAAATGAATACTGGAAGAGCTTAGATTGTCATTGGTGGAAAGAGAAATTAGTCAACAATTTAAGGTCAGGGGACCCACCCGACCAAATTTTTTTATTGTTTTTTCTTTTCAAAATGAATTGTGACAAATAAATTCATTGGAATTCTTTGAAGATGTATAAACAGTCTGGATAAAGGAGAACCAGTAGATTTAGCATATTTGGATTTCCAAAAGCGATTCAGAAACTACTTATGTAAAATAAGAGTTCACAAGATAATATCCCAGAAAGCAGTAAAGGCTGATCATGGAATATATTCAAAGCCAAATCAAAATTATAGTTGGATAACAAAAGAGTTCATCTCTACAGGGAACGGGCAGGAAAGTGCAGGCTGAAGATTTAATCATACTTAAGTTATTAACGCAGTTCTGAAGCTCTATGCTCTACTCCTGCTCCTTCGGTTATTAATAGGGTAGAAATAGGCCATTAGGTCCGACGGCCTACCAACAATGAAAGGGTGATAATTCTTAACCGATGTTCAGGTCAACTAAGGATATAAACAAAGATTAGTATGGGTGTTAGAGGTTATGGGGAGAAGGCAGGAGAATGGGTTTAGGAGGGAGAGATAGATCAGCCATGATTGAATGGCAGGATAGACTTGATGGGCTGAATGGCCTAATTCTGCACCTATCACTTATGATCTTATGAAAAAGAAAATGGACATTTGTACACAATGTAGCATTTATGGTCGGTGCACAAACATCTATTACAGAACGCCTACGAAGTTCCATAAGCCTGGTGTTAGAAGGTACAAACATGAATACTAGCCAGCAGATATCCAGTGATGCAATTGGAATGAGATTGGAGGTTTGTCGTTGATTGATAGTGGATGGAAAATCAATATGCTGATAATACTCAGTGGACGATAAATATGCTGTTTTCTTTCTCCACTGTGTACAAATAAATAAACTTGATCTTTCACATACCATCTTAATGCAAATACATTTACCTCAATGTGATCAAGTGGCTCTTTATTTTCAACCCCACCAGTTAAGAGTTTGCAATTTTAACATCAACCAACATTATGAAAATAGGAAGTTAATTTGAAAATGGACGATTGATAGAGTTCAAGTTCAATAAGTAGACTCTGTATTGCACAACAATTTCAGATAATCAGCATTTACTTTCTGATTTGCTCCATTTTCCTCTGATAATTTTGGATAACTATTTGACAACAAAACCTTCTCCATATAACATTTGTTCCACATTAACATATTTACCCCCTTGAACATTCATCCTTTTCGGCATTTCACCGTTGATGTCCTTCATCCTGTCATGTGTTTTCCCTTTCATTCGCTTCCCCTTTCTCTCTTTGCGTCTTTAAATGTGCTTTATAACTATTCCCGGTTCATGATTGAAAGAAACAGCATGGAAACAGACGCTTTGGCTCAATGTCCATACCAACCTTCGATCACTCGTTCACACAAGTTCTCTGTTATTCCACTTTTGCAATCATTCTCTACATACTAGGGACAATTTACAGAGGCCAATAGCCCAAAAGACTAGTGTGCCTTTGGCATGTGGTCGGACACCCACATGGTTGCAGGGAGAAGATGCAAACTCCACAGAGATAGCACCAGAGGTCAGGAGTCAATCTGGGTCTCTTGTGCTGCGAAGCAGTAGCTCTACCAGATGCACCACCGTGCAATTCTGGTGAAAGGCACGCACCTGAAACATTGGCTCGGTTTCTCTCGGCATAGTTACAAACTAACCTGTTGCATAATTCTACATTTTCCATTTCAATGTATGTTTCAATTCAGAATACTCCTCCTACCTTATACAACAGTACAACAGTAAGCATAGAAACATAGAAAGTAGGTGCAGGAGTAGGCCATTCGGCCCTTCGAGCCTGCACCGCCATTCAATATGATCATGGCTGATCATGCAACTCAGTATCCTGTACCTGCCTTCTCTCCATACCCCCTGATCCCTTTAGCCTCAAGGGCCACATCTAACTCCCTCGTAATTATAGCCAATGAACTGGCCTCAACTATCTTCTGTGGCAGAGAGTTCCAGAGATTCACCACTCTCTGTGTGAAAAATGTTTTTCTCATCTCGGTCCTAAAAGATTTCCCCCTTACCCTTAAACTGTGACCCCTTGTCCTGGACTTCCCCAACATCGGGAACAATCTTCCTGCATCTAGCCTGTCCAACCCCTTAAGAATTTTTACCACTCTCTGTGTAAAAAATGTTTTTCTCATCTCAGTCCTAAAAGATTTCCCCCTTCCCCCCCACCCCCCACATAAAAAGACTCAAAGCTCTCCAAAACAAATACTTTTAACTCACTAAAAATAAAAAAAAGGGTGAAAAGACTAACAGCTGCTGGCAGGGCAGCCATGCTCGACGGCGCCCCCTACAGTGGGCAGTGTGGTGAAATTGCACACAACATGGTGTATTATTGTTGTTTCTTTACCAATTAAAAAGAGATACTCGCAGGAACAGTGCAGCGAAGATTCAGCAATCTCGTTTCCTGAGATAGCTTGTCTATCTGCTCACAATAAGATTTAGTGTGTTGGGTTTCTAATTCCTCAGAGATTAGAAGAATGAGAGGTGGCATACAGTAATTCAAACACAGAAATCTCTTACAGGGTTGATCAGGGTAGATATAGGAAGGATGTTTCCGCCCTGCTGAAGAGTCTAGAACTAGCGATCGCATTTTGGAAAGTCTAACATGGGCAGGACAAACACAATGTCTGGGGAATGTTGTAGAGCAGATGGATCTCAGAACGCAGGTTCACAGTTCCTTGAAGGTGGTGTCACAAGTAGTTAGGGTGGTCAAAAAAGCTCTTGGCACATTTGCCTTCATCAGTCAGAGTATTGGGTATAGAAGTTGGGAGGTGTAGGACGGAACCACAGAAGCCGTTTTAAACCGAAGATAGACACAATATGCTAAAGTAACAGTGGACAGGCAGCATCTCTGGAGAGAAGGAATGGGTGATGTTTTGGGTCGAGATCCTTCTTCAGACCAGTTGAAGTTGGGAGGTCATGTTGCAGTTATATAAGACACTGGTGATGCCGCATTTTGAGTATTGTGTTCCGTTCTGGGCACCATGTAACAGGAACTGTTGAAAAGGGTACAGAGAAGATTTACCATTTACGAGGATGCTGCCAGGACTCGAGGGTCTGAGCTATAGGGAGAGGTTATGCAGGCTGGGACTCTTTGGAGCCAGGAGGATGAGGGGTGATCTAATAGAGGTTTATCAAATTATGAGAGGAATAGATTGGGTAGATGCACAGAGTCTCTTGACCAGAGTGGGGAATCAAGAAACCGGGGGGGGGCATAGGTTTAAGGCGAAGGGGGAAAGATTTAATATGAATCTGAGGGGTTACTTTTTCACACAAAGGTGCATGGATAGGATAGGTTCGGAGGGATATGGGCCAAATGCAGGATGGTGGGACTAGTGCAGGATGGTGGGACTAGTACAGATGGGACATGTTGGTCGGTGTGGACAAGTTGGACCGAAGGGCCTCTTTCCACACTGTATGACTCTATACTACCCTGCTCTAGCTGGACAGGAATAATCCCATCAGCTCACAATGTTTGTGCCGAACATGATGCCTAGCTGAACTGATCTCATCTACCTGCACATGCACCATATCCCTATATTCCCTCACTTCCATGTGCCTATCTGAAAGCCTCTTAAATACCACCATCACCCCTGGCAATGCCTTCAAGGCCCTCACCATTCGCTGTGTAAAAAAAAAAAAAACTTGCCTTGCACATCTCCATTAAACCATCTCCCTCTCACCATATAGCTATGCCATCTAGTGTTGGACATTTCCCCCTTGGGAAAAAGCTTCTGACTGTCCACCCCCTATCTATGCCTCTCAATATACTTCTATCAAATCTCCCCTTAACCTCTGACGCTCCGGAGAAAACAATCAAAGTCTAACCAACCTGTCCGTGTAGATGAAAGCCTCTAATCCACAGTATTCTGGTAAACCTCCTCTGCACCCACTCCAAGGCTTGCACATCATTCGTGTAATGGGATGATTGGAACGGCACACAATACCCCAAATGCAGCCCAACCAAAGTCTTATAGAGCTGAATCATTGCTTCCTGACTCTTCTATTCAATTCCACTAGCTATGAAGGCAAGCATGTTATATGCCTTCGTTACCACCCTATTTCCTTGTGCTGCCAACTTTAATGAGCAATGAACTTGGATTCCAAGATCTCTCTGCACATCAATGCTGTTGATGGTATTGCCATTAACTGTATACTCGCTATCTACATGCAACCTCCCAAAGTGCAGCGCCTCGCACTTGCTCGGATTAAACTCCATCTGCCACTTCTCCGCCCATTTCTGCAGCTGGTCTATACCTTGCTGTATCTTCTGGCAGCATTCCTCACTGCCTTCATCTCCTCCAATTTTGGTGGCATCAGCAAACATACTCCAGTTCAGTTAGTTTACAGTTCACCCAACAAGCTTTCAAAGATACCTCAGACAAAGTTGAGTTGCTTGCACTTTAACTTGCTCTATTTTTCTCAGAAAGAATAAATTCTGGTTACTTTGAATTGGGGCTTGGGGCTGTGGCATTGGTGTGACTGTATCTAACTTTCAACTGAAGGGCAGGTGCTTATAAACACCAAGAACTGCAATGCGATGTGACTGACTGGTTGTCCTAATCATTAAAATCTTCTGGCGCTGTTGAAATGACGCAAACCACAGCTGGTTACCCCCTTGAGTTTTTTTGTGACTACCAAGGCATACGCATTGGAAACAGCACAAGTCCACACGTCAAGGTTTGTCAGAAAATATTGAAATAGTTTTGCCATTTTCTGGCCAATCTATGTTTATTTTATCTCTTTGTAGTAAGTGTTCAGATTATGGGAGAAATCAGTTTGGTGGCGGCTGGGAATTTCATACAATATTTGAGAAAGGTTTTGATTGACCCTTTCACTGTAAGATTTTGCAGACTGCCTGTGCTTGATTTGCTTTTTTTTTTAATACGTTCCTAATAGATCACTGGAATTTTATCCACCCGGTTCCCTCGCACTTCACTGCATTCCCCTGCAAACAGTTCAGTTGCAACTTCGTGCTGTTTGATGAATTTAAAATCGCAGCCTAAAAATCAGCTACAGGCCATCTGCATTGATCATAGGTGATGCGACAAGATAAAACATATCAGGCACCACATAAAACATACATGCAGCATAATGTGATACCATTCAAAAATCTCATTCAATCACAAAGCAAAAAAAACCCGCAGTCAGAAGTAATCTAGAGTGAAACAGAACTATTCCCCTTCTCTAAAGAAAGAAAATGAGGACAAAGTATTCATAATATATTGATATATTTTCCCATTGATTCAGCATGCATAATAATTAATTAAATATTAAGATTTTTCTCTGCAGTGATTTAAATAATGAAAGCAGAATAAAAATTAATCTTTAGTCATTTTGAAGTAAATTAAATCAATTTAAAAGTGAATTGGATCATAGTGCTGCCAATATACCCTACGGCAGGCCATCAAAGAAACATCACGGGTGGCAGAGCGGAGTAGCCAGTGGCTCTGGCTGAAGAGGAATGACCCCATTTGGTTTCCCAAATAACCGACTAGACAGATGCAGAGGGGGGTGGTTGTGGGACACCAGAATGCACCGCTGAGCTTACTGGGGACGTCGTGGGTTCAATCAGCAAAACGTCGATGAAAGTAGGTGCCCACTTGATAACCCCAATGACGTGTCTGCCTAGCCTTTCTCAACATCGGAGGAGCATAGGTGAGTGCAGAAGGCTCCCATCACCATCGGGGGTAAGTTGATATTTGGCACTTTGGACTTTTAACGTCTTGTCCTGTGTATTTGTAAACACTTCCAGCACCACTAAAAGAGAAGATTAGGTCTTGGTTCAACATCTCATCTGAAAGATAGCAGCTCCAAAGTGCAACATTCCTCAATAACAGCATTGAAGTCTCAGTTTCGACTTCAGTACAAAATCCAGTCTGATATTCCCAGTGCTGCAATTAGGGAGTGCTGCACTCAAATAAGAAAAGCTGCAGCCATATTTGTCCTCTTGGGTGGTATAAAAGATCTGAATAACCGACTGCTGTTTGCTGTTGCCATACGCTGAAGGTGGCAGATTGTTGGATCACAGGGCATTTCAGGAATTAATATCCATTGGTGGCCTGTTCTGAAGAAGGAAAAGATGATGTGACATGATAAAGTGTGGAGCTTTTGCATGATTCTGTCCAATATTGTTCAGGGCAACCATCTGGACAAGTGTCTATCTGAACCTACTGCCTGCCCCTCTTCCGAGGATATGTTTGTGTCCAAGGAGAGGTCGCTAGAGACCTCATTGGGCACTGCAGGGGCTAGAGCACATCCTGGACATTTTAATCTACAATTATTCCACACAGTATAAATAAGTAAACCAAGTTATCATTTGGATATCTGTAGCATCTCTATTGGGAAGTGGCCCAGTAAAGCTGAGGTCCTGTCACTGCACAGTTTCGTTAAAAGTTTCTGTTAAAACGCCATCACCTATTTGCTTCATTTGTATTTCGTTGTCTCTGTACTGTACACTGACAATGACAATTAAAATTGAATCTGAATCTTGTACATGGAATAACGTTACTTTCCATGAAATGATGAATCGAATGTTTTGTTTTCATATAATCTTAGAATTTTAACGACTGGAGTACATTTTGAAAAAGGACGTTTCATTCTGTTCAGGTGGGCTGGCTATCTACACAGTAAACAACTCCTCCTGGACCTGGCAGTCACTTATATTGACCAATTTAAACACTTCTATCAACACCAGCTACCACTTACCCGAGAATTCCATCTGATTGCAAGAAACAACGATCTTTACTCACCAATTTTGTCTGCATTATTTCAGAGAAAAATCTTCCCAATTTCCCATCTATAGCACCAGATGCAGGAAAGAGGATGTGAACACAATAACTGCATGGAGTGATGCTGTTAGAAATCAGTGTGCTGATAATTTTGCTGTTACTAATTCTCCGTTGCGCTACTACAACCATGTTCCTCAAAATTAATTGTGAATCAATGCTAGTGCTTATTTACTTTTCTAATTTTATTCACATAGCTACTGCATTTCAATCTCATTTGCACGAACAAGGCTTCTAAAAGTCAATGAGAATCACAGCACAATTTTGATTCCCTTCCCTTCTACTTCATCAGCAAAAAAATCTGAAGTTCTACTTAAGATGTTAAGATCACTATCAGTTGTGGAGTTATGCGAGGGGATTCAGTCAAACGTCATAAACATCATTTGACTGGAGTCGAACCTTCAATCCTCATAATGAAGCTCCTTAATTTCAGATAATGGTTTTGTTTCTCCCACATCTGCCTCTTCTCGACTGATTATTTTATTCTCTTATCATCGCTTGTCCATCATTCCTTGTGTCATTTAATTGGTGTAATGACAGACAACTTTCCCTCTCTGCTCCTGTCTAGCTTTACCAAGCTCCTAACTTGAAATATTTACAATTTCTCTCTCCGCAGGCCTGCTCAATGGTTCCATTATTTCTATCTAAATAAGTAGCAAATGAACAAAATTCCCAGGATCATTCTGGTGAACCTCTTCAGCATCTTCCCCAAAGCCTCCACATTCTTTCAATAGTGTCGTGCCAGAATTGCATACAATATTCTAAAGGTAATCTGGTAAAGTGGTAAACAGCTACCACATAACTTCCGGCCTTTAGACTTAATGCCACAATCAATGGCAATGTCACATGCCACACGCCTTCTTTATCATCTACCCCACTTGTGTTACCACTCAAAGAGCTATGGACTTGCACCCTCTGCACATCAGAGCTCCGAAGGCTTCAACTATTTACTGCTTACTTTCTTCTTGCAATTGATCTTCCAGAACGCACACCTCAAATTTGTCTGGATTGAGCTTCACGTGTTATTTCTCTTCCCCAATTTCCAGCTGATCTATATTGTGCTATATTCTTTGACAATCTCTTTTGCTGTCCTCAACCTCAATTTTTACATCTGTTGCAAAATTAGTTATCAAACCACCTACATTTTTATCCAAATCACTAATATATATTATGGACAACAGAGGTCCCAGCATTGATCCTTGTGGAACACCACTGGTTTAGGACTTCCAGTAGGAAAGCACCCTCTTCCTCTGTCCTCTGTGACTAAGCCAATTGTGGATCTAATTTTCAGTCACCTATGGTGTGGAGGAAGTAGCTGATGAAAGCATGATTCCAGAGTGTAGCATGCCACTCTTCACAGGTTAGTGTATTGAGTAATAAAACCTGGCAAGCCAATGCAGATGTGCAAAACGTTTAATAGGCCACATTTGGAGTATTGTATCCAGTTCTGGTTGCTACGTTACAAGAATGGAGGCTATGGAGAGGGTACAAAAAATGTTTACCAGATGATCAGACTACTTGCCGGAAAACAAGCTGGAGTAGCATTGTGGGAAAGGCAGCATCTCTGGAGAGAAGGAATGGGTGATGTTTCGGGTCGAGACCCTTCTTCAGACCCAATCCGGTCTCGACCCGAAACATCACCCATTCCTTCTCTCCAGAAATACTGCCTGTCCCGCTAAATTACTCCAGCTTTCTGTCTATCCAGTTTAAACCAGCATCTGCAGTTCCTTCCAGCATATTCAGTCTACTTCCCAGGATCGAAAAGCTCAAATGAAATTTATAAGGCAAGGTTTTGCTTTACATAAACGGTGGTGGGTGCCTTGAACATATTGCCAGGTGAAATGGTGGAATTAGATACAACAGCCACATTTAGATAGACAAAAGAACAGGCAGTGAATACAGGAAAAGGGACCTTCGGTAGGTAGATGGAATTAGTTTAGATTGGCATCATGGTTGGTGCAGGCATGGTGGGCCGAAGGGCCTGTTCCTGTGCTGTATTGTTCTATGTTTAAATATGTCTCAATGTATGTCGATTATATGGCTGGAGGGAAGGCGAGTGTTAGGAAGTATCGAGTCAGAATGCACCAGGATAATATGTGGAGCCAACTTGATGCATCAGCTGATTATATTTTTGCAGCCTGTGATTTTCAAAGCACTAATAAAAATGCAGCAGAAACCAACATTATAAAAAAAAATTTAATGTACAACTCCATGAATGCATAATCATTATTGCATATACAGAGCTGACATTCTTACGTAAAAATTCCCACGGGGGGGGGGGGGGGTGGGGGGGGAGAGAGGGGGGGAGGGGGGAGGGGGGGAGAGAGGGGGGGAGAGGGGGGGAGAGGGGGAAAGAGGGGGGAGGACTGCAAGAATTTCTAAAAAGACAGTCTTACAGACCAAACATTAAAAATCAAGAGAGAAAGAGCATAAATGAATTTACATTCCATGCAAAATGTAAGCATACAACAACCGTAAAGCTTTGGAACCTCAGGCCCCAGAATATATTGCTCTATTTCACTGCATTATTTTGCAGGAAGAAAATGGACTGAGATGGAAGCTATTTTGCATGGAACAATGACTATGGCTAACAAATGAGAGTTCTGGAGGCTGGATGATAGTCCCCTGCCTCATCTGCCACCCCTCATGACTACAGCCACCTGCTGTTTTATTGTCACAGCTGGAGCAGGTTCACACTTCTCAGTACAGAGCTCTGCCCATGAGCTGCAATCTCTCTCCTCGGCTCATTGCTTTGATGAACTTTTTATGGTCAGCACCCATGAAGACCTCATCTAGGACTGTGCAACCTCGACTAGCTTCAGGGGAGTTCTTAAGAGCTGTGGCGAGGTGATGATAAAAACTGACACTTAGCCAGTTGCTACGTGACAATTATAGGAAAAGCCATCAGTACAACAGCAGTCTCTGGCTATACAAACCTCCTCCAACAGGTATAATTTCAGACAATCTGTTGTACTCCTTACATTAACAATTGTTAATATCAGACAACCAATATAGTTTTAAAAAATGCATTTTTGCCTATCACACATTTGCTTTGTTTGTGTCAATCTCCACAACAACATTTATGATGATTTTGTCTGCAATTTTTTTTGAATATCTTAGGACTTTTCCCAACATCACAGTGTATCAACAGCCTGTTCACCAGCTAATGTTGTCTGAAGAAGGGTTTCGACCTGAAACGTCACTTATTCCTTTTCTCCACAGATGCTGCCTGACCCGCTGAGTTACTCCAGCTTTTCATGTCTATCTTCGGTTTAAACCAGCATCCACAGTTCCTTCCTACTCAGATTTTATTATGTTTCTTACCAAAATTGTACGTGATTTCGGAGTGAAAGGTATAAATGGCAAATATCGCAAATGATGGAACGCTTGCCTTGTAACTCAAATATCATAGATCTGTGCCCCAACAAGGCTGACGAACAGTTTTCTTCAAGAGAAAGCTCCATCCATTCTTACCCAGCAATGCAATTGAGGCAGTGTTAAAATCAAACATTTTGGTAAGAAATACCCACAGTCTTTTCCCAGGGTAGGGTTTCTAAATCTAGAGGCCATAGGTTTAACTAAGGTGATAGAAGAAAGATTTCAAAAGGACCCGAGGGGCACGTTTGTGACACAGAGGATAGTGGGCACACGGAATGAGCTGCCAGAGGAAGTGTTAGTGGTGGGTATAATGATCTATATTGCTGTGTGTATGTGTGTTTGTGTGTATGTGTGCTGGGGGGCAGTGTTAGCTGTGAGGAGGATGCTAGGAGGCTGCAAGGTGACTTGGATAGGCTGGGTGAGTGGGCAAATGTATGGCAGATGCAGTATAAAGTGGATAAATGCGGCACGGACTAGAAGGGCCAAGTTGGCCTGTTTCCGTGCTGTAATTGTTATATGTTATATGTTATATGTCATCTGGGCATAATCTGGCTAATTCCTATTTTCTTCTGAACGCTAGGCCACAGCCTTCCCATTTTCACATTCTACTCCCATTTTTCCCGTTGAGGCGATAAACAATTTCCTGTCGCATTCCCACCTATATTTTCGAACTTTTTAATTGTTTAAAGTTTTAAAAACAACCCGAAAACTCACCCATTTCGGAAAAAAACCCGAGTGACGTCACAATGCACTCGCAAGGCGGGACGTGACACTCCGGGAGGGACGGGCACTCAAGCGCTCGCGATGAACGACTGGTGGCGACGGCTGCCAGCGCACGGTGGGGTAGGTGGTGCTGGAGCTGGAGTGAGGGCCGAGCCAGGGGCTTGGGATAGGGCCGTGACCGGGGCCGAAAATGAAGCCGCCGCTGGAACCAAGGACGAGCCTGGGTCCGTGGTCAGGGACGAGCCCGGAGATGATGCCTGCACTATAGCCCAGGCGGCGGCCGAGCTGACGGCTGGAGTCTACGGCCAGGGCCGGGCCGAGTACAAGAACCAGGCCGAGTTCCAGGCCCTGGCGCTGCTCTACGACCTGGGTAGGTCCTGGGGCAGGGGACGGGAGGAGGATGAGGGAAATGAGTAGTAGGGAGATGGGGTGGGGAGTGGAGGAGGGAGATGCCCCCTCCCTATCTACCCTCACTCCCACCCTCTCTACTGCCCTCCCTCTCTAGACCCCCTCCCTCTCTACCCCCCCCCTTCTACCCCCTCCCTCTCTACCCCCTCCCTCTCTGCCCCTTCACTCCCCTCCCCTACCCTCCCCCTACTCCCCTCCCGCTCCACCCCCTCCACCCCCATTCCCCTCCCTCTGTCCCCCCCCCCCCCCTCTCTACCCCCTCCTTCTCTACCCCCCCCCCCCCCCCCTCCCCCCCTCTCTAGGGATTGAAGAGGGAGGGCGACGAGGTTGGAGTGCTGGGGGTTAAGCAGAAACGAGCCTCGCCTACACAGTTGGGGACTAGCGTGAGTGGTGCAATATTGTGTTGGGGGAACGGGTGAGTGGTGGAATCTTGTGTTGCCACTTGCTCTAGTGACATTTAAAAGGTACATGGACAGTCACATGGATAGGAAGGGTTTGGAGGGTTAGGGGCCAGGCATAGCAAGTGGGACGAGCAAAGTTAGGCAACTTGGTTGACATGGACGAGTTGGGTTGAAGGGCTCGTTCTTTGACGAATAGCTCCATGACTCAATATGCATTCCATCTCAGTGCAGTAGAACTCTCTGCACCATCATTAAGGTGGCTTGGTCAATGGAGGAATCACCTATTGAATGCCGTCTACGCATGTTCTCCAGAGATGCTGCCTGAACCGCTGAGTTACTCCTGCACTTTGAGCCATTTTTTTGTCTATCATTATTGTTGTTTGTGGGAGCCTACTCTGTACAATTGAGCTGTCTCATTTCTTACAATGTAACACTCGAGAAGTGGTTCCTTGGCAGTGGACCACATTCTCAGGTTGTGAACAGTGTTGTATAAATATAGGTTTTTCTTTGTATTGCTTTATAATTGACCAACCTTGGTACCTTTCAGGAAGCCAGGAGGGAATTCCAGACCAAGCTAGCGTCTCCTAGATTACTCCTGTTACTCCTAAATTGTGGCAAGGCTTGCACGCCATCACGGGCTACAAACAAAAGGCAGGCAGTATCACTGGTAACAATGGGTCCGTCCCTGAAGACCTCAATGCATTCTACACCAACTATTAACTGAAGGTCAGTGGAGGAATGCCACCCGAACCGCCAGACTCGGTTGTGTCGGACTCTGTACCAACGGTTATTGTGGCAAACATAAGATTGGCCTTCCTGAGAGTGAATCCGTGGAAGCTAATGTCCCGGATGGAGCCCCTGGCCATGCCCTTGGACCTATGTGGATCAGCTGGCAGAAGTATTCACAGACATCTTTAACCTCTCACTACTCCATTCTGAAGTCCGCACCTGCTTCAAGAAGACCACCATCAGCCAAAAAGACAGCGTGCCTTAATGAATGCCATCCAGTGGCTCCGACATCCACCATCATGAAGTAATTCGAGAAAATGGTGATGCCACACATTAACTCCAGCCTCCCAGACAGTCTTGAACCACTGCAGTTTGCTGACCATTGCAACAGGTCCCCAACAGATGCCATCTCCGAAACCTTAAACTCATCTCCTTGGTAACAAGGATTGCTACGTTAGGCTCCTACTTATCAGCTATAGTTCCACCTTCTATGACTTAATCCTTTTGAAACCCATCTCCAAACTCCTGGACCTAGGAATCAGCATCCCTCTCTGCCGCTTGATCATCATCGTTCTGATGCACAGATACGATCAGTACAGATAGATAACAACACCTCGTCTATAATACATTCTCAACACTGGTGCCCCGCAAGAATGTGCTCAGTCCTCTATATACTCTCGATACACTCATAACTGCATAGCCACATTCGGCTCTGACTCCATCTGCAAAGTAACTAGAGAACATGGTGTCAGGATAATAATTTCTTCCTCAAGATGAAGAAGCTAGTAATCGACTTCATGAAGCATGAAGTACATACTCAAATCAGCATCAATGGAGCTAGAGTGGAAATGGCTGATACATTCAAGTTCCTGAGAGTTTCTTGGCATTAATATTACTTATGGTCTGTGTGGATCAACCACACTGATGTGACAGTCATGAAGGCACACTGACGCCTCTATTTCTTGAGGAGACCGAGGCAATTTAGCACGTCTCCAAAGACGCTTACAAACTTCTGCAGATGTTCAACAAAAAGCATACTGTCTGGTTGCATTAAAGGGGAAGGGAGGGGGGGGGAGAGAGAGATGTGGGGGAGGGAGATGGAAAGGGGTGGGGTAGGTGGGAGAGAAGTGGAAGAGTGGGGAGGGAGGGATAGGGGGAGAGGTGGAAGAGGGACAGAGGGGGGGGGGGGAAGGGGGCGGAGGGAAAGAGGGAAGGGGGTGGGGGAGAGAGGGATGGGGGGGGGAGGAGGAGGGGAGGAGAGGTAGAGGGGTGAGAGGAGAGGGAGAGGAGAGAGGGGGGGGGGAGGGGGGGAGGGGGGGGGGGGGAGAGAGAGATGTGGGGGAGGGGGGGAGGGAGTACCACCATGAGGTGCCACCTCCAGTTTAAATTCCATTTGGAATATTTTGGAAGACCAAGAAACCAAGAACCAAGAACCAAGTAACACTCCATAATCAAAGACTTGTTCCAGCCCGTTAATTCACTTGTTTCCCTGTTCTTGACCGGTAAGGTACAGATGCTTGAAAGCTCCTACCACCAGACACAGGAACTGCTTCTTGCCCTCTCTTATAGGTTTCTGATCGGTCCTTCCATAACATAGAAACATAGAAATTAGGTGCAGGAGTAGGCCATTCGGCTCTTCGAGCCTGCACCGCCATTCAATATGATCATGGCTGATCATCCAACTCAGTATCCTGTACCTGCCTTCTCTCCGTACCCCCTGATCCCCTTAGCCACAAGGGCCACATCTAACTCCCTCTTAAATAAGCCACAGTACTTTCCGATTCAACTCGACCCCTGTGTGGACATTGGACTTTGTCCATGGAACTATATTTTGCACTCTATATCTTCCCTTTGCTCTATCTATAGTACTTGAATTTGACTTGATTGCATTCATGTATGATATAGCTGTATCTGTTGGATAGCATGCCAAACAAAGCTTTTCACTGTAGCTTGGTACGCCTGACAATAACAAACACAAACCCAAATCAAAACCTATCATTCCCAAGGAAGTTTGCATTCCAGTCTTTCTGATTCTTTGTACCATGTCAAACTGCAAATGGAGGAGTGGGGTCTTTCCCTTCTCCTGGAAACATATCATGTGAAGGAATAGTGACCGGGAATGCTGTGAATGAATACAATGGATTTGTTAGTCTAAAGATTATGCTGGACTTCCCTGAAAATCTCATTAGCATTTAGGAGCAAATTAACAATCAATTCAACTCTGATACAAATTCAAGAAATTTGCACTCATGTAAGGGTGTAGTCCCACTAATGAGTAGCAGGGGGCTTTGACAAAAGTTTTGCCAATTCAGCAAAGAAGACTGATGAATTTTGAGTGCAAAACCTCGATTGTATTTGAATCTCCTCGATCTTTTCACTAAAGAAACCTGTCTTTGGCACGTCTTCAGGAAAATCCCTGCCCATTATTTCTTCCACCCACCTCATTCTTCATTTAATAAAACAACAATGTCAAAAGAATCCGCCCCTCTATTAGATTTACAGCATTTAATTAATAAAGACATTGTTCTTTCGGTTTTTAGTTACAACAGCAAAACTGCAGTCCATTTCAAAGTTATTTTATTTTAGATTAAAGTTCTTAAAATGCACTAAATATGTAACCTAATTATTAACCATCTTTCAGGCTAGAATTATGGCATATATTGCAGGCTTCACTCACTTAAATCTATAAAAGGGCATGTAGATTCAATGATATGATTTAACAAATTTGCTTCATTTAAATCATTTTTGTCAGAAAAAATGAAATATGCAATGATTTATCAGCCATTAATTTTTTTGCATTTTAGATGAGGTGCTAATTAGTCACTAACAGCGTTTTCACTTAGTTGACTATGCTAGGTGATAGGTGATTGTTTATCAGTTAAATAGAACATATTTAGTGTAAATCAGCATTGGTAGGTTTTTGTCATCTAACGCCAGAAAATTGGAATCCTGAGAAGTGCACTGCGCGCAAATATTACCCATTGTCCTCCAAGGTCAAAAGTAACACAAAAACACAGTCAAAGTTAGAAGTAACTAATAGATCAATGTACAATGACTAGCAACCTAATAAGAACACATGGAGAGAGGACATGTCAATGAAGTAGCACGGAGGCTATAAATATTTTTTAATTAGGAACCAGTTTACACAGTAAAAGATCCATGGCTTATTTCTTTATAGATATTTGAGAGCATTAGACACACTAAATGCAAGGCACTATTAATCACTTTAAATTGAACCTGATTTGCATGGGCAGGCTAGATTTGCTGATTGATAAGCTCAAACAGTACAAATATGCACAATCTGTAAAAGTGCTCTGGGTTATTTATTACACTGATCTAGGTGGTTCAACAAGATAGAAACTTTGGAGGCTGGAGATGCTGGAATCGGAAAAAAAAAAACTGCTGGAGGAACTCAAGCAGAGGGAAATAGACGGACAATGTTTCGGGTCGGAACCTTTCTTCAAACTGGAGTTAAATGGACAGACAATATTACTGATGACCATTCTTCAGTCTGAAGAAGACTCACCATCTGAAATATTGTCTGTGTATTTCACCTCCACAGATGCTGCCCGGCTGCTGAGTTCCTCCAGCAGTTTTTTTTTTTGCTCAAGATATAAACTCTGGTGCGTCAAAAAGATCCAACTGCCCTTTCAGATGTTAGTGCTCTGCTGAAATTTTAATTTGAGGCCTCAAGTGACCAGGTGCAGCACATAGGAACGTGGTACCCGGTATCAGGGGATATGGGGAGATAGCAGGAACATGGTACTGATTGGGGATGATCAGCCATGATCAAATTGAATGGCGATGCTGGTAGGAAAGGCCGAATGGCCTACTCCTGCACCTATAAGGCATTGGTCAGAACCGCGTTTGGAGTATTGTGAGAATTTTAGGCCACATATCTGAGGAAGGATGTGCTGGTGTTGGAGAGGGTCCAGAGGAGGTTGACGAAATGATTGGATTAACGTATAATTAGTGTTTGACAGCACTGGGCCTGTACTCGCTGGAGTATAGAAGGATGGGGGGGGTGGCACCTCATTGAAACACTGAATAGTGATAGGCCTGGATAGAGAGGATGTTCCCACGTGCGAGAGCCTAGGGCCAGAGGGCATAGTCTCAGAATAAAAGGACGCACCTTTAGAAAGGAGATGAAGATAAATTTATTTCAGCAGAGTGTGGTGAATTTGTGGAATTCAATGCCACAAAGGCTGTGGGGGCCAAGTCATTGGGTATTTTTATTCCTTTGAGAGACCAACATTTAGTTGATAGTAACAAGAGCCCTGATCAGATCCATGCTGTTGGTGGGGAAAAGATGGCTTTGGAATCTTTCAAGTTGGAAGTGGATGTGCAGAAAATTGGGAATGGATTTGGAGTTTGCATTTGGGTAAATATGGAGGAGTTGGGTAGTTAAGAGTAGATCGAGGTGTCGGAGACTACAGTTTTAAGGGGGAGGGGGGGATGTTAATCGTGTAGGTTGCTGCAAGGGTAAGTAGATGGGTATATATGTGGCACCATCGCCACAAAGGTTGAAGATCAGTAATTCTCTTACCTAGCTGGCACCTCAATCCAATATTAATCAGGAAAGGCCATGTTGTCCTGGAAATCCCCAACAATAGGCGTTCTCTAAATAACATTGTCCAAATGTCCCTTATTCGCGTTCTACAGTGAATAATGTCAAGGGAATTTAGGGCATAGTGGTCAATCACGATTGGAAGTGGCACCACACAAATGAAATTGATTTTCAGTGGCCAAAGGGAAAAAATAGACTTATGCAATTGAATTTCTAGGCAAACGTACATGATCCACAGAAATACAACCACATAAAATCTGAAGAGCAACATCTACTGCAGATGTGATGGGTCGAAGTGTCCTGCACTTTATAATCATACCCTGTTTATTATGACGGCCGGAAACATGCTTGGAAAGAGAGCTGAAGAACACTTACAGGCATCAAATTCTCCTTCAATCACCACCGCCACCAATAAAAGCCTGATTCGCTCAGATTACTTGCTCACATCTAATGATAAAGGTCCTGTCCCCAGATTTATATTCTGCATAAAAATAATCACATAATGAGTTTAATTGTATTTTAATCACCTGTACCTTTGACGGCTCTACTGCAGAATGGCTCCAATGAAATAATTTGAACATTTTTCCACAGTGCTTAGCACCAAACATTAGGTTTTTAAAACATCAATTAGTATAAAACTGTAAAAACTGATTCTCAAAGGAAAAGAACAAAATAAAACCAGCAAGAAAAAAAACTGTACAGACCTCATCCCCATGACAATATGGAAACTGCTTATTAAGAAATAGCATTTCCCTGCAAGGTATACTAAATCTAAAATATTAAATTGGGTACACTTTCCTGTATAATTTTACAAATAATTAAAAAAGAGAGAATATATACTATTTGCTGCATTAATAACTTGTTTACCATGGAGACAGTGAAGCTAAAACTAAGGGAAAACATGATTTAGCTTCCATCTGTCACTGTACAAATGGTGTTATTAGAAAAATGTTTAAATACATTTTCTCCCTGGTGACTGCTTTAAATTCCCAGAAACTAAAATTCCTTAGTTCTTCCAGCACAATTAAAATTCAAAGATTCTTGCAGAGGTAAGCCATTTAGCCCATCCAGCTTGTGACACACTTTGAAAGAGAGAGGGATAATGCCTTGCATCTCCATAGCTCCTTTCACAATTCTGAAACAGCTCGAATGCTTCACAGTCAGCATGGTACTTTTGAAGTGTTGTAATGTAGGAGGCTGCCAATTCACAGACATTATATCAATGAGATAAATATCTGTTTTAGTGACATTGGACAGTAGAGCAATATTGACAAGGCATCCTGGTTACCTTTGCTACACTGTCGTGCGACTTAAAACCAAGCCTGCGTCTAAGGTGAACATTTAAAAAAACACATGGGTGTGTTTTGAAGAAGAGCAGGGCTCCCAGACAATATTTATTTTTCCACCAATACCCAAAAGCAGAATATCTGATCATTATCACATTACTGGATGTAGGAGCTCATTGCACACAAATTGACTCAGACATTCCCTGTATTATGAGAATGGCAAAAGCATTTGGCTGCCTTTAAAGTGTTTTGGGATACTCTGCACATGTAAATGCTGCTATGAAATGCAAATGTTTTTTCTATCCCATGGGTCTTCATTGGATTGACATATGTAAGCCCTTTTTATATCCTGCTGAAGTTCCACTGTGTTTTCTATGTTGAAATATTTACTTGCTGGATTGCCTTGGGTATTCACTTTTCACTTTTTTTTTCTCTTCTGCAGGTCAAAACTCATAAATCTTTCACTAGAATAATGTGCATCATTACTTAACCAGTCTGATGGTCAAATAGATAGAAATAAGGAACTGAAGGTATCAGTTTACAAAAAAAGACACAAATTGCTGGAGTAACATGGGTCCCAACCCAAACGTCACCTATCCATGTTCTCCAGAAATGCTGCCTGATCCAGTTACTCCAGTGTGTGGGTTTTTTTCATGGTCACGATGTTCCAATCATTTAGTAATAGAATATTTTCAAAAGAACAGAGGAGAACAGACTACAATTAGACATAAGCCTGAAGAGAAACACATAATCAATTATCCCATAATCACACATACTCAATTATCCCATACTCCAAGTAAGAAGATATTGTCACCCTGATTCTTCAACACTGTATCTGTACTGGCACAGATCCATTGAGAATTTAGGATTACAACCACAAGCAAGTGTGGTTATAAAAGCACCAAAAATGAACACAAGAAGTAGATCATTAGGATTCGAACAAGGCAAATGACAAGAAAATCTATTCCATTTAAAATTAGACCCCCAATGAAAATCAAATAAAACTTAAGCAAAAGTTATGAAGATGAAAGTTTTAGAAAGTTGTGACACATGCAGCCAAAGTGCACAACTGGTCCAAGCCATCTCAATTGTTCAAGGTTTAATATGAAATGTGCGTCATGAATTTTGGAACTTCTAACATTTCAACATAAAATGTGTTCTTTTATTCCACGCAACATGTTAGAAAGCTAGAGCTTGAAAACGCAGGTTATATGTTTACTGCTGAAAAATATGCTTGCAACAGGTTGAAAAACAGCACCCTTGGTAAATGACAATTCACTCACATAGACTAACAAATATTTGTGGAATACTTGTAAGGAGGGCTAAATATTTTAAAGAAAGGGACAGAAAGGTTTCAGATGCAAGAGGCATCAAGGGGTAACTAGGAGACCACAGACACATGGCATTGAGATTGATGGTCACCCATGATTGAATTGAATGATGGAGTCGACTAAAAGGGCTAAATGGCTTATTCCTACTACTTTTTCCGGTGTTTCCATGTTAAGGACAATGTGATTTTCCCTGATGGATTGTCCAAGGAGCCCTATTGAATAGTTGTGATAATTTTCCATGAGAATAAAAAGTGGAATATTTCTCAAGTACATACTTTCCCTGCAATCACTTTTTGATGCTTGATACAATGGGAGACAGAGTGAATGAACATCATTAATAATTCCTTTGCCTTTTGAGAACCTACAAATAATATTTTGATTTGCTGCCTGTGGGTGATCATTTGCTTACAACACTGTGGGACATTTTCAATGATCATTGTGTAGTGATCCAACTGCCCATGCTGGCAAAATATAGCCATGGTTCATGTCATAATAAAATGCTGCTCAAATTAAACACCAAAGCTACAAATTTGCATTTATCACACGCTTATTGGTGCATAGTTAAGAATTCATAATGCTAAAATATTCTTTTTTTGTTGTTGTTTTAACACACATTATCTCGATATTGTCAATTGTTTACATCATACCAAATAAACCACTGAACGGTTAAATATTTGCAGAACATAAATTTTACAATAAAGGATAAAAACTCAACAAATCAAAGTGCTGCCTGAATTTGATAAATGAAAGGGCCAAGCCTGATGGGGGAATACGAGTATACATCAATGTACATTTGTATTATGTCGTGTGATCATTAATATAGATCACAGTGCCAAAATGTTGTGCAATATTCGCAAAAATAATTTTATTATTCTGAAGAGATGATATTATAGGTGCCGTGCATTTAACTTGGGAGTAGGAAGATGAGGTTTCACAAATGTTTTAGTGAAGCTTGCATGATACAGTTCAGGATGTCACCATTTGACCCATCTAGCTCTTTGATTGATGTCAGTGAAGTTGTCAGAAGCATGCAGTGTGGTGATTTGTGGTCATTTACACCACAGAGATTTCATATGTGCGTAACCACACAGAGGCAAATATGAGAAGCAAGATAAACTCACAAAACAGAAAGAAATAAGAGACACAAATACAGGGAGAGTTGAGCAGGCTGGAAAGAGGCTTGTGCTGAACACAGGGACAAATTGGGCCAAATCACCAAAATACCGTCTGAATTGAAACTAACTATGAGTTCAAGGACTCATTTCAAATTTTGCACCGATTCCTGAACATTCAACTTAATTAAGTGATAGCCTAAGAAACAATAACATCATTCTCGGTATATGCAAACAACTGGTAGTGGATGCTGTTGTATTCAACAGATTTTTAAGACTTTCCCTCTGCGACCCCCTGCATCTGTCCTCTCCCCCTCACACCCCCGCCTGCCAAAAAGATCTGAACATTGACTCTATGAATAAACATCATGTGGTATATTGGACAGAATGTGGAAGATTTTCTTTGGGCTCCAAGCTTCGGGTCTTTTGCACATGTTAAAAACGCCACATTCTGCTGTGCCTGGTGCAACTCATTTTCAAGGTCTCCTAGACTCATGGCCAGCATGAAACTGTGAATTGCCAAAAATCTGCAAAAACATACACAAGTATTGAGGGACAAGTATGCATGTTGCTAGCTGGATGCTTTACTACCCACCTCGATGGTCAGAGCATTGTACGAGTGACATAATGCTGAAGTCATGGGCAGCAAGAAGCCAACAGTCCCATAAAGGGCCTGTCCCACTTAGGCAACTTTTTAGGCGAGTGCAGGAGACTCTGTGCTCACCTCATGATTGCCACATGAGGAGTCTCCATCATGGTCGCGAGAGAGTTCCCGCATTCTGGGAACTAGTCGCAGCCTCAGTTCAGTCGCTGCAAATGTTGAACATTTTTCTGCGACCAAAAATTGGTTGCCATGGAGAAAATCGATACTTTTGTAGTCGTAGGTGCAGTGGTAATGCGGTTGCCATGGGTAGTCGAGGTAGCCATAGGTAGTTTTAGTTAATCTCCTTTGCTGACCGGGCATTTTCATTGGCTCATTGGGGAACCAAGGAAAACCGACCGGTAATGTTGAATGCCCATTAAACTTCACAGCCGTGTATCTCTGGCTTATTAAAAGTTGTCCGGCTTCTTAAAAGTGTCTCCACTCCTTCTTCTTCTGTGTGTGCATGCGTGCGTGTGTGCATGCGTGTGTGCGTGCGTGCGTGTGTGCATGCGTGTGCATGTGTGATTGGGTGTGTGCATGTGCGTGTGTGTGCAGCGTGTGTGTAATGCGTATTATCGTGGCCGTGTGTGAGACCTGGGTGTCATGGTACACCAGTCATTGAAAGTAGGCATGCAGGTGCAGGCAGTGAAGAAAGCGAATGTGTAGCTTTCATTGCAAAATGATTTGAGTGTGAGCAGGCGCGCTACGCAGTTGTGTGGTAAGACCACACCTGGAGTGTGCGTCCAGTTTTGGTCTCCATCTGTGAGTGCAGTGTTGTCCTGTGTGCTGTGTGGTAGACTTGGTTTATACTCTCTGTGGAGATTGTGTGTGTACAAAATGTAAGGGTGAGGCTGTGTGTGTGCAGGACAAGGGGTGCTTAAGGTAAGGGGGAAATCCTTTAAAACCGAGATGTGTGGTGTCTCTGGAACTCTCTGCGCAGATGTGCCAGTGTGTGTGTTGTGCGCATGTGTGAGTGTGTGTGTGTAAGGGGATCAGGGGGTATGGAGAGAAGGCAGGTACGGGATACCGAGTGGTGCCATGTGATTGAATGGTGTGCAGGCTCTAAGGGCATGGCCTACTCCTCACCTAATTTCAATGTTTCTATGTTTGTGTGTGTGCGTGCACGCGTGTGCGTGTGTGTGTGAGTGCGTGTGTGTGTGCATGTGTGTGCGTGTGTATGTTTGCGTGAGTGTGGGTGAGTGTGCGTTTGTGTGTGCGCATGTGTGCATGTGTGTGTGTGTGTGTGAGCATGTGCGTGCGTGTGTGTGTGTGTGCGTGCGTGTGTGCGCTTGTGTGTGTGCGCTTGTGTGTGTGTGCGCGCGCATGTGTAAGTGCGTGTGTGTGCGCGCCGCTCTGATGGTCACCGTTCCAGTTTGGGGTTTTTCAGGCGAGTGCCGCGAGCTTGAAGGTCGGAGGCAGTCCGCTGAAAAGTCGCCTAAGAGGGACAGGCCCTTTACTTAAAGGGCTCAGCCTCTCCTTAGAGATTAGTTGCACACTCGTGCACCACACCTTACATGCCATCACCTATCCACCCCTCAAGTAGCAGGTTGACTTTATTTGGTGTATACTCTACAATTGTACACTACAATCCAACTCTTGATTTGTGTCCTGATTAGACAACTATGCATGTGGTTCTGGATTCATCACAGGGAATGTCAATAGACAATAGGTGCAGGAGTAGGCCATTCGGCCCTTCGAGCCAGCACCGCCATTTAATGTGATCATGGCTGATCATCCATAATCAGTACCCCGTTCCTGCCTTCTCCCCATATCCCCTGACTCCACTATTTTTAAGAGCCCTATCTAGCTCTCTCTTGAAAGTATCCAGAGAACCAGCCTCCACTGCCCTCCGAGGCAGAGAATTCCACAGACTCACAACTCTCTGTGAGAAAAAGTGTTTCCTCTTCTCCGTACTTTAGCCTCATTTTATACGCTATACTTATCAGTAATCTGCAAGCAATACACAACAAAACCTCGCATTTATTTTCAAGAAGACCATTTGCATGCTTTTCCATCTCCCAACTGAAATGTTCCTCAACCACGAAATTGGCATAAAAGGTCTTATTTTGGTGCCACAATAGATCAGCCTGGTAGGAACAAGCTTAGCTGCTCAATTCATACTGAATCCCAATCTATGCTGGCCTCATTTCCTCTTGGAGTCCAAATGCATTAACCTGCTTTTATGTTGCTCAGCATAGCAGACTCTTCAACCCACCACATCTATGCTGATCATCATGCCTATCTATAGTAATCCCACCTGCCTACATTAATTCCACTTCTCTCGGTCCCTCGCTTATTCAAGTTCTAGATGACTCTTACAATGATGTTAATGTTTCCATCTTCTATCCCTTCCTCTGGCAGCGCATCCCAGATACCAACTACTCTGTGTGAAATATTTACCCTTCAGCATCCCTCTAAATCTCTTCCCACTCACTCTAACCATATTTCCTTTAATTTTAGACACCCCAAAAACGGAAACAGACTCTGGCTATCTATCCTATCTGTGCCTCCCATAATTTTATATACCTCTATCATGTCACCTCTCAGCCTCATTTGCTCCACTGAAATCAGACCCAGCCGATCCAATTTCCCCTAAAAACATACTTCCAATGCAGACAACATTGTAGATCATGTGTGCACCTTCTCTAGATTCATCTCGTTTCCTGTAGTGTGCTGACTGGCCATAACTGCACACAATACTCCATGAGTGGCCCAATGAACTTTGCACAATCATAACATGATATCTCAACTCTTGCATGCAATCTCTTGACCAATGAAGGCAAACACTCCATTCGCTATTTTCACCACCATGTCCACCTGTGGAGTTTCTCCATACCATTTCATTCCAGAATCTTTGAAATAATTAACCAGAATTATGCTAAAAAGCTCCATAAACATGACCTTCGCTTGGGAACGAGCAGTCTCCAACTGGAAATCTTTTTGAGTTTAAATCTGGAGATGAGCAGATAGCTCCAGTTGATAGGGAATTTATATTAGTCATACAGCATGAAAACAGGCTCTTCGGCCCAACTCATCCAAGCCAACCATCTGCGCGAGTCCCATTTGCCCGCATTTAGCCACATCCCTCTAAATCATTACTATCCATGCACCCGCCTCAAATACTTCCTCTGGCAGCTCGTTTCATATAACCGCTACTCTAAGTGTGAACACTTTACCCCTCAGGTTCCTATTAAAAAGTCATAGAGTCATAGCGATACAGTGTGGAGACTGGCCCTTGAGCACAACTCTTCCACACCGGCCAACAATGTCCTAGCTACACTGGTCCCACTTGCCTGCACTTGGTCCATATCCCTCCAAACCTATTGTATCCATGTATCTGTCTAACTGTTTTGTAAACGATGGGATAGTCCCAGCCTCAACTACCTCCTCTGGCAGCTTGTTCCATACACTCGCCACCCTTTGTGTGAAAAGGTTACCCCTCGGATTCCTATTAAATCTTTTCCCCTTCACCTTAAACCTATGTCCTCTGGTCCTCAATTCCCCTACTCTGGGCAAGAGACTCTATGCATCTACCCAAACTATTCCTCTCATGATTTTGTACACCTCCATAAGATCTCCGCTCATCCTCCTGCACTCCATGGAATAGAGACCTAGTCTACTCAACCTCTCCCTATAGATCACACCCTCTAGTCCTGGCAACATCCTCGTAAATCTTTTCTGAACCCTTTCAAGCTTGACAATACCTTTCCTATAACAAGGTTCCCAGAACTGAACACAATATTCTAAATGCGGTCTCACCAACGTCTTATACAACTGCAATAATCTTCTTTATACTTCTATACTCAATAACTCTGACTGATGAAGGCCAAAGTGCCAAAAGCCTTTTTGACCACCTTATCTACCTGTGATTCAAGGAACCATGCACCTGTACTCCTAGATCCCTGTGCTCTACAACACTACCCAGAGGTCTAACATTTACTCTGTAGGTCCTGCCCTTGTTTAACGTCCCAAAATGCAACACCTCGCACTTCTCTATTAAATTCCATCAACCATTCCTCCACCCACCTGGTCAATCGATCCAGATCCTGCTGTAATCTTTCACAACCATCTTCACTATCTGCAAAACCACTAACTTTTGTATCATCAGAAAACTTGCTAATCTTGCCGTGTATCTCTCCCCTCTCACGTTAAACCTGTACCCACTCGTGCTTCATTCTCCCACCCTGGCAAAAAGACTGTGCATTCACCCTATTTATACCCATGTCATTGTATACAGTGCCACAAGATTACCCCTCAGTCTCAAGCACTCCAATAAATAAAAAGCTAGCCTGTCCAATCTCTGCTCTTAGTTCAATCCCTCAGGTCGGAGACACGGTGGCACAGTGGTAGAGTTACTGCCTTACAGCACTTGCAGCACAGAAGACCCCAGTTCGATCCTGACCAATGTGCGCTGTCTGTACGTTCTCCCCATGTCCTGCGTGGGTTTTCTCCGAGATCTTCGGTTTCCTCCCACACTCCAAAGACGTACAGGTATGTAGGTAAATTGGCTTGGTAAATGTAAAAATTGTCCCTAGAGTGTGTAGGATAGTGTTCATTTCCGGGGATCGCTGGTTGGTGCAGACCTGGTGGGCCGAAGGGCCTGTTTCTGTGCTGTATTTCTAAACTATCTCTAAACTAAGTCCTAGCAACATCCTCATAAATCGTGTCTGATAGACAGTCATTCACACATGCTTCAAGTGTTAATGTATAATATCGAACATTGATATTTATATGAAATTCATCTCCTTTAACCAACCAATAAAAATAGCTACATTTACTAAATGTTCAATCATTCTACTGTTCCAAAAAGTTTAAAAAGCAACACATCCCACCCTATTCATCCGCTGTATCTCACCAGCCTCAATATTCAATGCGAGCATCACATTACTTAGTTCAAAAAACATGATATGCAAACTTTTCCAAGACTTTCATTAATTTCAAAAGGGGTTTGTGCTGCAATTGCTATGGTGCTTTATCAATTATTATGCTTTAAAATATTGTGTTATTAGCACAATGTTACAAAATGTACAAAGTTGTCCTTATTTCGGTGGGAAGATTTTTTTTTAATAAGATCAACTGATTATATATTTCACTTGACATATTCTACCTTCATTAATTTGGCTAACAAAACTTATTCAAATTAAAAGGTCTCTAGGAGCTTAAAATAAATAAATTATAGTGTTGTGCAATGTCAGCAATGATATTTTGTGGAAGTGGATTGCATATTTTTGTCCTCAAGCTGTGCTTTATAGACATTAATGTAATATACTGTATGTATATCATACTAAACAAGCAATGTGAGCAATGCTCACAAATATGTCCTTGGGGAAGTGTGATTGAGAAGGTTCTGGATATCATTCAAAAGCAGTCAAAATATCATGAGCAGAAAATGCACAGACATGAAAATGTCAGGACAAACTAAAACAGACTGATGTTGAAAGCAATCACACAAACACAAATCTGTCTTTCTGCAAGGCATTTCTACTGCATTTAGACTAGGCTGCTTTGAACACTGAGAATTTTTTGGCCGAACAAACTCTTCTGCAATTTGCGATACAGCACATATTTTGTATAATCCCTGAAATTAAATAAATGCTCAGACATCTTCAAGTAGAAAGCTTTCACATGTGCCTGACATCTAAGCAAGGTTAGGATGAGAAGAAAGGGCTTCAGCACTTCCATTGAAATCTGAAAGCCATTAGTGATGCCTAAAACCATCGAGGGTAAGAAGTTGACCGCAAGTGCATCGCAAAGTTTAGCTTTTATGTTTTTCTAACCTCACCGGGTTTTGGGTTTATTTGGGATATCTGAAACATTAGAAAACACATTCTTAAGTTTCCAAACAAAATCAAAAGTCAATGTAGCCTTTATTGTCATTCAGACCTTGCGGTCTGAACAAAATTGTGTTGCCTTGCAGTCCTACATATAGTAAAAATGACAAAAACACACAATAAACACAAATTAACATCCACTCCAGTGAGTTCACCAGGCACCTCCTCACTGTGATGGAAGGCAAAAGTCTCAAGTCTTTGTCTCTTCCCTTCTTATTCTCCCTCTGTGCCGAGGCGATCCAGGCTTCAAATGTTGTGACCCCGCCGGGCGATGGTAAGTAATCTCAGTCCCGCGGCTGAATCCGAGCTCCGCGAACGGGCCGGTTCAACTCCGCAGCTTGGGGTGGGCGAAGCTGCCGAAGCTGTGGCCCTCCAGTCCAGCGGACGCAGCTGTTGTTGCGGGAGCTCCGGACAACAGGTCACCAACCTGTGACCTGCGAGCTCCCGACGATGTCGTCCACTGGGCCCGCGGTCGGGTCGGGTGGCCGCTACAGCTGCCCCAGCTCCGAGGCCGGGTGGCCGCTGCCCCAGTTCCGAGGCCGGGTGGCCACTGCCCCAGCTCTGAGGCCGGGTTGGCCGCTGCCCCAGTTCCGAGGCCGGGTGGCCGCTGCCACTGCCCCAGCTCCGAGGCCGAGGTGGCCGCTGCCACTGCCCCAGCTCCAAGGCCGGGTGGTCGCTGCCCCAGCTGGTCGCTGCCGCTGCCCCAGCTCCGAGGCCGCCAGCTCCGCTATTAGGCCTCGGCGCAGGCAGAGACGGAGATGGGGAATACGACAAGAGAAGTCGCATCCCCCCCGAAGGAAGAGACCAAAACAGGTTTCTCCCCCCCCCCCACCCACACACATACACAACCTAATAAAAATAAAATTAACTAAAACAGGGCAAAAGAACAACAAAAAAAAGAAAAAAACAGACGGACTGCAGGCGAGCCGCAGCTGCTAAGGCAGCGCTGCCATCTTGGAACAATTAGTAGAGGAGTGCTACTGAAATACACATTGAGCAGAGTTACTATTATCCACTATCGAAAGCAGAATGCAATTGGTAACCAAAGTCCACACAGCCATTGCTCAGGCAGATTCAAGTCTATGAGATTTCACCAGCTGAAACAATTCAGCTTGCTAGTACCAAGCACTGGCAAGCTATTCTCAGATCAAATTACTCTCAGAATTTTGAGTTAACTAGAGCTGCATTTGCAATAACCCAGTTCCCCATGACAAAACTACAGGTCTATATTCTTTTTGGAAGTCAAGCTTCTCTAGGTTCTGCTTAACATGTCATTCCTCAGCAATGCCTGAGAGTTCAGAACACTCACTTCATTAAGGTTTTCCCATTCCATTTGGGACTCAGATGTCACTGGCTAGGTCCTCAGTGCCCATTCCTAATTGCCTCATTGCTCCTGAACTGAAGCTTTTGCTGGGCCATTTACAGATCAGGTACAAGTCAACCTTTTTGTGAATCTATGGTCATCGATTTTTCACTCCTCTACTAATGGAACCAGAATCTTGCTGTTTATTCTATATATGCCAGCATAATTTTATACATCTCAAATAATTTACTCCCTCCACCTCCTCTGTTTTAAAGAAAACAATTCCTGGTTATCTCATCTTGCCTCTTGACAGCACTCAGCCAGTCATGGCAACATCCTCAAGCATCTCCTTCACAGCCTCTCAAGTTCAATTATATATCTTGTAATATGGTGGCCAAAACTCCACACAGAACCCAAACTGTGGTTTCAGTAATGTATATGTTAGCTGGCTATCATAATCTCTGCTCTTATGTTCTATGCCTTTACAAAGGGAAGTATCCTGTAGGCCTGTTTAAGTGCCTTATTGACATGGCCTGCAACATTTAAGGAAGTGGATATGTATTTCAAGGTTCTTGGTCCCTCCAAACTTTTCAGTGTCCTCCCATTTGCAATGAACCCCTTCCTTGTTTCCTTGGACCCTTTCCTTTACTTTGTTATCGACTTGCTCTTTATTTGGCAAATATATGTCTTCTGATTTTATTCGTCAATATCTTTTCATGGCTACTTTTTATTTATTTTTTTTATTTTTTAATTTCACACCTATATTATTCTGACTTTTTGCAATGTTTGTTTATTTCTGTCTGACACAACCTTGCCTTTAGTTTTATCATCTTACTCTCAATGCACATCTTCCAAGGGCTTCCAGACTTTGATGTCTTGCAGCCCTTCTTTGTGGGAACATGTCGATGCTGAATCCATTAAATCTCCTTCCTCCCATGCCTCCTCACTGCTCCAACATCTTAAAATAGCTGCTTTCAGTCCATCTCTGCCACATCACTCCCCAATCTAGCAAAAACAGTATTACACATGTAGTATAGAAAATTCGCTAAATTAAATTGCATTCAGAACCACAAACCGCAAGCAGGTGGGACTAAAGGGAAAAAAGTTGTTCGGCACGGACTTGTAGGGCCGAGATGGCCTGTTTCCGTGCTGTAATTGTTATATGGTTATATGGTTAAAAGTGCACAGCTTTTCTTCTACCCTTCAAAGTCCACTCACTAAATACAGATTTTATTTTACTTTCTGACACTACAACTATTCACAGTAGATGGAGATGTAGAGGTCACCATCAACTACTGAATTGGCAAAGCTGCATCAGTCTTCAGACGAATGCAGCCAATATGGTCTAGTGGCGAGATATCCAAGATGCTAAAAGCCAAGCTCGTCCAGTTCATAGTTCCCCCTACAGTCCTCTATGCCAGTGAGACATGGAAAATCAATGTGAAGTTGAAAAAGAAACTGGATGCATTCCAACAACGCTGCTCGAGGAAGATCCTGAAGTCTAACTACAGAGACCACATCACAAAAGAGTAGATCTACCGGGAGACTGCAACAAAGCCTCTCAGCCAGGATGAAATTTGCAGGACATGTACTCAGAATGCCACCAGAACGTGCACCTAAGATAGCAATGACACAGCAACCTGACGGAAGAAGGAAAGGAGGCCGCCCAAAACTCACATGGAAGCGAACATTCCAGAAGGATTTGGAAGCCCAGGATGCAAGTCTATCGAGGATGGAAGACGTCGCACATAACCAAACAGAATGGCGAATGCTTGCTGCCCAATGCACCCAACAGTGTGGGAGGAACTAAGTCTAAGGCTAAGACACTACAAACAGAGTCAGCAAAGCCCACTGCAGTTCTGCCTGGGGTATGCTGCAGTGGTTAAACTGGACCAGCAACTCGGAAGCCCAGACAAAAAAAAATCCATAGTTCAATTCTCACCACGGTAACTTTGGAAGTTTAATTAATAACCTAGAATTTACAAATTAAAAAGTGTCATGAATACAAATTACTACATAACTCCATCTGATTTACTAACATCTACACAGGTAATTCTATAATTCTTACCTAGTCTATTTGTGACTGATGAACCAAGAGTAGGGATGATCCTGAATTGTCCTAAGAAGTTTCTCGGTTCATTGGGCAAGTCAGGGTAGGATATAGGTGAATGCGTAATTAGTGAATGTAATACAAGCTGCACATCATTAAGACTGTGTCAGATGTGATTCAAGTTCCATTCCAAACACCTGAGTTTGAAAATCTACAGTGCCCTCCATAATGTTTGGGACAAAGACCCATCCTTTATTTATTTGCCTCTGTACTCCACAATTTGAGATTGGTAATAGAAAAAAAAAAATCACCTGTGGTTAAAGTGGTCAGATTTTATTAAAGGCTATTTTTACACATTTTGGTTTCATCATGTAGCAATTACAGCTGTGTTTATACATAATCCCCCCATTTCAAGGCACCATAATGTTTGGGACACATGGCTTCACAGGTGTTTGTATTTGCTCAGGTGTGTTTAATTGCCTCCTTAATGCGGGTATAAGAGAGCTCTCAGCATCCTAGTCTCTTCTCCAGTCTTTCCATCACATTGGAAACCGTTATATCTGTTTATCAATATGAGGACTAAAGTTGTGCCAATGAAAGTCAAAGAAGCCATTATGAGACTGAAATTAATTAATTAATTGATTGATTATTTTGTTCGTTCATTAAATAAAACTGTTCGAGACATCAGTCAAACATTAGGCTTCCCAAAATCAACTGTTTGGAACACCATTAAGAAGAACGAGAGCACTGGTGAGCTTACTAATCACAAAGGGACTGGCAGGTCAAGGAAGACCTCCACTGCTGATGACAGAAGAATTCTCTCTATAATAAAGAAAAATCCCCAATCACCTGTCCGACAGATCAGAAACACTCTTCAGGAGTCAGGTGTGGATTTGTCAATGACCACTGTCCATGGAAGACTTCATGAACAGAAATACAGAGGCTACACTGCAAGATGCAAACCATTGGTCAACTGCAAAAATAGGACGGCCAGGTTACATTTGCCAAGAAGTACTTAAAAGAGCAACCACAGTGCTGGAAAAAGGTCTTGTGGACAGATGAGAAGAATATTAACTTGTATCAGAGTGATGGCAAGAGCAAAGTATGGAGGAGAGAAGAAAGTGCCCAAGATCCAAAGCATACCGCCTCATCTGTGAAACACGGTGGTGGGGGTGTTATGGCCTGGGCATGTATGGTTCATTCTACAGCAAGGCAATGATCCCAAACATACTGCTAATGCAACAAAGGAGTTTTTCAAAGCTAAAAATGGTCGATTCTTGTGTGGCCAAGTCAATCACCCGATCTGAACCCAATTGAGCATGCCTTTTATATGCTGAAGAGAAAACTGAAGGGGACTAGCTGCCAAAACAAGCATAAGCTAAAGATGGCTGCAATACAGGCCTGGCAGAGCATCACCAGAGAAGACACCCAGCAACTGGTGATGTCCATGAATCGCAGACTTCAAGCAGTCATTGCATGCAAAGGATACACAACAAACACTAAACATGACTACTTTCATTTACATGACATTGCTGTGTCCCAAACATTATGATGCCCTGAAATGGGGGGACTGTGTATAAACAAAGTTGCAATTTTTATAGGGTGAAACCAAAATGTATAAAAATGGCCGCCTTTAAAATCTGACAATGTGCACTTTAACTACATGTGTTTTTTTTAAATTACAAATCTCAAATTGCGGAGTACAGAGGCAAATAAATAAATGATGGTAGACAAAAATGCTGGAGAAACTCAGCGGGAGAGACAGCATTTATGGAGCGAAGAAATAGGTGATGTTTCGGGTTGAGACCCATCTGCAGTCTGAAGAAGGGTTTCGACCCGAAACATCACCTATTCCTTCGGTCTATAAATGCTGCCTCACCCGCTGAGTTTCTCCAGCATTTTTGTCTACCGTTGATTTTTCCAGCATCTGCAGTTCCTTTATAAATAAATAAACAATGGGTCTTTGTCCCAAACATTATGGTGGGCACTGTAGGTGATAGGTCAGTATCCAGGGATTATTCCAAATCTAACATATACACAACTGATGTCAATTAATGCTAATTCAAGGGCAATACCACGGGACTGTTCATTGCTAGAGGTGGCATCCTTTAGAAAGGATATTAAAGTTCTTAGAGCTCTGAATATTCATGCATTCTTCGATTTATAAATGAACCATATATGAATTTCTGCTATTATGCCAATTACAAGTTGAAGTAATGTTCTCAATTTACAAATCTGCTTTTCACTACAGTGAATAGCATGCCATTCTCCACGCATGGCAATGTCAATGAAGAAGTCTGAAGAAGGATCTCGACCCGAAATGTAACCTACTTCTTTTCTCTAGGGATGCTGCCTGGCCCGCTGAATTACTCCAGCTTTGTGTGACTGTCTTCAAAATACCCAGTGTATATTTCACCATACTTTGCTTTCTGAAATCTTGCCTGAAATTTTCCAGAAATGCAGCTCTTCAGTAAATCAAGGAATACCTGCAAGAGATCTCATGTTGCTATCCTGAAAAGTAGAGCAACTCTCCCCATGCCCTAACCAATATTAACTCCTCAATCAGTATTACTCAAACAGATAATCCAGTTATTATCACAGTTCCGCTTCTGGGATCTTGCTGCCTGCCAATTGGCAACTGCGTTTCCTACATTATATGAGTAATAACAAATGTAAAACACTATGACATCTTGAGGTTGTGAATGGCACTACATAAACACAAATCTTTCATTGCCTCAGTGCATCACCATGTTTCATGTTTAATGTTTCACAGGATCCAACGATTAATTTGATTTTTTTGTTACAATGTTGTTCTCTGAAGTATGAGCTTTAAAGATTTGTTGATTCTGACAATGCAAGCGAACTGCATTAGCATCAGTTGACACCAGTTGTGTACATGTTTGACTTGCTATAATCCCTCCTGGTAATTTACTGTTCACTGATTAAATATAAAAACTATTCTTCTTATAAAAATGATGGGCAGAAATAAAAACAGAACAGAAATAATAAATAGAATAAATTGTCAAGATTTATACTTACATTTGATTTAAATCCCTTTTTAAAGTTACTCCAGTAACATATTGACATTCAACTCAAATATCAGTGTATGAATTGGGGGTACCTATGATCGTGAACATACATACTTTTATATAAATCCTGAAAGTGATAGAAAATAATCTGATTTATTTTAAGTTTCCATTGAAATATTTTAATTGATGTATCTTTGCAGATATATGTATAAATGGTGCACATGAATGATGCCATCCAAATACATTGCTTTGTAGAAAGATACTTGGAAAGCTGGTTTTATAATTTGTTTGAAATGAAATGAGGGATTTACGTTTCTATCATAATGTACAGCCTCAGAATTCTGTCTTGAGGTCACACGGGGATTTACATAGATGCACATTTGAGTCAGTTCCATTGTCGCATGAAAGACAGAAAATAATTTAATCAAAATCAAATCCAGACAGTTTTGAATTAAATGATGTGTGATTCATTAATTTTAAAACAGTAACAAATTTATATTAACTAAATTCTACAACAATGTAATGTGCAAAACTAAAATATGTAACCATGAAACCCACTGCATGATTGATTAACACAACTCTGAGGCTGTATATTATAAATAATCCACCAAAAATAAGTAGGTTATAAACTTTGACAAACTGCAATAAAGATGCATTCTTCAGGACTATTTAATTGCTAAAATGATAGAGATATTCCACATGCAAAAAGAAAGAAATAATTCACCTGAAGAATTTCATCAATTTATTTAGAGCTTAGATAATTAGCTATGCATAAGTAATTTAATAAATAGTGATACACATTTTGAGTAGGTTCCTTTGTTGCAAGGAAATAGGTGTATAGAAGCTAATTAACAAAAATTGAAACTGCTTCAAACTTAATGAGTGTCATATCATTTAGTTCAAAACTAGATTTGATTTTAACAGAATTCCAAAAATCTTAGCTGAGAATGTTTTCAGAACTCTTTTTAATGGCTTGCATACACTAGAAAGGCAATAAGATGCACATGTGTGAAAGCCACCTTAAGCCACACATCCAAGTAAAAAATAAAGAGACAGATCAAAGAACCAAATGTTGTGTGAATTGTTTTGCAGCCTCCAAGGCTGACTGGAACTTGCAAGTCGAGAAATATAAACCTGAAAGCATCATGCTGTTAAAACAGATCATGTCAGCTGGACATCACTGCCCTTTACAACAAAAACAAAACCCCGTAAATGTTAAATCTGAAATATGAGCAATGCTTGATCGAGAAGATTTTGAAAGTCAATGAAAAGCCTTGACTTCCCTGACATGAAGAGAGCAAAACAGAGACTTGTAAATGTTACTGCAAACACAAAATGATTTTTCTCAATCCGAATTAATGCAGCACATTCAGCCCCACTATCATTCAAGATGAAGAAATCTAATGCTCAATCTCCAACATAGTATTTTGTAAAATAACACATTCACGTTAAAAAGGCAGCAGTCTGCCAAAATGCTTTAATTTCTTGAGTAGTATCTTGACACTATTTTCTTGCAGGCATTTAGCTTTTGTTTTTATAAACTGAAACAGCGATGGTTACAATGCTCTTTTTCTGAGGCTAGCTTCACGCTGAATCACTAGAGTTAACAAGACAACACGTTAGGAAACAGAAAAAGCGTCTTAAGTTCTGTCCCACTCTCCTGCTAAGGTTGCTTTCAAATATTTTAATACAAAGCTTGCTCAGTCCATTTTACTCCCCTCTGCTTTTGGTTCCTTTTCATAATCGTCTGTGTTTAAATTGCAATTTGGCCTATTTCTTTTTGTTGGATGCTCCCTAAGTCCACATTCATTTGACTAGGTAGCACAATATTCTGTAAAATTAAAGCAACTCATCATCTCTTGCATAAAACATTCAATTGATGCATTTTGATGTAATAATTTATCCTCAGCACTGCTGACCCTCACAAAAATGGCTCAAATATTTATTCTATAATAATTTCCCATGGATCTCAACATACCATGGATATTTTTGTTCCCAGCTCCCAACATTATGATTGGAGCCATTGAAGTGTCAAAGCGTTCAGGGATTCTGAATGGTGCTGTAAATACTCTGCTTCTGTTGTAAGAGCTGTTTTTACTGAATTTTATACACTACTAGACCATGTGCAGACCCGTTGGAGGGGGGGGGGGGGGGGAGGGGAGGGGGGGGAGTGGGGGGGGGGGGGGAGGGGAGGAGAGGGGAGGGGGGGGGGAGAGGAGGGGAGAGGGGGGGAAGGGGAGGGAGGAGAGGGAGGGGGGGAGAGGGGGGGGGGAGAGGAGGAGAGGGGGGGGGGGAGAGGAGAGGGGGGGAAGAGGAGAGGGGGGGGAGGGAGGAGGAGGGGGGAGGAGGAAGGGGGGGGGGGAGAGGAGAGGAGAGGAGGGAGAGGAGGGGAAGAGGAGGGGAGGGGGAGAGGAGAGGGGGGGGGGAGGGAGGGGGGGGGGGGGGGGGGGGGGAGAGAGGGGGGGGGGGGAGGGGGGGAGGGGGGGGGGGAGGGGGGGAGAGGGGGGAGAGGAGGTCAATTTAATTGGGACCCCTAGGGAAATGCCGTTTCTGCAGCCATACATTACATACAAATAGGCCCCAAACACAACCATAATTACATTTAACATAAACATCCATCACATAACTGTGATGGAAGGGGGGATGTCAGAGTCAAAGAGGGCTGGCGATGGCGATTGTCCCGCGGCCATTGAAGACGGGGTGGTGGAGGTGCGAGGGTCGCACACCGGGTCTTGATGTTGGAGCCCCCGGTGTGCCAGGTGTGCCAATTAGGCAAAGTCCCGCGGCCGTTCCAGCCGCGGCGGGGCAATGGTGTTAGGCCTCTTGCCAGGGAGCTCTTCGACCCCGCAACTCGGGGGGGAAAGTCGCCGTTGAGGAGCCCCGAAAAAAAGCGGTCTCCCTCCAGGGGCGGGGTCGTCCGAGCCGTCCGCAGACCCGCAGAAGCAGCCTTCAGCGACCGTGGCACCGAGGGGGGGGCAGAGGGGGGGGTAGAGGAGAGGGGGGGGAGAGGAGGAGGGGGGGGGGAAGAGGAGAGGGGGGGAGAGGAGAGGGGGGGGGGTTTCAGGGGGGGGAGAGGAGCGGGGGGGGGGGGGAGGGAGGAGGGGGGGAGAGGGAGGGAGGGGGGAGGGGGGAGAGAGTGCCTTTTCCTTCAACCCAAACCCAAACAACCATTTGCAGGCAGTGCTTTTTTAACTCTAACCATATTTTCATTTTCAAACCAAATTGAGTGTACTCACAGCGCTGTAGACATTTGTCAGTGTCATTCAGAGCTCTGATTGAGGCACACCACTTGCAGAGACTGATTGAGGCACACCACTTGCAGAGACTGATTGAGGCACACCACTTGCAGAGACTGATTGAGGCACACCACTTCCTGGTTTTATAGTCCCTCCCCCCTGCTGCCAGCAGAGAGAATGGAGAATTTTGTAAAATCATTAATATCTCTGTCATATTTAATCGGCGGGAAAAATCCTCAGCACACATACGGCGGAGGGGGGCTCTGAGCGACGTGGCCAAAAATGACGGCCGTAGGTGGCGGCGTTCTCTCGGAAATCGCAGCACAGATCGCCAAAACCCGTCAAGAACAGAGTTTTAGTAATATAGATACCACTATAGCGGCATTGTTCATGGTGGGATCAAGACCACATCATTGTCGGTATCTAACATTAGCTTGTTCCTCAATAACTCGAAAGAGTTTGCTGTCTTGGTGGACCAGCGTTCCCTTACTGGAGATTTTTGGTTTCTTCCATTGCAATCCTATGCTTCTGGCATGTCACTTTTAATTTCAATTCACAACAATCCTCGTGAAAGTAACCAAATCAAGAGATTATACTCATTAAGAAAGATTGATCAAGATGTATATTCTCTCTGTTTAAAAGAAACCACATACAGGTGATCTGATACAAGAACGGAACTCACTATCAAAACAGGGAGGGGACGGGGGACACAATTTTTTGGCGGCCACACGTGCATGCGCACACTCACACACACGCGCGAGGCTTCGGAGACTCAATCCAGCGCTAAAAGCGGAGATTTTAAAATCAGGATCACAAAAACTTGGGGGGGGATGTCCCCCATCTCTCAAAACATGGGGGGGGACGTTTCCCCTCTGGCCCCCCCCCCCCCCCGGGTTTTCCGCCCCTGATCTGATAAGAGTTTAACATTAAGATAAATACTGAGAAGATGCTTCCATTTTGTGGGAGTCCATGTTTGGGGCTGAATCACTAATACGAGTTATTAATAGATCTTTTGGGATGTTCAGAAAAAAGCTAATTTCAAAGTGCTGCCCAATCACAACAACAAAAGGCCTGCAAGAAGGAATATAATCCAAAACTTGCTCGGATTTTAAAGATCTTAAAAGACAAAAAAAGTAAAGATGCAGAAGTTTGCAGAGATAATTTCACAGCATAAAGCCCGTGCAGAAGAAAGCAGGTCTGCCAAAAGTCGAGTAATGAAAAAAAAAAGTAGTAAAGGCATGAATGTGGATTTTTGTATTGTATTGGCAGGTGTATTGTAGCTGGGACAACGACAAGTTGTGTTACAAAGATGGGAATAGACAGCAGTGGCACAAATCATTTTGAGTTAATCACTATCACGAGGAGCGGTTGGGGTGTATAGTAGAGAGACATTTACAAACAAGTTGGATAAATCATAAATGTGAAGCAAATCAGAGAATAAACTGAAGGGAATAGGGCGGTAAGAAGGCGCGTGCATGTATGCAGAAGAAACCTCCGAAGCCTCGTGCGTGTGTGTGAGTGTGCGCATGCACGCGTGGCCGCCAAGAAAGTGTGTTCTACATCTTACGTAATTCTTTGCAAATCTTTTTCAGTTTCCTACCCTTTACCGCACCCAGTTCATCATCTCACCGCAGCTCCACCAAATACTCTGATCCCCAAATTAATGGTCATCTGAAAACACTGAAGCTTACCCGGGAATCATTCTATCAGCACACCCCTGAAGTACATTGCCAAATCACAGGCCAGGTAGCATCTTCCTCCAGCATTTTATTCTTTTACTCAAGAGTACAGCATCTGAAGTTGCCTTGTGTCGCTACCTCACCAAACCATCTGATTTTCCATGCGAGCACAGGCAAGTTATTCAATAATGGTAAATGGCCCAACTGATCGTGACAACACCCATTGGCTATAAATGCAAATATTTTATATCTATTTACTGAAGCTGGATTTATAACAAAATATCTTAAATTGTCAATATATCAAAGCACATAATTTTTGCATGATTGCCACCCCCCCCCTCCACCCTTTCCTCCCCTTCCCCTTCCACCAAACACTCCTTCCTCGAGCTTCACTATTTGCAACTCTCCAATCCTTTTGTCTCACACCTTGTCTTTTTATCTCTGGGCTTCGTCCAACCATCAGCCTATCAAAAAATCTGCCTCTGCCTTGTACCTGTCAGGCTTTGTTCTGCCACTCCTCACTTCCCCCGCCCTATAGTCAGTCTGAAGAAAGGTCCCGATGCAAAACATCACTTATCCATGTTCTCCAGAGGTGTTGCCTGACCCACTCAGCTATTCCAACACTTTGTCTTGTATTGTAAACCAGCAACTGCAGTTCCTTGTTTCTGCACACAATTTTTACCATTTTATTCTAACAGGCTAAGAAACGAGTTGAATCTCGCATCACATTACAGATGATATTATTTACAAATCGTAACATCAAATAAAGCAACTAGTCATACATAAAGAATGATTTTAGTGTTATCTTCAGCAAGATGAAACATTCGTCATGTTGAACAGCATTCAACAACAACCGCACTGCAATCATTTAAATATTCTTGGGAATTCTCTGAAAGTACTTCACAAGAGTGTCAGAAGAAAAATTTCACAACAAGTCACATAATGTATTAAGACATGTAAACATATGCTAGATCATAATAGTAGGTTTTGAAGAGCAACACAGAGGAAGGAGAGGATTAAAAAGGAAATTTCAGAGTATAAGGCCTAGGCAATTGAAGGCACATCCACCAATCATGGAGAGGTGGAGAGCAATGAAATTTAAAAAAAAAAGGAAAAATAACACAATCATCAGTTTTTCATGTATTATTCCACTGGCTTATCTCTGGAAATAATTCCTCACTTCATTTTAAAAGGCATTCTGAGGTTATTCTGCCCCATATTCAAGCTCTCAGATGTCAGAAATATTATTTTGAGAAGTGTATTCCTCATCATATGTCACTTTCTACAATTGTGCAATGTGCTCATGAAAAAAAACACTGCAAGATTCAACAGGTTAAATGTTTTCTATGATATATCATTTACCTGTGGGTTAGAGTTCCAAGCTAATCATTCAATCAAAGCATTTAGATGAAGGGATGTGTCAGGACAACAGTAAGATAGTAATGAAGTTATCAGAACAAGTTGGATTACTGTCACTCAATTGACTACTAGATCTCTGTTATTTTACATAGACTGAGCTTAAGAATGTATCAGATACAAGACTTTCATTATAGTTCAGTCACTTCATTTTGAAAATTTCCATTGGTGTCAGGATGATGAAGAATCATGTGCCCAATTGATATTCGGGAGAACATCTTTGACCCTGAAGCAGGTTCTGTTACTTTAAGAAGTTTTAAGTACATTTCTATGGATATGTAATATTGACGGGAAGTCACGAGATGCCAATTCCATTCATAATCTCAAACAATGGCCAGGGATTTTAAGCCTGTAACTTTGGTTAAAAACAAAACAGTTCCAGCAGAACAAAACCGCTGTGAATTCAGCAGTTTGAGAACATTGATTATAATTGGATCAAAATGCAGTCTACTCTCATCCAGTCTTGTGCTTCCTTGCCATTTCCACAAGCTGCCACGGTTTATTCAAATAACAACCATCTTAGAGATTGAGAGTCCAGCCCAACGCTATTCTTCCACAAAATAGAATAGGCATTATAAATCAACATCCTGATCTCACCATGAATTGGTGATTGATAAAAAACTCTATACACCTAGTACTTGTGAATATGATAATAAGCTCAACTTGACTTGGGGATCCACAACCAAGGATCAACAAACCTGTCTGCGTTAATGGGTCAGTGGTGGAGGGAGTCAATAACGTCATACCTGAATGTGTGCATATCTCTGAAGATCTTTCCTGGAACCAGCACATTGATGCAATCAAAAAGAAAGCCTATCAACACCTCTAATTCCTTAGAAGATTGAGGAAGTTCAGGATACCGATGAATATTCTCTTGAACTTGCAGGTGTATGGTAGAGAGCATATTGACTGGTTGCACCACGGCCTGGTTCACCAATTGAATGCCCGGGAAAAAAGATTACAAAATGTGGTGGACACTGCCTGGTCCACCATGGGTACTCACCTCCCCACCATCGAAGGGATTAATAGGAGACGCTGCCTTAAAAAGTCAGCCAGCATCATGAAGGACCCACACTACCCTGGCCACAGTCTTATTTAACACCAACCATTGGGAAGAAAATATTGGAGTCTGAAAATCTTGACCTCCAGGTTCAGGAACAGTTTCTTCCCAACAGCGTGTTCAAGAAGGAACTGCAGATGCTGAAAAATCGAAGGTACACAAAAATGCTGGAGAAACTCAGCGGGTGTAGGAGCATCTATGGAGCGAAGGAAATAGGTGACGTTTCGGGCCGAAACCCTTCTTCAGACTGAATTCAGAAAGAAACCCTTCTTCCCAACAGCTACTGAACGGCTACTGAACATCACAAACACCAAGTTGTTTTTATATTTGATTGTTTGTTATGTTATCTATTGAATACTGTGTTTATAACCCTGTTGTGCTGCTGCAGGTAAGTGCTATAAGTAAGAATTTCACCGTTTCATTTCAGTACATACTGTACGACATAAGCCACTTAGCTCTTGACTCTTTAATATTTGTCATGTCTTATTTTAATCACTCCACTTTCAAACCTATTTTTATTGCAAACTCTGACAAATTAAAAGCAAAGTTTAGTAAAATGGTTCTGTTATAAGTGACCCTTTGCAAAGAGATATGAACAATCCTATGCTTCTGAAATCATTTCTGATACTTGCACGACATGTTTGATAAACCAATGGCAATGGCGGCACCTTAAATGTAACCACCATTGGCTAATAACCACATAGAAGTCTGAAGAAGGGTCCCGATCTGAAATGTCACCCATCCTTTTTCTCCAGAGATGCTGCTTGACCCGCTGAGTTACTTCAGCACTTTGTGTCTATCTTTAATCAGATAGAAATGTCTGGTGAGCTAAACCATGAATGATGTTCAAGAATTATTAACTGTCTGCAACACTAAGCCACAGGCAGAAATCATGTATTACCTTCCATTTAATGAGGTGCTCATACTACATGCTTCTGTGCCACTGTAAGCTCACAAGCATCTTGCGTACAAACCAACAGTTCATCACAATAGTTGGCAATTAGCTATAGTAAGATACATATCTTTCAGTTAAATATCGTCAAATGCTCAATTGAGAGACCAATCAACACTGAACTGCTATCTTTTTCATGTTACGGTGGTTGAACTGCCTCGACTTTGTCTTGGGAAGGTGATATCTAGGGACAACTACTTAGATATTTTTTTTTAGCAAATTCTACCGATTTCCTTCACGAAATCAAAACAGGCTAAAATTGCCCTGCAGCAAAGTCTGCCGATCTGCTAACAGCCAACAAATTTCCTTTAGTATTTAAAAAAAGCATGCAAATTAAGGAGGCTGAAGCATGCTTTCAGCTATTGCTGTAATATAGTAGCTATTCATCACCTGGAGTCATAACCCACTAGGTCCTGTCCTTAGCATATTCTAATGAAGCCTATCATGCAAATTAGACTGACCTTTTCTTTGCATTCCGCAAGTTCAAATTTATGCAAGGAATATATATAGTTTGGCAATACAAACTAGCCAAAGACTGCGTAATTACAGTAATCAATTAGTAGTTAGTGTCTCTCTGCTCATTTTCAGCTAATGTCAAGCAAGCCATTTTGAAGAGAGCCCGTCCAGACAGCTTATCTTTCATCATGCTACAAAGGAAGAACAGGACTTAACATCTGTCAATTCGTTCAAAATGGCCATCCAATTGATGAGATTAGCTTGTATTTATCAAGATTCAAAGAAGATAGCACATTTCCTGACCAAGACTTACAACTGCCTTAACTGTGAAATGAAACATTAATATTTAAGTATTCAAACGCATGAATTTCTCCCATGAGGAAGCTGCGAAAATCAGCAAGATGAGGCAAAACTTAGGTGCACTTTACAACGGATGAGTAAACAGGGCATACCCTCTGCTTGTTAACAGTCTATTTTGCAGACAGTAATGGATAGGAAACATTACTTCTGCTGGTAATTAAAGTAAAACTAATACTGTCTCTTGGATGGGGATTTTTGGTAGGGAGAAACCATTTATCACTAACTCAGAGTCTTCACTCCAAACCTGGAATGAATTATACACTTAGTGCAAACCTTTGCTTGGTACCCGGTGGAACAGAAATTCGTCTTTTTTCCCCTCTCATTTTGGTTTCATTAATTTTCTTTCCAATTCCATCTTTATTTTTGCAGTAGAAACACCTTCAAGTGTTTGTCTGTATCCCCCACATAATTTTAAAAGTGGAGGGAAAAGTTTGTTATTATTGATTTGTATAGTTTTCCAAAAAAAAACCTGGAAAATTACAAAAATCAAAAGTTGAGCTTGCTCAGATCAATTTGTACTAGTGTAAATGGTAATTCCAGAGCAATAAACACTAATAATCAGTTATAAAAAATGGACTGGATTGGCGTACTTAAAGCATCTATTTAATAATTTAACAGAATTAATGTACAATTCTCAAATCCCCTGCTGTGCAAGCTAGGCTAAAGATTCGGGGCAACGCAGAGAGCTAATTGTTCTCAATTCAGCAGCACAAATTCTCATGTCCTTTATTTGCGTACATTAGACTCTCACTCATATCAAACCTTAAAATGCAGAATTGCTCTGCAATAAATTACAGCAGACACAGCTCTGAGCTCCTGCCAACAAACTCCCAGCTTTTGAAAGCTTGTAGCCAAGTTCTATACACAAAGAATCCTACAGAATGTTACAGATGGCCAGAAAAAGAGTCAATGCTATGTAAAAAAAATACTCAATTTCTCCATTATGATAGTTCTATTTATTAATAAAAGCCTACACATTTCAGAAAACATGCTACACATTGCTCCAGAGTAAAGGGCCTGTCCCACGAGCATGTGACTGCATGCGGCAAGCACTGCCAAACCAGAAGGGGGGGTCGCGCGGAGGTCGAGTGATCCCCGTACAGGGCCGGTCCCACCAGCATGCGACTGCATGTGGTGAGCGCGACCAAACCAGAAGCGGGGGCCGCACGGAGGTCGAGTGAGTGATGTGAAGTTCACGCGTGATGTACGGCGTCAAGACGCTGCATATGCCCGTTGAGGCGGTGCCTACGGCCTCAATATGGTTGCGGGCCGGCAGGCCGTTGCCGCGCGGAATTTTTGAACGGTCAGTTTTCCGGAGCCCCGCGCGATGTCGGGACCAGCTCCACACAACTCCATACGGCTCCAGCGATCGAAGTAGGACCGGCCCCACGAGGCCGTATGGCTCAAGCGACCACGTTAGGTCGCGCAAGCCGCATGCAGTTGCATGCTGGTGGGACAGGTCCTTTAGTAAATCCACCCTTCTGTTTGCAACACAATAGCTTTGTCTATCACAAGTTCTGCGAATCTAGAGAGCATTTGAAAGGGAGAACTTGTCAGGTCTCACACTGTTTGCTCATCTTAATGAGGTAACATTTGTGAGTAAGTTTTGTGCAGTCAGAGATTATAATTGTTACTTCAATTACCCCATGGGATATGCATGGAGATTAATAGAAGGAAAATACAGGGCAGGTGTCAGGGAAAACGTATTTATTCCAGAGATTTATCATTCCTAAATGTAGAAGGGGCAAAACAAAATCTTAGGGATTGATCAAAGTACAATTAGGTGGTAGGATGAAACATAGAAACATAGAAATAGGTGCAGGAGGAGGAGGCAATTCAGCCCTTTGAGCCAGCACTGCCATTCATTACGATCATGGCTGATCGTCCCCTATCAATAACCCGTGCCTGCCTTCTCCCCATATCCCTTGACTCCACTAGCCCCTAAAGCTCTATCTAACTCTCTCTTAAATCCATCCAGTGACTTGGCCTCCACTGCCCTCTGTTAATGTCTTGGAACGATGAACTTCAAAGGGTTTAACTTTCTTTTTCTACCTTTGACTTTTCTTGTATTCTTTTGATAACTGCATGAGGAAATGCAACACATAGCTTTTTCTTATACATTAGCAGCATCTTCAGGTCACAGTATGTTCCAAAAGAGTTATTGCACATACATAGCTGCTCACATTATTCAGTACCCAAGTCTCAAGAAGGGTCTCAACCCGAAACGTCACCCATTCCCTCTCTCCAGGGATGCTGCCTGTCCCGCTGAGTTACTCCAGCTTTTTGTGTCTATCCCAAGCTTGAAAGTTAATCTGTAGTCGTTTATATTAAACATGCTTGGAAAGGGAACTTTGAACAGTGAATTTTCCAATAGTAAGTAACCCTTACCTCCTGTATTCCTCTCTCTCCTTCCAATCCACCAATGGTTCTCCCATTTCCATATGCCCTCCAAACCCCATCACTGATATTCGCACAACTCACCTGGTTCCATCCTCCTCTTATCCACACTTCACACATGGTTTCCCTTTCCCTAACTGGTTCCTTCTGCCCTTCATCTCTCCCTTAATTGTTCCCAGTATCATCTTGCTTATTTACTAGATTCCAGCACATAGCCTTTGTGTCCTCAATTATCACCCGCCAGCTTCAGTCTCCACCTTCACCCACCCATCGCTCCACCCACCTTTCTTATTTTTTACATTGTCTGTTTGCACGTATGACCCACTTGCCTCGGTCTCCCAACTCCACTCCTCCCCTTCCTGATATGGCTCCTTCTGCCCATCATCTCCAACCCCTCTTTGGTCCACCCATCACCTAGTGACCCCTGTCTCACCTCTCTCCCTCTCTTCTTTAAACCCGCCATCTTCCCTCGCCACTTTCCGTGCTGGGGCAAGGTCACGACCTGAAAGGGTGACAATTTTTTTTCCCCTTCAAAGTTGCTGGATTCTTTTTCCTCTTCCAGAAGCCTGCAATTCCTTCCATAGTTTGTTTTGGCTCTAGATTGCCGCATCTGCCATCACTTATGTCTACAATTACAAGGTTACAGCTGCCATTTGCATGTTTGGTTCCACTGAGAGGTCAATTATTACAATATTTAAATTTAATGGGGATGGTCTTCAATTTCAATGAGATGAAGTAAAACCTTATTTTCCATGAGGTCTCCGTGTTAACCTCAGGGTGTCTTTGCATATTATAGCCAATAATGCATTTGAAGTTGAGCACAACAAACTCCCACGAAGACCACAATCGTGAGGTAATTTATATATTTAAAATAAATGTCTTCCTGTTCCACAAATAAATAGGCTGAAATGTTGCAGTTCAATTTGAGGACTCTTAAAGCTGCAGAAGATTCCAGAGATGGTAACTCTGAAACTCAAAAATGAGTTGCAACTACAGTTCTGATATTAGCAATACATAACATGGACGGAGTGCATGCCACAGTGAATAATCTGGTCTCACCCTATCACTTTGTTCTACTCATCTCTCTTCGACTTCTTCTTTTAAAATCTAACAAATGTTCTTTATTTCACAGTTGTGACAAAGGGTCTTGAGCTTGAACTGTTTCTCCTTCAACAGACTGGCATTGCCTGCTCTATGAGGTGTTTCCAGCATTTTCTGCACCTTTGAGCCTGCAGCCTAATCTCAGTGCTGGTGCAAGAAGAGTCAGCCAAACTTTGGTAAACCTATCACTACAAGAGTTCTATCACCAATCCACTGGTGGCAGCATCACTGTACAAGCCGTTCTATGCACGTACAATTCATGACCCAGGGAATCTCTTAACCTGTACGTGTTAAATGGATTGCATCTCTGAGTTGCGTACAGTTCTATTTAGTCGCCTTGAGTCAATCAGTGCTACACAGATAACACATCATTTTGTAGAAAATCCTATGGTAAGATTTGAAGAAAAATATTCAGGGATATATTTTATTTTTACATGTAACAATTTATTATAATCTGTATTGTATTTTTGTTTAGTTTAGAGATACTGCATGGAGACAGGCCCTTTGGCACACCGAGTCCATGCTGACCATCGATCACCCTCACCATCGACCATCAGTGTCTCTGGTACAGTGGCACAGCAGTAGAGTTGCTGCCTTACAGCATCAGAGACCCGTGTTCGATCCTGACCTTGGTTGCCGCCTGTATGGCGTTTGTACTTTCTCCCAGTGACTGAGTGAGTTTTCTCGAGGTGCGCTGGTTTCCTCCCACATTCCAAAGACCTGCAGGTTTGTAAGTTAATTGACTTCTATAAATTGGCCCTAGTATATAGGATAGGACTGGCGTATGGATGAATGCTGACGATGCGGACTCAGTGGGCCAAAAGGTATCATGCGGTATCTCTAAACTAAACTGGTGCTATGTTAGACCCATTTTATCATCCACTCATTATACACTAGGGGAAATCTAGATGTCAATTAACCTACAAACCTACAAAACTGGAACACCCGGAGGAAACCCATGCAGTCAAGGGAGAACATGCAAACTGCACACAAACAGCACCCTTCAAATCTCGGTATCTGGTGCTGCAAGACAGCAGCTCTACCAGCTGTGCCACTGTGCTGCCCAAATATTGTGACGGAGTGCCTAGAAGTAAATTCAATAAAATCAGACACACACTTGATGGAGAAATTGAAGGATATGTTCAGAAAGGACTAGTTGAAGCGCTCTTTCCAAGTGTCAGATTAGTTATCACAGACCAAATAGCCTTCAATTGCACTGTATGATTCTAGTAAAGTACTTCAATTTACCAATTTTATAATTGTATTTTCCCAACGCAAATATAAAAAAGAACTTTCAGCAATTTTCTCTGGAATTGCATTTCTCAGATTGTAGCATCAATGACTTGGGCCCCGTGATTAAACTCAATGTTATGTACTCACAGAATTAATGACTGGCAACCTTTAATAATAAGGGAAGCTAATAGGACCAATGCCATAACACAATCAATATTGTTTGCTACTTTCTGGCAGTAGGGCTGAAACATTTTCATTCTTCCCCTCCAAAGACGGAAAGCTTATCGGAAAAATTTCTTCCATAAAATAAAACTTTGAAAAACAGTGGTTGTAGCAATATTAAATGGCCATTTATCACCTCAGAATCCCATTAACGCATTCCAAAATGATACTTAAATTCAGAGCAATCACATTTGTTTTATTTTAATGGGTCATTAATTAAACTAAGGGAAGCCAATGCTTTTTTTCCATATAAACTGATCAATTTGTTAAACCTTCTTCATAAAATTATATGATCAATGAATTTCAACTTTAACAGCATAGTGGATTTATTTGTGGCTTTTCTATATTATACGGAATGGGTCAGCGAACACTGTGTCAAACGTACAACTCGTCAATACTGACACGAGGCCAAACAGCAGGAAGATAGCTCTTTTCATTCTTGTCAAACTGTGCTGTGACAGGAATAAGTGACAGTTACCGAGAGGGGAAAGACATGAAGCAACTTGAGCAAAGAGTTGGGGTGAGGGTGGGGGGGGGGGGGGGGGGGGGGGGGGGGGGGGGGGGGTGGAATTCCTTGCAGTACATTCCAAAAGCCTAAGGCTAATCGCAGTTAAACCACAGAGAATCAATGGACGGGGCCTTATGGAACAGTTTTTCTGACTTGGATCCAAGTGGCAGCTCCCGTCGAAATGCTGAAGAGACGAGAAGCTGGACTAATCACTGCTGCACTTCCAGGGAATAATGCTCTTATGATAAACATTTGCGACAATTTGTGACCATAGTGCTGTTACAACACTAATTGTGCATGAAAGGTGACCTGCAGCAAAGCAGCAGAGTTCAGTTTCGATAGGCCTGGCTCTCATGTAAAAGGATGATTACTTGTGACAGAAGACATCCATGCATCAACCATCCTTTAAGCTTTGTGACATTACTTTCCACACTGTAACATGATGCAGTAGTACAAGTCATGTGCCACCAGTGCAATAGTGGTGTGCTTAAAAACAAATGCCCAAATTGAAGTGAACAAAAGATTAACCATTTTGTGTCTATTATACACAAAAAAGCAGCATTATATATTAAAAAAACCATTCAATCCGTTTCTAACCAATTTAAACAGGATCATTATCAATGAATTAATACTATACGGACTATGCAGAATGAGATGAGATTAATATCATCAGCTATCAAGATTATAAGCAAGAGACTTTTATTTGATATGCCCTATACTGGTGGTGATTTAACATATGCTGTGCACACTAAGATTTGGCAAGAGCAAAAGATATAAGGGTCTGCAACCAACATGCACCACTAGATCTCCAGGGAAATTCAAAGTACTGTATTTGTCTACCATGCTCCTTTAATGACTAATGGCTACCAACCTTCAATTAAACCTTGTGCACAAAATCTGTCTTTGTTGTTAAAAACTCTTGGCACCATACATCATTCCTGGCTATTCCTGAAGGACATTTCGTATGTGGGGGAAGTAAAAGTGAATGAATTTATAATGGTCTTACAGCCCAATAATAATCTCAAGTCAGAGGTTATAGCGGGCAGTAGCCACCTGAGAATAATGCTGCTTGAAAACCAAAATAATGGTTATACTCTATTACATATAATCAATGTTGGGCTGGCACAGTATTACAAGACATGGGGAAAGGTCCATTGCCAGTGACAGTGAAATGGTTAGTATGAGCTAACTTGGCCACAAATGAGGTGTTAAAAAAAAAAAGAGTACAGAATTAAGAGAAAATCTCAAGCAGTGAAAGGCTGGTCCTTTTTCTATGTGCACCACAGAACACACACAATATCAACCACCGTTCCTCTCTTGAAAACGGACTGCAAGTGTCAAACTTTGTGGGGTAAACCATTTGTCATCTTATCTGTCCTTTAGAGAAAGAGGTATGCTAGTCAGGCATTTTAATATTGATTTCTAAAGTAATGCTATCATTTTGCACAGGACGCAGACTTGCGGAGTCATTAATGGGAGACAAAAGGTAAATACGTTGCAGAATAAAACTGGATACTTACAGAATTATTTAAATCATAAACAGAATTTTGTTCTAAAAAAATTATTAGAATTCTGAACCTGGCCACTGCTATAAAATGAAATGAAAGAAATAAAGTGATCATGTTTGCTCAGGTGCAGTGTAAACATTTAAAATATTGGCAGAGTTTTCAGTGGAATCACATGCTGTTAGTTAGATTGCCTGTGTTAGACATAATACTACTTTGTCACTTCTGTTTAACAAACTTAATTTGATTATTTTATAGTGGAATGAATAAGTGAAAGCGTAAATAATTGTTTAATCTCTCAATTATTGATTATTATTATTGATTATGATAATTGAATTATCACAAGTATGAATTATTAAATATTATTGATTATTGCACATTTATTGTGGTGATGTTGCATTAATATGTCTGTAAAGCTACTGTCAATAAGATTCTCATTCTTCTGTTTCAAGTACATATGACAATTAAACACTCTTGACTCTTGTTTGCTTTATGGTTCTTGGGAGAGTTGGGGTTTGGACCCGACAAGCAATAAAAATATGCATAATCATTATTATGAGAAATAAGTGAATTATTTTGCAGTTAAATGATATTACCCAAAATAAACATACCCAGCGACAGCTTGAATTAATCATGGCAAATAGATCTTAAAAGACCAGTTGCTTAATCAATGCCCGGCACAACTCTCAACTGGCATCAAATCGCTCTGAACACTCAAAGCAAGTCCTGCATAAGCCCAGAGAGCGACAAAAAGGTGGCGCAGAGAGAAGGGAAGGCCAAATAATTACAGAATAATTTGTGCACTGACAACACAGCCTGCATGAAATCAGAGCTTGGTCATTGAAAGAAATCAATGGTTAGTACCATTCCAAGATTCATGTTTTATTAATTATGTTTGGGTGCTCCTCCCAGAAAGGCAATCCTTGCAAACTGGCTTGACGCTAGGCAGCAGAAAAACGGAGACAAACCAGCTCGCAAGTGTTCAAACTTTGCAGCAGGAAGTTGCAAGACGATTGAGGGATTGAAAAAAAAAAGATACTTTGCAGTCATTTAAATGCACTCTTCTTTTTATTTGAAAATATCATGTCAGTTCTGGGTACACAGTGAAAAATGTACCACTCTGGCGTTCCTCGAAAACTATTTTTTTCAACCATCAAGCACAGAAAAGTTGAACTGTCGTACATTTGCTCATAATCAGCTCGGAAATTCCAGTATTTTAAATTAACTTTAAAACGTAGCTTGTCCAACAGTAAAACTGGTGACTAATTGTCAATCAAACAATGATGTAAGCTTTAAATTAATATTATTCTCTTTCCATTATTCTACAAAACTAAATGTTTATTCCAGATCAAATGTTTGCATCTTTTAAAGTTACAATGGCTGACCTTCTTTGTCTTTTATTATTTTAAGATTGCCTTTCAATTCGGGTGGAAGTTACCATTTGCCCATCAATGACCATAACTGCACTAACAATAAAACTCAATGTATAAAAAGGATGTAAAATAAACTGAAGGAGAAATTAAGTCAGTGTTCTTCCTTATTTCATACCAATCATACTTAAGGCATTAGGCGAACAAAGCAAATGAAAAATACCAACAGATGAAATGACAGTTATCTGCAAAAACTCATAAATGCTCTTTCTGAACAATTGCAATAATTGCATTTCATCCTGTCATTTTGCATATAATTGCTCACTACAGTGTTTTTCTTCAGAGAAACCATCAGTTCCCCACAGTGCCTGATGCCAAATATGAAGAAAACATTCTATAATCGTAGATCTGAATTCCAGATAACTACTCAGAATAAGAATTTGACATGGTAATTTTTTTTAATAAACATGCTGCTTGCCCAAATTGGTCCGTGAATATAACTGGGTTACCTTTATCAGAATTATGTAACCTTTGAGAAGATACTCGTACTAAAGCAAATACAAACATAAAATATATGAACGTGCCTACATTAGCTAATCTGCTTCCCAAACCCTCACTCGCGTCATGGTTACCTCTAGAATATTCCAATGCTCCCTTGTGTCACTTTGCTTATGCCACTCTCTGTAAATTGAGCTTATCATAAACTCTACCTGCATATGAACTTAGGCCAAGTCCCAATCACTCTCTAGGTCACATACTGGCAACCAAAAATTCCTAGATATAAATATGACCAACAATTTGGCCTAGTCCAATGCCTTGATGCTACCTAGTGACTTGCCTTTACACCTTTTCAACAGCCTTTTCAACAGCTTTGGGGTCCAGACCTGGCATCACTCCAAGTGTAAATAATCCACGATAGCCTAGGTATAGTATTTTTCATTTGGTATTTGATGACCTTTGCAATAGAATAAAAAAGCTGATTTGTTTTCCCTTAAGCCATCTCGCAGTTTGCTATATCTTTAATGGTAATCAAATATTGCATGAGAATTTGTTTTGTTGCCCTGAACAAGTACTGCCTGCATGTTCAAACGAGAGGATTTTGTCAGTTCTGTTTTGGACAGTCACAAAGAGATACAGAGAAATGAAAACACAGTAAAGGAATTTGACATTATTTGCTTGACCATAATTCCATAGTTCTTTGAATAAAGCAGCAGTCTGAAAGGTACATATTCCAAAGTCTCAACTGCATTTCCTTCCAAAATTTGACAGTTGCTTGTGTTTAAAAGAAATGAAAAATCCTGCCTTTTCCTCTTTAAAAGATGTTTAATGCCAATGTTTAATCAATGGCTACAATACCAGTGACTGTTTCTTCAAATGCAGGTGAATTTTGAGGTAATTTGAGCCTTTGCTTTTTCCTCGGAGAACACTAAACCATATAACCATATAACCATATAACAATTACAGCACGGAAACAGGCCATCTCGGCCCTATAAGTCCATGCCGAACAATTTTTTTTCCCTTAGTCCCACCTGCCTGCACTCATACCATAACCCTCCATTCCCTTCTCATCCATATGCCTTTCCAATTTATTTTTAAATGATACCAATGAACCTGCCTCCACCACTTCCACTGGTAGCTCATTCCACACCGCTACCACTCTCTGAGTAAAGAAGTTCCCCCTCATATTACCCCTAAACTTCTGTCCCTTAATTATGAAGTCATGTCCTCTCGTTTGAATCTTCCCTATTCTCAAAGGGAAAAGCTTGTCCACATCAACTCTGTCTATCCCTCTCATCATTTTAAAGACCTCTATCAAGTCCCCCCTTAACCTTCCGCGCTCCAGAGAATAAAGACCTAACTTATTCAACCTATCTCTGTAAGTTAGTTGTTGAAACCCAGGCAACATTCTAGTAAATCTCCTCTGTACTCTCTCTATTTTGTTGACATCCTTCTTATAATTTGGCGACCAAAATTGTACACCATACTCCAGATTTGGTCTCACCAATGCCTTGTACAATTTTAACATTACATCCCAGCTTCTATACTTCTATACTAAAGACTGCTCAAGAATCCTGGCAACAGTACTCATGACTGTCTCAATCATGTGTAGTCAGCTCGTTTACCTGACCATGCCGCACAGTTTGTCACATTAAACACATCCTACTTAACATGTTAACACCCCATCGCATTCCAATACCAACCTTTTAGTCCTTGGCCTGCTCCATAGCCAGAGTGAGGCCACTGGCATACTGGGAAAACCGAACCTCATACTCTGCTTGGGTAGATACACATTTCTCCTACCATCACTCACCCTGCTCTTTCCCCCTCCTCCATATGCTCATCTCCAATCCTCTAGTCCTATATTTCCCTTTTATCCCCTCTCCTCATGACTTTTCTTCTGTCCTCTTCCACCTACCAACCTCACACCCTCACTCCAACTTTACATTCCACTCCTGCTGTTCTTTCCTTACCCAGCATCTTTTGGCCTCCTTTTCACCTCTAACCTTTGTCACCTACTCCACCCATTGAACATTCATCTCGCCTCATCTACCTAACAACACTTGCCAGATTTTGCCCCACCCACCTCTCTTCTCCAGCTTTCTTTCTCCTACTCCATCTCCCTGAAGAAGGGCCCCAACCCAAAATGGCATCCATCCATTTCCTCAACAGATGCTGCCTAAACCACTGAGTTCCTTCAGAGTTTTGTTTTTTTCTGTTCTTGAAGAAGTTGTTCAGTGGTCCATATCCCCCTCCTGCATTACTGCAGTCACCTGAACTATTTTTCATTTCATCTGGAGGTCCAAGATACATTACGTCCACAGGTATACAATGTAGAAACCAGAAAAAAAAAGGCATTAAAACGTTCCCATTGTTGCCCTTCCCCTGAAATCTCCTGAGTGTTTGGATGCATCAAGCTATGGTTAGACACAAAAAGCTGGAATAACTCGGTGGGACAGGCAGCATCTCTGGAGAGAATGAATGGGTAACATTTCGGGTCAAGGCCCTTCAGGTCACCCATTCCTTCAGAGGTCCCAGCATTTTACTTGTGGAACACCACTGGTTTAGGACTTCCAGTAGGAAAACACCCTCTTCCTCTGTCCTCTATGACTAAGCCCATTGGGGATCTATTTTTTAGTCACCTAAGGTGGGGAGGAAGTAGCTCATGAAAGCATTATTCCAGAGTAACGCGTGGATAGAGTGATACAGCATGCCACTCTTCACCAGTTAGTGCATAAAATAATAAAACCTGGCAAGTCAATGCCGATGTGCAAAATGTTTAATAGGCCACATTAAGAGTATTGTATCCAGTTCTAGTTGCTACATTACAGGAATGTAATGGCTATGGAGAGGGTGCCAAAAAGAATTGCCAGATGATCAGTCTCCTTCCCAGAAAAAAAGCTGGAGTAACTCTGCTGAACAGGCAGCATCTCTGAAGAGAAGGAATGGGTAATGTTACGGGTCGAGACCCTTCTTCAGACCTGATCCGGTCTCGACCCGAAACGTCACCCATTCCTTCTCTCCAGAGATGCTGCCTCTCCCGCTGGTTAGACCCTGGGCATGCAAACACAGAATGTTCTTGCATGCTGACGTTGTCTGTCTGACCCTGGTGTGGCTCGGAATGGGTTTGACTATTTTACTGCAGAATATATCATTCCGTTGAAAATGTCTTTGCAAGTGGCTCTCATAGTTTCTATAGCTAAACACCGTCAACCACAAGTCAATCAAGCAGTGACCTCTGCACTGTAGAACCACAAGAGATAGAGGATCATGGCGAATGGTCCTGGCAAAATACTTCATCATCAGAACTTTCAGAGGAGCACCACGACTTGGTGGAAAGGGCCCCCCATATCTGATCCCAGACTTACAAACCTAGGAGTTGTCCACAGTCACGTCCTGCCAACGCATACTGAGAGGTCCACAATTACATGCTGAGGAAGGCACTGAGGCTGCAGTGGCTGCAGCTGCAAGGATGCAAAGCCACAGTTTAAGATCCTCTCACTAATTCATGCTGAGGGGTCTGCACTTGTGTAAAAACCCTTCAGATATATCATTCATGGAATGCGTGAAATGAAAATTGATGATCTGCTGTGGCTATGAAAATCTTCTGAATCATATGGCTTGAATTGTGAATGGAGAAATAAATAACTACTGAATCATCCGTGCAAAATTTTATGAATAAACAATTTAATTGAAGGAAAATTAACAACATCCTGCGCACAAATAAATGAATAATCATAAGATACTAGTGGGTTTTGGGTACCAGAGAAGCAGACTCCAACAATTGGCAAGGAAACCTTCAAGAGTAAAGAGTGTTTAATTGCCATATGCACGGGTACATAACAATGAGATTATTACTGGCTGCAGCATTGCAGGGACATTAAAGCAATAATACTACAAATAAATATACAATGTATCAATAATACAATCATTTAAATTGACAATTGCCACGGTTGATATCAAGACATCAACCTGGTGAACATTTTCAGCTAATCAGACAATATACAGATGTAGAAAAATAATCTGCAGGTTCGACTGCAATAACTAAAGAACACCTTTTGTTCAGAGCATATTTTCCCCCCATTTACTATGAAACCCGAAAGGCTTTCATAACGCAAATGAAATAAAAATGACTCAATATATTTTCTTTAACACCCACCTGCCTTATTTAAGTTTAATGGCATGCCAACTTCAAACTAATCATTGTTTTATTCAAAACTTTATGCTGTTGTGCAGATGCAGCTGATGATAAAGATTGCAGTTTTCACAAACATATTAACTTCATTTGAATTTTTATTATCTTAAGCTCAACTAAAGTGCAATCCATTTGTATGCTTTTATACGAGGGTTAAACATAAAACTGGATGATATATGGCAAAGTCGATTAAACTGATGGAAACCTAACTGTAGAAAATATCTTAACCACTTGTGGTGGTAATGTAATTAAATCTAATCATCAGAAGAGGAGAAAAGAAATTGCACTGAATAGAACAGACTTTCATAGTTTTATGAAGCAGTTTTAATTGATTTCAAGTCTAGTTTTAAGTAAGTCAAATGGCATTATGGCAACTGCTATACAATCAAGGGATTATATTGCAAATAATAGAGTGAATAATTTTGTGGCCATAAAACGATACGTGGGGATCACATGCAGCGCATGAGAGGAGTTCAGAATTACATACACCAACACTAATTGTATGCTTAAGACTATATTTCTAAATTCAAAAAAAACCAACAAAATTTTATGCTTAATCACATTTAAATGGCTAAAAAATGCAAATAGTGAATGAACATAAAATGGTGTTAATTAAATCTCACTAAGAGTTTAATTATAAAATAGAAAAAAATCTAATGACTGCAACCCATGTTTTATCAACCACTTTTAATATAACTAAAACATCTCCTTTGCATTGGCAACAAAGAACATTTCTCATTTTCCTTGCTTTCCACTAACTTTTACCAATTTCTTCGTGCATTTTTCTTCTTTTCTTCCCCTCACATGAGTTCTGTATTTCTATTAGCTCCTTCTCAACATTATTTGAGGCTTTCCATCTCCTCTTACACATTTCTCTGGATTCCTCAAATGCGGAGATCTTCTTGCTCGTCCCAAGCCTTGCTTCCCCCTTTGCACATCTTGTACCCATTTCCCTTCCCTTCTGCCGTTTGCTTTCTCCTTTCACACTAACATCTGGAGACATATCTAAAGCTCTGAACTAATCTGCCAGCTGTGAAGCTCCACACTTCACAGGAGCATTATCACACTAAACTCAACATCGCTCCACATAAGGCAGTATTAGACCAATTGACCAAAAGCGTTTCGATTTTAAGGAATATCCTGATTTGGGAAGAGAGATTTAGGGCTGAAACAACTGAAAGACAATAAGACAATGCCGGGGCAGTATAAATCATGGATACGCAAGGGGTCACAATTTCAGGATCAAAGAAATCTGGAAAACTTTGAAGGTGGGTTCCTGCAAAGACAAAGTGGTGAAACCACAGAGGACAAGAATCCAAAAATATGTTTTTTAAATTTCCAAATATAAACTTTACTCAGCATAATATATATATATATATATATATATATGTATATACACACAAAACAAAAACTGCAAAAACTCTTCAGACATTCTCAGTGAAAATGCATTCATTAGTATCATACTCAATAGTGTTCGCACCTATCATTAAACAAAACACCTTTGCCACTCATGTGCCTCCCTGGGATGATCTCCCTTCCTTTGTTTGAGGGGTGTCCCCACCAGACTCTGTCCCTCAATTTTCAGACGTGGAAGGACCCTAGACAGCAGTCCTTCCCCACAGAGCATTGGTAGGCACCAATCCTCAGTGCCTCCTTCACCATGTACTCCTGAAGACTGGAAGGGCCATACATCTCACACACACAGTGACACACATCTCACTGTGCTGGGAGGCTAACAAGTTTTGGGCAGAACAAAGAGTGTTTTACACCAAGTTGACAATCTTCCAGCAGCACTTGATGTCAATCTCCAAGTGTGTCCCCCAGGTGACAGCCAGTAAATCAAAGAGTCTTCAGTTGCAAAGCTGCTGGGGATGAACAACAAGGAGGACCTTTGCATCATACTCCAGACGCTCTTCGCAAATTCATACTGGGTGAAGTGGGCACAGTCTCCCCTCCGTCGCAGCCATCCCGTGCACGCTGTGGATTGGTAGTAAGGTTCCAACAGTACAGGATAGATCTGACTGGGAGGGCTGCTCTCACCGACAGCCAAACGAGGTCTTGGTGCTTGTTGGTGAATTCTGGCGATAAGGCATTTTGGCAGTCAAGCTGGGCAGTCTGCTCAGGGAACCATCGTGTCAGATTCCATCGCGTCCTCATCCTGCAGTGCCTGCAGGATATTCAGTGCTGCCACTGCCTGATGGACCTGTGGTCAAGGGTGTTGGTCTGGAAAAACTTTTCCACAAAGGCCAGGTGGTGCGGCAATGTCCAGCTGACCAGCACACAAATAAGACAGGGGTGAGTGGGCAACCCTGCCTGCCTGACTCCAGACTTGACGGGCAAGCTATCCATTTCCCACCCATTGATTTGGACTACACCACAGATATCAGTGTGGAGCAGTTGGATCCAGTTTAGATTCACGCCCCAAAACCTATTTTGGAGAGTGATCAGGCATGTGTGTGATACCCTGTTGAAGGCCTACTCCTGGTTTGAGCTGTCCAGCCAGATGCCCACTCCTTTGTCCCGCACGTTGGCGATGGCATCCCTAAGCAGCGCCAGGTTTCTAAAGTGTTAAGTATTGTCACCTGCAGATGGACAAGTAGAGGGGTGTTGGGTGATGGCGATTTGGTTTATATTCAGGCAAGGGAAGCAGACTTTTGAACAAGGATAAGCTCAGACTCGATTGTCTTACTCTTGTCCTGGTCAACCTCCTCCTTTCCACATAGGGTGAGGGGTAGGTGCCTGATCAGCATTGAAATAGCAAATCCGGAAACATAGATGAGGCAATCAGCATCAGATGAACAGAGGCATTTAGCATAAGCAAATCGTGAAAGATTTATTAGTTGTATCTGATCTCCATGGACCATTTTGCAGCAAAAGGGAATTTTATATATGTCACGGTTATAACTTCATATAAGTATAAATCCACCCACTTAAAATTATCGCATTTTCCTCAATTAAAATGCAAACCATTTTCTTTGGAATGAAGTGAGATGAACAGAATATGCTTATCGTCAATATAGTTGCAAATAACCAAAGTCGTATTTCCATCAGAAACAAATTTGGACTATTACTGCTTATGTTATACTGTCAGAAACAGAGGCTTGTTAAAAGCCTATTAAAGTTTGCTTGAGAAATTTCAGTATCAAAACACATGCACAAATTTGGTCATATGACTGAATGAAAACAAAACTAGAAGTTTGAAATGAAGAAGACTCCAAGTATGTGTTTAAAGGAAGGTTTTCTGAAGCCATTTCAAATGTTTTCAAATGTTTCAAATGAGCTTGCAATTATACCATACTCTTTACAACCTCTGAAACTTTACAACCACATTATATAAATGTGGTCATGGTTGTGATGTTAAGTCAAAACAAAGGAAAATAGGATGAATTAGTTACATATAGGATTCTAGAGTTAACTATTTTGCTTTTTAAAAAAAACCTCAGTAACAATATTTGTCATGGGGGAAAAAACAACAGTTTTCGTTGATGATATTTAGTGAATCTTGAAAACTATTAGGGAAAAAAAAGAAAATATTTATCCAGCTAATCAGCAAAAACGCTATCACAATGTCTTTTGAAAAGAATGTTGTCCTGCATGGTTCAGTGACAACATGATGTATGTTATTGTTATTTAAAGTGGAAACAATCACAGAATCAAGACAAATTGCCACTGCATTAATAAAGCCAGTGTATCATTGACACTTGCCTAGAAAAAAAAAGTACCAGATCCACTTCAAAATAAAATCCAAAGTTTCTCGTACACAGGGGTAGACCATACACTGACCAAAAGTGGTGATGTGTGAATGGCAACTGGAGGACACCCCTAAAGGTCTCTCACTTAACCAAGCCTCTTGTTTGTCACGATCTTCAAAAAGGGGAGACCAACGCAGCAGCGATTCAGGATGACAAATGAACATGCAAAATTGACTGTTCTTTGAGAAAACTACACATTTAATACCTAAACTGCAGACAGGCATTTTCCAGTCAATTTGCGAGGATTTAGTAACCACTTGAAAAATCATGGTTTTATCTGAAGACTTTAGGATTTTATTATTTGACTGCATCCACCCCCACCATCCTCCTGCTCGCCCACCCCTCAAGACAAGTACTGAATTATAGGGATGGTTATCAGCAAATCTTCTCCGACAGACCCTATGCCTGCTGAGGTAATGCAGCTGACAAACTTTGATGCGCCATGCCCGCGCACATTATGTTCACGTAGTGTGTACATCTGGGCACCCTTTATGGCAATGCAGCAAGCAGCCAATCATTTGTTCCACCCTAATTAACACACATGTAAATCCCCACAAATCAAGCTGCTCTCTGTGTTACCATAGTGGCAGCCATAAAGCAAGCTGGCAGGACAAGTGGAAAAATAGATTCCGAGGAGCAACTATGTGCTTTGATTCGAACCTTCCATCACACAACGGTAGGGCCTCCCTGATCCTGACTGCAACCAGTTCTCGCCTTCAAAATGCATCACCATGAGATAAGAGATAAAGGTTATCAGGCGGATCTTTGATTGGCCAAGATGGTTTGATTCTTAGCAAGCTTAGAGAGTGCACCTGAAGGGACATGCTCCTGTGGCTAGAAAAGAACAAAAATAGCTACAGCTACTGCATGCCATTATTATCTCTGAAATGTCTGATGTAGCACACAACTTATAATAAATTGGGAAGATTGCTGTTTTACAGTGTGCCTGGTACCAGTCTTTTACTGGAAAACAAAATGAGACCATTTCCAATTGTCAACATTCAAGCACATAGAAGCAACATGGTTCTTTTTAAACAAAAATACAAAAGGGTAGACTGAGAACTTCTATAAAATACAAATACACCATAAAAAGAAAATCAGTAAAGTGTTTGCGCTACTGACCCAGGCTACACGTAATCCTTTTTCCTTCAAGTATGGCTCAACTAACATGCCAAATCAGTGGTTATGGTCTCTCAATGTAGTATGTTTGAATTAAAGTGATAGTTTAAAATAGGATGTGAAAAATACAGTTGAATGTATTTGATCTTTAGCTTTCACAAAGATCAGCCTTTTCAATGAACATTTAATTTTTTTTCCAAAAAGAAAGCTTCTGTATGAAGATATACAATAAAGCATTCAAGCATTTTAATGCACAAAAGAATGGTGGGCAAAATGTTGTCACGTAGGGGAAACTTGCTGCATTCTTCTCGGGCTGCTGGTCTTAAAGGCATGGCACATAATCAGTAATGGGCAAAAGCACCAACATTCAGCACAGTTATGCATTGTAAGTGATTGCAATTATGGTTAGTCACACAGCAACAAATGTACAAGTATGAAGGACGTAAAAATGGTGATTTCCAACATGGAATGCCGCTTCATGCAATATACCCCACGAGGATGAGTTTTAGGGCATGTGGCAGACTGGAGTTGGGAGCAGGCATCATGCATTTCCAAAGAACCAGCACCCATTCTCTCCCTGCACAGATGCTTTCTGATCCACTGAGCTCCTCCTGCACTTTGCGTTTCACACAAAGAACAGGCCTAACCTCGAACATCCAGGTAAATGGTTCATCGGAGAAGATTCCACTGTCAGCCGCAGTGCCAGCTCAGCAAATGACTGTCCCTCCAACTTGTGAAGCAATCTTAATTCTTTATTCCCTCGATCAATGCCTGGTCCTTCATTTAAGTTTCACACATGGCCTGATAACGGCGCTGGCCTGATAACGGCGAAAAAAACTAATACTTAAATTTTGGAAACATACATCAGTCCCAACTGTAAAGATGTGGATTACAAACATGTCCGAGACACTACATTTGGAAAATATTAGGCTTGTCTTGACAGAAAAACCAGATACATTTTTCAAGGCATGGACATCCTTAACCGAATTCTTACAAGGTAGTATGGCCCGACATAAATTTGGGTTTAAATCCGATTGTGGGATGGGTGAGGTTGGCGGGGGGGGGGACGAGGGGCAGGTATATCTCCACTTTTTTCTTTTTTTCTCTTTTTCTTTTCTTATATCTTTATTCTCTCTTTGGCCACACTGCTTTGGTAGTCTAGGGGTCCTATCTTTTCACTTTTCATTTTTTCCCTCCCTTGTTCTTTCTCTCTTCTTTTCCCTCATTTCCAGGTTAAAAGGTTAAAATTGAAGCTGTACAATAACTGTATAATTTTACATGCCGAATATTTTATTCTTGTACAATTGCTTCTAATAAAAATAATTTAAAAAAACAAAACAACTTCCTCAGTGTGTGTGCTCACTTCAGTGCAACTGCAGGGACCAAACAATGTGTGATGCATCAACATGGTGAGGAGTACGCAAAATTCCAAAGTAAATTCGCCAATGTTCTCCCAACATTAGTACAATAGAACAGATATTCCACCTGCCACAGGTGAGGATAATTCTCCAATGGCTATTGATCTATTCCCAACCTACTCATTACAGAGCTCAGACCTGTTTTCATGTCCCATTGCTCAAGTAACAATCTCAAATCTCAAATTTAGAATTATGAAATACCCGTTTCAACCCTTTTAGAACCTTTCCCTCCCAGCTAGAGAGCAGTCCTGACTTTCATCTACTTTACTGGAGACCTTCGAACTATCTTTAATTGGAATTTATTGGATTTGATCTTGTACTAAATGTTGTACTATTTATCATGTATCCAAACACTTTGGACAACTTGATTGTGTAATCATGTATAACCTTTTCACTGGCTGGATAGCACGCAACAACAAAAAAAAGCTTTTTGTTGAACCTCAATACGCATGACAATAATAAATTAAACTAAACTACCTTTTGTAACGTATTCAATTCTCGAAGGACACTGGACACTTCCAATTCTGCATCCTCCCAACTTCCATTTCCCCTTCACATCAACATTAAAGTGGAATTTTCTCCTAAAATCTCCCCCCACTTGCCTCCTCTGCCTGCTCCTTCAATAGATGCTGTAAATTACACTACTGCTGAGGTGAAAGATACAATCCGGGAAGTTGTTCGGAATGTAAAGGAACGAAAATGGGATTATTAGAGGATAAGTGTCATTTTTTTCAGTGTGTTAAAAGATTGCGAGTTCCCACCCAATTCCCGAAATTTGAGCATGAAGTCCATGCCCACACCTCCACCAAAGTGCCGCATTATAGGATATGTTGTCTTTATGATAGAGAGGTTAAGCCATGCCACCTTCTGCTCACTTGGGATGGAATAATGATCCTGATTCCCAAGGCAATATATAATCTTCACTTAATATATGAAAACGGTTGGCTGGTCATTATCACATTATTCTTTGTGGGACCTTGCTGTGAACTCACGTTTCTTAAATGACAACATGACTATATTGTATTTCATTGGTTGTATACATTTGGGATCTCCTGAATAAGATTTGGAAGCATAAGAATTTTAATTTTCCTTTTCCTATTTGACACATTCATTCTTCTGGCTTCACAAATAAACACCACAAAATTACTTGTTTCCTTATTTCACTGAACAAATCCCTTCTAAAACAATACATTTAAGACTCCTGGTCTTCAATACATCTGACTTTCTTTTACTAAACTTATCATTCTGGAGTTGTTGTCCCCTAGAGGTGCTACAACTTCCTTTCCGTGTACATTTTAGGGTCTTTCGCAAATAGCAAATCAAAAGGAGCATTGCCTTCCAGGCCTTTCTTCACATGAATATATTAAATGATACTCATCCATTACATTTGCCATCTCTGGCTCTAAACCACTTGGATTGTACCAGATTATTTTCACTCAATTGAAACCCTCCTATGAAATGGCATTCTGTTGGTAGAATGTTCAAGAAGGAACTGCAGATGCTGGAAGATCGAAGGTACACAAAAATGCTGGAGAAACTCAGCGGGTGCAGCAGCATCTATGGAGCGAAGGAAATAACCATATAACCATATAACAATTACAGCACGGAAACAGGCCATCTCGGCCCTACAAGTCCGTGCCGAACAAATTTATTTTCCCCTTAGTCCCACCTGCCTGCACTCATACCATAACCCTCCATTCCCTTCTCATCCATATGCCTATCCAATTTATTTTTAAATGATACCAATGAACCTGCCTCCACCACTGCCACTGGAAGCTCATTCCACACCGCTACCACTCTCTGAGTAAAGAAGTTCCCCCTCATATTACCCCTAAACTTCTGTCCCTTAATTCTGAAGTCATGTCCTCTTGTTTGAATCCTCCCTATTCTCAAAGGGAAAAGCTTGTCCACATCAACTCTGTCTATCCCTCTCATCATTTTAAAGACCTCTATCAAGTCCCCCCTCAACCTTCTGCACTCCAGAGAATAAAGACCTAACTTATTCAACCTATCTCTGTAACTTAGTTGTTGAAACCCAGGCAACATTCTAGTAAATCTCCTCTGTACTCTCTCTATTTTGTTGACAACTCTCTCTATTTTGTCGCAAATAGGCGACGTTTCGGGTCTGAAGAAGGGTTTCGGCCCGAAACGTCGCCTATTTCCTTCGCTCCATAGATGCTGCTGCACCCGCTGAGTTTCTCCAGCATTTTTGTGTACCTTCTGTTGGTAGAACCCTTTCTGCCCAACAAGGAGCAAATTGGTTTCTGATCTGCTGATCCCATACGATTGCAATGTTTTTCGATCCAATTTGTGATCCCAGCTACAAAGACAGATGTGTACAGCAATCCATTCTTCCCCCGCACAATTAAAGCATGGAATAATCTCCACCCCACTATAGTTACCCAACCAGATGCAACTAAATTTAAAGTAGCTCTTTCTTCCCAATAACCCTTTCTGGCTTAAGTCTTCCCTCCACCACCTCCAGTTTAAATTGCATTTGGAATATTTTGGAGGACCAAGAAACCAAGAACCAAGTGCATCAGAGTGGTCAACAATGGTCCACAGTATATCTGCATTCTTCAGCATCCCCCCACTTAATCACACCACCATTGGCAATCAGAGTCAATTAGCTATGGATTTCACTTTCTTAAAACATCTCTAAGATGCATTTTAAAACCATCCTCTCTGACCCAAGCTTTGATCGTCATTTCTAATATTACCTTATGCGGTTTACATCAAATTATTTATTTGGTTGTTAATATCCCCAGGAAATATCTTGGAAGATATTGCTATGTCAAACTGCCAAATGTTGTTGATGCCACAATGTATTCTGTTATTTCTAAAATAATATATTTTAACCTCTTGGATGCTCTGATTAATTTGGTTTACCCAAATATTCACTGTGCTTTTCCGAAGGGTCTGCATTTTATTTGTGGCAGCTGGCTCAAAGTGACTGTTGTGTTTCCTATATTGCAATAACTAGTGGGCAAAATTGATTTGATGACGCCAAAGTATTATGGATGTTCTGAAATCATGAATGGCACTATATTAACCAAAGTAACATAGAAACATAGAAACATAGAAATTAGGTGCAGGAGTAGGCCATTCGGCCCTTCGAGCCTGCACCGCCATTTAATATGATCATGGCTGATCATCCAACTCAGTATCCCGTACCTGCCTTTTCTTCATACCCTCTGATCCCCTTGGCCACAAGGGCCACATCTAACTCCCTCTTAAATATAGCCAATGAACTGGCCTCAACTACCCTCTGTGGCAGAGAGTTCCAGAGATTCACCACTCTCTGTGTGAAAAAAGTTCTCCTCATCTCGGTTTTAAAGGATTTCCCCCTTATCCTTAAGCTGTGACCCCTTGTCCTGGACTTCCCCAACATCGGGAAACAATCTTCCTGCATCTAGCCTGTCCAACCCCTTAAGAATTTTGTAAGTTTCTATAAGATCCCCTCTCAATCTCCTAAACTCTAGAGAGTATAAACCAAGTCTATCCAGTCTTTCTTCATAAGACAGTCCTGACATCCCAGGAATCAGTCTGGTGAACCTTCTCTGCACTCCCTCTATGGCAATAATGTCCTTCCTCAGATTTGGAGACCAAAACTGCACGCAATACTCCAGGTGTGGTCTCACCACCCAGACCCTATACAACTGCAGTAGAACCTCCCTGCTCCTATACTCAAATCCTCTTGCTATGAAAGCCAACATGCCATTCGCTTTCTTTACTGCCTGCTGCACCTGCATGCCTACCTTCAATGACTGGTGTACCATGACACCCAGGTCTCGCTGCATCTCCCCCTTTCCCAATCGGCCACCGTTTAGATAATAATCTGCTTTCCCGTTTTTTGCCACCAAAATGGATAACCTCACATTTATCCACATTAAACTGCATCTGCCAAACATTTGCCCACTCACCCAGCCTATCCAAGTCACCTTGCAGTCTCCTAGCATCCTCCTCACACCTAACACTGCCCCCCAGCTTAGTGTCATCCGCAAACTTGGAGATATTGCCTTCAATTCCCTCATCCAGATCATTAATATATATTGTAAATAGCTGGGGTCCCAGTACTGAGCCTTGCGGTACCCCACTAGTCACTGCCTGCCATTGTGAAAAGGACCCGTTTACTCCTACTCTTTGCTTCCTGTTTGCCAGCCAGTTCTCTATCCACATCAATACTGAACCCCCAATGCCATGTGCTTTAAGTTTGTATACTAATCTCTTATGTGGGACCTTGTCGAAAGCCTTCTGGAAGTCCAGATACACCACATCCACTGGTTCTCCCCTATCCACGCTACTAGTTACATCCTCGAAAAATTCTATAAGATTCGTCAGACATGATTTACCTTTCGTAAATCCATGCTGACTTTGTCCAATGATTTCACCACTTTCTAAATGTGCTGCTATCCCATCTTTAATAACTGACTCTAGCAGTTTCCCCACTACCGATGTTAGGCTAACTGGTCTGTAATTCCCCGTTTTCTCTCTCCCTCCCTTCTTAAAAAGTGGGGTTACGTTTGCTACCCGCCAATCCTCTGGAACTACTCCAGAATCTAAGGAGTTTTGAAAGATTATTACTAATGCATCCACTATTTCTGGAGCTACTTCCTTAAGTACTCTGGGATGCAGCCTATCTGGCCCTGGGGATTTATCGGCCTTTAATCCATTCAATTTACCCAACACCACTTCCCGACTAACCTGGATTTCCGGCAGATCATTTATGTCTTCCTTAGTGAAGACGGAACCAAAGTAGTTATTCAATTGGTCCGCCATATCCTGGTTCCCTATGATCAACTCACCTGTTTCTGACTGCAAGGGACCTACATTTGTTTTAACTAATCTCTTTCTTTTCACATATCTATAAAAACTTTTGCAGTCAGATTTTATGTTCACTGCCAGTTTTCTTTCATAATCCATTTTTCCTTTTCTAATTAAGCCCTTCGTCCTCCTCTGCTGGTCTCTGAATTTCTCCCAGTCCTCCGGTATGCTGCTTTTTCTGGCTAGTTTGTACGCATCATCCTTTGCTTTGATACTATCCCTGATTTCCCTTGTTATCCATGGATGCACTACCTTCCCTGATTTATTCTTTTGCCAAACTGGGATGAACAATTTTTGTAGTTCATCCATGCAGTCTTTAAATGCCTTCCATTGCATATCCACCGTCAACCCTTTTAGAATTACTTGCCAGTCAATCTTGGCCAATTCACGTCTCATACCCTCAAAGTTACCTTTCTTTAAGTTCAAAACCATTGTTTCTGAATTAACAATGTCACTCTCCATCCTAATGAAGAACTCAACCATATTATGGTCACTCTTGCCCAAGGGGCCACGCACAACAAGACTACTAACTAACCCTTCCTCATTACTCAATACCCAGTCTAAAATAGCCAGCTCTCTCGTTGGTTCCTCTACATGTTGGTTTAGATAACTATCCCGTATACATTCCAAGAAATCCTCTTCCTCAGCACCCCTGCCAGTTTGATTCACCCAATCTATATGTAGATTGAAGTCACCCATTATAACTGCTTTGCCTTTGTCGCAAGCATTTCTAATTTCCTGTTTGATGCCATCCCCAACTTCACTACTACTGTTAGGTGGCCTGTACACAACACCCACCAGCGTTTTCTGCCCCTTATTGTTTCGCAGCTCTACCCATACCGATTCCACATCCTCCAAACTAATGTCCTTCCTTTCCATTGCGTTAATCTCCTCTCTAACCAGCAACACTACCCCACCTCCTTTTCCTTTCTCTCTATCCCTCCTGAATATTGAATATCCTGGGATGTTCAGCTCCCAGCCTTGGTCACCCTGGAGCCATGTCTCCGTGATCCCAACTATATCATAATCATTAATGGCTATCTGCACGTTCAACTCATCCACCTTCTTCAAGTACTTCTTATTTCCCCTGCCTAGTATAAATGAATAGTTCTTGTCAGCTCAAGCCTCTGCCACTCATCAGTTCAAATGGCACTTGCTTCCATTTTCTGCAAGGGCCCAATCTAGGAAAGTTATAACATCCCATTCATGCCAAATAACCAGCCATTTGCTTTGCCTGCCAATGCTTTATAGACAATAGACAATACACAATATGTGCAGGAGTAGGCCATTAGGCCCTTCAAGCCCATACCACCATTCACTGTGATCATGGCTGATCATCCACAAGCAGTACACCGTTCCTGCCTTCTCCCCATATCCCTTGACTCCGCTATCTTTAAGAGCTCTATCTAGCTCTCTCTTGAAAGCATCCAGAGAATTGGCCTCCACTGCCTTCTGAAGCAGAGAATTCCACCAAATGGAAGCAAGTGCCATTTGAACTGATGAGTGGCAGAGGCTTGAGCTGACAAGAACTATTCCACCAATTCACAACTCTCTGGGTGAAACATTTTTCCCTCATCTCCCTTCTAAATGGCCTACCCATTATTCTTAAAATGTGACCCCTGGTTCTAGACTCCCAGAACATCGGGAACATAGTTTCTGCCTCTAGCGTGTCCAAGCCCTTAACAATCTTATATGTTTCAATAAGATACCCTCTCATCCTTCTAAATTCCTGTGTATACAATCCCAGTCACTCCATTATTTCAATATATGACAGTCCCACCATCCGGGAATTAACCTCATGACCCTACACTCTACCCCCTCAATAGCAAGGATGTCCTTCCTCAAATTTGGAGACCAAAGCTGTACACAATACTCCAGGTGTGGTCTCACTACGGCCCTGTACAACTGCAGAAGAACCACTTTGCTCCACTCCTCAACTCCTCTTGTTATGAAGGCCAACATGCCATTCGCTTTCTTCACTGCTTGTAAGAATACTCCAGCTTCGGTCTCACCAGGGCCCTGTACAACTGCAGTAGGACCTCCTTGCTCCGAAACTCAAATCCTCTCACAATGAAGGTCAACATGTCATTAGCTTTCTTCACTGCCTGCTGTACTTGCATGCTTACTTTCAGTAAAGTTCAGTTAAGGTTTAGCACTACACGCTACGAATCCCAGTTGTGGAGACACTGGTACCGCTGTCTCGTTGTAGGACACTGATCTTTCTTTTTTATTCTGGATTCTAAATCATGTATTGTGTTTTTTGTGTATAATTGGTGCATTTATAAGTGATATACTAAGATTTTATATGAAATGAAATGAAATGATTCAATTTATTGTCATTGTCAGTGTACAGTACAGAGACAACGAAATGCATTTTTAGCATCTCCCTTGAAAGGGAGACACAGGGCGTCGCGGTGTGCCCGCGCCTGCCGCCGTACATTCCATTACAGGCAAAGGTGGGTGAAGTGTCTTGCCCAAGGACACAACGACAGTATGCACTCCAAGCGGGATTTTATGTATTTTATGGTGTTTTTATACGCAATGTATTTTATGTAATGTCGTCCCTTGTCTGGATCTTGAGTCCGAAATAAAGTTTAATAATAATAATAATAATAATAATAATAATAATACACACACACGCATATGTACACACACATACTAGATAGACAGACAGAGACAGACAGACAGACAGACATATATATCTATATCTATCTATCTATATCAGGGCCCCAAATTAACGGTTGCCCAGTTGCCAATGGCCACCTAAAGTCCCGCCGGGCAACCTAAAAGCCATATCATTTTGCCCGGCTTGGCAAGCGAAGGAAAGCTTGGCTGATGTGGACAGCGGATGGCCTAATGCAAACTATGCCGCCGTTCCTCAGAAAGCTCCTGCATTATCCTTGTTCTCTGCTTTGCCCAGTGGAGTTGCTGCTTGCTTGTGATTGCTTGCTTGTGATTGGCGCTCGACAGCACTGCAAATGGTTCTGTTGCTGTTGTTCCCTTAAAGAGCCTGCCCCATTTTGCGATTTTTTTTTGACGACTGCGGAGCATCAGTGACTGATGGCCTTCAAGTTGCCCGTCATACACGCTGACGTATGCTGTCCTGCTGGTGACGCCCGATTAGGGGTTTGTTAGGGTTAGTGCTGCGGCTAGGGTTAGGGCTAAGGCTATGTTTAGGTTTTACAGATGTATTGGTCCGCTTCCAGATCCAATCACCGTCTCTAACTTTTCACGGGGATGGGATATTCAGTGAGTGTAGACTAAACTCCCCACTCCCCCTCCACCCCCCTCTTCCCCCCTCACACCCCATCCCCCCCATCACCACCCCCCCACCCTTCTCCCCTCCCCTCTCTCCCACTTCTTCACTTCCCCCTCTTCCTCCCTTCGCCCTGCTCCACTCTTCTTCCCCTTCTCCACTCACCCCACTCCCCTCACATCCCCTTCTCCCCCTCTCCCTCCCTTCTCAAACATGAAAATGAAAATCAAAGTACACTTCCATTCTCTTTATTTCTATTAAATTACAAAATCCTAGAGCAGAAGGGATATATTATGTACTATTTCCCCCCTCTTGATGTTGTTACTGTGTCTACCTTCAAAGGTGTCAAACAAATCGATTCCATTCTTTATCAACTTACCTTGCTGTGACTGGGCATAACAGAGATTGATGGTTGAAGATTCAAGAGGAAAAGACCCATGCTATGGCCATGTCATGATAATTGTCGGCCCTTCACAGAAAACATGCTTGCGTCAATCTGTAGTGTGCATGGTGAAGCATATATGTTACCATGGTCCAGGATTTATTGACACAGGTTGATCATATGCTGAATAATCCAACCACATTTTTGTTTGGAAGTGGAATGAAATAATAGAAATTGCATTCATTGCAACGTGTAAAAAGAGTTGAGATTCTGTATTATAATTTTGCTGCATGTCATTGTGGTATATATATCATGTGTTGATTGGTGAATATGTTTAGTTTGTGACTTTATTTGAAGCAGAAATAATATGTGAATGCTTCATTGAGCATAATTTCGACTGGTAACTACGCACTTCGTCCAAGCACATCGCACGCATCATGCAAGCCGCATCATCACGCATCACGCATCATATATACACACACATATATACAGGTGCACAACCTTTTATCCGACAGCCTTGGGACCAGACACTTTTCGTAATTCAGAATTTGTCGGTCTTCGGAATGGAAATTTTTTAGCGTAGATTTTAATGGCTGGCTCAGTGGTAGAGTGCTCGGCTCATATCCGCAAGGTCGCGAGTTTGCGTCTTGATCCCGGCAGTTACTCGGTCGTGAGTTTGAGTCTTCAATGTCGTTTTTTCTTGCAGAATAAATGTCTGTATGAAATGCAGTGTGTTGAATGAATTCCTGAATTTGTAAATGTGCCCGCAGCATTGAATCACCTCTCGCACTCATGTCACCCTAGCGGGGCTACATGCCCTTAGGCGGCCTAGCTCGGGGATTCCTGAATTCCCGAGCTAGGTCGCGAGTTTGCGCCTCGATCCTGGCAGTTACTCGGTCGCGAGTTTGAGTCTTCAATGTAGTTTTTTCTTGCAGAATAAATGTTTGTATGAAATGCAGTGTAGGAGAGGTGTACTGACTGTGTGGGCAGAACTTTGGAAGTGATTGCCCACCAGTCTAAAAAGCCGCTGTGTCTCCCTGTCCCTGGGATAGCAGGGGGTCGATCAAACAGCACAATACCCCCCTCCCCCTCCAACACCAGAGGAATCCTCTCCCCGATGGGCCGCTACGGCGACAAGTGGCAGTTTGCCCACAGCCCGAGCTGCGCCACCCCAAGAACAATTCGTACCTTGCACACCATCAGCGTCTGCCCCTACGTGTTCCTCTGGAGTTGGAGCGGGGCTGGGCTGGAGTTGCTGCTGGCTGTGGGTCTCTGGGATCTCCGTGCTTGCAGTGGGCCTGGGGGTCGCTGTCCCGTTGGTCCTGACGTCTCCGGCCACCCCCCTGGACTGGAGCTGAGACTGGGAACTGTACCGCCCTTGCCCCCTCCCTCTGCAACTGCAAACAATCCCACTCTCCTGCAAGGGCGGTACAGTTCCCGGAGGATAGCAGGTGGCCGGAGACGTCAGGACCAACAGGAACCCGCTCCCCGATGGGCCCCTACGACGCCCCGAGCTGCGCCCCGTCATCCGCAACCCAGGTTCCTCTGTAGTTGGAGCGGGGCTGGGCTGGGCTGCTGTTGGCTGTGGGTCTCTGGGGTCTCCGTGCTTGCGGTGGGCCTGGTGGTCGATGTCCAATTGGTCCTGACATCTCCGGTGACTGCACTGACTGCTGGCTGCCATCGCCGACGTGAAGACAGCGCAAAGCCCCCACGCCGGTGCAATGAGCGGGGAGCTGGAGAGGGGAGGGATGGGGTCACACACACATGGCCGGGAAGCAGAGGGGTGTAGGTGGGGTGAAACTGAAGGGAGCGACAATCTGCTGCTGCCTGCACGCTGAGTTAAAAAGTTCCCACGCAAGACTCACGATACACTGTGTATCGTGTCTACCGTGGGAACTTTTTAACTCAGCGGGCAGGTAGCAGCAGATCGTCAATTATTAACCCTCCCGCGCAATATACTCTCACCTTCTCTTTTATGAATGGGGATTTAGTTCCCCTTTCTTCGAGGACCGACCGGAGGTTCCGCTGTCACCTCTGCGGGCCGCCCTCGGTGAAAGTCCTGTCTCACTGTCCCTGGGATAGTAGGGGGCGATCAAAGAGCACAATACCCCCCTCCCCCTCCAACTCCAGAGGAATCCGCTCCCTGATGGGCCGCTACGGCGACAAGTGGCAGTTCGCCCACAGCCCGAGCTGCGCGACCCCAAGAACAAGACGTCCCTTGTACACCATCAGCTTCTGCCCATACGGGGAGCGTGTTCCTCTGGAGTTGGAACGGGGCTGGGCTGGAGTTGCTGATCTGGGATCTCCGTACTTGCAGTGGGCCTGGGGGTCGGTGTCCCGATGAGGGGGCGCAGCTCGGGGAACGGCTTCTGGTGGTCCTGATGTCTCCGGCCAGTTTGCAGTTTTCCTCTGGAGTTGGAACGGAGCTGGGCTGCTGCTGGCTGTGGGTCTCTGGGATCTCTGTGCTTGCAGTGGGCCTGGGGGTCGGTGTCCCGTTGGTCCTGACGTCTCCGGTGACTGCCACTGTGCTGCTAGCATCGCCGACGTGAAGACAGTACAAAGCCCCCACGCCGGTGCAATGGGCGGGGAGCTGGAGAGGGGAGGGAAGGGGTCACACACATGGCTGGGAAGCAGAGGGGTGTAGGTGGGGTGAAACTGAAGGGAGCGACAATCTGCTGCTGCCTGCACGCTGAGTTAAAAAGTTCCCACGCAAGACTCACGATACACTGTGTATCGTGAGTCTACCGTGGGAACTTTTTAACTCAGCGGGCAGGTAGCAGCATATTGTCAATTATTAACCCTCCCGCGCAATATACCCTCACCTTCTCTTTTATGAATGGGGATTTAGTTCCCCTTTCTTCAAGGACCGACCGGAGGTTCCACTGTCACCTCTGCGGGCCGCCCCCGGTGAACGTTTTCAAGGACCTTTCTTCAAGGACCGAAAAAAATGTCCGCTATTCTGAGGTTTTCGTTATTTGGATCGTCGGATAAAAGGTTGTGCATATATATATATATATATATATATGCTAGATTAAGTGGGAGCCATTGGGTCCCAGCATCACATGGGAGGGCTGGTCCCCTAACGCAATATTCCACCTCTCCACCAATTTCAATATTCCAACAAGGGGGGGGCTTTCTGGAGCGCTAGTATGAGTGTTGTGGGCTGAAGGGACTGGTTTCCAGAGGGCTAGTATGGACATTGCGGGCCGAATGGATTCGTAGGCTGGCGGCTCAGTCACTCAAGCCTGTTGTGCTGGCAGCTCACTCACTCACGGCTGGTGGGCTGACAGTTTACTCACGGCTATTCCTTGAAATTTTATTTCAAGCAGGGTGCAAGGCCACCAAATTAAAGTGCAGTTTCTTACCACTTCAAGCAGGGTGCAAGGCCACCAAATTCAAGTGCAGTTTCATACCATTTCAAGGCAGGTGCAAGGCCACTAAAGACAGCGAGTCGTGACCTCTCCCTCCTCCATCTTGCAGAGACTGAGCCACGCCCACACTTCTGGGTTTTATAGGCCCTCCCCCCCCTCCCTGACCTTCATGGCGTGATTGAGAGAGAATCTCAACATTTTCTAAACACTAATAACTCTATTATTTTTCATCGATGGGAAAAATCCTCAGCACCTGATGAGTGGAAGGGGGACTCTGAGTAAGATGGCCAAAAATCATAGCCGTTCTTTGTAGTGTTTTATGACGGCAAGGCAACTTTAGCATTCTCAAACCAACTTTTCAATTAGGCAAGGCAACTTTAGCATTCTCAAACCAACTTTTCAATTAGGCAAGGCAACTTTAGCATTCTCAAACCAACTTTTCAATTAGGCATGGCATTCTCAAACCAACTTTTGAATTTGGCAAGGCATTCTCAAATCAACTTTTCAATTAGGCAAGGCAACTTTAATTAGGCAACACAGCTTTAGCATTTCCGAACCAAAGGCAACACAGCTTTAGCATTTCCAAGCCAAAGGCAACAGAGCTTCAGCATTTCCAAACTATATTTTCAGACCGCATTAAGGGGACTGACAGGTCAGTAAAACCACTCACAGTTTAGTAGACATGTGTTCAGTGTTATTCACAGCTCAGACTGAGAGACGTGACCCTCTCGCTCCCCCAACTTGCAGAGATTGACTGAGGTACTCAACACCTCCGGGTTTATAGTCCCTCCGGAAGGGGCGTGGCCTTCAGGAGAGAGAATCTCAACATTTTTTAAACACCAATAGCTCTTTTATTTTTCATCGATGGGAAAAATCCTCTTGTCCTGCACAGCGGAGGGGGACTCTGAGTAAGATTGCCAAAATTCAAAGCCGTACGTAGCAACGTTTTTTCTAAAATCAATATACAGAACAACAGGAAGTGGTCAAAATCAGACTTATATATATAGATATATATATACACATATATATATATACACACACATATATTCACACATATATATATACACATATACACACACATATATATACACATATACACATATACATATATACATACATATACATACATATATATACACATATACATACATATATATACATATATACATATATATATATATATATACATATACACACACATATATACATATATATATACACATATACATTTACATATATGTGCAATAAATATTTATATATATATGCACACACACACACATATACACACACACATATATATATATAAATATACACACACACATATATGGCATATATATACACACACACACACACATATACACACACACACATATATATATATACACACACACACACACATAAATAAATGTGCTGCTGTGCTGAGGAAGAATACTGAGCGTTCAAGAAGGGAATTCCTCAGCACTAGTAAATAATGGATGGCATGGCCAGCAATGATAGAGCAACGGCTGGGGCTTTGAGCCAGTTGACTGGAAAATTTGAGAAGCAGGGGCAGGCGTGGGTAGAAAATTGAGACTGGAATTCATGGTATCAATAATAGGAAAGAGTGTGACTGCAGGTGGATTAACAGCAACAGCAGGATTTAAATTTTTCTTGCAAGCCTTTTTGCCTGATGCCAGCAGATAGCTCCTAGCCTTCTGGTTAAACGATATTCCACACAAATGATCTTTCACACAAATGTAGATTTGATAACGGTAGGATCAAACAATTTCTGATTCTTGGATTCCTAGTGTTTTTTTTAATCTAGGTGATTATTTAAGATTAAATAGGAAAAAGTAGTTTTAAAGTGAAAGGGAGCATAAGCAAAAATCTCAGTTCCGTGCCTATCAAGAACTGGCAAATGTTTGCACTGAACATTACAACTAAAAGTGAAAAAACTCTGCTCCCAAGTAATGAAGTTATAAAACAAATAGCACTGACAAAAAAATCTTGACAAATTAACTAAAAATAGGCGCCAATTAACAATTCACATACTGCACGTAATAGAACAGTGTAAATTAACTCGATACTGCTCTCAACCATTTGCTGCATAACTAATTGTTGACTGAATTACAAAAAAAATAACACTTCACAGCCCCCAACACCAATCCTTAGTAAGAATCCTCAGTTTTCATTTTGTTTGTGCTAAATAAACATTGGCAAAGCATTTCTCAGGGTATTATATTTGAAACAGAGGTTCTGTGTTTGTATCTTTGTGATGTTTTAAATAGTATTAGGTGAAAACACGCAGCCAGCTGAATCAGTGGAATCATTCACACTGTCACCAGCTGAACGGTGACTGCAGTTTAAAAGTATTTAATTGAACATAAACGTCTTTGGGACAATCAGAAAGCAGTGTGAAAGGCGTTGTATAAAGGCAAGCTTTTCTCTCTGTTCTTACCAAATACAGTTGTTGAATGGGATTTTGAAAATATCAAATACAATAAAAGCTGAATTATTCAATATTTCACTCACTGGTAGTATCCAGTAAGTGACACTTCGGAGGGAGTGGCCAGTCAGAACTGGGGCACTGGCAAGACAGCACCCTGGCCAAAATTATGGCAGCACTGAGGAACCCCCAGGCATCTCCCGCTATTGCACATTGCTTATATCTTATTCCTCTCCCCCAGAAGCGACTGAAAGTGAGAAATGACCGAATTAGGAGGTTGAAAAAGACAATGCTATTTTTTAATATCTCATTTAAAATTGCTCTCAGGCACTTTATTGACTCGATAGAGTTATATGTTATATATACAACAATAAAACTACCAACATTCAATTAGATTTGGTTTATACTTGGGCTTCTGTGTTGTACAATAATCAATAGCCATTGAAGACCGGGAACACCCTTGAGCTGTTGGAAGATGAAAGATTAAGATCCAGCAGAGAGCAGTGAGCACAGGGAGTTTGGGTCAGACATACAGCTGGAACAGTATGGTACTCATTCTCCTGCTTGCATTCTCCATGTAGACAGTGCAGGACTGCCCTAGTCCATTTGTCCACCAATATTTAACTGTATCCTCATTGTAGAAATATTAACTTTTGGATAAAATTGGCAGCAGATTGTGCATTTTCCCTCTACTTCCCAAACATATCAATGTGTGAAATAGAAAAGTAGCGCATTGGCTTTAGCCATCATCCACTACAGATGGGATTGTTTTTGTATGGTTCCGTCTGCCTGGTGAAGGTAAAATTGCATTTTTTCAGCTAAATTCACTATTGGGTCAGAAAACAGAGGAGGAAAAAAAAATCACTGGCTTCCCGTTCCTTTTTTTAAAACTGTATAACAGAGAAACGTTAAAATTGTTGAATCAATAAAGTTATTTTCTTCTACTTCTTGATGGCACATTTCTATGTACAAAAATGAACATTGAGATTTCCATAGCGATGGGGCCAAATTTTCTTCTAGACCAAAATAATTAGTAATAGTGATGATTACATATTGCAAATTATGTTCTGATTGTAATTCAAAAGAAAAAAAATGTTCTATTATTTTTCTAAAGTTGTAGATCTGTTGATATGGGCATGAATGGATTTGACAAACTAGGGATCTTTCTTCCCCCAATATTTACAGCTGTGATAATAGTATATTTGAAATAAATATGTGCACCATATGTCTCTGTATCTTTCCTTCTGTTTCTCTCACTCACTCACTCACATATGGAAAATAGTGGGTAACTTGAAGTAAGAGCACAATCTGACCTCCTTCAGAGACGGAGAAACTACTGGAATTTGATCCAACAGAAAAGCCAGCAGCCAGCCACGGCATCCAATCCTTAACACTGTGTCGCCTTAAAACAGCAATGATTGTACAAATCAATATTACAAATGACACACATTACACAATGTTGTTGCCCACCATCAATTGCAAATTTTTCACCTGTCTCTTAAGCAACCTTGTATCAGTCATTCCTTTTATGATCTTGTGACTTCCCTTTTATCACTCTCTATCCTCTTTTATTCCTCATGTTTTGTCCTGTAGCTCAAGTGGCTGTGAAAAACCTGGCTGTTGGCAAGACACTTCATGTCCAATACAGGTAGTTTGCTAAAATGCCATAGTTGCGTTCCTAAGAAATCTTGGGTTATAGAAAATCATGTTATAAAAGCAATTGTGTCAACAAGGGAAAACTCGCAATAACACAGTTATTTTTCCCGCAGGATTTTCAGAAATAAAGGTCCTTTCAATAGCAATAAGTTCATTTTTGTTACTGCAAGCTAAAAATATTAAAGGCTGTATATTCCATTGCTTAATGGAGTATCGTTGCACAAGTGTCAAGTATAACTTGCCAATTTCAATGGCTACCTGTGGTTAAAGTAGCAGCTGTGATTACTGCCGGGAGGAAGCAAGTAAAACAGTTCTCGCACCCCTTTTTACTGTTTTATTCCGAGACAGTTTTTTTTCTGCTTGTCAATTTCCAAAATTACTTTTTCCACTTTCTGATCGAAAGAGTACTATAACTAATTTGGCCTGTAAATAAGGTTCTCCAATTGATCACTTGTATTATATCCAATTTGTGTTATGGAAACATGCTACAGCAGGACGACGAGCACGCAACATTTGGCATCATGATATTGGAGCCCATTTTATTCTCTTCACTTACCAATATAACTTTATTTCCACAGCCACTTCTATTCATTGAATAATAGATCAAAAAAGGAAAATATTTGGCCTTTGAAAATCATCACTAACTGTCCCTGTTGATAACCAAGGAAACATTTGTTCATCCAATTCGCTATTAAATTTTACTCTGCTCCCCCAACGCACGTGTTCCCTACCCATAGCCCCCATGAGAAGTGTGGTCCTCTAACTAAAGCCGATCCCGAACGTAAGATTCCAGCACTCCCCTTGCCTTCCTCAGTAGTGATCTTATAGAAACATAGAAATTAGGTGCAGGGGTAGGCCATTCGGCCCTTCGAGCCTGCACCGCCATTTAATATGATCATGGCTGATCATCCAACTCAGTATCCCGTACCTGCCTTCTCTCCATACCCTCTGATCCCCTTAGCCACAAGGGCCACATCTAACTCCCTCTTAAATATAGCCAATGAACTGGCCTCAACTACCCTCTGTGGCAGAGAGTTCCAGAGATTCACCACTCTCTGCGTGAAAAAGGTTTTTCTCATCTCGGTTTTAAAGGATTTCCCCCTTATCCTTAAGCTGTGACCCCTTGTCCTGGACTTCCCCAACATTGGGAACAATCTTCCTGCATCTAGCCTGTCCAACCCCTTAAGAATTTTGGAAGTTTCTATAAGATCCCCTCTCAATCTCCTAAATTCTAGAGAGTATAAACCAAGTCTATCCAGTCTTTCTTCATAAGACAGTCCTGACATCCCAGGAATCAGTTTGGTGAACCTTCTCTGCAGTCCCTCTATGGCAATAATGTCCTTCCTCAGATTTGGAGACCAAAACTGTATGCAATACTCCAGGTGTGGTCTCACCAAGACCCTGTACAATTGCAGTAGAACCTCCCTGCTCCTATACTGAAATCCTTTTGCTATGAAAACTAACATACCATTCGCTTTCTTCACTGCCTGCTGCACCTGCATGCCTACTTTCAATGACTGGTGTACCATGACACCCAGGTCTCGCTGCATCTCCCCTTTTCCTAATCGGCCACCATTTAGATAATAGTCAGCTTTCCTGTTTTTGCCACCAAAATGGATAACCTCACATTTATCCACATTATACTGCATCTGCCAAACATTTGCCCACTCACCCAGCCTATCCAAGTCACCCTGCAGTCTCCTAGCATCCTCCCCACAGCTAACACTGCCCCCCCCATAAAAAGATTCTAATTGCACTTGCCCTGCATGTTGCAACAGCAATCGCCCTCCCCCTGCTAGTCGAGCCATTGTGATGTCATCATTTGAAGCTGGTCGGTTTGAAATTCAAAGTAAATTAATCAATAATAAGTCGAGAAATAAAGCATAAAATGTTCAGTGAAAGTGCTCTCAGCCTTGAGGGGGGAAATGTGAATCAGAATATGTAAAATTCTTGTGAAAGTTGGTATTTTTAAAGCTTTAATTACGAATAACATGTCAAATATAGGATGAAATCTTCATTGAGGCTGGTCTCCTCTACCTGAGTCATCATTTGAAACTGGTGGTTTTAATTTCAAAGTATTTTCATTTTTTTTAGACTTTAATCAGTAATATGTCGAGAAGCAAAGCATTAAATGTTCAGATAAGGTGCTCCCGGCCTCGACGGGAAAAATGTCAACCGGAATATGTAAAAATGTTATCACCGTGTAGTGTTTTTCGCGAAGATGTGAAGAGAACCACATATACACACATATACACACTAACCAGATCAGAGTATATGATATGATTACAAAATCTGCTTTCACCACTTTCCTCTTTAATAAAACTCCACATGAGCACCACTATTATATCTATCTTTGCTTTTCTACTTTAAGGCAACAAAGAAGACATTTTTCTTCAGAAAGATAAAGAAAAAATCATTCTCTTTTTAATCCCCTCATTTCACATATGACTTAAACGCAATCGCATGGCAATATCCCCCATCTCCAGTCATGTCCTTTCAGTAAAGGGCCTGTCCCACTTGGGCGTCATTTACGCGACATCATTTATGCGTCACGACGCACGTGATGCGCACATGGTGCGTGGTGACGTAGGCAGTGACGCGCAGTCGCTTGCGGCAACGGCCCAGGATTTTGGGATGTACAAAATCTTTGCGCGCCATCTGCGTGATGCGCAAATGACGCCCAAGTGGGACAGGCCCTTAACTCCCTATCTTCTCACCTATAAACTCCAGTCTTCTGTGACCCACATTAAAGCATCACCCGGTGCACATTCATCTCTGGAGTCAACATTCCCCTCATGCATCATTCCCAAATTTGTCTACCCAATTTAAAAAAAATTAACCTGCAGTTGGTGGAAATTAGAAATATACACTGAAAATGCTAGGAACTGAGCAGGTTAGCAACATTTGTGAAAAGAGGACCAGAATTAATGTTGGAAAAATACAACCACACCAACTGTTAAAATGTGGATTAGAAATATGATGGACATAGCACGCCTTGAAGAAATGAGACTCCGACTAATAGATAAATATGACCAATTCTTAAGGAGTTGGTCTCCTTTCATCGACTTTTTGGAATCATGTGATGCAGCGGTACCGTAAAGATTGTTGATTTCAGTTCATGACGCGGATAGATCTACATCTCCGAATACAGATTTGAAAAATTCTCTTTTAAGGGGCCTTCTCGTCTATTTCTACTTTCCACTTTCTCTCTTCCTTTTTTATTTTTTATATACACACTTCACGTTTTTCTACTCTCTACCATCTATTTTTCCACCTTTTCCTCTTTCTATTGTTTTCTTTTTCTTGTCCTGCTTACTTCCTTCTTGTAACATAAAACTAGAGGTTGTACATAGAATGGATTACGATATTACATAGTTGGCACCTAAAATTAGGTTCCACTGTACTGTTTTGTGCTGTATTAACTTCTAATAAAATAAACAAAAAAAAATGTTAAAAAAAATTAATGTTTCAAAGCTCTGGTTCGAAAAGCATAGAAATTCACTCAACCCATTATATCCATGCAGTGCCCATGCTACTCAAATGATTCCACTCCTCTGATATGACACAAAATGCTGGAGTAACTCAGCAGGACAGGCAGAATCTCTGGAGAAGGAATGGGTGATGTTTTGGGTTGAGACCCTTCTTCAAACTGAGTCAGGGGAGAGAGAATCTGGAGATACAGAAGGGTACAAAAAGAATGTCCATATCTCCAGTTTCCCCGATGAAAGTTCCCTTTTCCCTTCAATTCCCTTTTGAAGGTTCCTACTTTACTGTCGAATCTGCTTCCATTGCTCTTTAAGACTGAACATTTCAGACCATAATAAGCTGCTACCAATTTCATTTCCATTGAAGAAGCACCCCAAAATGACCCTTCCAATTACCCTTCCCTAGTGCACTTTTTCTTACCGCTCATTTAACTCAGTTATCTCACTTCCCCCGCCAACCCCCCCCCCCCCCCCCCCCCCCCCACTGCCAATCCTATACCCATCAATAACATCAGGATGCATTTAATTAGCACCTTTCACAGTCCAAAGTACCTTAGAACTGACAGAGTATTTGCAAGGGAAACCACTGCAAAAAAAAACCCATCTGAACATTAATATTAAACCTGGGAAAGGGTGGGGATTGGCCAGAGGAGGATTGAACTGCAGAGAGCTGTATGAAGGGCAGATTAACAAAGTCACTGTTCATCTTCATGGATCGATCTTGTCTAAGTAATAGTGTGGAGAATATGCCTCAATGTCAGGAAGATAGGGGCAGGAGAGGTGATGCATGGTGGAAATTTAAGTGAGAAAATCTCAATCATTACCATTTTTTAATTGATTGGCCGACATGCATACAACTGTGGAAGACAGTACAGGACAGTATGGCAATTAGGTAGTCGAGTCAAACTCTGATGGAGCAATGGGAAATGGTGCAAGAGTGGAAGAAATGTAGAACGAGAGCAGGGTGGCTTGGTTTTGTTGTACATCAAGGTGGGTGAGATGGAATGGTCTGAAGAAGGGTCTCGACCCGAAATGTCACCCATTGAGTCTGAAGAATGGTTCCGACCCGAAATGTCACCCATTCCTTCTCTCTAGAGATGCTGCCGGTCCCGCTGAGTTATTCCAACATCTTGTTTGTGTCTTGGGTGGGATGGAAGATGTGCAGATAGATGGGTGGGGATGGTGTGCAGTCACAGTTCCAAAAGAAGCAGAGTCTTAGACTAAGCATTGGGACAGATGTGTGCTGTAAGGTTTGGCCCAGTTTGTGAGAGGTGGGCAAATGAATTAGCACAGCTGACTCACTAAGGCCAATGCTAAAAATCTCAGCAACAGAAACTACACCCAGCCTTGCTGAAGAATCAATTTTAATTGGTTGAATGAAAGAAAACAGTGCAGTGTAGTAGGGAAAGGGATACAAGAGCGCACAGACAGTAAATACAAGGAAGAATATAGATTCTGTTCTGAAGAAATTAAAACACTGAATTAGTTTACACGACCATACAGTAGCAAGAAATCACCTCCTTAGGTAATGCATGATTGGAGACACAGTGTACCTTGTGCAATGTGTGTTCACACAGTGAACACGAGAAGCTGTTTAAACCACACGCACCGCTCATTCTATACAGCCATCATCACTCAGTCAGCCACTTAACCTCACCTCCCCCTCACCCCCTTTCGCAGGGGAAAGAGAGCGTACGCAGAGGTCAGCTCCCTGATCTGTAGCGACAAGAATGGAAATGTGTTGGGATAGCTCCTCAGGCAGAATGTCAGCTTTCTCTGGTTTTGGTGCAGTAAGACAAATCTGACTACTATTCAGGAATATTAAGGCCAAGAGGTTTCTTTGAAAAGGCCACATGCCAACCTTGTGCGAGATCTGAATGAGAGTCAGTTCCTTTGAGTCACATTTATGGCTTGGTAGAACATGCAAGCAATTGGAACAGACGAGCTTTTCACACTGAATCTAGAATCGGAAATATTGATCTCTACAGAATAAAAGGGATATCCCCAGAAGGACAAGAAAATAGGAGTAGGCCACCAGGGTCCTCAAGCCCGTCCCACTATTAAACATGATTGTGGCTGATCGATGCTAGCCTCAAATCTTCTATGCCAATGCCCTATAATCTTCAATTATTCAACTATCTCCACCTTAAATATACCTAATGATCTGTCCTCCACCAAACTCTACACAAACGATACTCCTGTTGTGTTATTTGTATCTATTCACACTATTTACTCCGTTGTAGATGTATTAACTGGAATGAGAGCTATAATCTGGCAATTCACCAAAGATCTTTGCTTGTAATGATTAGCTAGTCTTCGGTTATAGATTTTCTACAAATAGAATGGATTCCACCTGATCAGTATAACTCCATCCTAGCTCTCCATTCTTAAAAAAACCCACATCATTTGCACAAACTATCCAAGATTTCCTGCATTACTTTAGAACACGTGTTCTAAATTCTACAATTAGCTTAACATTATTGTACCTAAATATAGAGCAACATAAAAATCTAATCACAAGGCTTCCCCAAATTCACTGGACTTCCACGATGGTGACTATGATGGTGACTTCAAGGATCTGAAACAATTCAATGGCATTCCAGGAACACAAAAACTATTTCCCCTCATCTCACCTGAAGAGCGAGGAGGTGATCTTTGCCAATCATAATCAGAAGCTAATAACAGTGACCACATCAACAGTGGCCTTCAGCTCAGCTCAGCTCAGGCTGATCCAGACTTCAAAAGATTCAGCAGCATTCTCTCAAAGAGAGATGGAGAAATACTTTTCCAACTGAAGACCTGGTTATTATTTATCCCACAACCAACTGGAGAAAAACAGCTATTAACTTGTTGGTTGAAGGATTGTGCTGTGGAGAAATTGCCTCATTATGTCACAGATACTTCATTGACTATAAAGTGTAACAGATTGTTCTTGTGTTGTGAAAGATATTAGGGAAATGAAAGTCTTCCATCTCTCGACGATGTGAACTTTGTTAACAGAGAAACAGTCCTTCTAAACCATCTTATGAAGAAGAGGTTTAAGTGTGTATTGAATGAAGATTTTCATTAAATCTGTATTCTGTCTTGTTAAATACCAAATTAAAAATAAATCCTGCATTGAAACCGCATGTTAGCTGTACTATAACTATTACTATTAATTCACTCAATAAAACGTCAATTTGATTTTTTTTAAACATAGTGGTTAAAAATAGCATCTGTGATTCTCTCCTTTTTTTTTTCAATGCACAGAAATGTAAATGCTTGAACTATTCAACACTGGTTGATTCACAGTTTCATCACTGAGCGTAGTTCTGGTCACTGCATTACAGGAACATGTAAAATCATAAACCAAACAAAACCAATTCTGGTAATAGAAACATAGAAACATAGAAAATAGGTGCAGGAGTGGGCCATTCGGCCCTTCAAGCCGAATCTGTGATAACAACAGAAAATGGTGTTATCTCAAACAGAAAGTGTAGACAAGGCAAGCGTATTGGCTGGAAGCCGGTGAGTCAGAGGGAGAGTAGATTTTAAAAAGCGTGCCAAAAGCCCGATTCAAGTGTTTACCGTGGTTTTAATTTAAGTTGGAAATTGATAAAATGGCGAATTAAGGAATTAATCAGCCAATATAAGCAAGGTTTGCTCTAGGGGAGTGGCCTTGTCGAGGGAAGTGCCTTGTGAGAAAAGTGCGAGTCTTTGGCTCAAGAGTCTTCAATGAGGAGGCTGAGGCAAGGATGCTGCACTTGGTTGAAATTTGTGATTTTTGTCTATTGAAGAAATTGCAGGCATGATGGTGCAGTGTGTTTCCTGCAGGATTTGGGATGGCAGGGACACCACTGGAGCTTCTGGAAAATATGCCTGCAGAAATTGTGGCCAGGTGCAGCTCCTGAATGAATGTGTTGGGGAATTGGAGAAGGAGCTGGGCCATCCGGAAAAATGAGTTTCCTGGACAAGACCTACCAAGGTACAGGAAGAACGAAGGTGGGCGACTGAGAGAAAGAGGAGTAAACGTGGAGTGTAGGAGACCCAGGTGGCTGTGCCTAATGGAAACAGGTACACCCTCTTGGGAGCTGTCAGGGGAGACGACGTGTCCAGTCCGAGCTGCGGACAGGTCGGTGGTTCCAATCCTAGCAATGGGACTCAACTGGCGAGACCGACGTCGGGCAGAGCGAAAGTGGTGGGTGACTCCACTGTCCGAGGTGCGGACTGGAGATTCTGTGGCGTCAGGCAAGACTTGAGGATGGTTTGTTGCCTCCCTGGTGCCAGGGTTCAAGAAATCACAAACTGAATTAGAAACATCGTCGATAGGGAAGGTGAACAGGCGGCTATAGTTGTGCATGTAGACACAAACGACATCGGGAAGAAGAGGAAGGAGGCTCTGCAACAGGAATTTAGAGAGTTAGGAAGAAGACTGATAAGCAGGACTTCTAGGGTGGTTATCTCTGGGATGCTTCCAGTGCTGGTGAGGGCAGGAACAGGGAAATAGGGGATCTAAATGTGTGGTTGGGGGGCTGATGCAGGATGCAAGGATTTAGCTTTATAGACCACTGGGATGTCTTCTGAGGTAGGGGTGACCTGTAAAAAATGGACCGGTTACATCTTAACTGGAGGGGGATTAACTTTCTGGCAGGCAGGTTTGCTAGTGCTACACGTGTGGGTTTAAACTAAATAGCAGGGAGGACGGGTTGACAAATTGGGAGTATAAAGATGGAGTTAAAGGGGAAGTGAGTACAGGAAAAGTTACAAAAGACTTCCAAATTAATGGGAAGGAAAGTTCGAGAAAGGATAAGAGAGTAAGGTCAGGGGCAATAGTGACCGGTGTGAGAGGGGAGGTGAATACCGAAGTTAAAGTGTTGTATATGAATGCACGATATAAGAAATAAAGTGGATGAGGTTGAGGCTCAGTTTGAGATTGGCAAGTTTGATGTCGTGGGAATTACAGAGACATGGCTGCAAGAGGATCAGGGCTGGGAACTGTATATTCAAGGGTATACGTCCTATCGAAAAGACAGGTGGACAGAGGGGGTGCGGTAGCTCTTTTGGTAAGGAATGAAATTCAGACCCTTGCAAGGGGTGACATAGATTCAGGAGATGTAGAGTCGGTATGGATAGAACTAAGGAATTGTAAAGGTAAAAATACCCTAATGGGACTTATCTACAGGCCCCCAAACAGTAGCCTGGATATAGGGTGCAAGTTGAATCAAGAGTTAAAATTGGCATGTGGCAAAGGTAATTCTACGGTGGTTGTAGGAGATTTCAACATGCAGGTAGACTGGGAAATTCAGGTTGGTACTGGACTCCAAGAAAGGGAGTTTGTGGAATGCCTCCGAGATGGATTCTTAGAGCAGCTTGTACTGGAGCCTACCAGGGAAAAGGTAATTCTGGATTTAGTGTAGTGTAATGAACCGGATTTGATAAGGGAACTCAAGGTAAAGGAGCCATTAGGACATAGTGACCATAATATGATAAGTTTTAGTCTACGATTTGAGAGGGAGGAGGGAAAATCTGAACTGTCAGTACAGGTATTACAATTGAGCAAAGGGGACTTTAGAGCCATGAGGGAGAAGCTGGCCAACGTGGACTGGAAAGAGACCCTAGCAGGGATGAAAGTGGAACAACAATGACAGGTATTTCTGTGAATAATACAGAAGGTGCAGGATCAGTTCATTCAAAAGAGGAAGAAAGATTCTAAGGGAAGTAAGAGGCGAGCATGGCTGACAAGGAAAGTCAAGGACAGTATAAAAATAAAAGAGAAGAAGTATAACATAACAAAGGATGGGAAAACTTTTAAAGAGCAACAGAAGATAATTAAAAAAGCAATACGGGGAGAAAAGATGAGGTAAGCTAGCCAAGAATATAAAGGAGGATAGTAAAAGCTACTTTAAGTATGTGAAGAGGAAAAAATTAGCTAAGACAAATGTGGGTCCCTTGAAGACAGAAACAGCTGAATTTATTATGGGGAACAAGGAAATGGCAGGGGACCAAAACTGCACACAATAGTCCAGGTGTGGTCTCACTAGGGCTCTGTACACCTGCAGAAGGGTCTCTTTGCTCCTATATTCAATTCCTCTTGTTATAAAGGCCAACGTGCCATTCGCTTTCTTCACTGCCTGCTGTACCTGCATGCTTACTTTCATAGACTGATGTACAAGGACCCCCAGATCCTGTTGTACTCCCCCTTTTCCCAACTTGACGTAATTTAGATAGTAATCTGCCTTCCCGTTTTTGCTACCAAAGTGGATAACCTCACATTTATCCGCATTAAACTTCATCTGCCATGCATCTGCCCACTCCCCCAACCTGTCCAAGTCACCCTGCATTCTCATAGCATCTTCCTCACAGTTCACACTGCCACACATTTGTGTCATCCACAAATTTGCTAATGTTACTTTGAATCCCTTCATCCAAATCATTGACGTATATTAAAAATAGCTGCGGTCCCAGCACCGAGCCTTGCGGTACCCCACTAGTCACTGCCTGCCATTCTGAAAGGGACCCATTAATCCCTACTCATTGTTGGCATGTATAACAAGAAGAGTTGAGTATAGGAGCAAAGAGGTCCTTTTGCAGTTGTACAGGGCCCTGGTGAGACCACACCTGGAGTTGTGTGTAGTTTTGGTCTCCAAATTTGAGGAAGGACATTCTTGCTATTGAGGGAGTGCAGTGTATGTTCATGAGGTTAATCCCCGGGATGGCTGGACTGCCATATGTTAAAAGAATGGTGCGACTTGGATTGTACACACTGGAATTTAGAAGGATGAGAGGATATCTTATTGAAACATGTAAGATTATTAAGGGATTGGACACACTAGAGGCAGGAAACATGTTCCCGATGTTGGGGAAGTGCAGAAGCAGGGGCCACAGTTTAAGAATAAAGCGTAGGCCATTTAGAACGGAGATGAGGAAAAACATTTTCACCCAGAGAGTTGTGAATCTGTGGAATTCTCTGCTTCAGGCCGATTATCTAGATTATTTCAAGAGAGAGTTAGATAGAGCTAGTGGAGTCAAGGGACATGGGGAGAAGGCAGGATCGGGGTACTGATTGCGGATGATCAGCCATGATCACAGTGAATGGCAGTGCTGGCTCGAAGGGCCTACTCCTTCACCTTTTGTCTATTGTCTATCCATGTTCTCCTGAGATGCTCCTGACCTCCTGAGTTACTCCAACACTTTGATTATTTTTTGTAAACCAACATCTGCAGTTCCTTGTGACACCAACAGAATATCTTCAGTCCGCTGGAGTGATCGTGAGCTTCTGGTAACTTGCCTTTTTTAATTCAGCATCCCACTCTCATTGTGATCCCTCTGCCTCTGGCCTTGTGCACTTTTACAACATAGCCAAATGCAGGCTTGAGAAACAACCTCATCTTTCTTCTTGACACTTTGTATGTTTCAGGATTCAATATCAAATTCATTTAACTCTCTTTCGCTGAAGATGTAACAACTGTCAATATACCTCCTCCCTCTCCTCCATCCAGCGACTTTAACAGTCCTTCCAGGTGAGACAGAGGTTCATGTGCACCTCGTCCAACCTTGTATATCAAATCTAATATTCTCGATGTGGTCTCATAGAGTCATACAGCATGGAAGCAGGCACTTCGGACCAACATAACCCATTTACACAAGTCCCATCTGTCTGCACTTGGCCTTTATCCCTCTAAACTATCCTATCTCTGTACTTGTCTAAATCTATATAATTAAAAGTCTCATCCTGACCACTCCTTGTCTGTGTTGTATATTAATTTTAGAAAAAACACTACCATATATCACTATGATTTTTGGCCATCTTACTCACAGTCCTCCTTCACTGAGCAGGCCCCGAGGAATTTTCCCATCGATGAAAAATAAAAAAGGTATGAGTGTTTAAAAAACCTTGAGATCCTCTCGCCTGTCAATCACTGCCATTAAGGTAACGCCCCTTCCTGGGGGGGGGGGGGGGGGGGGGGGGGGGGGGCGGGAGGACTATAAAACACCCAATGTGACTCAGTCACTCTGCAAGATCGCGAGGGAGAAGCCACGAGTCTCATTCTAAGCTGTGAATGAACTGAACTGTTAGTCTGCAATGTAATTGAAATAAATAATTTGTTAGCCCTTCATGAAAATGAAATGAGGTGTTTGGCCTGCCCTGCGCTTGACGCTGCGATGGCAATGGAAATGAAATGAAAACGCAATCAGCTGTGTGGCCTGCCCTGTGCTTGAAACTGCGATGGCAATGGAAATAAAGTGAAAATGCAATCAGCTGCTTGGCCTGCCCTGTGCTTGAAACTGCAATGGCAGTGGAAATGAAATGAAAATGCAATGAGCTGTTTGGACTGCCCTGTGCTTGAAAATGCAATGGCAAAGGAAATGAAATGAAAATGCAATGAGCTGTTTGGCCTGCCCTGTGCTTAAAACTGCAATGGCAATGGAAAATGAAATGAAAATGCAATGAGCTGTTTGGTCTGCCCTGTGCTTGAAACTGCAATGGCAATGAAAATTAAATGAAAATGCAATCAGCTATGTGGCCTGCCCTGTGCTTGAAACTGCAATGGCAATGGAAATGAAATGAAAATGAAATCAGCTGTTTGGCCTGCCCTATACTTGAAACTGCAATGGCAATGGAAATGAAATGAAAATGCAATGCGCTGTTCGGCCTGCCTAAAACCTCCAATTTCGGCCCACGAGGCCCCTATTAGCCGAGAAACCAGTCCCTTTTGCCCAAAATGCCCGTATTAGCCCAGGAGGAGCATTTGGCCCAAAAGGCCCGTGCCAGGCCAGGGAAAATCCAGAAAAAGTGCCTTTCACTGAGATTTCACATAGATTTATTTTTTAAAGAGCCCCTTCGGCCCATCAGGCCTGTACTAGTCCAGGAGTCCTTTCGGCCCATCAGTAAGTATTTCCCCTGCAAGTATTAAATCTCACCCCAGTATTTTTCTCCCTCCCTTCATTGGCTCCCTGTGAGATCCAGGCCAGGATAGACTTTCCTCCTTCATTGCTGTGATAGGCAGAAAAAGATGAAAACTGTCTAAAATTGATTCTCCAACCTCTCCCCCTTCTCTCTCACAGAATCTCTCACCTGTTTTGGGCAGAATTTCTGTCAGTTTCTGAGCTGCCAGCCCACCAGGCCTGAGGTGCCAGCCCACCAGGCCTGAGTGACTGAGGTTCCAGCCCACCAGGCCTGAGTGACTGAGGTTCCAGCCCACCAGGCCTGAGTGACTGAGGTGCCAGCCCACCAGGCCTGAGTGACTGAGGTTCCAGCCCACCAGGCCTGAGTGACTGAGGTGCCAGCCCACCAGGCCTGAGTGACTGAGGTTCCAGCCCACCAGGCCTGAGGTGCCAGCCCACCAGGCCTGAGTAACTGAGATGCCAGCCCACCAGGCCTGAGTAACTGAGTTGCCAACCCAAGAATCCATTCGGCCCACAATGTCCATACTAGCCCTCTGGAAACCAGTCCCTTCGGCCTACGACACCCATACTAGCGCTCCAGAAAGCCCCCTTCCCCCCAACGGGTCCCACTTAGTCTAGTGTTTCTTAAACGTTACAATAGTATCTGCCTCAACTACCCTCTTCCGGCAGCTCATTCCAAATACCCTTTGTGTAAAAAAGTTACCCTTCAGGTGTCCATTTAATCTCCCCCCCACCACACCTTAAAAATGTGCACTGGTGTTTGCTCCTTAACCCACAGCCAGGCACAAAGTGCAAACTCCAAACACACACATCGCACTTCCCTTAGCTCCAGTTTCCTCCCACATCCCAAATGCTCAGTTATTGACTGCTGTAAATTACCCCTTGTGTAGAGAGGGCTGGAGTGATGATCTGTGTATTAAAAGGACAGTCAGCACAAAAGGACAGTATGAAATAAACAATACGAGTCTGTAATGTGACTGATCCACATTCTACTTTGCTTCATTTAAAATAATTTCTAACATAAAAATTTATGGCCTGAAATAAACAGCAAGAAAAATAATTTTTGGAAAGTCAGGGATAGGAAAGTTAATAACTCACAAAAACAGGTTTGGTAATTACAGCACACGATTATCATGTGCACAATTAGTTGGATGCAAGTGCACCATTTGAAGGACTGGTGCAACTAGCCAGTGCCAACCCTAGCATCAGCAAGGATGGCTGAGATTGGTGGTCAATATCAGTTAAAGAAAGCTTGCACTGGCTTAGCCAGGATACTTTTTTTTTTTTAAATAGGAGGCACGTGTAACTGGGTAAGATGCTGTCAGGCTTCCTACCACTGAAGCTGGCAAGCCTCTAGACAGAGCAGCCCAACAGAACTGAGTGGCACCATAGTTTAAGTAGTTTAAGAGAGGTCTCCTAGACACACAGGAAAATGGGAGCAGACAACACTGGAGAAAAGAGCCGAGGGGCAAGCTCCAAGGGCCTAAATGCAATTCCGCAGGAAGTTCAAAGAACGGACACGAGTTAACATCAGTGAATGCATCCATAGTTACCATTTCTCATCAATTGCATCAAAAGACTTCACACACTTTTTAATGTACGTCTTCTCTATTACTCACTGCTGAAGAAATCTCCAACATTCAGGGCCCAGATCAAAATACTTGCCACAAGACCCACTTAAACATGAAGCATCTCTGTAAGTTACCGATCCACTTGTCCAAGCTGCCGTGCGCTGTTCAGCCATGATAGTCAACCACTTGCGATATTACATAGAAACATAGAAAATAGGTGCAGGAGGAGGCCATTCGGCCCTTCGAGCCAGCGCCGCCATTCATTGTGATCATGGCTGATCGTCCCCTATCAATAACCCGTGCCTGCCTTCTCCCCATATCCCTTGACTCCACTAGCCCCATAGAGCTCTATCTAACTCTCTCTTAAATCCATCCAATGACTTGGCCTCCACTGCCCTCTGTGGCAGGGAATTCCATAAATTCACAACTCTCTGGGTGAAAAAGCTTTTTCTCACCTCAGTCTTAAATGACCCCTTTATTCTACTGACACACATCCACACGGGGTCAAGAGAGACATGACCAAGTAAAAACTGGAGGGTGCAGAGACAGAGGATTGCTGGTGGAGACAATATGTCTACATGTTCTAACTGAAGAGTGCACTGGCCAGGAAAAGTCAGTGCTGAAGTTTTGTCTAGCAGTTAAATCTTTTTCAATGCTGGTGTTCTCAGACTCAATCCTCTTTCTCACATTCCATCTTATCTTCAGGCAATGCTCTCTTCTGATTTATAAAGTGCAGATAGATGGCCCAGCATGAAATGTTTAATCTCCCGCTCTGATGTGCGAATCCAATTCTGTCTTTTGCAAATAAAAAACAAAAAAACGCAGACACTTGAAATCTGAAATATAAAAACTGAAAGTGCTTGTAAACCTGAGCAGGTCAAACAGCATCGACGAGTGCTCAAGCTGAAACATTGACTCGGTTTCTCATTCCAATGCTGTCCGTTTGACTTGCTGACTGCTATCCTGCATTTTCTCTCTCTTTTTTTTTTTAAGTCCCCATTCCACTGCCCTTGCAAGCAGTGAATTCCAGGCACTAACTATTTATTTATCATTATCCAATCACGATGATTAATACATTATCTGATCATTATCACACCGCTATCAGTGGGAGCTTCCTGTGCATAAAATGCCCACTTGTGTTTCTGAAATTTCACTGGCTGTAACATGCTTCTGGATGACAAGAACTGTGCTATGTAGTCCACGTCTGTTCCCCTTGACATGTGTAAGTGGGACTTCCATTTCCAACCTTTTCAAAACCTTTAAGTACTACAGCAAAACTCCAATAATCCAGCACCCCCGGGTCTTTGGCCATGTTGAACTGGCAACTTTTATGGACTATCAATATTACTCTTATCCAATACACATTTCATTCAAGATAGACATAAAATGCTGAAGGATCTCAGTGAGACAGGCAGCATCTCTGGAGATAATGAGTGGGTGATGTTTCGAATCGAGACCCTTCTTCAAGCTGAGTCAGGGGAGAAAGAAACTGGAGATATAGAAGGATACAAAGAGAATATCCATATATCCAGTTTCCCTCACCCCTGACTTTCAGTCTGAAGAACCCAAATGTCTCCCATTCCTTCTCTCCCGAGATGCTGCCTACCATGCTGAGTTCCTCCAGAATTTTCTACCTCTCTCAGGTGTAAACTAGCATCTGCAGTTCCTTCTACATACATTTCATTCACCTCTTTTAGATGTTGCACAGTAGATTAATAAATTTTGCAATGGACCAGGAAAATGTAAAGAGTGCAGAATGAGACCCAGATGAGTTTAAAGGGAATGTAGGAGTAACTTCTCAGTGAATTTTAAAGGAATGTTGGAACAGGGCTATGGTAAGTTTAAAGGAGGTGCAGGACAAGGCCTGGGTGTTTTTCAAGGGAGGAAGGGAATGGAGGCCATTTGAGCCAGATAATGACAAATGGAGATTTTCAAACAACACAACAGTGGTTCATCAGAGATTTACTGTATTATGAACACAATACTGAAGCAACGAAAAGTACTCATCAAATAAACACAAGATGATTTTGTGCATGCATTGTTTTATACAACACAAAGTCCTTGACATATTAAGGGCATTTGCACACAGCAGATATACAGCTGTACTCTGTTTAGTCAGCCAAAATTACAGGTACAATTGTGCACCAAAACTGATTGTATACATAGTGTACTAGTGCAATGCTTCTTAAACTGGTGAATTCACCCAAGGGTGAAATAAATTATTTTGGGGTGAATTAGTTAATTTATGTTTTTTGCTCATGTGACAAAATACATTATATATAAAATTATACACAGGGGAGAATTATGAAAATGACCAAAAACCATAAGAAAATTTAGTGAAAGGGTGAATTAAATTTTGTGATAAACCCTCAAGGATGATTGACACTGAAATAGTTTAAGAAGCACTGTCCTAGAGGACCACGACCAAGGGAATGGTGTAGAGATGGAGACAGAGAAGGAAAAAGAAAAATATATGTGGAATTGTTACAAATAGGTATGGTCCCAATGCTCAATAAATGGCTGGGTACAATGAGCATTACAACTGCATCATAAAAAGCAGCACTAGTAAATATAGTAACAAAATATAACACAACTTTGACATTCATATATAAAATGCACCCAGTTGTTACACAGAACTCTGAGCCAAGTTACAAAATCTCTGCAGTAATGTAATGTATTTGAAAATGTTGTAACAGAATTAAAGGGTTCAAGAACTATCATACTCAAGGCTGCAGTTTGTCCCTCATAACCCTCCCCTCCGATAATTACAAAAACACTCATTAGGTCAGCGTTAAAAAGCCTCTGAAAGTGCTTTGCAAGGCTATCATTATGTGAAGATGTTGCCAAGAGAAGCTGTAGTGTGGTGACAGTTTCAGAGCCAACTCCTGCCTGGAACATGATTGCAGTGCGCCCGTGACATTATCAGGTCACCGGTACACGCTAACAAACTGGGTCTTATTCTTAATGGACCATGCCAGTGAACTTGGTGGAGGTGATGCTCAGAGGTGGGAAGGGCTGTGGGATGTCGCAGGAGGTACTGGAGACTTGCTCTGCATAGACTCAAAAAAAAAAGATAAGGCAGCCACTCAAACAATATCTTCAGCAGTTCGACATATACAGTAACACGTTAGACAAAGGCAAGACTGAAATCTTGACATTATCAACTGTATACCAAGATTTTTTCTGGGAGCTGGGAATATTCACAGACTGAGCAACCAGTATTTTTACAATTGTAGCATGTTAGATTACTTGCATATGATTTTGGCATTCTCTTTTGTTCCTTACATAAGAGGTGCAAATGCAACCACCTGGAAAAATATGATTTCTGCATATAAGATGATTTCTGAAATTAACTTGGAGGTGAAGAGAAATTAAAATGCATTAACCTGTCTAAGAATGGTATTTATTGTATTCGTTTACTCCACTGTTTAAGCATTTCAGATTTTAATCGTTGCTGCACAAAATTAGGTAAGCACATATACATACAAATTTTAACAGTGAACATAAAATACTGAATCCATTAACCCCTTTCCCTTTCAAAATAAAACACATGCAAGCTTTTGTCAGGATTACAAATTAAATCAATTTGCAATTGAAATGCACTGCATTAGAACACGAGTTCAAGGTTTGGTTAAAGAATTTATTTTAATTTTGGGGGTTGGGGGTTGGGGAGAGTTAAAGGGGAAAGAAATAAAGCTTAATTGTAAGTAATTGCAGCTTTTCATTTTTAACATGATGAAATAATTTGATTTTTTTTTCTCTCCCAGAGGTCTGGCTTTACTCAAAAATAGACAACCATTCTGAACATAGGAAGTGTCCTGTTAAGATAATAGGTACTGAATGCCACAGACACAAACACATGAATTTGGTAGATTTTCATGAACTGAACCAGGTGATTTTGTGTACTCTTGATGGGCCATGTGTCACAAGTTTCATTTTTCCCCCTCTCATTTCATTAAAGTCTGTAACGAACAGGACTAGCAAATAAGGGGCAAGAAAATGAAAAAAAAAAAAAAATTGTTGCCCAAATAAAGGTTGAAACATTATTTTCTATGATCCCTGGGATCAATTTTTATTTTGTATGCTTTACACTACAAAACAGCACCAGAACAATGCAAATCTGTTGAGATTCGGATATGTGAAAATGGAAAGCCTGATAAATCGTGGGAAACACTTTTTATTTCTGTCCTATACGTATTGAAATCTAGCTGTGCTGTAATGTGCATCAGAAAATTATAGTCAATCTTTTACAAATATATAACTATATATTCCATTCAATATACAACAGGTAAAACTAAATGCTGGAGGTATGAAATAAAAACAGCAAATACCATAAACGGCTGCTCTCCAAAATTCTACTGCCCATGTCCAAAATTAATTCATCTCCCTAATTCCCTAATTAATTCATTGACCTACACTAGTTCTCGTCTAGCAAGATCACGCGTTTAAAATACTCACCATGGAGTCCAAATCCATCCAGGGCTATCTTCCCCCCCATTCTCTGCAAACTCCTTTATCCCCGTGACTCTCCAGGCCTAACATGTGCTCCATCAATTCCGGTATCTTCTATTTCTTGTTCCACCCCTGATACCCAGCATTTGCAGTTACTTTTTATTACCCAAGACTTGTCACCTCAGTCTTTGATCCTGCACCCCCCCCTAACGCAGGAGGGATGGTGGCGCAGCAGTAGAGTTGCTGCCTTACAGTGCTAGACATCCAGGTTCGCTCCTGACTACCAGGTTTGCTCCTGTCTGTATGGAACTTATATTTTCTCCACGAGACCATGTGGGTTTTCTCCAGGTGCTCCGGTTTCCTTCCACACTCCAAATATGTACAGGTTTGTATGTTAATTGTATCGATAAAAATGATAAATTGCCCTTATTGTGCAGAATAGTTCTAGTGTACGGGGATCACTGGTCGGTGCGGACAGTGGACCGAAGGGCCTGTTTCCGTGCTGTATCTCTAAACTAAACTAAAATTAAACAAACCCCCATGCATCCTAAACTCTCGTTTAACTTCATGCTATCTAATTAAATCAAATAATACCATATATAGATATAATCACACCAAACTCAAGTTCAATAGGTAGCGCAAAGGAAAAGATGCAGAGTGTGGAAATGTGTTCTTTGGTACCTACATCAATTTGTCCCAATTTTTTCCAAGTGTCCCAGTGGTAAATTTTGATTGGTAATACTCCTGTGAAGCGCTTTCGACAGTTGACTATATTAATAATTCCATGTAATTGCAATTGGCATTGTTGCCATATGCAGCAGATTGCTCAACATTCTTGAAGGATAAGGCTCAGGGCATAATCCCTAATTGGAATGGAACTGACCATTCCCCACTCCCAGTCAGGAACGCCATCACCTGTAATTCCCTCTGACCAGCTCCTGGTAACTTGCTGCAAATGTTCACTCGATCTCCTAATTGATCTTTGGGTCTGGATTTGTATTTGGCACATCTTGATAGATGTGAAAATCAGTTACTCAATTGGGGGAATACCAATGTGTTTCCCCCAAAAGGTATATTGAAAATATAATTGGTTAGTTCCGATTAATCCATTTTGGTCGAGCTAAAATAAAGATGCTGCTCTTTAGGTTTTTTGCATTTGATTTAGAATGTTTCATCGAATAATAATTAGATTCATTGAGTCATGCAGAGCAGAAGCGGCCCTTTGACCCACCACATCCTTGCCAACTGTTGTACCTATCTATATTAATGCCACGTGCCTACATTAGTTTCATATCCTTCCATGCATTGTCTATATAAGTATCTGCTTAAATGCTTCTTTAAAACTGTGATTGTATCTGCCTCAACCACCTTCTGTAGCACGGATCCCAGATAGCAGATAAGCACTTTCTGCGTTTCTCTTCCTTCTCACCCAAAAACCCAGGTCCCTTTCATGGGTTTTAAAGGTTCTAACTATCTACCCAATCTGCTCCTCTCCATTCTGACATAAACGGATCAAAACTATAGCCAATACATTTTTCACTGGTTGCTATTTTAGTTTTAAAACTAGATGATTGATGTTAAAGAAAAACATTTAAAATAAATTTCAATTAATCAAATATTAAAAGAATATGCTCGAGAAGCAAGGGTAAAATGTTTGCATTCAAGCCAATAGAAGTGGAAATGCAGATGGCAAGGTCATTGCGGGGGAACCACACAATTCACTGGACTAAAGAGCATCTCCCCATACTATTTGTTTAATTTAACCTATAAGACTTCCAGAATGTAATTTTCTAACTGCTGTAACAAGGCACGGTGCACTTGAATTGATTTGCTTCTGTCAAGAAATGGCAATAGGAAAATTAGGTCGCTCTTTATCATTGGAGCCCAACCACAAACAAGGTTGCAAACAAAGTTGTCATTTCCCTTTTCAAATAAATTAAAAGCCATATGCAAATATAAATACTGCAACATTATATTCCCAGCTATGTTAGAGTGTTTAGCTCAGGCAAGCCACACATGACAACACATTGTCTAAACGGTGATGGAAGAAAAAAATCAAAGATGTAAAGAAACCCATTAGGTCGACAGGTTGCATTTCCATTGACTGACAAGAGTGGCAATCAGACACCATTCGTACGAGCAACTGACTGACAAGCAGACAGTGAAACAAGACTTCAGGTTGCCAGAATCGTTTTAAAACAATTTAAGTTATTTCAATCGAACTAGGCTGCATGTCTTACAGGTAAACACAATCTTTTCATCTGCAGGTATTGAGAACGTGGTCCATATTGTCACCCCAACAATCACACTTTACATTTTGTATAATTTGGACATTAAAACATTGGGCACGAATAGGCATTTCAGGCTTTTTTGTTTTGCTTAAAACATAACATTGTACAAATTATTTCCTCCATAAAACGTCGGATCATGAAAAGTAATTCGCAATTTATATTTCATAACTGGGTGAAGAGAGAGAGCTTCGTTCAATTGAAAGGTTTCATATAACACTAATAATTTGTAATAGCTATAACTCACAACCTTCGGAAAATTCTTCCCCACTTAAAATGTTCAAAAAAGCAGGTTGTTATTAAAAGTATTTCTTTACTAAGAAGAACTATCTGTTACTGCTTCAGCTGTGCGAATGCTTATATTACAGCAACTTGCATACATTTATCAACTAACATCGCACTAAACTAACATTGCTTATGTTTGCGCCCCAGTCTGCACCAGCATATTCCACAAATAAACAAGGAGGGTCAAGGTATATTGTAATTGGTTTGACAGAAATAAAAAGCAAAGTCAGAGTCAGTCAAGATGTGTACAGAGAGAAGCACGGGGAAGCAAAAGATTGTCTCCACAATTTAACCATTTCATCAAAGACAGTCACAACATTTTAGGAAAAAAGGTTAAGATTTTTATTAAAAGCATTTTTTTCTAAATTGAGAAAGAAAACCAAATGCAATGGATTTCTTTCTTCAAGAAACAAAATCTTTAAAAGCTTTCCTATGAAGCTATCTCTCTGTTCCGTTTAGTCTTTGGAAGAACAAACTATTTTCATTTGGTTCATTTCATTTCATGTTTCATTTGTAACATTTAATATTTTAAAATGGTAAAAACAGAAATAAATCAAACCGCACAATCACTTTTGGACCTTGTTGTGGCCAACAATATATATTTTTTAAATGAAATAATTAGCAAAGATTTGTTTCCGTTACAGTTCTTCTACTTTGCTGCATTGCTTCTGTGCATGGAAGAAAGATTAAACAGAATTGAGTGGAAAAGGTTCAAGAAAGCCACTGATTAATGCCATTTCTTTGTTTTAAGATAGTACAAGATCTGGTTACACTTGCGTTAACTACAAGAAATTAACACAGAGATTGGAACTGAATAATTAGAATCCCATTCCAAATGAAATGTTACAGTCATACTTTTAACTGAATCATGTTACCATGCGTGCAGATCTGCTGCTATTCATTGCAAATTGAAAGAACTAAATGCAGTAGTCAATAACGCGAGTAGTATGTAAAATGACTCTTTGAAGATAAAGTAGGAGCTGTAGACTTTAAAATAAATTGATTTTACACAATAGCAGCTAGCTTGGTAGCCTGTAGTTAACCTAACAATGTAACCCTGTTGTACTACATGAGAAACATCATGTACATTGATTTTTTTCTTGCTGATGACCGTTCCTTGTTTCAATTCTGCCTTAACAGAAAAAACCTTTCTAAAGACTACAGTTCAAGCAGGTTACTGGATTCCCCTTTCTATTAAATAACCATACAGTTGACCATATAAAATGCCTCACGTGTAATTGTTTCGGCTGTAAATGTACTTAAATGTGGAACACAAACTGAGAACAGTTTAACTCCTTCCCGTCTGCAAGTCAAAAATAAGATATAAGAGCAATTCAACGAGAAACACATTTCAAATTATAATGTTTATCTTGAACTGAACTGCCCAAAACTGGGCTGTTAGTTAATTAGATATCAGACTTTTAATGCAGACAGAAGCAGTAGCATCATTCTTGCTATTATGTACAAATATCAACAACACAATAAAAAATGTCCATTTACACAGCTCAGTGCTGCTCTAATGCAATTATACATATATTGAAACTGCTAAAACATTAGCTAAAATGGTTTAACAGAAAGACCGTTCTCTGTTTATGTATCAGATATCTTAAATTCACTGCAAATCGCAAGCCATAATTAGTGTGATTTGATTTTCTTCTATAACAAAACTTAAAAACTTAAATCCCAGGGCTATTTCAGACCCTTATGTTATAACATTTTGTTCAACTCTCAATTTGTTAACATAGGTGATATCTGCTATCTGTGAAGTCTAATTAGGTCTTTTTGGTTTAAGGTAAAGTTTGAAATCCAAAATATCAATGAAAAATACTGCCAAGCATAAATATCTATTTAAAAAAAGGATGCAAGAACCTATTAAAAAACTGATATACTACAAGGTCACTAGGTATTATACAGAGTCAGTTTGGTTTATCATATTACATTGTGACAGGATGCTAGGCAAAAATTATAAATTCCTTTCCTAAATCTGTCCTTTTGTGATTTAGATGGATGAAGAATAATTAACTCTTAATTATTCTGATGACTTCGAGGCAGTTTCAGAATTCACTAAAGAGAGCAGTCATTTTTACCCAGGAAAACAGTCTCCTATCATTTATCAAACACACGACTCGGCTGGTAATGAATAAAACTATGTTTACCCACAACATTTACCACTACCTTGGAGGTTTCAAGAAGAGAAAAGTTCCCTTAAAATCCTGCAATATGTAAATGTTTCTATGCTATTTGCATTTTAAAGTATTTAACTACATATTTATTGGATTTCAAGGCCAAGCTGATCATTGATTTATGTGCTTCTGGCAATCATATTTCCATATTTGTATGCTTTTCGCAGCAGTAATAATTCAAATATGCATAAAGCCACTCTTTGAATGGGTATCTTTAATTATGTCCTCAAAGCATCATTGTTTCATTCCGTTTAATTTGCCAAAAAAAAAGTTGAATATCAGTGCCAGTACCAGGTTTCTAAAACGTAGGGAAAGTATATTTGGCCTGACTGTGTGCTAGCGAATGCACTGAAAATGCTTTTTGTGTAATCCAGGCTTCTGCCCCAAAAACATGCTGCAAAGCCCGGCAACCTTGCGTGTAAATACATTATTAATTCTGACACACTTTCACGACAAATTCAATCACACTTCATAAAATTTGTGCTCAAAATGCAAAGCCTGCCCCATTTGTTTTGCTGATAACTCGCAAAGTTTGGCTGCCATTTCTTCTCATTGAAGTTGTCATAAATTATGTGCACTCTTATGAAACCCATCAAGAATTGTAATCATTAAAAGATTCACCGCTGTTTTTTTTGCCAACTAGGTTTCCAAACAACCATCAAACATGTCTCCTGTCATCCCTGTCTGAAATGCTTTAGCTATTGTAGAAGCTGTGAATTTAAAAGAAAAAAAATGATTTTGTTTCATTTAAATTAGTCTTCCTGCACACGACATAGGCCAAAATGTTATCAGGCCAAGTGCTTGCTGTTCACTTAAATCAACAATGAACAAAATTAGAATATTTAAGGCATTATTAATGCTGTAAGGGTGGCAGATGCCACCTTAAAGAACTGTCATCTGCATCACATAGAATTTTATTCCAGTTTCTTCAAAAACAGGCAAGGCAGCAAACTGTTCACATTCACAATTATCAGCCAAAAATATTTGGGGAATTTTGCTTCTGAGCTGAAATCTAGGAGAAATAATATTTTGACGTTTGTTTGTAAACTGCTTTATATATTTTTTTAAATGCTTTATTCATGTGGTCATGCGATCCAAACAAATGCAAGCTGAAAGCAGTAACTGTGTGTGGTGGTTTCAGCTATTTTTATAAGACCTCCCCAGGCAACAAAGCATAAAAGACTAAACCACCAGCACTCAACATTCCAGCCTCCAATATACTTGTCAAGAGTTTGCCCTATCTTGCAACTATACACTGAAACAATTCTCCTAACCTCTTTCAAATCCAGTTTGCTATAATAAAACTCTCAGCACTTAGCTGAAAAATATCATTTATTCTTTGTCAGTAGAAGCAATCACATCATTGTATAAAAGTGGAGACGTGCAATAAAACAAACCTTCTTAAAATGTTCCTGTGCTCCTTTAAATAAATGACTTCAACAAGTAATATCAAAAATTAATGGGATTCATAACAAATTACTAGAATTTATTTCAACACTGAGGGCCATTTTACATTCCTAAAAGGAATCAAAGGTGACATTATGCACTTTGTAAATAGAGACCAGCACCATGGAAGTATGTTTGTCGTCTTCAAGGTCTTCCTTCCAGCAGTAATTTTTTCCCTCTTCCAATTTTGTTGCTTCGTCCTTCTCCACCTCAATAAATGTTGCAAAATAAAATTGAAAGCAATTGATATTGCAATCCAGAACGTAGCACTTAACTGCCTGTATTTAGCTCCCAATATCTCGGCTATTAGGTATTAGCATTTCTGCATACCTTTCATCAATGCTCACTTTTCTACTTGGGACTCATTATTTATTAGTTTCTTACTCCGAGTTTAATTGTTTTCTTGGCACACGCCACAAGTCAGAGACACTACTTGTGAGACTTGGCGGTAGTACAGAGTGCCCATTCAATCCACTCTTCCTTCCCTCACCCTCAGCCTCAGCAGACCCACCAAAAAGTTTGAAGAAGACAGCACCACTTGTATAACCCCTCCCTGTACCAGGTTTCCCAAAAGAACTACCAGCAGGGACAACCTATTACTATTTAAGCTATAAAAAGACATTTAAATTAATCCAATTGTCCTCAAATACAAAGTAGAAGCTATAACCTGGAAAGTGCATATTCAAAAAGCCCCCCACAAATGGTAAAAATTATATTTTTTCTTAAATCAGATTACAGTTTTCAGATATACAGTAAATCAAACTGGTTAGTCCGTACAATGTATATATGATTGATATCTTTACCTTTCATGCAATTTAATATTTCAAAGAAGATTTGCAGATAAGGCTGAATGGGGGGAAAAAAACAGCTGCTCTTTGCGTAAGTTGTGGTAAAATACAGGAACAATATGGGTTAATAGATTTCTAAAATGAGGTCCTTACATTTCCAAGTTATGGAAGAAACAAATACAAAACAAAAAAAACTCAAGAAGAGACAGTGAAATGAGAATTCAGAGAGCAGTGATAAACTATGTGCTGAAAATGAATGTATAATTGCTGAAAAATCATGCTTCATGAAGAGAGTATGTGCTTTAATCTAGGTTTTAATCCAAAGAAAATTCAGAGATTCTTATCTATTGCCTTCAATTTTATTTTGCTCAGTTGGTAAAACATCTTAATGGCTTTGAATTTACACTATTTCGACAGTCAATCAATGATCGATAAGGAGGTTTCGAAATAATTTGACGGCTGCAGTACTCCAAGTAATGTTCTTGTGCTGTTCAAAACTTAAGAAATCTATGTATTTACACTCAAATAAACAATTTGGTGGCTGCTTTACAAGTTAATCACATAACAAAGGAACACACTGAATTGCATAAAAATGCACCTACTTTGGGCAAAAACACCACATACAATATCTATCTCTATATATTACTAAAACTCTCATCTTGTTTGTGATTCTGTCTGTCTGCGTGCATGCCCATGTGCTCCCGGAACTACACCAAAACAGTACACGATAGCACTACAAATTCTGGACAACCTTACTCACAATTGTCTAGTGGAGTGTTTTTTATCAAGTTTCATTCAGATTGATGTTATATTTTACATGTTATTCACATTTTTAACTTTACAAACTAGTTTGAGAATAAATCACTTGAACTTGCAGTGGCAGTTAGCAGCTATGACATCACAATGGGATATAATTTACATAAACTGCTCCTCAGCAGTGTTCCACTGGCAGTTAACAGCAAATAATGTCACAATGAGATCTCATTTACATAAACTGCCTGTCAACAATGTCAACCCAGTGTAGTATTGGGGGAGGGAGTGGGGGAAGGGAGGAGGAGAATGTTATTTAAACATTGTTTTTAGTGGGGTAATGAGATGGGGAGAGGTGAGGAGTGGGGGAGCAGGGAGATAGAGGGAGAGGAGGGGGCAGGGGTTATGGAGGGAGGGAGTGAGGAGAGGGAGAATGAGAGGGAAGTGAAGAGGGGAAAGGAGGGAGAGGTGAGAGGGAGTGGAGGAAGGGAAAATGAGAGGGAAGAGAAGAGGGAGGGTGAAAAGGAGGGGAGAGAGTGTTGGGGATTGAGGGTGAATGGAGGAGGATAGGATTAGGAAGAGGGATGGTGAGGCGCAGTTGAGGAGGGTTGCTGTGACTCGCGTCACAACGGTGGATCTCTGGCGTCACAATGGGATCCTTTCAGGCACGCCTGCGCAGTTGAGAGCTATGGGTGAGTAGTAGAATATTCAATTTGGGGACCAGACTCCCGTGTGACAGGGAGACTGGTCCCTCTTGGCCTAGTTCATCATAAAAAGCAAATGAGTTATTTGTAAAATAAGTGGGGGGGGGGGGGTCAAATTTAGCACTCTTTTTTCGAAAGCAGTTTTTCTAAAACCGAACTCTGATGAATTCCCATAAACCAATGCAAATACACTGACATTTGAGACTGTTAACTAACTCCAAGCTGATAAACCAATGTTTTTGAAATCTCATGGTGTTTTTATTTGTCTGAAACTGATATTTGTTTTGCAGAATCTTTACATTTACAAACAAAATAGAACACAAAATAATACTGCCCCCAGTACTTCACTAAAGTTGTTACACCCAAGGACATGTGCATCCCAGCTTTGAGACACAAAGAGCAGCAATAAATTAAGTCTAGGAAGAGGTCGTTGAGCCCACTCTGGTTCTGGTCAACCAAGTTATAACTGGCCTCAGAGCCACTTGGTTTCAGAGAAAAAGAGGGGAAGAAAAATAACCAAAGTTCCTGTTCCAAAACATGACCCAAGGCTGCTTCAAATCATCTGGGCGCTTCTACAAGTGAAGGGAAGAATCGGGTCTTGTTAGCTTGGTCCCCACATGTAAAATTGTCATTCTTAAAGAAAGATCACTGTTAGCAGTTACAGGAGCAGGATAGCAGAAGAGTTTCCTTAACCAACTTCCCAACTTGCGTGACAATCAGTGCAGAGCATTTTGGAGCTGGTGGCTTTTCTTTTGTCCCCCATGGCCTTAGCATTTGGCAAATTTATTTTTGGCTTCTTCTCTGAACTAAAGGGGCATATATCCTCCTATATTTCATCCCATACAACAACATACAACCTGAAAGCAGCCCCTTCACCCCACCGAGTCTATGCCGATTATCAAGCTCCCATTTTTACACAAATCTACCATAACGCAGTTTATCCACCCCACATTCCCTCAGCTCCTATCCTGGCCCTCCTCACACATTCCACCACTTATCTACATAGTAGGGACAGTGTTCATCCTATCAACCAACTTATTTTTGGGATGTGGAAAGAAACCAGATCGCCCAGGAAAGCCCCACACATAACACAGTGAGAATGTGTAAACTCCACACAAAGCTGGATCTTTGGATTGAACCCACGTCACTGGAGCTGTGAAGCTGCAGCACTACTAACTGGACCAGCGTGTCATCCAGACAAGATGAGCAACTCAACAGTATGAGAGTTTTTAGTCTGTAACAATCATATCTTAGAAAGCCTAAACTCGCTGAATATCAATGTACCCTCATCACTTTTAGACACTTCAGATCATATTTTTTTCAATGCCAAATGTCTCTCATCAGCTCGACAAGCTCAGATGATACTTATGGTCAACCCACTTACCTTCTGCTCCCTAGTACTCAATAAAAGTCCCAGGTTTCCAAGATACAAAAGGGATAAAACCTTCTGTCTTATTAGACCTCAATACATTCAAAGGCCCGTGAATATCACGTGTGATTTAAGCTTTGATCTTCAATTCAGGAAATCAAATGATATGTGATCTTCAGCTACCTTTACCTTTTTTTAATGCTATTAACTGGACAAACAATATATCAACAAGATATTTTAGCAGAGTTCTTCCAAAACCCTCAATAGTAACCCGCATTCCATGGCTTAAAGTGGGGAAAGAAAGTAGGTATCATGAAATGGTCACATTGAAACAAATGAATCTCCCCCAGTTTGGCAACTAGTCTCCTTCTGTGCTTGAATGACTCAATGACTCTCAGTCCACATGACAGACAACCCTTTGCTGCTTCCTGCTCCAAGGTCAAGTATTTCAAAACCGGATCTCCTGGGCCATGAAGTGGGGTTTGCAGCTACAGAGCACTTTAATTTCTTATTAATTCCAATCATCAGCTATTACCACGTCTACTCCCAGAAAAAGATGTCACAGAGTGAAGAATGTTACAGACTTGTCAGTTAGAAGGCTATTTGCAAAGGAATAAAATGATCAGTAGGTGCTGTGGTGTTTCAATTACAATCAAAGTGCTCACAACAGTCAGTTAACCTCACTGCAAATCTGTTCACATCAGCAAACTATGAAGACCTTTTAAAAGGATGTTTCTATTTCCACCACTCAGCCCCTAAGCCCACTTCCCCATTCCTCTCATTTCAGAACCTTGCATAAACCTCTGTGCTCTGCATCTGTCAATTGCAGCATTACAGAAAGGATAAAACGTTCTGTCTTATTAGATCTCAATACACTCAAAGATCTCCTTGGAGAGCATAATTAAATATCCTACATCGACACCATTTTTTCATGATCATCCATTCAAAAAGTTTAAAGAAACAAATGTTTCAATATTAATTAAGTTTTAAATTAAATGACCATCTCACCAGCAGCTCCCAAACGACAGGAGAAATAAAAAGCACAAATCGAGTGAAATTCAACAATTATACCGCAAAGTAAAAGTCAACGGCAATGTTCTCCTGAAAAGCTGCATGGTGCCGAGAATATTTTGTTGCTGTTGGCTTTGCAATTAACCATTCATTGAGCATTAAGGAACAAATGTACTGCAGACGAATATGTGAAATTAATGTTGGTGCTGCGTCAGGAAGAACAATGCTGGCCAGTGGAGGAAGAATATTTTCCGTGTAAATGAGAAGGCACAACGGCGATTAAACAGGGAGGAAAAATGTTCCTTATTCCCTTTGTTTTCAGTGCAGTGCAATTATTTTGAAAATTGTGACTTCAGGTATTTACTACAGTGAATTATTTAATTAGATACAACCACGTATAAAAGCCTCTATAATGGTCTGAGGCAATAGGGCTCCTGAAAATAACTGGCAGCATAAGGCAAATGCCGAAACATTATGTGATAAGTTAAGAGGTAATGTTATGGTCTTGGAATGCCATTTTGTGTTATCTTTCTATTTCTGTAATCACAGAATAGCCTGCAATTTTCACGTTTGGTCCTTTGTCTGTGAGCTTTTCTCCTTTTTCTTGATTTACCTGTAGTTTTTTTATGTTATCACTGCAATATTGTGATAATTTACTTTCATTTATTGCTACATATTATAATCTTCCAATTTCCACGATCTGAATGCAAAATCCTGCAATGTTCCATATTTACCATTTCTATCGCAAGCTTTTGCTTAAAATAACCCTCCCTGACCCCCCCCCCCCCTCCCCCCCCCCCCTCCCCCCCCCCCCCCCCCCCCGCCCCCCCCCCCCCCCCCCGCCCCCCCCCCCCCCCCCCCCCCCCCCCCCCCGCCCACAGTGCGGGGCCTCCTTCCAAGGGGCCCCGAAGGGGGTTTACTGTTAACCCCCACCCCCCCCCCTCCACAACCCCCCCCCCCCCCCAACACCTTCCCCCCGGCCCACCCCCCCAAACCACTGAAAAAAGCCCCCCCCCCCCCCCCCCCCCCCCCCCCACACCCACCCCCATTCCCCTAGTATCCCCTATCTCACTATATTTACTCCCTGATACTAAATCACAGGGATACATTCCTGTGAAGAAAGGCCAAAGAGAAATGTGCTGAAAGCCCGAGAAATGAAATAATTCTCTCTTGGAATTTAAGTGAAGAAAATAAAAATCATGTTCTAGTGACGCCTAGTGTACAAGACGGGAATCAAGCAATGGAAAGATAATCTATTCACCTTGAAAGATTTTCAGTCAATGAAAACTGCTCTGAATCAATTTGCAAACTATTTTATGTGTCTAAAAATGCCTCTTCGTAATCCGCTATTCGACTTAGAAACGAATAAAGCCCTCATCAGCTAACCTACTGATAAGTTGCTGAATAATAAGCATTCTACTTTACCCTCAGATTAGTTACTAATAATATGCATCAGATCTGATACGAGTTCATATTGTACACTATGAGCTGGGTACTTGAAAAGGCCATTGTCAGCATTCACTGAACAGAACATTACCACCTAGGTCAAGGCAGCAATTTTTTTTTCAACAAAAATTCTATGGATGCTGAAAATTATAAATTTAAAATGATGGAAATGCCCAGCTGGAGATGCAGTATCTGCAAAGAGAACGCAAGTCAATGCTTCAGATCCATGGCCTTCCTGAGACACTGATTATGTCTCTCTGTCTCTTTCCCTCTCTCTCTCTTCCTCCCCTCTTTCCCTTTCTCATTTTCTATCTCCCTTTCTCTCTCTCACATATTTCTCATTGCAAAAACAGGTGAAATATTTCCCATTCCTTTTGTGACAAAATTTCTAAGACTAAAAAAGGAAAATAAATAAAAATCATAAACCGCACAATAGGTAAGGGATTTCACGGGTGTTTTCTCACACGAGCCAAAGCTCTTAATTCCACTGCAGCTTCGCCAGAAAAAACATTGAAATTGCAGTGCTGCTGAGATATTCACCACATATTCAAGCAACATAAAAATATAGATATTCATGAAACTTCAGGGGTACAGTAATATTGTAGCTACTAGTAGTTCAGTAACTGAAGGTTGTGAGGGTAGCAGTAATGATCCAGAGACATGCACTCCACCTCTGAGATGCGAGAGGGGGGAGGTGGAGGGAGGGAAGGGGAGAAGAGATTTAAATTCTACAATAAGAAGCTAGTATCTGTAATAACCGCTATAAAATTAAAAGATTATCAAAAAACTGCAACTTCTTCACTCATATTCTTTATGGTCTGAAGAATGGCCGCGACCTGAAACGTCACCCATTCTTTCTCTCCAGAGACGTTGCCTGTCCCGCTGAGTTACTCCAGCTTTTTGTGTCTATCTTCTCTGGAGGGTAGAAATGCATTACCAGGTGGTGCTGAGTGAAGGGCCATTGGAACGAGGATGGATTAATTCACAAATTATACTGGCACTAATGGAAATACAATTTAGGGAAGTGCAGTGGTGCAGCTGGTAGAGCTACGGAGCCAGAGACCTGGATTCAATGCTGGCCTCGGGTGCTGTCTGTGCAGAGTTTGCACGTTCTCCTGTGACCACGTAGGTTTCCTCCACATCCCAAAGCCGTGCAAGTTTGTAGGTTATTTGGCTCTGTAAATTGCCCCTAGTGTGTAGGGAGTGGATACGAAAGTGGTATAATACAGAATTAGTGTGAACTGGTGATGCTTGGTCGGTGTGGACTCAGTGGACCGAAGGCCTTGTTTCCATACTGAATCTCTAATCTAAACTAAACTAAAAGCATATAAAGAGAAACAGAATTAACACACAAGTGAAAGGAACAGAAGGAAGTACAAAGAATTGAGGCTTTGATGGTGCACTGGGAAGAATCTGTGACGGAAACAACCAGCAACAATCCATAACATAATTTTAGTTTAGAATGATATTATTTTTGAAGAATGACCAAGAACAGGACATGATGTGATTGAAGTGGATTGTTATTTACTCCAATCCAATCAAGTTTAATGTGCCTCAGCACAGAACCACTCAATCTCAAAGTCCCAAAGAAAGGGGATTCCCCTGTACATTCTTCCAAGTCTAGTTTAAATGACAAACTCTATTGGGAGTGAATTAGTCATACAACACACAAACAAGCCCTATGTCCACCATGTCAATTTTTGCCCATCTACGCTAATCCCACCTGCCCACATTAAGACCATATCCTTCAAAGCCCTGCCTATTTAAGTGCATCCAAATGCCTCTTAAACATGGTTATTGTAACTGTATCTCCCGCCTTTCTCTGGCAACATCGTCCCAGGCATCAATCGCATGGAGCAGCCTGATTACTTTATGCTTACAAATTCGTTAATAATAATTACCTATTATTGAATGAAAGCATTTAAAGATAAAATGAGAACAATTATCACAAATACCCTTCAAAGATGAGAATCCAAAAATTAAAAAAAAAATCAAATTAAAAAAAATTTGTATTTGGAATTTATATCATTTATGATGCACAACTATTTTATTCATTGCTCTATTATTTTCTGTACAAAAATAAAATGTGATGCGGAGAACTGATCGGTTAACTGCAAGGAATCACATCTCTACCTGGAAACAAATGCTCTCAGAGATGAGCAATGACCAGGCGCCATCTCCTGGCATTTGCCAAGCTTACAAGGATTCACTTTATCATTTAGTTAGTTGCTAATTTAACATATTGGGATTTGGATATGAAAAATGTATAATTGACGGTAAAACTAATTTTATTAAACCGCATTTGGCTTTTCCACCAAATAAAGAAATTGTGAGACTAATGGGCCTGTCCCTCTTAGGCGACTTTTTAGGCAAGTGCAGGAGACTCTGAGCTCGCCACATGATCGCTGATGGTCTCTGGTGAGTCTCCTTCATGATCGTGAGGAGTTCCCGCATTCTGGGAACTAGTCGCGGCCTCAGTATGGAACCCGCAAATTTTTCAACATGGTCAAAAATTGGTCGCCATGGAGAAAATTAATAATTCTGTAGTCGTAGATGCAGTTGTAGTGGGGTGGCCATGTAGTTATGGGTAGTCGAGGTAGTCGTAGGTAGTTTTAGTTAATCGCCTTTGCTGACCGGTCATTTTCATTGGCTCATTGGGGGAAAAAAAACGTAAGCAGGAGTTTTCAGAACCAAGGACAACCGACCGGTAATGTTAAATGCCCGCCGAACTTCACAGCTGTGTATCTCTGGCTTATTAAAAGTTGGCTGGCTTATTAAAAGTTGGCTCCACTCATTCTTCCCCCCCCCCCTCTTTTAAAGGACATACCGTACGCTGTGCTAGCCGTCTTAATTACAGCGCCAACCTTCCAGTTCATCGCGCTGTGTGTCTGTATCACTTTGGCTTTGTACCGTGTGAATTTCAGACAGCGCTCCCCCACTTGCCCAGGCTCCCGCTTTTGTGATGTGTTTGTGTGTGCGTGTGTTCCTCTGACAATCGCCGTTCCAGTTCCCGGTTTTTCAGGCTACTGCCGGGAACTTGACGTTTAAGTACTGGGCAAGAGTCCATGGCCAGAGTGAGGCCCACCGTACATTGGAGGAGCAGCAGCTCATATTTCGCTTGAGTAGTTTGCACCCCAGCAGTATGAACATTGACCTCTCCAATATCAGGTAGTCCCTGCTTTCTCCTTTTTCCCCCTCCCTTTCCCAGCTCTCCCACAGCCCACTTTCTCCGCCTCTTCCATTCTTCTTCCCGCCCCGCCCCACCAGTCTGAAGAAGGGCCTCGACCCGAAACGTCGCCTATTTCCTTCACTCCATAGATGTTGCCTCACCCTCTGAGTTTCTCCAGCATTTTTGTCTACCAGCAGGAACTTGATAATCGCCGGCAGTCCGCTGAAAAATCGCCTAAGTGGGACAGGCCCATAACAGTTGCAACGCTTCTTAAAAAATGGCAAAAAAAGAAACTCAGAAATTAAACGTTTTAGAAATACACCATTAGCACAAGTTGCGGAGAAGACCATTTCAATTGTGACAAGTGTTTATATCCCCCAAAACATAATGCGGGTCTGGATTGTGCCATCAGCTGACTTTGAAATAAGTTGTCCTCAAAAGCCCTGTGACGTCTGGCAAGAAAACATTCTCGTTTCTAATATGTGTTACTTTCAGGTGTTACTTCAGTGGGATCGCTGGTATCCAGCAGATGCAGCAACATCAAACATGCTCAGCATGCATCTGCACTTACAGTGTGTTTTCACTGAAAGTAAACCAGGAAGCAATAAGCAAAACTTTAAAACAATTGTTTCAAACATCTTATTGGGTTCAAAATAAATTCACACATCAAATTAATGCAGAAGTCAAATAATTATAAACAAGCTTCTTAAAAAAATCAAGTTAAATAATCTCAACAGTAACTTGAAATTATTATCTGATCCACATTAAATTAATTTTTCAGGCCGGAAAGGTTGACCAGTGTAATCATGGCTTTGGACATCATTAAAATATCTTCCTCGCTTCTTGTAATGAAGTACAATGACCTCAGTGAAAACAGTTTGACAATATTTGTAGTTACTGTCAGCTGACTATCACTGGAAGAGCCTGAATCAATGGAGGAGCAGGAAATTACTTGCAGTAACTTCTGGAATTCTGTTTTTCACTGCACAGGTGCATACTGCAGCCCCTGCTGTCAGTTTCTCACAGCTACCAAACACTGATTGCTTCAGCAAGTTTACAGCCACAGATTCTAGATGATTTCTTTATGGATGCAGAGATTCAAAATACAATATTTCCTGCAAATGCTCTAGAATTAAGTGGAGCTTGCAAAGGGGGCAATATTGTATTGAGAACGATTGGACAACCAACAACAAATTATATATTGCTCATTAACAATGGTAACCATTACCCAAAATCAAGTTGTATAAATTACACACAGTTGTGGCAACAACATAGATACAAAAAAATTAAAAACCATCAGAAATCAAGGATTTTCTGCATCTAGTAAGATCACTGTTAAAAGTATAAGAACATTTGAAATAGAAGCAGTGCTTCAAGCCTACACTGCTAATCCAATGAGATAATAATTGATCCTCTGTGTGGACTCCACTTTCTTGCTCACACACCCATCCTCCAATTCCCTCTATCCAAACCTGCATCAATCTCAACCTTGTACAAACAAGCATCCAAAGGCAAACAATTCCAAAAATTCACAACACCACGGTACAAAATGTTTATACTTCTCTGACCTAAGCGGTTGGTAGCAGATTCTATCAACCTTGCTGCAGGTTCAACATTCTGCAGATTAAAGGAATTGGCCCACAGTAGTCACACTAGCAGAATACATATGTGTCAATTAGATTAATTCTCACAGTTCCAAACTCCATGGAATTTTGGGACAATCTTACTCACTCTCTTCGGAGAAGAACCCCTCCGGCACTATGCAATCCAGTTGGTGAATTCATACTTCACCATCTCCAATGCAAGTACATCATTCCTTAATGAGAACAAAAAATGCACACTGTTCTCTAGACCTCTTTACAGCAGGCGCAATGGGGATTCCATGAAACAGCTCTGGTTTTGAATTAGATACATACTAGATCATGCACAACTGAATGGTGCTTTGTTAATTTCATATGAAAAATGACAATTCGCAGATTTCAATTTCCACTTAGATGTAGAATTATACATGTGTCATATATTCAATAATAAAAGTTACAGCTCATTAGGAACCTTAAGCCGATTTATCTGATTTTAATTTTACGTGGGGATGGCCTTCAGGTTATAGTCAAATTTTGCTCCAGTAATGGGTGTCAGTGAGATTAGAAACTGCCACTTGCTCAAAGCTTGATGTTCATTCAAGAGGATTAACCACTGTAAAGTGATTATCGGAGGTTTGTCCAAAAGTAGTCTGTGGAGCAAAACTGAAAACTGGCTAAGAGTTATAAAATAACCAACTAATTGAAAATTGATGTCAGGGACTGCCTAAAAATCAATATTTTTAGAATTAATTCTTTAACAATTTTGGGACTTTTTATCATTTATTATCCTCTTTATGTGGCATGGATTGGTATTTGTTGCCCAAACTTAATTTCCCTTAAGAAAGTGGTGGTGAGCCCCTTCTTGAATCACTACAGTCCTTCAACTGAAGGGAGAGAGAGAGACCAGGTGATATATTGCCAGGTCAGGGTGATGTGCGATTAAAAAGAGACTTTCTGGAGGTGATGATCATGGGGTCCTCAGGCTTCTGCGGCCGTTGTCCTTCCAGACCGTTGAGGTCACAAATTCACGATGTATTGGCAAAAAACCTTTGGTGACTTTTGGAGGGCATCCTGCTCAAACAAATGAAAGCTAAGAGCTTTCATAACGCCATTGAGGGAAGTGGCCTTGGGTTGAGGGAAGTGGCCTTGGGTGGTGGTCTTGTTGTCAATGGACCAAAGAGCCAGCAAGAAGCCATTCAGTTGAATCCATGAGGGAGATTAACCAACAGGCAGAACTGAAGCTGAAGAGCCCTGAGATTAATTACTGCTTCTGGACTATGCACATTTAGCTCATTCTGTTCCGCTAAACTTTCAGATCCATCTCCACTTCAGTATCTCTAGCATTCGCCAATGAAATAAATATGTTACAAGATAAAAAACAATGGAAACAGAATCAACGGTCTTTATCAATCACTAAAATGACAAAAAGAACTAACTGCAATAACAGTAATATAGATATATTGTATCAGATGAAATCCTAGAAACACTACTGGATAAATTTAGAAATTTCTGACACTCTTTTCTAGACAAACCAGGATGGGCTTCATTTTGGGTTAAACCAAAATGACTGAAGGAACTCAGCGTAAATGGACAGATGACATTTTGGGTCAGGACCTTACATCCAACGCCTAAGAAGGGTCCTAACCAGAAACATCATCTGGCCATTTCCCTCCACAATGATGTTTGTCTGCCAAGTTCCTCCAACAGTATTTTTGGATCAAGATTCCACCATCTGCAGTCTCTTCTGTCTTCATTTGGACTTTATCTTTGTTTGTGTTTGATCTTGGAATAATACTGGTTTATTCTAGACTAGCAAAGATTTTTGGAAATTTAGGTCACAACTGCCTGTCCAAAAAAGAATCAAGCATAGAATTACAGTTATTTCAGCAAAAGAAGAATGTCATTGTTCATGTTCACCAAACTCAATGTCCAAACTCTTGGGCTATAGTCCTATAGCTCTGGCACTTTATGTAACTTTCTGATATTGTGCCTCCATCACACATCCAGGTAATAATTTCCAGACCACCACTGTTCTCTGGCTAATAAATTAAGCCTCCTCTGAAGTTACAAACAAAACTGTCTTACTTCTATGTCCTTTACGAACTGACCTCTCCACTAAAGGAAATAAGTCTTTCCTTTTCCCTTTGTCGAGACACCAACGATAGCAACCCTAGCGTAGCTAATCATTCCCCATAAGTGAATCTCTCCAATGCTGGCACCATCCTCCCAATCTCTTCACCTGCTCTGGTGCCATCACCTTTGCTAGTAGTGTTGTGACCAGAATTGTTTGAACTGCAACCGTCTGCAGTTCCTTCCTACACAGAACTGTTAACAACCCTGCACTGTATTTCAAACAACCTGACGGTTTGTATTCAGAGTGCCTCTTCTTTTTCCCTTTATCTGCATTTCACCTGCACTTCAGAATTAATTTGATTTTATTGGACAAAAGAACAGACCCATTTCTAGATTCTTGGAAACAAAGTTATCCAATCTGCAAAACAAATCAACAGTTTAATAAAGATCCACAATTAAATCAAGAAACAAAGTGCTATAATATCAAGACACCTGTTCCAATAATAATAATAATAATAATAATAATAATAATAATAGAGATTGAAATCAACATTAACAGAGATAGCACAAGAGTCTACAGTACTTTTCGTCCATATCCAAAAATGCTGTTAATATTATTGAATCTACATTGGGTAAAGTCTAGCACCATTTAAGTACTAACATTCTGAAGGTTGTTATCAAATCCCTGCATTGTTTCACTCCTTCCTATCTCCATAATCTATTCCGATCTCTCAACCTTCCAGATTCTCTCCGCTCCACCATTTCTAGCTTTCTAACCCTCTAGATTGAATTATTCACTGCTGGTGGCAGTGTCTTCAGCTGTTTTGGCTCCATAGAAACACAGAAACACAGAAAATAGGTGCAGGAGTTGGCCATTCAGCCCTTCATAGAAACATAGAAACATAGAATATAGGTGCAAGAGTAGGCCATTCGGCCCTTCGAGCCCGCACCGCCATTCAATATGATCATGGCTGATCATACAACTAAGTATACTGTAACTGCCTTCTCTCCATACCCCCTGATCCCTTTAGCCACAAGGGCCACATCTAACTCCCTCTTAAATATAGCCAATCAACTGGCCTCAACTACCTTCTGTGGCAGAGAATTCCAGAGATTCACCACTCTCCAAGCTCTGAATTCTCTTTCCAAGCCACTCAACCTCTCTTACTCCTCCTTTAAGGGGTTACATCTGAGCATCTGTCCCAGTCTTTCCCAACATGATTTGGTGAGAAATGTTGCCTTTTAATCATTACATGATACACCTTGGGGAATGTAATAACACCATCTGCGCAAAGCAAGTCACTAATGGGTGCCGAATTAAGATTGCAATTAGCTGCAGCATTTACAAATTAATGAAATAAGTTGGTGGTGACATCACTTTACCAGCCAAATGTGACACAGCATGCTATGTTTCTGCTGACTAATCACGCACAATGATCCACAGGTAGAGAACATTAATAAAAAATAACTTTTAATGCTGATGCACAGAGCGAAAGGTCTAAGCTTCCCATAGTGAGTTGTAATAATACTTATAAACCATGATATACGCCCAAAAAGCATATCAAATTATTATTTACTACTCATTGTTTTGAAACGTTTGGCGATTTGCATCAATATGCAACTCAACAGCAAAAGAAGAGAAACTGCAATTATGCAATGACTAATTCATAATTCTACCCAGAGCCCCATAAAGTGATTTGTTTTATGGAAATGGTCCATATGGAAATGATTTTCCTTTTCATTTATTGAACAATAGTGATTCCCTGCCGCCGTCCCCCCACAAAAAAATTTACCCCCAAAATATAATGTCCTTATAGTAAATGAGACTTAACTCGTTGAGTGCTGAATTTCAGAAAGATACACTGAGTTTTGATTGAAGGTACATCACAATAGAAATGTCATGGATTTACGCAACGTGAACTGTGGTTGAAAATACAGAATCTCAGACTTCTTGTTGAAGGTAGTGGCTGTAGGCATTATCTTTCATGATGACATCGCCCATTTTAGAGCACAATATCACCTCAGGAGTCCACAGCTAAACATCAATCCATATTATTTCCCCAAACTAGAAAGCTCCGACGTGAACCAATTAGAATTAAATTGAACTCACTGCCAACAGGTGATGTTCTCATTATCACATTCTTGTCAGTGAAATCTCGCTGTGTACAAATCGACTGCCAAGTTTCCTACCTCAAAGCAGCATTAAACTGAAGTGCTTTCCAGTTCAATATTTGCCATCAACGTACACAAGTTCTTTGCCAGTCAATCACATAATCCACCAGATTCTAAGCAGCGAGTGCAAAGGGGCAAGAATATTCAAAAGATTTCTTTTTGGACCTCAAATAAACTTTAATTAATTAATTTTATATATAAAGGCAACAAATTAAAATTAACATATGCGAAAATGTGCAAAATATGGCACATGCTGTAAACTGTAAATCAAACATTGCTGAATTTCTATACCAAAAAAATAACTGTCTATTTTCTAATATAAAATCAGACAGAAACAATATACCATTCAGCCCTCCATGCCCGAGCCAGCTTTGTAAAAAATCACCAAGTGGTTCCATCCCTCCTGCTTTTTCCCCAAATTTTTCAAAATTGTTCAAGTATTTCCCTGTGTCAAAGTCATCTGGTTTATTAGATGCAGACTAGTTTTCTTTGAAAACAAAATATATTTTCATTCACACTTCACTGTTAGGAAAGTGCTAATTTTTACTGGAGTGTGTCTGTGTCCATTTTTTTAATGCTTTCAGTATTGCAAGGCAGCTTGTTTTTATTGATAGCTAAAACAGGACATTGGATGACTGGGGCTTCCTTGTTACTTTAGTTACTTTGGCATCATTCATTGGGATAAAGGTAGATAGGATAGAGAAGGAATAAGGTGAGTGCCACCAATACTAAGTCGCTGGCATTTGAAGTGAAACGAAGATCGAAGAAAGCAATCAATCACCCATTCAACTCAAGGACATCGACAGGTCATTCTGCTACAACATGTATTCATTGTAAGACAGAAGAAAACTGTTGGTACAGGAGGCCAACCAATTTCTCAACACATAGTTACTCTACAACTCCAGTGGTTTAAGTATAAGTTGCCGATTGGACAGAAGCAGAATTGGCTTCATGGTACAGGAGGCCAACCAATTTCTCAACACATAGTTACTCTACAACTCCAGTGGTTTACAAGTTGCCGATTGGACAGAAGCAGAATTGGCTTCATGGTAGGAAGCAGATGGTGGTTGTGGAAATTTGTTTGTTGGTACTGAAAGCTTGAAACAAGTGGTGTGACTCAGCAATCCATCCTGAGACCGTTGGTGCCTGTCATCTTTTTCAACGATTTGGATGAGAATGTACAAGGCATGATTAGTAAGTTGCAGATGACACTTAAATGGGTGGTATTCTAGTGAAGATGGTTATCAAGAATTACAGTGGGATTTGGATCAGCTGGGCAAGTAGGCCAAGGCGGAGCAAATTAAGTTTAATTCAGGTCAGTTTGAGGTGCTGCATTTTGGGAAGTCAAACCATGGCATGAGCTTCATGTTGAACAGTAGGTCCCCTAGGGAGTGTTGTAGAGCAGAGGGATCTAGCAACACAAGTACATTTCATTGAAAGTGGCATTTCATTTAAGTAGCGTGATGAAGGCAGCTTGTGGCATGCTGGCCCTCAGCAATCAGAGAACTGAGTGTAAAAGTTGGGGTGTTATGTCACAAGTTGGAATGTTAGAAAACAAGACATTGGTTCGGCATGCACGTGGATAGAAAAGATTTAGAGCGATAAGGCTAAACAAAGTCAAATTTGACTAGCTCAAATGGGCCATCTTGGTTAACATGGACACTTTGGGCCAAAAAGCCTGTTTCTGTTCTGTACAATTTTATGACTCTATATGACCATGACAAGAAACACAGAATTCTTTTATAATTTTATGACATACTGCACTGATATTTCTGAACCGGAGTACTCCATTAAGGCATTGCATTCAAAGCCATTGCACCTTGACCGATAATTGCCTGCCATAATTTGTTTGGCTGTATTTTTGCCTCACAGTCGGAAGATTGTCGAGTCAAACCAACCCCAGAGATTTGAGTACAAAATCCTGACATTTCAGTTCAGTACAGAGGAAGTGCAGAACTGCCAGACTGCAAAATTTCATGTGAGACATAAAACTGAGGGCAGTCTGTCCTCTCAATTAAACACAAAAGATCACGTGCCATTATTTTGAAAAAGAGCAGAGGAGTTATCCCTGCTGTCCTCGGCCAGTATTAATCCTTTACTCAACATTACTAAAACAGATGACCATGATTCGGTTTTTGGGAGCTTGCAGTGCCAAATTAGATGCGATATTCCTCATATTGCAAATGTGGCTGAACTCCAAGTAGGTTTATCACATTCTGAGGTTCATGAAATGAACCTTAGAATTAAGTGGGGGGGGGGGTTTATTTTATTCATAAGTTTATGAAGATGTCTTCATATTTTTTTTGCAAGAAGGGAAACCATTCTACCCATTCCAATAACTTCATAATACAATTAAAAACACCAAAAGATTATGTAGAAACCTCCAAGTTATATTGCATTCGCAACATGATTTGTATGTAGCATTCAAAATATACATTCAATAAAATAAAATTTCTACACGAGAATTTATCCACAGTTGCTACGATGGCATTAAGTTCAAGTGTTCAAGGTGTTAAAAGCAGGTGCAATTCTTCCTGCTATCAAATTACAAAGCAATTTCATCACAAAATAATCTATTTTTACAGGAAGCCAATTAAATTGTGCCATGAGAGATTAAGGACACTGCATTAACTTACAGTGGTCTGATTCAACAGCAGAATAATAATACTATTAAAAATATATACTGAATGTTCAAAATCTTGGGGGTCAACTTTTATTCGGAACAGCTTTCAAATACAGTGTAGCATTTGTTACAGTGAACTTACCCCCACTATCAATTAAATCATAGACTGTCATTCTGATTGCTTTATTTGTTAAGGGACAGCACATTTCCATCTAAGGATCAGCTAGGCTTTATATCACCATAAGACAATTCATAATCCTGAGCAGAATGAATGCACAAATTACATTCTTCAACCTTTTACTCCCACTAAATCTTTCCTTTTTCCACTTTGCTGAGCTTGAATATTTTATTCCTCCATCAAATATGCATCCCATTAATTAAGTTAAATTACTTCTGACTGCCAAATATTCGCTGTCGATGACTGTCAACAGAAAATACATGGCTGTGAACTTCTAATGACACAGCCTCGGTTAAACATGAGTTACAACCTTCAAGCATGCATCTACAGGCAAATTATCAGTCTCCTGTTTAAAGCGAGACTAAATTAAATGCTGGTTTCTTTCCATTTGCTTTTAACAACTATACAATAGATGACACGCTTACTTGACAAAGCAAGTGCTGCAATTTTAATTATATGCCTTATTCTCATCTTTTAATTGCTGTTGTTAATCAGTCATTAACTTCATCTCCTGAAAAACTGCTAGTACAAGATTCACGAATCTTCACAAACCATTTTTTCATAACCAATGTGTAATTTCCACTATTTTAATAATGTCATTTTCAAAACATGGTATTTTAGATCTGTACTTTAAAAATGGCAGTATGAAAATGATTAATCACAACTCTAAAGGATTCTCTTTCTCAAGCCACAGAGTAAATTGTAAAATAAAATTTAAAAAAGTAGATAAAGACAATGAATTACTTTTCAAATGTAAGCCACCTAAATTTCCTATTGTAAGTTATGGGTGAATATTAAGTCTTCACACAAAGCATTTAATAGCATGATGCTCCTTCATTTGTCAAGCTACAGTAACTGTACTGACAACATACCAAAGGTAAAAGTGGCCTATAATCCAGACTTCCATGTCTCCACATACTTTCCCTAATTATTACACAATACCCAATTTAAAAAAAAACATTTATGCAAAATATAGGTTTCTGTGTAATTCCCACAGATGAAAAAAAATCATTTTGATCATATACCAGGTTTAGTAATATTTAATAAAATAATAATTCTTGCTGAGACAATATTACGTCCAATGAAACATGATTAATTAACATCCATGAACTCTATTCCCTTACCAAATGAACACCTATATTCAAGGAATGCAGATCAGCTAGCTTTTCCAAGCATCAATCCAGAAAGGAATAATGTACACTAATATAATACTCCATTTAGGTTAATATTTCATTTAGTTGAAACATTGTGGGTAACAGGTGACCATTTCTCTTTTTCAAATTCAAACACAAAAATAACTTTGATTTTGTCAATGACTTCCTGTCAACATCAATCCATTGAGATTACATCTTTTTATATAAAAAGGAGCTTGATTTTAAAACATCGAATAATTCCAATGTAGTCACAGAACTGCTCATTAAAATAACTGCACGCTTTCTGCATAAATACAGATTTCTTTAAGAGAACATACAATTAATGGGTTAAATCTGTATCGCTAAGGTTTCAATAAAGCTGTATTTAGTAAAGTTGCAGAGTTACTAAAGTTTCTTCAGTTTTGATTGATTCCAAAATTACTGAGTTCTTCCAAATTACATGTTTTCTAGCCATGAGGAATCCATTCATTTTGATGTGTTAATATACCCTTGATGCTTTTGCAAGACTCATGTTGCTGCCAAAACATCACTTGCAAAAGTTGTACTGACATTGGTAGAGATGGGAGGGGGGAAGTGAGTGGTAGAGGGGAGGGTGGGGGAAACCATAATTTAAATTATACTTGTAGAGAAGAAAGTGCAATTACATTCTCATAACTGTGAATGCTATTGGTTTACACAATTGAGCCTTCTCATCAAATACATTTAAAATGTAGGATAACTCAGCTTATTCTATAAAAGAAGCTTTACAATCCCCATCAGGCAGCTTCAAACACTCACCAAACGACACAAATATTTTTACGTTCAGCATAGGTGCATTTCTTCAATCCATGGGGATTTAAAAACTCAATTCACCTTGCTTTTATGAAAATTCCTGCATCTTTGGGTTTTTTTTTGCAGTGGGAAATTATCCTGAGTAGTCCCAAAATTAAAAAAAAAAACAAAATAAAAACAGAGGGATGCCTTGCAGCATTAAATGTGCTTTATCATAACATAAATTGGGTTAAATTATATGGAACAATTGAAAATGGTTTGCCATTTTGGAGTTCTATGATAATCAGATTATGATATAAATTGATGTGATAATAAGCATGTTTCACTGTATAACGCAAATGCAACAGTCTGAGAAAATTTAAATTTGATTATACCTTATCAGAATCCAGTCAACTGATTGAAGACACCTGGCAACCAATTTTCATATTGAGGGACAGCGAGAACATGCTGAAAACATCCCCCACATTTACTAATTGCATCTATCCCACCATCGACATGAAAAAAATACCTACCTTTCCTTCATGCCAAATTTTATTTCCCCCTACTTCCATTTCCCTTTCTGTTACAATTTGTACTTTGTCTCTCACTCAACTCAAACACTGCAACAACATGTTCAGGCTGATAATCATGCTTTTAAGAGAATAATCGCATCTCTCGTTCAAATCTATCGTTTAATCAAATAATGTACTGCAATGCTAGAAAAGACTCCACTGATAAATCGTTGATACTGGCTGATTTCCATCCATTGATTCAAACGTTACAATAAGATCTAGGATTAATGATGTGATTTTAAGGCTGGATATGTTGATAACATTGTCCCTAACTGGTGTGCAGATGATCGGAGAATTGTCTTTACAATCAAACCTGATCAGGGCACCGTTGCAATTAACTGAGGTTAAGCTTACACCAAGTTGCCTTCAATACAAATATCCTCCACAATGCATTTTTAGCAACATTACCGTTATTATTGGGAAGAGTTGCTGCATTTTCTGCTATGAATTCCATTTCCTCTGCCCTTTAAGGAGACTATGTTTTCTGAATAAATTAACTTTGCTACACAAAATGTTTATGACTATTTGCCTTAAAGCCAATCTTATGAGTATGTATGTCCTTTAAAGTATATCCCACTTGCAATTAATGTATTAACTTATTCCGAGCTAGATAGCTTGATGGACAGAATCATGAACAATTATCATCAAATTACACATGAACGGGTATGATCCCTTGGAGATCTCTTGGTGAAACATTGAAACAAAACCACTCACCGCAATGTGGAAATGATCATGATCAAGCGATTTCTTTATAGAAGGTGCTGTAGAATAAAGAGTATCTGCATTCTTACGATTAGTTTTTGTCGTGGTCAGTTGCCATCCCCTCGTAGTGGATACAAATGTATGAGAATGCTCCACTCCAACCCATTGTGTATGCATTGACTTTGAAGGACAAATGGCTGACCATCTTTCAACAATTTCCACCGCACTTAGCAACATCCTTATTGATAATTCTGAGCAGCAATTGCCTCCAGCATATCTGACACCAAATCAGATACTGCTGACACCTACAGATGTAGGTCCCTTGCAGTCAGAAACAGGTGAGTTGATCATGGGGAACAAGGATATGGCGGACCAATTGAATAACTACTTTGGTTCCGTCTTCACTAAGGAAGACATAAATAATTTGCCGGAAATAGCAGGGGACCGCGGGTCAAAGGAGTTGGAGGAATTGAGTGAAATCCAGGTTAGTTTGATCGGGAAGTGGTGTTGGGTAAATTGAATGGATTAAAGGCCGATAAATCCCCAGGGCCAGATAGACTGCATCCCAGAGTACTTAAGGAAGTAGCTCCAGAAATAGTGGATGCATTAGTAATAATCTTTCAAAACTCTTTAGATTCTAGAGTAGTTCCTGATGATTGGCGGGTAGCAAACGTAACCCCACTTTTTAAGAAGGGAGGGAGAGAGAAAATGGGGGAATTACAGACCAGTTAGTCTAACATCGGTAGTAGGGGGAAACTGCTAGAGTCAGTTATTAAAGATGGGATAGCAGCACATTTGGAAAGTGGTGAAATCATTGGACAAAGTCAGCATGGATTTACGAAAGGTAAATCATGTCTGACGAATCTTATAGAATTTTTCGAGGATGTAACTAGCAGTGTGGATGGTGGAGAACCAGTGGATGTGGTGTATCTGGACTTCCAGAAGGCTTTCGACAAGGTCCCACATAAGAGATTAGTATACAAACTTAAAGCACAAGGCATTGGGGGTTCAGTATTGATGTGGATAGAGAACTGGCTGGCAAACAGGAAGCAAAGAGTAGGAGTAAACGGGTCCTTTTCACAATGGCAGGCAGTGACTAGTGGGGGTACCGCAAGGCTCAGTGCTGGGACCCCAGCTATTTACAATATATATTAATGATCTGGATGAGGGAATTGAAGGCAATATCTCCAAGTTTGCGGATGACACTAAGCTGGGGGGCAGTGTTAGCTGTGAGGAGGATGCTAGGAGACTGCAAGGTGACTTGGATAGGCTGGGTGAGTGGGCAAATGTTTGGCAGATGCAGTATAATGTGGATAAATGTGAGGTTATCCATTTTGGTGGCAAAAACGGGAAAGCAGACTATTATCTAAATGGTGGCCGATTGGGAAAGGGGGAGATGCAGCGAGACCTGGGTGTCATGGTACACCAGTCATTGAAGGTATGCATGCAGGTGCAGCAGACAGTAAAGAAATCGTATGGTATGTTAGCTTTCATTGCAAAAGGATTTGAGTATAGGAGCAGGGAGGTTCTACTGCGTTGTACAGGGTCTTGGTGAGACCACACCTGGAGTATTGCGTACAGTTTTGGTCTCCAAATCTGAGGAAGGACATTCTTGCCATAGAGGGAGTACAGAGACGGTTCACCAGACTGATTCCTGAGATGTCAGGACTGTCTTATGAAGAAAGACTGGATAGACTTGGTTTATACTCTCTAGAATTTAGGAGATTGAGAGGGGATCTTATAGAAACTTACAAAATTCTTAAGGGGTTGGACAGGCTAGATGCAGGAAGATTGTTCCCGATGTTAGGGAAGTCCAGGGCAAGGGGTCACAGCTTAAGGATAAGGGGGAAATCCTTTAAAACCGAGATGAGAAGACCTTTTTTCACACAGAGAGTGGTGAATCTCTGGAACTCTCTGCCACAGAGGGTAGTTGAGGCCAGTTCATTGGCTATATTTTTAAGCGGGAGTTAGATGTGGCCCTTGTGGCTAAGGGGATCAGGGGGTATGGAGAGAAGGCAGGTACGGGATACCGAGTTGGATGATCAGCCATGATCATATTGAATGGCGGTGCAGGCTCGAAGGGCCGAATGGCCTACTCCTGCACCTAATTTCTATGTTTCTATGTTTCTATACCACTTACCTGACTGAAGCAGACATGCAACATCTTCACAATCCCTACAGTTATGAACTGCCATAATACACCTAGTCAAAATCAGATCTCAGATCAGTCTCAGATAGAATCCCTCGTTGTACCTAAGCATTCTAGATCAGATCTGCCAATGTTTTGCAGATGTACTCTTCATACATCTCATGATGGTTAAAAGAAGCACACAAGGCTGGCAGTGGGGTATGGAACATGAACTTAAAACTGCTGATCCCAGAAGACATCGAGCAGATTATAACGGATTGTAACACGTTGGAGAACCATGAAACAAGTCTTCAATTCCATGATGCATTAGTGGAAAGCAATCAAGGCAAACAACAAGAGGTTAGTCTGAAGAAGGGTACCCAACCCAAAATGTCACCTATCCATTTTCTCCAGAGATGCTGCCAGACCTGCTGAGTTACTCCAGCATTTTGCAGATAACAAGAGGTTTGTCATCCTCGAGAATGATCATATAACCATATAACATATAACAATTACAGCACGGAAATCAGAATGACAACACACGCAGTATCGGCTTTTAGAGATACAAGGGACTGCGGATGCTGGAATCTGGAGCAACAAACAATCTACCGGTCAGACAGCATCTGTGGAGAGAAATGGGCAGACAAAATGTTGAGGGGCGTGAACATTGAATTCTCCAACTTCAGGTAACCCGCACTCCCTCTGTCACTTTTTCCTTCTCTCTGATCTACCCAGGTCCTCTTCAATTCAACCCCAGTCCATATCACCCAGTTTATTTCCCCCTCCCCCACCCATTCCATCTGTTCATCACCCACACCTTATTTTCACTGGATTCCCAACACCAACTATTCCCGTCTGTCCACATCACCTCCCTCATTTGCTTTCTGTCCGATTCCATCTATCATCTTTAACTGTTTCCACCTTTCCCTCCTCCATCCGATGCCAATCAACCCCTCCTCACCTGACTTCATCTATCACTTGCCAACTCTTGCCACATTCCCCCTTCCCCACACCCCCTTATACTGGTTATCACCTCTTCACTTTCAATCCAGATGATGGGTCCTGAACTGAAACATCAACTGTCCACAGAACCAGGGGTCACAGTTTAAGAATAAGAGGTAGGCCATTTAAGATTGAGATGAGAAAAAAAGTTTTCACCTCGAGAGTTGTGAATCTGTGGAATTCTCTGCCACAGAAGGTAGTGAAGGCCAATTCATTGGATGTTTTCAAGAGAGAGTTTGATATAGCTCTTAGGGCTAACGGAACCAAGGGATATGGGGAGAAAGCAGGAACAGGGTACTGATTTTGGATGATCAGCCATGATAATATTGAATGGCGGTGCTGGCTCAATGTGCCGGATGGCCTACTCCTGCACCTATTTTCTATGTTTCTAAAATATGGTTCAGAGAAGCAACAGCCACAATGAACTGAATGGAACATATACTGTATCCGAGGATGAAACGGAAATTGGGAATTTGAGAATGGCCTTTGCTCTCTCTAGAAAGGAGTCAGGTCATCAGGTGAGTAGTGGTCCCACACTACAAGGCTGTGATGTGGCCAAGAGGTCAAGCATACACTATGGCAGTCAACCAAGCCGTCTTCCATTCATCAGATAAATCCAAAATGGATCAAATTCAGAGAAAGGAGAAAAAGTGTACATACTGTAACAATGCCATAATTATGAGGGCCATCTTCGTGTATGGGTATACAACATCGTGCTGAGGTTCTACTGCCCTCAGCGTTGCGAATTATAGACCTAGCCATGTGCCATATAACATCCCATTCACTTACAGACTGTGTCAATTACCACCTTCCCTTGTAGAAAATTTTAACCCTGAATAGGGAAAAGGAGAGGAGGATTTCAGATGGCAGAATGGTTCATTGCCAGCACTTTCAAACAAGTATCAACCAGTTGGTGGAAAGGGCGTACATATGGTGTCAGTTCCACCTAATGCTGCCCTTGGGGCGACCAAGATGTCAATGTGACTGTCATCCACCACCAAGTGAATTGTGTGTTTGCCAGGCAGGATTGGAAAGAGTTGCAGTTGTCTTTATCAAAGATCATTCCAAGCAGCAGCATAAGATGGGACTCTGCTCTGTGACTCTTCCTAGCAGTGTAGATGGAAACAAGCATCACCTGCTGCCAGTAGACCAACTAAGTGGAATGCACGTTGGTTTCTTTAGTTGGTTTAGTTGGAGAAAATAAAATCTAACTTGTTTATAGTTAAACTAATAGAGATACAGCGGGGAAACAGGCCCTTTGGCCTACCGAGTCCGTGCCGACCAATGATCACCCATACACTTGTGGACACTTTGCAGAAGCCAATTAACCTACAAAACCGGTATGTCTTTGGAATGTGAGAGGAAACCAGGGCACTCGGAGATAAACCTACACGGTCACAGGGAGAACATACAAACTCAATACAGACAGCATCCGAGTTCAGGATCAAACCCAGGTCTCTGGCTCTGTAAGGCAGTAACTCTAATGCTGTGCCACTGTGCAGCCTTTTGTCTGCCTTATATTCCAAGTCCCATTATTAAATGGAGTTCAAGCATATTCCCAAATCATTTATTAGGAGAATTAAACCAGTCTGTTAATGTCTTTAAAATCAGGAAGGAATCAATGTAATCTTGCATTTTAAAACGCGTCTTTGCAAGTGCAAGATAAACTGTACAAAGATTTATCATGTATCGGGTCTGTAGAATCATGTTCACAAGTGGTAGGTGCTGAATTAGGCCATTCGGCCCATCAAGTCTATTCCGCTATTCGATCATCGCTGTGCTCCACATGGAAAGAATAGAGGTATTTAAGAGGAATGAACAAAAGAGTGAACAAAAGAATAGTGAGAAAGTGAGTGTTGGTTTATACGGAGCATATACACTGATATGAATGGCCCGGTTCCATGTTGCAAAATCAATGTTGTTTCATGCGCAAAGAGCCAATGGCCCAGTAACTGTTTACTTGCCATCACAGCTCCAACAGGTGTATAGCCAGGCAATGGTGTAAAAAGCAAAGTAGATTATGAAACAAAATCTGCATTTAAAAATAAATTATATTATTGTGTTCTGGCAGTAGTTATGTCCTCCACTCACACCTGTTCAGGAATCATTGTAAGCAACCCGCACCGATCGAAGCAGTGCCATCGGCACAGAAGGAAAAGTGCCCACAGACGGAATGTTAAATCGGAGTGGGAAGATGCTAACCCACATTTACAGCTCACAAACAGTGTTGGCCTATTCGCCACGTCAGCTTTCACCCTTGGGCCAGGAACTGATGTGCATTACTTGAATCTAAAGTGAGAGACAGCATTTTAAAATGAAACCTTTTAAGAATTTGGGGGAAAGAACTGTTCATCCTAATATATTAACAATTTTTTAAATGATATACTTCAGCATTCTCCACTTTAAATAATGAAGGGGCAGCAGTTAAAGAGCTAATGCAACGGCAAATAAAATTGGGGTTATTTGTGTACTGAATGAGCGGTGAGGGCTTGTCTGCAAATTCACTGGGCTTCACAACAGGGTTCATTCCAAGACGCCCATAACCTTTTCGGGAAGAACACTCTAGAGAGCTCTGGAATGTGTTCAAAGTAATGATAGACCAACTTTTCATCCATGGGGGAGTCAAGGCAGGAAGCATTGTGGAGCTGTGACCAAGGTCAGATTAGCTAAGATTTTCATGAACAGCAAAGTTAGCTCAAGAAACCAAATAGCTGACCCTGCCTTCATTTCTTAGGTTCTTAAACAGAGCAATGACCAACAGAAACCTTTACTTTTTTTTTAAATGGTTGCCATAAAATAGATCTTTCCACGTGGAAGAGATAAAAACCAAGATATATAAATGATAGTCATCAATAAATTCAATAGAGAATTCGGGTCAGCATTGGACACTGCTACCACATGAAGTAATTAAGGTGAAGAATGAAAATGCATTTAAAGAGAGATCCTTCCACATATGCTGTCTGATCTGCTGAGTTTCCAGCATTTTCTGGCTATTTTCAGACTTCCATCAACTGCAGTTTTACTAATTATCCAACAAAATAAATATTTCACTAACTTGCCAAGCTCCACTATGTCTCCATGGATCAAAATCAAAATCCATGGTCTGGCCCTCTTATGTGTTCTCCGCTATGTTTGATCACGAATATTCTCCGAGTCCCAGACTCCATTTCTCACTCCAACTTCCCTTGTTTTTTTCAAACTTCATGTGATATGCCCTGGGATCACCTTTAGAGGGCTGTCAATTCTCCTACCTTCTAATACCTCCTTATGACCTTCAATCCTTCAAATCCCCCTTCTATCTATGTCATCTATTCCCATTTATTATGCTGTCCTTCTAGGTGTAAGCAGTTGAGTTTGCCTCAGTATTTCACCGAAGAGATTACCAATAACCCTGGAAAGAATGTGTTACTCCACATTAATTAGCAATTGATTATGTCTCCAAGGTTAAATCTACAGGGAGAGAAAATCATCTTTGGTGACCATGTTAAATCCATGCGGTTGGGGTTACATGTTCTGTTGAATTGTTACCCGTGGAACTGAAAATTGGGAATGGTCTACTGCAGAAGACCAACACTTTTGCATACATTCTGCACAGGTGACCAAAGACCTCACAAATTCAATGCTCTATTAGAAGACCCAGCTTGTATAGATAAGTGTATCTCACAGTGACCGTCGTAACTTTAAAATACTTGGTAACACTTCCAAATAGCCCTGTCCCACACTACGAGTTCATTCCAAGAGCTCTCCCGAGTTTAAAAAAAATCAAGCTCGTGGTAAGCACGGAGAATGAACGTAGAGGGTACGTCGGAGCTGGGGGACGTCTCTTAGCAGCTCGTAACGCTTATGGCAGGTACTCGGGAAGACTCGCTAACATGTTGAAAAATGTCCACGAGAGCCCCGAGTACCGACGAGTGGCCATTACCGTAAATCTCCGAGTTCGAATCAGGGCAAACTCGGGAGAGGTCTTGGAATGAACTCTTACCGTGGGACAGGGCTTTAAGTGGGCTTTGTTTTGCCACCATGACTGATACCCGAGCTCACAGCACAAGCAAAAGGACTCATAAAAAATGACTTTATAAACTTACCAATTCGCCTAAATGACAGTTGGACACATTAAAATGCACGTTATTGGAGTTTTAAAACATTATGTTCAAAGTTCAATAGGAAATTTTCAATTTTCAATTACCAAAATAAGCTATTAAAAATGTTCGGTAATTGACCACAGAATATTTCTGGTTGTGTCCCATACGAAATAAAACAAAATAATAATTGGAAAACCCTGAACACAAAAGTCATTTAGCATAGAAGCTGGGAGGTCATGCTGCAGTTGTATAAGACGTTGGTGAGACCGCATTTAGAATATTGTGATCAGGTCTGGGCGCCATGTTATAGGAAAGATATTGTCAAGCTTGAAAGGGTTCAGAAAGATTTACGAGGATGTTGCCAGGACTAGAGGGTGTGAGCTGTAGGGAGAGTTTGAGTAGGCTGAGTCTCTATTCCTTGGAACGCAGGAGGATGAGGGGGGATCTTATAGAGGTGTACGAAATCATGAGACAAATAGATCGGGTAGATGCACAGTCTTTTGCCCAGAGTAGGGGAATCGAGGACCAGAGGACATAGGTTCAAGGTGAAGGGGAAAAGATTTAATAGGAATCCAAGGGGTAACTTTTTCACACAAAGGGTGGTGGGCATATGGAACAAGCTGCCAGAGGAGGTAGTTGAGGCTGGGACTATCCCATCATTTATGAAACAGTTAGACAGGTTTGGAGGGACACGGACCATGCACAGGCAAGTGGGACTGGTGTAGTTGGGACATTGTTGGGTTGATGGGCCTGTTTCCACACTGTATCACTCTATGACCATGACTCATTCTAAAATGTTGTGACTGAAATTGATGGATTTTTGCTGGTATTAAGGGTTAAAGAACAACGGCAGACAGCTGGAATTAAAATACAGCTAGACTACAACATTACTAAATAGTAGAGCAGGCTCATTCGACTAAAGGCTATCTTTGCCTCTGTTCCTATATTGGAAAGAGCAATCATAATCAAGGAGAACCGGAATGAGTTATATGCCTGTAAATATTAAGGCACCCAATCTGAAGTGTTATTGGTGCAAACCAGTTGAACTACAATATCACAACAAGTCAGACCTCACTACTTACTATACAATGTCTCCTAACCTATTCAATACACAAGATTATTTTTTACGATTCCAGTTATTTCAGCACAGTCTTATTTCCACACAGTCTTGCTGGAAAACAATGCACCGTAATCTGGTACAGAAACTTTGATGGAAATGAATTATGTCCTTTGGGACTGCCCACTTCATGAAAACCTCAGTGCTGGAACAGTTCAGGAGAAGTAAGTGACTTAAACCATTGAAGATTTAAATAATGCGACGCATTTCATGCCCAGCCTGGTGCCAGATTCCAATGAAGTTGTTAATGCATGTAATGATTAAGTGTAACTCAAATACTAACTGTGTTGTTGAAAACATGACAGGCAATAATTTGGTCTATTATATTCAAGCATTTAATTGCCTAGTTCAGACATTCTTTGACACATTATGAAGCAATGATTTACAATTATTCAAGCTGCAAAGGTCAGAAAGTGACATTATAATCATCTTCAAAGAGATCCCCTCACATCCTCAAAACAAGGTAATGCAACTAACAACAATTTTACTGGAGTTGTAACTGTTTACAGCTGTATTTTAACCACCGTGTAACAGTTATGAATAAGAGAGAGAAAAAAATACATTAACTTGCCTGCTTCATCTCAGGTATATTACCTGTACTTTTAAAAGTGCATTGATAGCATACGTACAGCGCTATTAATAATTAAAATAAAAACAATTCATATTCAGAGACCATACTGCAAATTTACAAATTCTGCCTCAAGACCATATATTTTAGAGCACTCTCCTAAAGGCAGAGCCATTGTTACAGTGTTTGCACTGGATTGCTGCTTTTGAGTGCAAGCTAATGTTGCTGAAAGATCACTTCACCCTTTAAAATATAATCCTAAAAAAAATATGGTAATGAAGAAATGCAGCATGAGCTGCTTATGTTGAGGAACTAATGGGTCCATTGAGTATTCTCTAAATTATTTAGTCATTGGTGATAATGAATTGACATTGTCATGGTATTAATGTAAAATGTTGCATCATTTTAACCATCAAGCTGATACCATTACTTAATTTACATATTCACTTAATTAATGCTAAGCCTCAACAAATGCTGAAGGGGTCAGTTCTTTGAGCATTGCAATATCCCCTGCTCTTTTTGTTTCTCTTGGAGACTGACCAAGTTAAGAGTGTTTTTCATCATAACCACCTTGACCTAACATCGTAAGTGTTAATCTTTAAAGGTCAAAATTTGTATTCTGGCACAATTGTCAAGATTTACCAGTGAACCTTTCACTCCTGTGCACTCCTCAATATTTTACATCATATAGTTGAGGCATATATGTCAGCTGAAAAGCTAATTCAGCTTACCTATTCTGTAGTATATGTCCATGTTAAACAAAATTGCTGCAATTAAAATAAAACATCTTCAAGAATTGTTAACTAATTACTCGAAACTTTGATGTCACAGATTTGCAGCAAAATTTGTTTGTTAGAAAATTCAATACAAACTTTTACCTTGAAACAGCAATGAGTGAAAATAGACAACTCAACAGTCAAGAAACAGAAAAAAAAAACTGAACTTGGGAACTCTGAATAGCTTACACTATTTTTTCTCTGAAAAACAAAACAATTATCTGTCCTTCCCATTTTCCATGGAAGCACCATTGACAATGGCTGAATTGAACATGGCTAATTATTCGTACAGAGCAGGCATTTTTGTCAAAGAGAAAAGCACAAATGCACCAAGTCACCTTCCAACAGGTGCTCCTCAATCAAAACATATTGAAAAATTGCTTTTTTTTCTCTCTCTTTAACCCGGTGTATGCAAAAGAATACACTTGCAACAATTCCACTTTCTGGTATTTTGCAAGATCTCCAAAAACCAATACGGATTTTATTCCACAAGCTGTTGAAAGCTTTGCTACATAGTGAACTAGATAACGAGCTGACAAGAAACTTCACACCAGTTATAGTTTTCACATTAGATATCACAAAGGTCCAGGGCAATTTTTATCTATCCATCAGCGTCACTAAAATCAATTACCTGGTCATTTATCACATTGCTAACTGTGGACTGTACTGTGTGCAAGTTCTTCCTCCTTCACAACAGTGTCTGCATATAAAATCTGGAATTCTCTGCCTGCAGTTGTGGTGCAGATAGGTTCCACCTGTGGCCATCAAGAACGAATCAAATAAACATATGGTAAGAGAAAATTTTGCTGGTCTACAGGAAAGGGACTAGGGGTTGGCAATTTATGAATTGCTCTGATAAAGATCCACTGCAAACTTGATGGGCCAAATGGCTTCCTTCTGTGCTGTAACCATTCGATTACTCACTGACTATAAAACATTTTGGAACATCCTGGATTGTGAAAGTTGCTGCAGCACTGCAAGGCTTTATTTCACTTTGTAATTCTATTTCCTGCATATTATTCATTTACCTTTCTGAGACAAAAAGGTTTAGTGAACTGGTTAGCAAACCCATTTTCTCATTTTCTTTGGGAAATTGAAGACAGGGGTCATTGCCCCAAATGCAATCAAGTGAAGATGGTCCAATTCTGAATACACTCTGGACAATTTGAGAGGGTAGAAATTATAGTAAAATACAAGGAGTGTCAATTAATTAACATATCTATTAAAAAAATAAACAAACACAGTAAATAAGTTTCATTAGTAAAATACACTATTAGCAGCAAATCTGTTTCTGAGTACATTTGCTACATCACTGAACAATTCTGTGAAGTCCGAAGCCATCCAATAATTTTGCCACTTAATAGAGACATAATTAACGGTGCTAACAGTTAACAATAGTCACTAAAACTCAAATCTAACATCATCCACCACTAATATCTGGATTGGTGCATGACGCAAATATGAACCTTTCCCACTCAATTATCTTTCAATAATGCTTTCCTAATTAACCAGATAACCAATGATTAAACACAAACATTCTTTCCTTTGTGAATGCACAACAAAACTGCTGACCTTTTATGGCCAAATTATGGTAGTTTAATTTTGGATCATTGCAAAAGCCTGGGAAGTTGAAAAAAATTCCTTGGTATACTTCAAAACGAAAATAGTGTACAGTTAATAACTAAAACAGGATTTTAACCAGTACTCTCGGATACAATCTACTTGTCTCTATCATCTGTAATAGGCATGTGTACAGTACTCAGTTTGTTGCACTGTATTTCAGATAGTTATATAAGCATTACTGTAAATATTTTACTATATTTCAAAAGCTGCAGTTTTTTTTAGTTTGTTTCCAATGTGCAGCATAAAACAGTAGCAGCTCAATATTCACGTATACTATGAAGATCTCTGCATTTGCCCCCCAAAGGTTCAGCAGGAGATCAGACAGCTAGTGGGATAAAAATATCGATTCTGTATTGATTACTAATTATCACTAATGTCTAAAGGCCTTGGATGGTAGCCATTAGTGTGAAGCCAGACAATCAAACTGCATGTACGTGCTTTTATTAAGTTTGCTTTTCATAAAAGGAACCCTAAACCTGTAATCATCTGAATGGCTTACAGATGTGACATTAACACAAAAATGTGCTTGTTGAACCTACTCACCATTCATTATTCCATTTACAGCAGGCAATAAACAGACTCAAAACATGGTTTATAAATAAATCAACTAATTTTATAGCATTCTTTCAGATGAATTTATCTTGGGAATCTTAATATACTATTACCAACCCTCCAATTCAGTCATTGTTTGGTTAGCTGAAAGTAGCTAAATCCACAGGACATCAAAATGTTCCGTTCTAATTATTCATCTCTTGCTAGAATGAAAAACTTCATCAAATATATATTAATTTACTTAATGAGCTCTATTTAGGTATTGCTCATTTACCCATTTACACAAGGCTGACTATAATAAAATCATTTTAAATACTCAGTATTCAATGACTTTCAAAGCAACCCTTATCAAACAGTCAGTTTTCAGTGGACCTTGTTCCTCAGTTCAGAAACTTGTACAATTTCTTGCTGCATACCATCAACAAATCTCTAATCCCACTGCTGTATCACGTAGTTACCATCTAATCTAGCTAATTCAAATATCACATATCTAAAATAAACTAATGTTAAAAATGGTCAATTACGATGTGAAAATTAAAACCGCTTGCTTTTTTTTGCATACAAACTGAAATGTAACAAAAGAGTGCAGGCCCAACAGCATTCAATATGATAAATTAAAATTGTAGACTCGATGCAGACTGCCTTTTTGAAATTATTTTAGCACATTGGATTTTTTTCAGTGCACTGGAAAATCCCATCCAATCACAGCCCTATTGTTGGACACGCAAGCATTGCTGGAGTACTTACCCACACATGTGGCACTTGTATTCACGCACCCCAAGATGTCGTTTGACATGATTACGAGCATCTCCTAACTGTGCTGTTGCAAAATTGCAGAGTGTACATCGGAAAGGTTTTGATCCTAAAAATTAAATTAAAAAAAAAACACACTGTTGATAAAATAGTAATGTCAATTATAAAATTATATTTAATGGACTGATATCCCTTCAAATTTGGAGACTCTTAATTCAATGTGTTCGAAATTCTCACAATTGCTTTTTAATGTATATAGCAGTGACCTAGAGTCCACAGCAGATAAAGGCATAAAATAACACAGGATGGAGAGACGATAACTGTTATGGGAAAATAAAAATATCAAGGTGTTCAGTAGTTAAGGTCTTTTCAAACTATAGGGCAAGACTACTCACTAGACTGGGCTGCACATGGGTTGAAAATGCCTTTTTTTTATAGCATCTAAAGAATGAATACAGCAATGTGATCCAAGTAACTTAAATCCACAAAGGAAATCATAACTGGCACATGTAGAAGATTTGTTTTTAATGCTAAAATCTATCTACCTATATCTATATTATATTACTAAAACTTTCATCTTGTTTGTTTGTGAGTGTGCGCGCGTGTGTGTCTGTGATTCATGGCCTGAATTACGCCAAAATGGTTCACGATAGCGCTACAATTTTGGGACTACCTTACTCACCATTGTCCTGTAGTCTCGTGTATCAAGTTTCGTTCAGATTGATGTTGTATTTTACAAGTTATTTACATATTTAACTTTACAAAACCCCACTGGAATAAAATCTTTAATCTGCACAGGCAGGTAGCAGCTATGAAGTCACAATGGGATCTCATTTACATAAACTGCCCGACAACAGTGTTCCACCCAGTGCAATGAGAAATTTGTTACATTGTTGAAAGGAAAGGGAGGGAGTGGGGGAGGGAAGAGGAAAAATGTTATTTAAACATTGTGTTTAGTGGGGAAGTGGGATAGGGGAGAGGTGAGGAATGGGGGAGCAGGGAGATGGAGGGAGAGGCGGGGTGTAGGGAGGGGAGAGGGTTTATGGAGGGAGGGAGGGATTGAGGGTAGGGAAAAGAGAGGATGGGAGGGAGGGAGGGAGGGAGCGATGAGGGAGGGAGTGGAGGAGGGGAGGTGAGAGGGGAGAGAAGAGGGAGGGTGAAGAGGAGGGGAAGGGAGCGTTAGTTGATGAAGTGGGAATGAAGGAGGATAGGGGTATGAAGAGAGATGGTGAAGCGCAGTTAGGGAGGGTTGCCGTGACTCGTGTCACAACGGGAATCTCTGGCATCACAACGGGAACCCGTCAGCCGTGCCTGCGCAGTTGGGGGCTATGGGTGAGTGGTGGAATATTGCGTTTGGGGACCAGCCATCCCTTGTGACATGGACCCAACGGGTCCCATTTGGTCTAGTAACTATCTATCTTCTATCTATCTATCTATCTATCTATCTATCTATCTATCTATCTATCTATCTATCTATACATAACCAAAATTCTGATCTTGTGCGGTTTTTCTATTTGCGCAAAAATGGTACACGATAGCGCTACGATTTTTCACCAGCTCACTCTCCGTTCGCATGTGCTGCGAGTGCAACAAGTTTTTTCTGATCAGTGGTATATTGTAAAAGTTAGTAAGGTTTATAAATCGTAAAAACCGCGCGTGCGCAGATTGATCTCTCCTGCCAGTCAGCGCCGTGCGGGTAATAGGTTGCATTGGGGGACCAGGCCTCCGTGTGACTGGGATACTAGGGTTCCACTTAGTCTAGTATATTGCTAAAACTCTCATCTTGTTTATTTGTGAGTGTGCTTGTGTGTCTGTCTGTGATTCATGCCCTGAATTACGCCAAAACAGTGCACGATAAAGCTACAACTTTTTGGACCACCTTATTCACCATTGTCCTGTGGTCTTGTGTATCAAGTTTTGTTCAGATTGATGTTGTATTCTACAAGTTATTCACATTTTTTAACTTGACAAAACAACACATTGAAAAAAATCTTTCATCTGCACTGGCAGTTGGCAGCAATGACGTCACATTGAGATCTCAATTACATAAACTGCCCCTCACCAGTTATCAGCATATTATGTCACAATGGGATCTCATTCACATAAACTGTCCGTCAACAGAGTTCCACCCAGTGCAATGAGAGATTTGTTAAATTGTTGTAAAAAGAGGGAGTGGGGGAGGGGAAGAGGAGAAATGGTATTTAAACATTGTGTTTAGTGGGGGAGAAGTGAGGAGTGGGGCAACAGGGAGAGGACGGGGTGGGAAGGGGAGAGGGGTTATGGAGGGAGTGACTGAGGTTAGGGGAAAGGAGAGGGAGGGTGAGGTGAGAGAGGGAATGGAGGAAAGGGGAGAGAAGAGGGAGGGTGAAGAGGGGGAGGAAGTTGGGGGATGAGGGGAAATGAGCTGCGCCTGAGCAGTTGGGGGCTATGGGTGAGTTGTGGAATATGGCGTTGGGGGAACGGGTTGCGTTGGGGGAACGGGTGAGTGGTGGAATATTGCGTTGGGGGAATGGGGCCTAATGGGTCCCACTTGGTCTAGTATATTACTAAAACGCTCATCTTGTTTGTTTCTATGTCTGTGTGTGTGTATGTGTCTGTGAGTTTGTGATGTCCTGAATTACGCCAAAACTGTACACGATAGCACTACAATTTGTGGCCCACCTTACTCACCATTGTCCTGTGGTGTATTCATGCAAGTTTAGTTGAGATTGATGCTATATTTTACAAGTTATTCTCATTTTTAACTTTGGAAAAAATGACCTGTTTATTCCATCTCTGCCATCTGTCCTGTCATTTAGCAGCTATGACGTCACAATGAAATTTCCTTTACATAAACTGCCCTCAGCAGTGTCCCAGCCCACAATGACATCACAATGGGATCTCATTTACATTAAAAAAAAGTTTTTAAAAACACAGCAGCTTCCATCTCACAATGACGTCAAGGGGGGTAGGGATGGGAGTGTAGAGGGGTTATGGAGGGAGGAAGGGAGGGAGGGAGGGTGTGAGTGACTGATGGTAGGGAAAAGGAGACGGAGAGAGAGGTGAGGAAGGGACTGGGGGAGGGGAGGAGGAGAGGGAAAAGAAGAGGGAGGGTGAAGGGGAGGGGGAAGAAGTGCTGCGGATGAGGGGGAATGGAGGATGATAGGGGTAGGAAGAGGCGTACTCGGGGAGGGTTGCCGTGACTCGCGTCACAGCGGGGATCTCTGGAGTCACAACGGGAACCTGTCAGCCGCGTGGGGGAGCAGGGAGATAAGGGTAGAGGAAGGGGTAGGGAAGGGAGAGGACTTATGGAGGGAGGGAGTGACTGAAGGTAGGGGAAAGAAGAGGGAAAGGTGAGAGGGGGAGGGGGGAAGGGAGGAGAGGGGAAAGAGGGAGGGTCAAGAGGAGGGGGAGGGAGTGCTGGGGATGAGGGGGAATGGAGGATAGGGGTAGGAGGTGGGATGGCGAGGCGCAGTTGGGGGAGGGTTGCCGTTATTCGCGTCACAACGGTGATCTCTAGCGTCACAACGTGAACCCACCAGCCACGCCCTGCACAGTTGGGAGCTATGGGTGAGTGGTGGAATATTGTGTTTGTGGACCAGCTCTCCCGTGTGACAGGGACCCACTTGCTCCATTATCTATCTATCTTCTATCTAACTATCTATCTATACATAACTCAAACTCCGATCTTGCACGGTTTTTCTATTTGTGCAACAACGGCATGCGACAGCACTACGATTTTTCACCAGCTCACTCACGGTTCTCCTGTGCTACGAGTGCAACAAGTTTTGTTCCGATCGGTGGTATATTGAAAAAGTTAGCAAGGCTAAAAAATCTTACAAACCACGTGTGCGCAGATCGATCTCCGCTCCTGCCAGTCAGCGCAGCAAGGATTGGTCTCTTCTCCTTTCACTCCCCGGTCCGCCTGAGAGCTGAGGGACGGTGTTGGTAGCCGGCGGAGGTCTCCAACCAGACACCATTTTTGGAGGGGACGTAAGCGGCGCGCAGTTGGAGATGGCGCCAAATAGAAAGCGGTCACGCTCATCCCGGCGGAGGAGAACGACCAGCTGTGAGTCCCCATCGCACCGCCAGCTCCAGCCCCTTCCCCTCTGGTCCCCCTCACTGGCTCCTGCCCCCTCCCGAGTGATACTCCCCCATGGCTCTTTCCTGTCTTTTCTCCAAGCTCTCCCCCCATCCCCACCCCCTCTCTGCGCACAACCCCCCCCCCCCCACCCATACCCCCCTCCCCCACAATCCCACCCACACACACAATTCCTCCCACACCCCTCCCCCTCACAACCCCCCCACCCACACCCTTCCCCCCACATTCCACCCCCCCACCCCCACCCCACACCCCCCCCCCCCAACTCCTCCCCTCCCCGTCCCACAGCCCCCCCCTTCACCACCTCCCCACCCACACACACCCCTCCCCCGCCCACGCACACCTCTCCCTGCCCACACACACCCCCCATCCCTCTCACTCATGCCCCCCTCCCTCCACACCACTCTCTCCCCCCTCACACCCATCCCCCACCACCCCCCCCCCCCCCCCTCCCCACCCCACCCCCGCCACCACACACCCCTTCCCCCCCCCACCACCCCTCTCACACATGAAGATGAGGGGGAGGGAGTGCTGGGATATGAGGGGAATTAACATGCGCCTGTGCAGTTAGGTTGAGTGGTGGAATATTGGGTGAGTGGTGGAATATTGCTTTGGGGCATGGGTTGTGTTGGGGGAACGGGTGAATGGTGGAATATTGCGTTGGGGAATAGGTTGAATTGGGGGACCAGTCCTCCGTGTGACTGGGACCCAATGGGTCCCACTTAGTCTAGTATATTACTAAAACTCTCATCTCATTTGTTTATGAGTGTGCTTGCGTGTGTGTGTGTGTGTGTGTGATTCATGCCCTGAATTACGCCAAAACAGTACACAATAGCGCTACCATTTTTGGACCACCTTACTCACCATTGTCCTGTGGTCTCGTGTATCAAGTTCTGTTCAGATTGATGTTATATTTTACAAGTTATTCACATTTTTAACTTTACAAAACCCCATGTTGATATAAATCTTTCATCTGCACTGGCAGTTAGCAGCTATGACGTCACAATGGGATCTCATTTACATAAACTGCCCATCAACAGCGTTCCACCCAGTGCAATGAGAGATTTGTTAAATTATTATTATTATTATTTTTTTTTAAATATTTTTGTTTATTTTATTAGAAGTTAATACAGTACAAAACAGTACAGTGGAACCTAATTTTAGGTGCCAACTATGTCATACCATAATCCATTCTATGTACAACCTCTAGTTTTATGTTTTAAGAAGGAAATAAGCAAGACAAGAAAAAGAAAACAATAGAAAGGAGAAAAAGAGAAAAAACAAATTCAATTCAATTCAATTCAATTTATTTGTCATTTGGACATCGCTGTGATGGAAGGCCAAATGACGTTTCTGCAGCCATACATTACAAACAAATAGACCCAAGACACAGTCATAATTTACATAAACATCCAACAATGGCGATGGCGATTGTCCCGCGGCCATTAAAGCCACGCCGGGTGGTGCGAGGTCGCACACCGGGTCTAGGTGTTGGAGCCCCCGGCGTGCGCTCGCAGAGTCCCGTGGCCATTCCAAGCCGCGCGGGGCGGTGATGTAAGGCCCCGCTCCAGGAGCTCTTCAACCCCGCAACTCGGGCGGGAGAAGTCGCCGTTGCGGGAGCCCTGAAAAGCGGTCTCCCTCCAGTGACCCGCGGGCTCCCGGTGCCGCCGTCCGCCAGACCCACAGTTGCAGCCTCCGAATCTCCGGAGGTCGGGCCGCAGCAGCAGCAGCGCTCCACCACCGCTCCACCCGCTCCGGACTCGGCCAGCTCCGCGACGGTGAGGTGAGTCGTCGGCACCAGAGCCCCCGGTCTTCTCCTGTTGGAGGCCGCTCCTCGTTGCAGCCCCAACGACAACGGAGACCCGACAAAGAAAAGGTCGGGTCTCCCGTGCAGGGAGAGATTAAAATACCCCCTCCCTCCCTCCCCCCCCCCCACCCCCCACACACACACCCCAACAAAAAATAACAAAAACTACATAAAAACATAGACAAAAAATAATAAAAACGCAGACGGGCTGCAGAGGCCGCTGCTGACAAGAGTCGCGCCGCCTACCGTATTTGAGAGAATGGTAGAGAATAGAAAAACGTGAAGTGTATATAAAAAAAAGAAAAAGTGGAAAGTAGAAATAGGAGAGAAGGCCTCTTAAAAGAGAAATTTTCAAATCTTTATTCGGAGATGTAGATCTATCCACGGCATGAACTGAAATCAGCAATCTTTACGGTACCGCTGCATCACATGATTCCAAAAAGACGATGAAAGGAGACCAACTCCTTAAGAATTGGTCATATTTATCTATTAGTCGGAGTCTCATTTCTTCAAGGCGTGCTATGTCCATCATATTCCGAATCCACATTTTAACAGTTGGTATGGTTGTATTTTTCCAAAATTTAAGTATCAATTTCTTTCCAATTAGTTACCCATAATTAAAAAAAACGTTGTGGTCTTTATTTAAATTGATATCTTCTACTATTATTCCAAATATAATCCATTCTGTTTTAGGTTCTATTCTGGACTTGAAAAGCTTTGTAAATATATCAAATATATCGCTCCAAAATGTATTCAACTTTGTACATCCTACAAATGAATGTGTTATTTTAGCGTTTTTAAACAAACATTTATCGCATCTGGGAGAGACGTTTGGATAAAATTTATTCAACCTCGTTTTTGAATAATATAGTCTATGTAATAATTTGAATTGAATTAAATTATGTCTCGCATTAATAGAACAATTATGTGTGTTCATCAGATACTTTTCCCATCTATCCTTCGAGATCTTTATCATTAGCTCATGTTCCCAATCTTCTCTTAGTGCTTCTGTTGAGGGTAATTCTCTATTTAATATATTATTATAAAAGTATGATATTAGTTTTTATGAATCAGCCTTAATATTCATTGCTTCTTCTAAAGGGTCTAAAAATATAGTTTGAAATCTATGTGTATATTTCTTCATAAAGTCACATATCTGTATATATTTAAAATATTGATTATCCTTCAGTTTAAATTTTAATTTTAAATGTTGAAATGATAACAGTTTGCCCAATTCATACATATCCCCTACTTTCCTAATCCCCAGTCTATCCCATTGTTGATATGTTTTGTCGATGAGAGATGGTTTAGAAAAATAGAAACATAGAAATTAGGTGCAGGAGTAGGCCATTCAGCCCTTCGAGCCTGCACCGCCATTCAATATGATCATGGCTGATCATCCAACTCAGTATCCCGTACCTGCCTTCTCTCCATACCCCCTGATCCCCTTAGCCACAAGGGCCACATCTAACTCCCTCTTAAATATAGCCAATGAACTGGCCTCAACTACCCTCTGTGGCAGAGAGTTCCAGAGATTCATCACTCTCTGTGTGAAAAAAAAAAATGTAAATGTGAATGCGGGGTTGTTCAATATTGGGGTTAGTACTGATAGATTATTTAATTTCAAGGATACTTTTATTTGTTTCCAAATTCTTATTGTATTGTGAATAATTGGGTTCTTCTTATATATTATACTATTTAATTTTATCGGTGAGAGCACTCCTCTTTCTCCATTCTTATCCGCTCCAACTGCTGAGTGGAACTATCCAACCAGTACATTATGTTCTTAATATGCACTGCCCAGTAGTAATACATAAAGTTAGGTAATGATAAACCCCCAACTTCTTTAGGTTTACACAAATGCTTGTGTTGAATTCTGTGTTAAATTATTGTAAGGAGAGGGAGGGAGTGGGGGATGGGAGAAGGAGAAGAAATGTTATTTAAACATTGTGTTTAGTGGGGGAGTGGGAAGCAGTAGAGGAGGGGAGGAGGAGAGGGGCAAGAAGAGGGAGGGTGAAGAGGAGGGAGAGGATGTTGGGGGATGAGGGGAAATGAACAGCGCCTGCACATTTGGGGGCTATGGGTGAGATGTGAAATATTGCGATGAGGGAACGGGTTTTGTTGGGGGAACGCGTGAGTGGTGGAAACGGGTTGTGTTGGGAGAACGGGTGAGTGGTGGAATATTGCATTGGGGGACTGGGACCCAACGGGTCCCATTTGGTCTAGTATATAACTAAAATTCTCACCTTGTTTGTTTCTATGTCTTCCTGTGTGTATTTGTCTGTGTGATGTCCTGAATTACGCCAAAACGGTACAAAATAGCGCTACAATTTTTGGCCCACCTTACTCACCATTGTCCTGTGGTATATTCTTGCAAGTTTCTTGCAAATTACTTTTTTCTTCCATCTGCACTGGCAGTTAGTAGCTATGACGTCACAATGGGATCTCCTTTATTTAAACTGCCCGTCAGCAGTGTCCCAGCCCACATTGACATCACAATGGGATCCCATTTACATTTTTTTAAATTGTTTTTAAAAACACAGCAGCTTCCATCTCACAATGACGTCAAGGAGGGTAGGGAGGGGAGAGGCGTTATGGAGGGAGGGAGGAAGTGACTGACGGTTGGGGAAAGGAGGGAGAGGTGCGGGAGGGACTGGAGGAGGAGAGGACGAGAGGGGAAGGAAGAGGGAGGGTGAAGAGGATTTGTCTGCTGCGGCTGGGAGCCGTTGAGTGCGACAGGCTCCGGGGACGGGAGCCTCTGAGTGACCCTGGAGCCGGTGAGTGCGGTCGGAGGCGGGGCAGGGAGCCGCTGAGTCCACTCACACACACCCCTCACCCCCACCTCCCACACTATCCCCTCCCCCACCCCCCCACCCACACACCCACCCCCCACACACACACGCCCCTCCCCCTAACACACACATCCCTCCCCCATACCACACACACACCCCTCCCCCTCCCACATACACACCCTCCCCACCCCCACAAGCCCCCTCCCTCACACACACCCCTCCACCACACACACACACCCTCCCCCCCACACACACCCACTCCCCCATACACACCCACTCCCCCACACACCCCCACCACACCCACACCCCACCCCACCCCCCCCTCCCACAAACCCCCATTCCCCACACCATGGTGGAATATTGCATTGGGGATTGGGTTGCGTTGGGGGACCAGGCCTCCCGTTCCCACTTAGTCTAATATGTTACTGAAACTCTCATCCTGTTTGTTTGTTATTATGTCTGTGTGTGTGTTTGTGATAAGTATGATCCTGAAATTACGCCAAAACAGTACATGATAGCGCTACAATCTTTGCCCATCTTTCTCACCATTGTCCTGTGGTGTGGTGTATCAAGTTTTATTCAGATTGATGGTATATTTTACAGGTTATTCACGTTTTAAACTTTACAAAAACCACTTTGACAAAAATCTCTTCCATCTGCAGTGGCAGTTAGCAGCATATGACGTCCAAATGAGATCACATTTACATAAACTGCCCGTCAGCAGTGTTCCACCTCACAATGATGTAAAGGGGGGTAGGGAGGGGAGAGGGGTTATGGAGGGAGGGAGGTAGTGACAGTGTAGGGGAAAGGAGAGGGAGGGAGAGACGAGGGAGGGAGTGGGGGAGGGGAGGAGGAGAGGGGAAAGAAGAGAGAGTGAAGAGGAGGGGGAGGAAGTGCTGGGGATGAGGGGAAATGGAGGAGGATATGGGTAGGAAGAGGGATGGCGCGCACTTTGAGAGGGATGCCTTGACTTGCATCGCAATGGGGATCTCTGGCATCACAACGGGAACACGTCAGCCATGCCTGTGCAGTTGCGGGCAGTGGGTGAGTGGTGGAATATTGCGTTCGGTGACCAGCCCTCCTGTGTGACAGGGACACACTTGGTGTTGCTGAATTAAAAAATCTTGAGTCGAATATGGCAGATGGTAATTACTTGGCATTTTAACTTCTGACTTCAGTAATAGTCACAGTGAGTACAGTTTCTGTAAATTGAAAGCTGGTGCAGCTGCTATCTACAATAATATGATAGAGTACATTCTGCACTTGAGAAAGAGAAATTAAATCACCGAGTTCCTTCTTCCCCGAATCAAATGACAACATATATGTAGGCTGGTTTATTTTCATTCATGTTTCCATATTTTGACTGATGTACAAAAGGACAAAAAGTACTGGAGTAACTCAGCGGGTCAGGGAGAAGATAGATAAGTGATGTTTCACGGCATGACATTTCTTCAGACCTGAAATGTTACAAACCCATGTTCTCCAGGGATATTGCCTAACGCGCTGAGTTACCCCAGGATTTTGTGAATTAACCAGCATCTGCAGTTCATTGTTTCTACATTTTAACTGATCTTACTGGGATAAAAACAAAAAGTGAACCTTTACCCTACCTCTAACAAGTTAGCCTGAATAAATGTTACCCTTAGTAACAACATTCACATTCCATGAATGAATTTTTGAATAAAGTCAAACCTGTTTTAAACTATTCAACTAACAGCTCATTTTTCAATATTCATATAGCAATAAGGGAGATATCATTCTTCTTCCATGTTATTATGCCATTTCTTCTCCAACACATGAAAGTTTATCACTGCACTAAAATATCTCTCCTCAACAAAAAGCAAAAAGGAAATATGAAATAATTTCAATTTGTTTACATAATTCTACGCTTTAGAGATGAAGTAAATTGTGCTACTAGAACCCTGTCTGTGCACAAATAATTAGGACATCTTTAGCACCATATGGAGCTTCAGCTTCACAAGGTAGGATATATAATTTAACCAACTTTGGTAAAATATCCACAAAAGTCTCTGTGCAGATCACACATTTACACTAAACTCAATATTTGTGTTAATGGAGATAAATGTTGCACCTTCATGTCTCAATGTCGGTCAGGACTCAGGGGCTGCAACAGTGCAAAAGCTGTACAGATGTAGATATGAGAATTACTAAGAGATTATTATACAACTAAAAGAAGTTTTATGTTTGCAAAAGTGCAAATTAGCACAAAATTAGTAAGATTTAAATTCTCATTTCTAGACATTGAGATTAGTTCATAGATTTCTCGATAAATTGATACAACACAAGCTTAAATATATTCACATCCGTTCATCTACAACAATAAGAGGTTAGGTGAATGCAAGAAAACAGTATGACTGATATTTGTAATAAAGTTAGCAAATGTTTGCGGTTAAGCAGAAAATTAGTCCTATTATAATATCAGGACGCATAATATTTTCAACAAATAGTCATAGAGGCAGTCCCAAACAATAGAGAAAAAGGCCCTTCAACTCATTGAATCTGTTGAATCTATGCTGTCTATCCAATACTCGGGCAAATAGGGCTGGTTGGCATGGAGGAATTGGGCCGAAGGGCCTGTTTCCGTGCTGGCATGACTCCATGACTACTCACTTGCACTAATACTGCACTAATCCCATTTATTCTCCTCGCATTCAAATCAACTTCCCCCAGTTTATTACTCTTAATTATACATTATGGGAAATTTACAGCAGCCAATTAATCTGCCAACTCACACATCATTGGGATGTGAGAGGGAACTGGAACACAGATGCACCCTGATATTTTGAGCAAATTTTGCATTTCCTGCCTTCATTTTAGATTTGTTGCTCCTGCAACTTTTTGTTTTTTCAAACCCTGTTGTTCAGAAATTGATTTCCAATTATCTTTCAAGGATCAGTTGTGAACCAAAGTTGTGCCAATGAAAGTCAATGAAGCTATTATAAGACTGAGAAACAAGAATAAAACTGTCAGAAACATTAGCCAAACCTTAGGCTTACCAAAATCAACTGTTTGGAACATCATAAGAAGAAAGAGAGCACTGGTGAGCGTACTAATTGCAAAGAGACTGGCAGGTCAAGGAAGACCTCTGATGACAGAAGAATTCTCTCTATAATAATGAGAAATCCCCATACACCTGTCCGACAGATCAGGAACACTCTTCAGGAGTCAAGTGTGGATTTGTCAATGACCACTGTCCGCAGAAGACTTCATGAACAGAAATACAGAGGCTACACTGCAAGATGCAAACCACTGGTTAGCCACAAAATTAAGATGACCAGGTGACAGTTTGCCAAGAGGTACAGACTCAAAAGAGCAACCACGGTTCTGGAAAAAGGTCTTGTGGACAGATGAGATGAAGATTAACTTATAACAGAGTGATGGCAAGAGCAAAGTATGGAGGAGAGAAGGAACTGCCCAAGATCCAAGGCATACCACCTCATCTGTGAAACATGGTGGTGGAGGTGTTATGGCCTGGGCATGTATGGCTGCTGAAGGTACTGGCTCACTTGTCTTCTTTGATGCTACAACTGCTTATAGTAGTAGCATAATGAATTCTGAAGTGTATAGACACGATCCTATTTGCTCAAGTTCAAACAAATACCTCAAAACTCATTGGCCGGCGGTTCATTCTGCAACACGACAATGATCCCAAACATACTGCTAAAGTAACAAAGGAGTTTTTCAAAGCTAAAAAATGGCCAAGAGAAAACTGAAGGGGACTAGTGCCCAAAACAAGCATAAGCTAAAGATGGCTACAATACAGGCCTGACAAAGCATCATAGAAACATAGAAACATAGAAAATAGGTGCAGGAGTAGGCCATTCGGCCCTTCGAGCCTGCACCGCCGTTCAATATGATCATGGCTGATCATCCAACTCAGTATCCTGTGCCTGCCTTCTCTCCATACCCCCTGATCCCTTTAGCCACTAGGGCCGCATCATCAGAGAAGACACCCAGCAACTGGTGATGTCCATGAATCGCAGACTTCAATACTAAACATGTCTTCTTTTATTTACATCACAATGCTGTGTCCCAAACATTATGGTGCCCTGAAATTGGGGGAATGATGTATAAACACTGCTGTAATTTCTACATGGTCAAACCAAAATGTATAAAAATGGCCTTTATTAAAATCTGACACGGTGCACTTTAACCACATGTGATTTTTTTCTATTACAAATCTCAAATTGTGGAGTACAGAGGCAAATAAATAAATGATGGGTCTTTGTCCCAAACATTATGGAGGGTACTGTAGGTCATAAATAAATTCCAAAATGCAACGATAATTGAAGTCAGATATTTTTTTAAAAATTACATTTTGATACCTCAAGATAAAATCTTGCCAAATTACTAATTTGAGGTTTTCATACACAATTCTTTTCAAAGATAGACACAAAGTAACTAAGCTGCTCAGAAAGCATGTTTGGACAAAAAGGATAGGTGCCGTTTCGGGTCAGGTCCCTTCTTCAGTTTAACTTTGGTATAAGCCAGCATCTGCAATTCTTTGTTTCTGCAATTATTTCCAGTTCAATACTGGAAGAGACACCCCTATGGCCAGTTATTTATCAACTGGTATTTAGTTGTACAATTACAAGGTCCCTTACAGTGTGTACTGAATTTTGTGATCTTACATGACATGGCAAACTAATGCATGAACTAGTGAGATGTAACCAGATATGAACCAATAATGTGGGTTATTTAACATGGTCAAATAATAAAACATGGATAAGAATAAAAACCTACACTTTAATGTACCGATATATCCTTTATCAATTACCATTATCAATCAAAATTTGGCACATCGGGACATGCTAGGGTACACAACCAAAGGCTTGATAGGTTTTGAACAGTATCTTAAAATTATAGAGAGCAATGGCAAGGGAATTCCAGGGCTGAAGAAAATGTTGACCAAAGACAAAATTACCCAATGATCATGCAATGGAAATTGAGAAAGTTGGAGAGGTCAGAATTTGAAGAGTACAATTACCTTGGCGTGGTATAAGGGGAGTAATGCTTACAGAAGTATTAGGCATGGAATCATGAAGAAGGATTTGGACAACAACAATTAGAACATTTAAAATCGAGTGATTGCTTAACTAGGAACACAGTAAAAGCCCTGTCCCACTGTACGAGTTCATTCAAGAGCTGAGTTTAAAAAAAAATCAAACTCGTGGTAAGCATGTAGCATGTACTTAGCGGGTACATCGGTGCTCGGGGACGTCTCTTAGCGGCTCGTAACGCTAACGGCAGGTACTCGGGAAACGCAGTAAGCTCGGGAAGACTTGTGAAGATTTTTCAACATGTTGAAAAATGTCCACGAGAGACCCGAGTACCTAAGAGCGGCCATTACCATAAATCTCCGAGTTCGAATCAGGGCAAACTCGGAGAACTCTTGAATGAACTCGTACTGTGGGACAGGGCTTTAAATCAGCCAACACCAAAGTAATGATTGGTATCAAGGAGTGCAAGTTGGATACAAGCATGCAACATTTTGAATGATCTCAAATAAATTGAAGTTAAAACATGACCAGGAATTCTTTGGAACAATCAAGTTTGAATATAACAAAGGTACATATAATGGTTTCTGCAAAAATGACCAAAAGCACAAGCCAATGTTAAAAACGGAAATCATCAGTTTTTGGTGATGTGAATACATGGCTCATCATGAATGAACAGGTTCATGATGAATGAACGGGAATTCCAGTCCCTGTAATTTCCTCCGGCAGCAAGTTTTGAGTGCATGCAATTATCACTAAAACTCCTGTAGAAATGCACTTCAAAAGGCACATGAACAAATTTTTTCTTGTAATTTGTTTTCCTCCTTTTCGTTACAAAATCCTTCATCCAGGAATGATTCAACTTTAAAATTATCTTTGTCATTTTCAAATCTCTCTCATGTCCCACGCCTTCTTTCGTGAATGCTACCAACGTTCTCCAGCCCTACAACCATCAGATTTCTGCACTCCTCCAATTCTGAACACTCCAGTCGGATTACTCTAAATTAGGTTAATATCTTCAGCTGTCAAATCCTAAATGAAATTTCCTCCTCAAACCCCTCTACCCCCTAACCATTCTTCCTTTCTTTAAGATGATCCTCTTTCTTTAGTCACCTGTCATTTTCACAAGACTGCCCAGTGGCACATCTGTAGTTTGTTGCCTTACAGCACCAGAAACCCCGGGATTGATTCTGACTATGGGTGCTGTCTGTACGGTGTTTCTATGTTCTCCATGTGACCATGGAGGTTTTCTCTGCGTGCTCTGGTTTCCTCCCACATTCCAAAGACGGGCAGGTTTGTAGGTTAATTAGATTCTGTAAATTGCCCCCAGTGTGGAGGATAGAACTAATGTATGGGTGTTCATCGGTCAGCATGGACTCGGTGGGCCGAAAGGCCTGTTTCCGTGCTGTATCTCTGAACTAAAAACGAAATCAACGAGCAGAAGAATATAGGAACAGGGGTAGGCCACCTGGCCCACAATGTTATCATGGCTGATCCATGTTATCATGGCTGATCCATCCGAGGCTCAGCTCCTTCTCTGGGCCAACTAAGCATCAAAAGTATAATAATGAGCTTTGCCTGTGTGCAATTAAAAATGTCACTGAAGTATTCTCTCATGTCATGTTTTTGAGAAATGAATAATTAACTTCATCAATAAGATGTACTAACCTATCCAAACTTTGGTATAAATCACTGGAAATTAGATTGAAATGTCAAAATTGTGGGTGTTCTGAATATCGTAGCTGATATAATTCCAGAATGTTGGCACTTGCGGGAAGAAAATGATTCCAAACAATGTTTCTCAATAAATCCTCAAGATTCCTTTATACTGTGACAAATCTGTTAAATTGCTAGTTCGCAGCATTATGAAAAGGTGTCTGTTTCCTAACAAATACTATAAATAATGCTAGCCTTCGATCAGAAATGGATGGTTTATCTTAAGGAAATAGAAATCTCAACACACGTATACACCCCTACATTGATTGCACACCAATTCTACAGTATATAAAACAGTTTACAAAACCTATTATAGATAAGAATAAACAGCATACAATTACATTTTACTAATGACAATACTAATTACCCAGATAGAAATGCTCACAATTGTTTTAGTAAATTTAAGTGATTTTTAGATGTCCAATTATCTTGTGTTTGAGAAAACAAAATGGTGCTAAGCATTTTGATGAAAGGTAGGTTATTACTACTGTCATTGTACTGTCAGTTCATACACTTCATTGAGCTGTTTACTAATTGATTATTAAACAAATAGGACTTTTCTTTAATTCCACTTATTCTGTGGAATACAATTATATTCGTCATCATCCCCCCACCACCATCACCATCACCCCAGGGTGCAACCTTTCTCTTTTCAATTTACAAGCTTCATTTACAGATCTTTCCCAATTGTCCATTGCAAATTATAGATCGTTACAAAGTCATCAACTCATCATTATGCGAAGATTTCAAAACTGGATTTTGACACACACCCGAGAGAAATATTACGTCGGCGACATACGCCAAAATGAAAGTGTAAGATGATCTGAAAGAGAAAAGAGAAAGTGAAAAAAAGAGAAAGAGAGAAAGAGAAAAAGCGAAAGAGAGAGAGAGGGGGGGAGAGAGAGAGGGGGGGGGAGGGAGGGGCGGGGGAGAGGGGGAGAGGGAGACGCTAAATACTTTAATTAAGTAGACATCTGGATATGAAGTTATAATTTTCCACCACCACACATCTCAGAGACTCACTAAGCTGCTGGCATTCCATGTGATTGGAATTAAAAGTACGATGGTAAAACTTGGTACAAAATTATGTCAGAGAGCTGTAATTGACTTGTGCAATGTTGTTATGACCCGTTCCCTGTTCACTTAGAAGGTCGAGATAGCCTGGATGTGTACAATGTTATTGTGCTACTTACTTTCCTAAACTTCAGATCAATTTGCCCAGGTATTAGTAGCAAGTAAAAAGTAAATGATTTGCATTTCTATAGCTACTTTAACAACCTTGGGATATCCCCAAAGCACTTTACAGCCACTGAAGTAGATTTGAAGCACATTTACTATTGTAATGGAGGAAATATGGCAGCTAATCTGAACACAATGAGCTCCTACACTCAGGGCATGGATAGGTTTGCGCGACTGGGGCTTTGTAGCCATTACGGAAACCTGGCTGAGAGAGGGACAGGAATGGCAGCCTAATGTTCCACACACAAGATAGAGGTGGGGGTAAAAAAAGGAGGGGGTTGTGCTTTATTGATTAAGAAGAATAGTGTAGCAGTAGTTGAAGATGACATAGAAAATAGGTGCAGGAGTAGGCCATTCGGCCCTTCGAGCCTGCACCGCCATTCAATATGATCATGGCTGATCATCCAACTCAGTATCCTGTATCTGCCTTCTCTCGGTGTGTTTTGTGTGGGGGGTGGTGTGGGGGGGTGAGGGGGAAACTGCTTCGGTCGCCTCCTCCACGGAGAGGCGACCTTTTCCAGGTCGCCTCCCCCTTGGCCTAACAGCAACGATCGGCGCGGCCTTTCCCGGAGACGCACCCGGGGCTTCAGCGGCGGGCGCAGTGCGGACTCGGCGTGGAGCGGGCGAGTCCTCACTGGGGCTCGCTGGAGGGGAGCGCTCCGTTTCGCTGGCCCGTGGCAGCCGGCATCCTGAAGCCGCGCGCGGTCTGCACAGCTCCAGCTGGCACGACGTCTGCAGCCCGGGATCCCTCGTGGGGGACCCGGGGGGAAGAAGAAGCTCCGAATGCCGGCCCGCGGCCAACTTCTACCGTGGGCCCGGCATGAACTTACCATCACCCCTGGAGGGGAGCTTCGACCGCTGGCCCTGCAGTCTGCGGTCCTTCTGGCTGCGGCGCGAATTTTAAATTACACCAGCCTGAAGCCGCGGTCTCCGGTGGGGAAGAGCTGATTCTGGACTTACCTTGACTTTTACCGTGTCCTTTATCATCTGGACGCCCGCAGCGACGGCTGTGGAGGGTTGAGGTCCCGACCACGGGGGAAAATGGAGGAGGACTGGCCAATTTCTGTGCCTTAAACCACAGCGATGAATGCTGTAGTGGATGTTTGTGTTAAATTTTTAGTGTGTTTTTGTGTGTTCTTTATCATTGTACCGCTGCTGACAAATTCAATTCACTTGCACTTTATGTGCAATGTGACGAATAAAACTGATTGATTGATTGATCGATTGATCCATACCTCCTGATCCCTTTAGCCACAAGGGCCACATCTAACTCCCTCTTAAATATAACCAATGAACTGGCCTCAACTACCTTCTGTGGCAGAGAGTTCCAGAGATTCACCACTCTCTGTGTGAAAAATGTTTTTCTCATCTCGGTCCTAAAAGATTTCCCCTTTATACTTAAACTGTGACCCCTTGTTCTGGACTTCTCCAACATTGGGAACAATCTTCCTGCATCTAGCCTGTCCAACCCCTTAAGAATTGTGTACGTTTCTATAAGGTCCCCCCTCAATCTTCGTAATTTTAGCGAGTACAAGCCGAGTCTATCCAGTCTTTCTTTATATGAAAGTCCTGACATCCCAGGAATCAGTCTGGTGAACCTTCTCTGTATTCCCTCTATGGCACGAATATCTTTCCTCAGATTTGGAGACCAAAACTGAATGCAATACACCAGGTGTGGTCTCACCAAGACCCTGTACAACTGTAGTAGAACCTCCCTGCTCCTATACTCAAATCCTTTTGCTATGAATGCTAACATACCATTCGCTTTCTTCGCTGCCTGCTGCACCTGCATGCCTACTTTCAATGACTGGTGTGCCATGACACCCAGGTCTCGTTGCATCTCCCCTTTTCCTAATCGGCCACCATTTAGACATACTTATGGTTCATCCAGTGAGGCTATATGGGTGGAGCTGAGGAGTAAAAAAGAGATAATCATCTTGTTGAGAGTGTACTTCAGAAACATCACCCATAAATAGTCAACTTGGAGTTAGAAAAACAAATATGCCAGGGGATTGCAGGCAACTGCAAGACTAATAAGGGTTGTCATAGTAGTATTTTAGCTTTTCCAATATAGACTGGGACTGCCATAGTTTCACGGGCTTAGACGGGGTCAACTATGTTGAAAAGTTTCCTCAAGCAATATCTAGAGGCCCTACAAGGGAGAGGCAAAGCTTCATCTACTCTTAGGAAACTGGGAAGGCAAGTAACTGAAGTGTCCACGGGCAAGTCTTTAGGGATCAGTAACCATAGTTCTATTCATTTAAAAATAATAACGGATAAAGACAACCTAGATGGTGAAAGAAATTGAGGCTTTTGTCAGGAAATAGGAGGCATGGAACAGCTATAGGCAGCTGGGATCGAGTGTATCCCTGGAGGAGATTTTGGAACTGAGGGCATACTTAAGAAGGAAATCAGGGTGGCAAAAGGGGGGCAGGAGATATCTCTGGCAGATAACACAAAAAGGGGACAGAAGATACTGTAACTCTGGCAGATAATATTAAGGGATATCCAAGGAATAGTGCCAAAACATGGCGGCGCCTGCTTGTGAAAAATATTCAAAAAGATTTCACTGCGCAATTGCACATCTGACAAAGAACCCACAATTTAACCATTGAACCATGATGACAAGTTTGATTGATAAGATCAGAGTCAGAAAAGATGAAACAGAGATATTTAAGGAAGGACTTCCCGAGAAAAAGACAGTGGCAACTGAGATGGGGCAAGAGGTTCGGGGGTGGTGAGGGGGAGTAGGAGGACAAGTTGGATGTAGCGACAAGTAGTGAATTGGTTAATTAGTTTCTCTTTTCACAGATGATGCTTGATTGTAAGCACTTTCTGTTTTTAATATGCAGCAGCAATTTGAGTTGCAATATGAGCTGTTGTGTTGGAGCTCAGTGAGAGGAAAGGAATCAACAATGTTCCTGTTAATGCAAGGATAGACATGCATTTATCTCCATAAAGTTATAGGCAGTCACAAAGTGGGGAGGAGGCTTCTCAGCCGTTCGTTTCTGTGCCGACTCCTGGTAGATTAGTTCTACCTGGTTCTAAAATTAAACCCTAACGCAAATCCAACCTAAACAATACCAATTCAAACCAGGCGTCCAGAAGGGTCTCGACGCAAAATATCACCCATTCCTTCTCTCCAGAGATGCTGCGTTACTCTGGCTGTTTATGTCTATCTCTTAAAACCATGGTCAATTCAGACTCAAGCCACACCAAAACTGAGTTAAACTTAGAAACATAGCAAATAGGTGCTAGAGTAGGCCATTCGGCCCTTTGAGTCAGCACCGCCATTCAATATGATCGTGGCAGATCATCCAAAATCAGTTCCACATTCCTGCTTTCTCCCCGTATCTCTTGATTCTGTTAGCCCCAAGAGCTAAATTTCAGTGGAGGCCAAGAGTGAATTGGCCTCCACTGCCTTCTGTGGCAGAAAATTCCAGAGATTCACAACTCTCTGGGTGAAAACGATTTTCCTAATTTCAATCCTAAATGGCATACCGCTTGTTCTTAAACTGTAACCCCTGGTTCTGGACTCCCCCAACATCGGGAACATTTTTCCTGCATCTAGCCTGCCCAATCCCTTAAGAATGTTGTATATTTCTTTAAGATGCCCTCTCATCCTAAATTCCAGTGAATATAAGCCCAGTCGATCCATTATTTCATCATATGTCAGTCCCACCATCCCAGGAATTAACCTGGTGAACCTTCCCTGCACTCCCTAAATAGCAAAAATGTCCTTCCTCAAACTAGACCAAAACTGCACACAATATTTCAGGCGTGGTCTCACCATGGCCCTGTGCAACTGCAGTAGCACCTCCTTGCTCCTTTACTCAAATCCTCTCACTAGGAAGGCCAACATGCCATCTGCTTTCTTCACAGGGGTGTGGAGAGAAGGCAGGTACAGGATACTGAGTTGGATGATCAGCCATGATCATATTGAATGGCGGTGCAGGCTCGAAGGGCCAAATGGCCTACTCCTGCACCTATTTTCTATGTTTCTATGTTTCACTGCCTGTCATACCTGTATGTTTACTTTCAGTTACTGATGTACAAGGACACCCAGGTCTCGTTGCACCTCCCCTTTTCCTAATCTGACACCATTCGATAATAATCTGCCGCCTTGTTCTTGCCACCAATAGCCTCGCATTTATCCACATTATACTGCAGTTAGGCCAAGCATTTAATTGTTTTAGAACTCAGCCTGGAACCCAACACATATAGTCATATCCTGTGCTGCTTGAGCTGAGCAAGCCAGGTTCTGGATGAAGTACTAAGCCTGTTATTGCATTTATTTATAAAGAACCAGCCTGGTTTGAGCCAGAGGACATAATTTTGATACACATGCCCTTCCAATATAGCCAGATCCTGTGCAGCTCAGTTTGAATAGCCAGCCAAATTGTAGAAAAGTCCAGTCGTACCTCTTTCCCCATGGTCCTGCCTAATCTAAAAAGTGTAAACATTCTGGGGAGCAATAAAAAGAGATTGATAATCCTCAGCATGGCATTAGTGGGGGCCTGGGGGGAGATGAGTTGGGTGCAAAAGGAAAGACGAATAGAATAATCTATTATCTCACTTTTACTTTAATCAGGATATTTTGAGACAACAACCTGCTGATAGAGAAACTATTTCTCCCGCTGGTCTGGAGGTAACTGAATTTTTTATGAAGAAAACTTTTTAAATAATTCATATTTCTTATTATACCTTTTCAATTTAGGAAGACAAGAGCTGTTACCAGTTTAGGGGAAGAGTACTGAACTAATAATGAACACTTCAGTTGTACTCGACACACTTTGTACCACTTAATGAAATGCAATCTTCTCATTTCAGTATTGCTAAGTCTTGTCAGTGAACGCAAGTAATGATAAACTTATCAAAGTGCCAAGAAGGATCAGCACTCAAAACAAGAAAATGAAAATTATGCAACATAGGAAATTATAAATGACATGTATTCAGATACTGGATTACATATAGGGTCATTACTGACCCGTGCCTTAGTTCTCACTGTATATACCTTGCACAAATTACTTCATGCAGCATACTTGGTTGCTCCCTGCTCGAGAGTCATGCCCTGTGGAAAAATATGCTGAAGTGCTAATGATGACTCCACATCTTGCCAAAGATGAGTGCGTACACAACTGAGTGCACAGTTATGCTGTGAGAGGGAGGACACAGTCATCTGCAAATAATGCAAGAGCTGTAATCAATAGATAGCCAGTTCACTCCTCAGCACAAGCGAAGGCAAGCAGCTACTGTGTTTACCCAAATCTGTAACAAGATGGTCGCACCACACTATAAATTATAAAAACAACAACAACCTGCATTTACCTTGCATGCAGTAATACACCCTGAGAACACCAAAACAAACTTTGACAAAGAGTTGCATAAGGGCTAATTGGGGCAGGTGATCAAAAGCTTGCTCAAAAGGGTAGATTTTATAAAATGCTTTGAAAAAGGAGAGAGCTGTAAAGAAACAGAGAGAGGCTTGGGCAGAATTTCAACCTTTGGGATCAAGACTGCTAAGGCAACAGCCAGTGTGGAGGAATAAAAATAGAAGATGAGCATGAAGACAGAATGGGACAAGTGGGTTTGTCCTCTCCACCGGTGACACATATATGTCATTTGGCACTTACAATGAACAGCGCTGCGTACTTGCTACAGTCTTGTCAAATCTGTTTTCATGCGGCCTGAACCATACCAGGGGACTGCATTTGAGATTCAGGCTGAATGGTTCGTTCTTTGACCTACTGGAGTCTGAAGGCAAAGACCAGAACGCTTGAGAAACTGATCTTAAAGGCATTATTTGCAGATAACTGCACCATCATGTCACTTTTAGAGTTTAACCTTCAAGTCATTGTTAACAAGTTTGCCAAAGCCTCACGACTCTTCAATTTCAACAAGTCCAAGGTGTTGTGCCAACCTGCTTCAGGCTGTGTTGCACACCCCTTCACATAAGCATTGTCGGCACTAAGTTGAAGGCAATCGATCAGTTCAAGTACCAGAGAAGCGTCAAGTCTCAGATGGCTCTCTCGACATGGAAATAGCGACTCAAATCAGCAAGGTCAATCAGTCACTTGGGCATCTGCGTCTTGTGTGAAGAAGCTGTCAACTGAGATCAAAGTAAAGTATCCTTTATTGTCATTCAGACATTTCAGTCTGAACAAAATTGTATACCTTGCAGTCATAACATAGAATAAAATAACAAAACACACACTTAACACAGTTTAACATCCACCACATTTTGTCGACCAAACACCTCCTCACTGTGATGGAAGGCAAAAGTCTTAAAGTCCTCGTCTCTTCCCTCCTCGTCTCCCTCTACGTTGAAGCGATCCAGCATTCAATGTAGGGACCCCGCCGGGTGATGGTAAGTCCAGCGGCCGCATCCGAGCTCCGCGAACGGGCCGGTTCAAACTCCGCGGCCCGGGGTGGTCGAAGCTGCCGAAGCTGCCACCCTCCAGTCCAGCAGACAAAGTTGTTGTTGCGGGAGCTCCAGAAAACCGGTCACCAACCTGGGACCTGTGAGCTCCCGACATTGTCGTCCACTGGGCCCGCAGCCGAGCCTCCGAGGCTCCGAAGACGGGTCGCCGCCGCCGCAACGCCACCACAGCCCCGAAGTCCGCCAGCCCCGCATTGGTAAGTCCTGGATTTATCTCGGAGCCTCGAGGTCGGTCCCAGTTGGAGGCCGCCAGCTCCGCGATTAGGCCTCAGCGCAGACGGAGACGGGGGATACGACAAGGAAAGGTAGCATCCCCCCCCCCCCCTCCCGAAGGAGGAGACTAAAAACAGTTTCTCCCAACCCCCCCCATATATACACAACTAAAGCAGACGAAATAAACTAAACAACAGGACAAAAGAAAACAAAAAAGAACAAAAAAAAAGACAGACGGACTGCAAGTGAGTCGCAGCTGCTTGGGCAGCATCGCCACTTCCGGATTCGGAAGTGTACAAATCGTATAGCTGTGAGACATGGACACATATCAGGAAACATATCAAATAGATCGACAGTTTCCACATAAGATCTCTGATGTCACTCATATACATGGCAAGGTGACAAATCTGGAAGTTCTGGACAGGGCCAGATGACATCAAGGCATGATCCTGAGGACTTAGTTGCACTGGACAGAACATGTAATCCATTGGACAGTCTCCTTACAGAGCCTTGCACAGGACCACCAGAACCAGGGGTTCAAGTAATCAGTGCAAGGATTGTATCAAAGATAGCCTCAAATCCAATGACATTCCTGCAAGAGAGCTGGCGACTTTTGCCCGGGACAGAACAGGCTGGTGTGCTTTAACTAAAAGGGCCTGTATCAAATTTAAGCTAGCCGAAGGGACCAAGTCACCAGATCCAGAGAAGGCAAGAAGACCTCAGCATTTGTACCTGCCACAACATCATTTTTCCAAGCCCAAGTAAACCCCTCTAAGGGGTTTCAGGATCAGGATCTTTCAGGATCTCCAATGAAGATTGTACAACTGGTATTATCGAACTCAACTGCCTGATATTTATCCCTCAACCAACATCACCAAAATATAACATTGTTTGTGGAAGTGTCAAAAATTACCTAATTGCTCATAACATTCTTTGGCACATCCTAAATGGGAAGGTCCTTATAGAAAAAGTCCTTATAGAAAAGCAACATGTCATTTCCTCTGAGTCACAGTCAAAAGGACATAAATCTATTTTACTTCGGAGTCACGTGAGTGACTGCGTGAAGAAGCCCGTTCAGCCGCACGTGCGTCATTACGTCAGACGCATTGGTGCAGGCGGCCGGTTGGGCAGGAGCTCCCCAGCCCGGTAAGTTTAAACTTCTGGTAAGCTGATTCTCCTACCTGTTTTATTCCCTGCAGGAACCTCTTGTTCCAGAGGCTTCCTGTCGGAGGATTCGCGAGGCCCGCCCGACGAGGGAACCAGCTATGGGCTGTGGGGAAACCCCGGTTCTTGCCACCAAGCGAGGGTAGCTGGAGAATGTCAAGTGTCACGAAGTGGGTCGCTGATGGGTGGTCAGTGGCTTCCAGGCGCTCCGGGTGCTGGGAGGGGTTCCCTCCGATAGGCACATAGACACTGGGGTTCCCGGGGAGGGGACCTCCAGTAGGCCGGGTGCGAGAGGGCATTTCCCTCTGATATGAATATTTATGCTGAGGTTCCCGTGGAGGGGACCAGTTTTCCCCCCATATAAATATATATGCCGGGTGTCGGGAGGATTTCCCCGATATACATATAGAGGCTGGGGTTCCCGGGTAGGGGAATCCAGTAATTATGCGGCTTGCAGACCGCAGGGGTCTCCAGGTAAGGGGTTAAACGGACCGGAACGGTCAGCCCTGGGGCCGGTAGGGGTTTCCCACCGGTAATATATAAGGGTGCTGGAATTCTCGGGGGAGGGGAAATCTACAAGCTATGCGGTGCCCAGACCGCAGAGGTCCCCAAGATATGGGGTAAATCAACCCATGTGGTCAGTCCTGGTGCCGGGAGGGTTCCCTTCCGGCAAAAATAAATAATGTGGAAGTTGGTCAGGATGGAACCTTATTGAGAGGAGGCTCAAGATAGATACACCCTAACATCAAGAGATATGGCAGTGTTGGGCAGATGGGAGAGCCCTTGCCAGCAGCGCCTTGTAACAGGGTTGCATAATGGGGATGCCGAATCTATGGCAGTGCCGGCCTATTGCTCTACGCCGTGTCAGCAGCGCCTTGTATAGAGCTGCTTTAATGTATGGCAGCAGCACCTGTAGAAGAGCTGCAATGATGTCTCCCTCAATTTAGGAGGTGAGCTTACCGGGGCATTTTCTGACCCTGAAGGGTGGACCTGTTGGAGAGGCCATGCCAGCAGCGCCTTGTAGTAGGGCTGCTTAATGTCTCCCTTATGGAAGAGGAGAACATGCCGGGTCGGTGTAATCTGATGCCGAGGCTGAGGGTATAGCGTGGAGCATACCTCAAGGAATGAAGGGCACATGTCAGAGGTACGATTTCTGGCAGCAAAGTTGCCATCACAACACAATGCAGTGAACACTGCTATCAGGGGAGTTAGAGCCACCCGCCAAATATTCTATTCAGGAAAGACATATTCCACAGGCAAAACCTGAAGGGCGAAGCATAAACTGTTGGACCAATAAGGCCAACGACGAGTAAGGATTCATAGTTTAGGGGAAAACACACCCCACGGCTTCATCGGCAGGAAGCGGTTCACTGAAGCTGGTAGCAGCATTAAGCTGACCAGAGTTACTCTACAACTAAGTGACCACGAACAAGTTGGTAAGATTTACAATTGGTTGGGCAATACACAAATAACTGAGACATTGTCATCTACTCAGAGGCATTTTAACCAGGTAACTGGACAATACTAGTATTACAAGAAGGTTGGAATTTGGCCAGAAGAGTGTTGAGCCAGGTCCAGTATTTTAGCCAGGTTGCCTTCGAGACAGGCTCGGAGATATGGGGAATTGTCTTTCAAGGCAAGGTCAGAATTATGGCAAGAGTTGTCTTGGGACATGTGAGAATTATCAGAACCGGGCCAGAGTTGCCGTCAGGGCAGACTCGAAATGATGGCAGGTGTGGCCTGTTCATTATGAAAGAAGGGTGATCTGATTTCATAGGGCTTTCCATGTACAATGATCATCAGAGATATTTGAAGGCATTGTTCTGATGAGGCAATTTAAACAGTATGATAACAATAAATCATTCAAAGGACTACTCAGAGTTCAAAAACACTTGTGATGCATTGTCTGGATTATATTTTGATGCTGTATTTGGCTAAAATCCACTCAGTCTCAAGCTAATTGAGGAATTGGTTTCTCCTATCCAGTAAATTAGGTTGTTATCAAATGGATAGTTGGCCTGTGACTCCGCCCTGGGCCACAGATTGGAATCAATAGAAACCTGGAACAGCCTTGTGATGATAAAGGAGTTCCTATTCATTAGACTAACTGGCAATGTAATAGATGAGATGCAGCTGTGCATTTGGGAGAACTGACACCATGCTTAATGACAAACAATAAGGGTCATGAAGGTCATTGATAATACTACTTGCTATTGCCAGCTGAAGCTAATAAAGCCACTATGATGGACAAACAGTATTCAGCATTGCTCCAGTAGTTGATCAATAAATATGTCATTATATTGCAAAAAAAGATGCTATGGCTTAAGGTGGGAACATGGGAATGTCATCTCTAGTTGGAGGTGCAGAAGATTTGCAATGAGTTATTAATCTTCAGTATTGGTATCAACTATCTATATACCCTAAGTGCATTTATGGGTTAAAGAGTGATTGAGTGAATATGCATAGGTGCATGCTCCACTTCATGTTGATACACTAAGATGTGGCATATGATAAGCACAAGGGTGCAATCAGGGAAAAGATCCTGTAAAAGGTACATAATCTAATTTGCCACTGGAGTATCATTAAGTACAGATCAATGACAACACAGAATGGGTGTTGGACCAGGCAGTATTTATGAAATTCTGATTTAATGCAACACTGAATATAGATATATTGTTTTCATGCTAATTAAAAGTTGCAAAAATGTGTGGCATAACAGTGGCGAAAGATACATTCTCGCTACAAGCATGAGGAATGGTCTTTTAGGTCTTTCTCCAATTTGCTTTATGAGTCGGGTCTTGAAATAGAGTCATCAAGAGTCGCTTTAGGTTGCAGCTGTGGAAGTGGCCTATGCTGTTTGATTCCCGATTTGTCGGGAATAATAATAATGCAACATTATATGGTTATTTAAATGTAACTTGCTGGTCCAGCCTGCGGCTTGAAAGATCAGCCGTTGCATGATAAAATCAATATATGTTCTACAGATTCTCAATAGACTGCTTACGGCTTGGGGTTGTCATGCCTATTTTTAAGTATGGTATTCACAGTGCTGGATACACTCAAAATAATTCAAGACATACCCAGGGATTTCTCGTTATGTGGGGACACAGATATACAACAATACATCAAGGTCACCAAGAGCCTTTGAGACTCTGAGCTAACTATGATTGTTAGTTACAAAAGACGTTGTAAGAACCTATCTGCTCAGATTTTGTCAGGTGTTAAAACGGAGTTGAGGTATGCAGGAGTAGATACTAATCTGGATCTCGCTCCACCAGGGCTGCTATATTCCGCTGGACCACATCATAACGGCTGTAGTGTGGTCAAACGAACAATATTTCGAACATGTTATAATAACCCGTTGCCAGACCAGAGGTATTCTCAATTTATTTTATGTTCTGTTATAGGTTCCATCCGGATGAGAGATGTGACTATTGTTATTGCTTATTTAACAGCATCAGCATGTTTAAATCTGTCATGACTGTATGCATTATGAATGTTTTACGTCATTTTGTCAATGAGGCAGTTGTGGTTGTGTAGACTTGTTTCTCACGGCATGAAATCACAGAGCTTTGAAATCTTCACGTAGTCACTCACGTGACTCCGAAGTCAAATAGTAAGATTAAACGAGAACTTACCAGTTTGAAGTTTGATCGTTATTTTATGAGGAGTTACGATGAGGGAATACGTGCCCTCCGCTCCCAGTCCTCGTTAAGATCATCTGGTAGTTCTAGTCTTCTTTCATCTTACTATCATACTTCAGTCACTATTATTATCTGTGATTCCACACCGCTACTTTGAAGATTGACGCACGTGCGGCTGAACGGGCTTCTTCACGTATTCCTTCATCGTAACTCCTCATAAAATAATGATCAAACTGGTAAGTTCTCGTTTAATCTTACTATTTTAATTCATCTACAAACACCTTATATTCCAGATTATACTTGCGAAGTTTCCCTAAATGTGCCCAGGTCTTTGGCTTTACTTTCTTAACCTGAACGTTCACTCGAGGAGATGACTGCTCTTTCAATGAAGAATTTCAAATTTCAATCCTGAATTTGCTTTGTTACTAGTTTGACCTGCTCCCCCTTGCTCTATTCTTAATTATGTTTGTAGCAGGATTCATATGTATTATGTTCCTACCTTTTATTATTATATTTGTCATTTAAAGTTATCTTCTGCTCTCCTTCTCCAAAGGCTAAAATGTTTTGTTTCTCTGAGCATTCTTCATTAGCTCAGACACTTGACACAAGACATGAGCTTTGTGACATTGACTGGTCTGAATTTGGCACTTCTGGGTCTCAGTGAAAAGAACATTGCAGTTCAGGTGTGGTCTGACCAGTAACAGCTTGTAGATGATATCCACTGACTTGAAATTTCTTTCGTCAGAGTGTGATGAATCTGTGGAATTCATTGCCACACACGGCTGTGGAGGCTAAGTTATTGGGTATTTTTAAGAAGAATATTAACATATACTTGATTAGTAAGGGTGTCAAGGGTTATGGGGAGAAGGCAGGAAAATGGGGTTGAGAGGGAAAGATAGATCAGCCATGATTAAATGGTGAAGTTGGCTCGATGGGCTGAATGGCATAAATCTGCTCCTATGACATAAATTCCATTGCTTTGGCAGTATGGTTTGAGACTGCACAAACATCATTCATTGTTACTCCCCATTGATAAGTCATGCTGAGCATTGTCTAATAACCTAGATCTCTTTCAGTTTCATCCTTAATTATCTCAACTGCACTCAGAGCATTTGTGTTATCCATTTTTAATTCTTATATGTGGTACTTAACATTTGGCCTGATTAAGTTTTGTCTGCCATTATTCTACCCATTTACATATTTTGTTCGACTCGCGTTACAGTTCTCGAGCTGGCTCAGAATCAACCGGCCGTCTGTCATTTCAAATTTATTGATTTGCCATGAGAGACTGAATCCAAAATTCAAAGCATCGTGGTTCTCATACTACTGCTTGTTCATATTCAGCACTCCTCATTTTCCTGCCTCATTCTCACTGCCTTTTCAAACAATTTCCTCAGATACGTGGTCCAAAATTGCTCTCAATACTCCAAAATGCAGTCTGACCAGTGCCTTCGCCTCAGCATTACATCACTGTTATTGTATTCTGGAAATAAATGCAAGCATTGTGTTTGCCTTCCTTACTACCGATTCGACTTGCAAATTAACTATTTGGGAATCCTGCACCAGCATTCCCAGAGCCCTTTGCACCTCTGATTTCTGAATTCTCTCCCCATTAAGAAAATAGTCTACGCCTTTATTCCTACTTCCGAAATCCACCGGGAGGCTCCAGCAATGGCTGTCTCGCCAACAGTTTAGCTTCCATCACAGTGAGGAATGTGGGGAATCCGCTGTGGTGGATGTTTATGTAAACTTTTTTGTATTTGTGTGTCTTGTTGCTTTTTTTTTCATATGGCTTTATGGTAATTTGCATATCACTGTACCTTAATTGATGCAGTGACAATAAAAGACCTTTGAAATGCATGACTCCACAATTTGCTATGCTGTATTCCATCTGCTGCTTCTCTGCCCACTCTCCCAAACTGCCCAAGTTCTTCTGCAGAGTCCCTGCTTTGTCTACACTACCTGCCCCTCCACCTATCTTCATATCATCTGCAAACTTGGCCACAAAGCCTTCAATCCCCTCATCGAAATCATTGATATATTTTAATAAATTCCAATTATTTTTTTTTAATTTATCTCTATCTACTACAGCATGGGCAGCTGACTTCACATCTAAAGACTTTTCACAAGACTGGAGAACGTAAGATTTGAGCCCTGCACCTTCCCCAGTGTGGCTTCCGAGGAGCAGCTTAAGGAATAATCATCACATGGAACGGAAGCCAGAATTCTGTCTATTCAAAGTGTGCATATACCGCTGATGATTGCAAATACTTTTCTGGACAGCAGTCGTATTTCCTCAGCAAATAAAGTAATTAATCTGCCAAAATACAAATCAAAGGGGGAGTGAAGAAAAAATGGGCCCCAGAACATTGGGAACAAAAGGCAGTATTTTACAGAGAGAGAAGCAATAACTCAATTTCCCCAAGAATCTTTCCATTTTTGGGCAACTTGCCAACATCTTTGAGGTCAGTCTTATCAAGGCCACCATGCTGCATGTGATACCATTAGTACAGAATGCTTCACTCTTTCAGGTTGTACAAGTTGCATACAGTTTCCTGATATTAGCTCTTTGTAAAACAAATGAAAATCATTCTTACCAATTACATCTGGCACAGAAATAGGACATTCTGCCCAACAGATTTTTGTGCTCTACTCAAACCTCCTCCTGCCTTCTCCAATATCCTTATATTCTTATATTGTTTATATAATCTTAAATTGTTTTCCCTCATAGATGCATATCTAATTTTTCCTTGAATGCATGTCTGCTTTTCACTCAATTACGTCATTTAAGAAAGAGTTGCACTTTCTATAACACTCTCTCATGAGTCGCATTTGATTACTGGTTATGGAATTACTACAATCCTTCCCATGAAAGGAATATCGCTCCTTCTCGTTCTCTTTCGTTCTCTTTCTTTCACTCTCTCTCTCTCTCTCTATCTCTCACTCTCTCTCTCTTTCTCCTTTTCACTCAAGCAGAACCAATCAAATGAAGTGAAAGTTTAAGAAAAACCTTTGCTTAATTTACTAGAGGCTGAGAGTGAATAAACAAAAATAATCAATTTAAAATATGATCATTGAAGTCCTGACTATATAAAAGAAAACAAAATTTGTTCTTATGTTTTGGGATGTTGAGGGACCAGAGGGCTGATTATCCAGAGTGGGTGGTGTTTGCGACCAATGTGTGTTCAAAGAATCGCCAGAGTGCTCAGGTTTTCTGGGGATATCTGGCTGACCTCATGCATTGGAACATGCTATCCAAGCACTAGTATATATGGGCATACTGACAAGCTCCAGATTTGACCGTTCCAAACCATTCTTGACTGGTTTCCCAAAAACTCATCATAAATTATGCCATCCGTTTCCTAACACATATCATGGCTTCTTTTCCATAAGACATAGGAGCAGATTTAGGCCATTCGGCTCATTGCGTCTGCTCTGTAATTTGATCATGGCTGATCTAATTTTCCCGCTCAACCCAATTCTCCTGCTCTCCATAACCTTTGATGCCCTTACAAATCAAGAACCTATCCATCTCTGCTTTACAAATGCCCACTGACCTGGCCTCCAGCACCGTCTGTGCCAATGAAATCCACAGATTCACCACCCTTGCGCAAAATAAATTCTGCATTTTGAAGGTTTACCCTATTATTCTGAGGCTATGTCCTATGGTCCTAGGCTCTCCCATTACTGGAAACATCCTCTCCACATCCACTCAATCTAGGCCTTTCATTATCTGGTGGGTTTCAATGAGATCCCCCCTCATTCGTCTAAACTCCAGCAAGTACAGGGCCAGAGCCATCAAACGCTGATCATACATTAACCCGATAATCCCCAGGATCATTCTCGTACATTTCCTTTGAAGCCTCTCCAACAACAGCAGAATCCATCCAGCCCCCACCACTACCCTAAACTACCAGCCCTCATCCCACCCACATTTCATCCAATCCCCCGCCCACCCTAATCCACCAGCCCTCTCCCCACCCACAATCCATCCAGTCCTCACCCTCACTTCACCCAAAGCCAACCCAACCCCCAACAATCCCGACCCAGAACTAATCCTACCCTTGTCTACTCAACTCAATCTACACCTCTCCTCTTTCCTTCTTTTAAATACTTCCTCTGGCTTTGTGGAATTCTCTATGACAGAGAGCAGGCAAAGCCCATATCAGTCAAAGCCCAATCATTAAATATAATCAATGAGGACTTAGATATTGTCCTACAGACTAGAGGGATCAAGGGAGATGGGGAGATGGGCAGTTTTGGTCCCCTAATTTGAAGAAAGACATTCTTGCTATTGAGGGAGTGCAGCGTAGGTTTACAAGGTTAATTCCCAGGATGGCGGGGCTGTCATATACTGAGTGAATGGAGCAGCTGGGCTTGTACACTCTGGAGTTTAGAAGGATGAGAGGAGATCTCATAGAAACATATAAGATTGTTAAGGGTTTAGACGCGCTCGAGGCAGGAAACATGTTCCCGATGTTGGGCGAGTCCAGAATTAGGGGCCACAGTTTAAGAATAAGGAGTAAGCCATTTAGAACGGAGATGAAGAAACACTTTTTCTCACAGAGAGTGGTGAGTTTGTGGAATTCTCTGCCTCAGAGGGTGGTGGAGGCGGGTTCTCTGGATGCTTTCAAGAGAGAGCTAGATAGGGCTGTTAAAAATAGTGGAGTCAGGGGATATGGGGAGAAGGCAGGAACGGGGTACTGATTTGGGATGATCAGCCATGATCACATTGAATGGCGGTGCTGGCTCGAAGTGCCGAATGGCTTGCTCCTGCACCTATTGTCTATTGTATTCTATTGTAAAGCTGGAACAGGGTATTGAATTTGAATGGTGGAGTGGGTTAAAAAGGTAACATGAACTACCACTGCTTAAAGCAGGAGTCAGTTTGCCCTGCAACCTGACTTATAACTGCATGAAATCCAGGAGACTGTCTGGTCAAGATAAATTAATATCCAGACCAAATTGATCACAGACAATCTAAGTGCAGACTGAGTATTTGTAGCTCTCTCCATGTTTATTCCCATTCCAAAAGTATTTGCAGAATAGCAGAAAGGCTTGCTGCACATATGGTGCTATTGATCAAGAACAAAGAACAAAAAAAAAAACCATGCCAAACAGGGTAGAAAACTGAGTTGGACAATGCGTGAACTTTTTATTAGGACATACCGTGCCCTCCATAATGTTTGGGCCAAAGACCCATCATTTATTAATTTGCCTCTGTACTCCATAATTTGAGATTTGTAATAGAAAAAAATCACATGTGGTTAAAGTGCACATTGTCAGATTTTATTAAAGGGTAATTTTATACATTTTGGTTTCACCTTGCAGAAATTACAGCGGTGTTTATACATAGTCCCCCCCATTTCAGGGCACCATAATGTTTGGGACACATGGCTTCACAGGTGTTTGTAATTGCTCAGGTGTGTTTAATTGCCTCCTTAATGCAGGTACAAGAGAGCTCTCAGCACTTAGTCTTTCCTCCACTCTCTATCACCTTTGGACACGTTTATTGCTGTTTATCAAAATGAGGACCAAAGTTGTGCCAATGAAAGTCAAAGAAGCCATTATGAGACTGAGAAACAACACCAAAACTGTTAGTGACATAAGCCATACCTTAGGCCAGTGGTTCCCAACCTTTTTTAGCTCATGGCCCCCTTGGGATCTTTAATTTTTCTGTGCCCCCCCCCTGACATTATTAGCGGAAAAAAAGTGGCCCCCTTCATTGAGCCTGTGGCCCCCTAAATCCCCAAATTTTTCTGTGGCCCCCTTGAAATTTGCCATGGCCCCAGGTTGGGAATCACTGCCTTGGGCTAACCAAAATCAACTGTTTGGAACATCATGAAGAAGAAAGAGAGCACTGTTGAGCTTACTAATCGCAAAGGGACTGGTAGGCCAAGGAAGATCTCTACAGCTGATGACAGTCTCTATAATAAAGAAAAACGCCCAAACACCCGTCTGGCAGATCAGAAACACTCTTCAGGAGGCGGGTGTGGATTTGTCAATGACCACTGTCTGCAGAAGTCTTCATGAACAGAAATACAAAGGCTGCACTGCAAGATGCAAACCACTGGTTAGCTGCAAAAATAGGGTAGCCAGGTTATAGTTTGTCAAGAGGTACTTAAAAGAGCAACCACAGTTTTGGAAAAAGGTCTTGTGGACAGAAGAGATGAAGCTTAATTTATATCAGAGTGATGGCACGAGCAAACTATGGAGGAGAGAAGGAACTGCCCAAGATTCAAAGCATACCACCTCATCTGTGAAACACGGTGGTGGGGGTGTTATGGGCTGGGCATGTATGGCTGCTGAAGGTAATGGCTCACTATCGTCATTGATGATACAACTGCTGATGGTAGTAGCATAATGAATTCTGAAGTGTATAGACACATCCTATCTGCTCAAGTTCAAATAAATGCATAAAAATCGCATTCTACAGCAAGGCAATGATCCCAAACATACTGCTAAAGCAACAAAGGAATTTTTCAAAGTTAAAAAATGGTCAATTCTTAAGTGGCCAAGTCAATCACCCAATCTGAACCCAATGAACATGCCTTTTATATGCTGAAGGGAAAGGTGAAGGGGACTAGCCCCCAAAACAAGCATAAGCAAAATATGGCTGCAATACAGGCCTGGCAGAGCATCACCAGGGAAGACACCCAGCAATTGGTGATGTCCATGAATCTCAGACTTCACGCAGTCATTGCATGCAAAGGATATGCAACAAAATACTAAACATGACTACTTTCATTTACAAGACATTGCTGTGTCCCAAAAATTATGGTGCCCTGAAATGGGGGGACTACGTATAAACATTGCTGTAATTTCTACATGGCGAAACTAAAATGTATAAAAATAGCCTTTATTGAAATCTGACAATGTGCACTTTAACATAGAAACATAGAAACATACAAAATAGATGCAGGAGTAGGCCATTCGGCCCTTCGAGCCTGCACAGCCATTCAATATGATCATGGCTGATCATCCAACTCAGTATCCCATCCCTGCCTTCTCTCCATACCCCCTGATCCCTTTAGCCACAAGGGCCACATCTAACTCCCTCTTAAATATAGCAAACAAACTGGCCTCAACTACCTTCTGTGGTAGAGAATTCCAGAGATTCACCACTCGCTGTGTGAAAAATGTTTTCCTCATCATGTGATTTTTTTTTTCTCTGTTACAAATTTCAAATTGTGGAGTACAGAAGGAAATAAATAAATGATGGGTCTTTGTTCCAAACATTATGGAGGGCACTGTACCTGATCGCCCCTAAACCTGACACATATAGTAGGCTTGCATGGAAACTGGGTCTGCTGCTCAGGTTCCACTGGCTATCTTTTGGTAGCTACATGAGAAATACATGAACGAAAAATACCAAAACCATCTTTCTACCAAAAGCTAACTTTATTATTCTAGTTTCCTGTGTATAAGAATTTAAGTAAAAGAATCATGAGAACATGAAAGCAGAATGCCATCATTGAAAAAACTAGGGTGACTTTACTGGGGTGATGCCACAGTGAAATAAAGTCACCCCAAAGCCATTTTGAATAAATTACAGATGGAGTTCTCTTTGCAGTGTGTTTGTGGTTCTACACTGGTATAGGTGATCAAGGCAAAGCGTTGTGGATGTGTTCATGTGGGATAGGGGGAAAGTGCTGGATGAATTCCCATTTTCAATTTGGAATCAATACACAATAATTCACATCATCAATTATAATTTGTTGTACAATATATAACATAATTGCACAGAGCAATATCCAATTTTTTTTTTAATGTCCTTGCCAAGTACATACCTCAACTGAATACTGAAGCATAACTGGCATTTAAAAAAGGCTCACTAGTTCTTACTGATAATCTGATGACTTGCATTACCACAAGTTAATATAGTCTACATCTATTAAAGTGGAACCCATATTATTAATCAGATTCCTTTATCTCTGCTCTTTCCCAATCTTAACAAAGCTCTAAACAACAGCTAAATTCCATATTGTTCTCATTGGTGCTGGAAACTGTTACCAGTGCTGCAATTTCAAGGCATAAAGGTCACGGTGTCATCTGTGGTAGTCACATTACTTTAGCTATCACATTAACTGGATCGTGAATAGAATTAGCATACATCATCAAACAGAACTGTATCCAGCAATACTTAACCTGGTGAACATACCCCAATCTTAAGTGTAGTCACTGAAAACATATTTTACATTTTAAATTATAGAACATATCTTAATGGATAAAGAATGATTAGCTATCAAAACACAAGGGAAATTAAGTGCTCAGAAGCATGCATTGATTATTTTAAATTATTGTCTTGGAACATAATGCATCTTTGACTCACTTTCGGATTTGGTATGCTTTTAGTGAGCTTTAGCACATTTACAAGACTTATGGACTATAATTACAAGGGAATTCAGGTAATAGACACATCAGTTATAGGTAACGTGCCTTAACTGGACAATTGCATAAAGACTTGCAACATGCTTGCCACTTGAGCCAACTTATCAATAAGCATCAAATAATATCACTTAATCCCAAGCCTCCAGGATTGCTAAAGTAATGATCAATTTATAAAATGAGTGTTGTGAGGGAGAGAGTTATATTCAAGGTTAAGTAGATTCTTGAAGTCATGTCACACTGTACATCTCATCACAGTTGGGAAGCTGCCTGTGAACCAGAACTTATATTTCCTTGACCGTAATTGTCCAACTTTTTACATGCATCATCTTTCACAAAACGTTCATATGTTTGCAATGGATTTTCAGGAATCAACACAATCTTTCTTAAAGGTGGAATGAGAGAAGTTGTGCAACAAAGAAAATGATGCGAGTATAGACTTACGTACCAGTATGCGTGCGGATGTGAGCAAGGAATGCCAGAGAATTGCTGCTCTTGCACACCTTCCCACAGTACTTGCAGACGTTCCCTCGATTCTCCTGCCGCTCACAGTTTATCTGCTCAGTGTCTTCCACGATGTACTTGTTTACTTCCCTCAGCATTTCCTCATGCTTCTGCTTTATGTGTACAAAGAGGTCCTGCTCTGAATCAAAAGGTGTGCTGCACTTGACGCATTTGAAGGTAGCTCCACCCTCAGGCAACTCTTCCACGCTCTCCTGTTCCATCCTCTGGTGACCAACACTGGCCAAATGCTGATGCAGGTTACTCACTGTGTAGAAGGATTTCCCGCACAGCAAGCAGTGGAAGTGTTTTTCCGCAGAAGGATGCTTCATAGCGATGTGGACGTTCAACCCATTGATACCATCAGCTAAGAACCCACAGTCTTCACAGCAAATACGTTTTGGGTCCTGCAGCAAGGCACCTTTGGCTTTCCTCTTCCTTGCAGGCTGTGAAGGATCGGTCTTGTAAATCGCAACAGCCCACTCGCTGGGTGAGATTCCATCCACTCCCTGGCTATCCTCACTAGTGTCAGTGCCCTCAGGTTTTTCAGTCAATGACTTGTTCTTTAATCGGACAATGGAAGCATCAAACTCAAAATATTTTTGCAGTCCTTTAACCTGGAATTCCATCTTTCGAAGGTCATCGCTTGAACTCTCAGCTGCTTCCACAGTGTCACCGTCCAGGTCTTGTGTCACTTTATTTGCATCCACGGTCTTCTCACTCACAATTGCTTGGCCTTTATTTTGAGCTTCTTCAGCCTCTGTAACCTGATTACAGTCTGCCTCATTTTGCCCAGGCACCTCCGTTGTAGCTGGAGCAGCAATGTCTTCACAGCTGTTCTCAACTTGCTGCACAAGGTTAACTTGAATGTTATCCAGATTCTTCTCTGGCTGCTGAATTCCTGTGACATTCGGATCTCCATCTTCACTCTGTTCTGTGGAGTTACCTTCACTGCCTCCAAGGAGGGATGAAGGTTCCACTCCCAGCTTTGCATCCTCTGGCAAACCACTGTCACTTAACATGTTTGCATTTGGATCAACCATTTCACCTGGTCTGCTACTCAAGTTCACAGTCGATTTAACATCATCTTTCGGACTATCACTTCCTTGGGGTCCCGCTAGATGGTCACCCACTGCTCCAGTCTGAGAAGCTTCAACTTGTAAACCAGTGTCATTGCTTGTCGCATTAGTTTCCTGCACTGTGACTGTGTCTACACACCGACTTGAATTGCCTTCCAGTGGTGCATCACAAACCTGATCGTGAGAGTTTTCCTGTTGCACTGACTCAACTGAAGCAGAATTCAAATCTCGGGAATGACTCTTGGCACCTGGGCAGGTGGTATCTGCATTTAACTTTCCAGGTTCAACTTCAGCACAATTCTCTGAATTCTGCACTGTGGGTAATGTCTCAACAAGTTCTTCTTGGTTAACCATCTCAATTTGGAAGGATTTTTCCTCCGTTTACTGTCGACTCAAACACAGCAGTCGTCTCTTCATGCTCATAAGTTACCTCCTTGCTTTCTGGTAATCTCTCAGGTTCAATGCTTGATGCAAACTCCTGGGTAGCCTCTAGAGGAATTTCTGAAGCTTTCTCCCCCTCATCGCTTCTCCCTTTAAGTGTAGAATTCTCATTCTCTTCCTTCTTATTCCCATCGTTTGCCGCATCAGTTGGTGTTATGGATCCACTCATCTCAGGTTGTCCTTTAACATGATTTAATTTAAGGTAGGATTGACTTTTGAGCTTATGCTTTTCTGTAAAAGCATGTCTCATCATTTCCCGTCTAGTGACAGCATAGTAGTCACAGGCCATGCAGTAGTAGTCAAAATCCTTTGTGTGTTTGCGCTTAACATGCAATTCCAGAGTAGCTTGGGAATAAGCCACAAAACCACAGTACGCACAAGTAGTGGCATGGTTTCCTTTGAGTCGCTTTGAACTTGATGAACTGCCATCCTGCCCCGTACTATTTGATTCCACCTCAAGAATTGCCTCTGGCCCTTTTTGCTCATCCACACGCGACTGATTTTGGACTGACGTTACACTCTCTAAATTTACACGGGTACAGTTTTCAACGACTCCAGCTTGCCCATTTACTTCAGGGATCTCTGGAGTTGAAACTCTGTTGCTTTGCTCAACGCAATCAATTGCAGGAAGTGCAGGAGGATCAGTTCCAACCGTTTGAGGATTTTCCTTATTGTTGTCAGGTGTGATGGCTTTCCTACAGATCTCTACAGGCTTGGAGACATCAGCGCGATTTTTGTGTTTCTTTGTGTTGCAGTGACGGTCCATGTCTCCTTTGGTGACAGTATAGTAGTTACATGCCTTGCAAAAGTAGCTATATTGATGGCTGTGTTTCCGCCTTATGTGAATGTTCAGGTTTGTCACACTGGAAGCCAATAAACCACATTGGGGACACGTTCTGGAGATAGCACCTTTTGGCCGCTCTTTCTTCATGCCTTCTGTTATCGGAAGAACACTGTCTTTTTGAACATTTTCCACATTGGTTGCATCACCTTCTGATATTTCCCAGGTTACAACAAATTCCTCTTTGGATTTCGAAGGCTCAAGGACCTGGACGCAGCCTTTGTCTATCTCACTATTAACATTCCCCAAAGCCCCAGTAGTCTTTATAGTTTTTTGGACATCCTGGATATCGATGGACACCTCTTCCACACATTCATCCACTGATGGCCCTAGGTTTCTTTTCTTAGCATTCTCAATGTGTCTACTCCGTTTAATATGTTTTTCCATAGCTTCTCTGCTAATCGTGTAGAGGCTACATACTTTGCAAAGAAATCGATACTCTTGTGCATGTCGGAGTCTTATGTGCTTCAAAAGTACAGTTGCTGATCGAGCTTTGTAAAAGCAGCTTTTGCACTGCAATTGAAGCCTACTATGTGTTGAACGCCTCAAAATGTTACCTGCAACCACTCTGGCTATAGAAGGTTTCTGGGGATCTTTTAACGAAAGGCCAGATCTTGGAATGGCGAGTTCTGCATTGCCATCTGAGATGATTTTAATTAGATTTTCTTCCCTCGGCTGTTGATTTGCAATTTGTTCCAATGTGTTCTCTTTCTGCGGTGGAAGCAGTTGGCTTGTATGCTGCTCGGAGCCTTCGTGATCAACGAGATCCTCTTCCAGTGCAAAGTGCAGTCTGCATGTTGAGCAGTAAAAGGCCATTTTGTGTTCTTGGCTCATGTGCTCCTTCAGAGCCCCTTCATCTGTGGTCACAAACGTGCAGAGCCGACAATCAATTTGAGAGAAATTTAATTGATGCCTATTGCTTTGACAATGCTTTTCAAAGTCACCCTTTGTGACACAAGCATAGCCACACGGTTGACAGTGGAAGTCCATTTCTTTTGTGTGGCGCCTCTTTATGTGAACCTCCAACCCTTTTCTGTTCTGAAACACATGACTACAGTAGGAGCAAGTGCGAAGGGCTTTGCGGTCGGCCGGGCTTAGCTTCATTTCAGGGTTCTCAAGGTTGGGGCCTTTATTATCTCCAATGTTGGTAGACGGGGACACGAGGTTTTGAACCTGGGACGTACTTTCTGTGTTGTTTTTAACTAGTGTTGGTTCATGAAGAACAACTGGTGTAGTTGTTTGGCCTTCTTCATTTCCATTTGGGCAACTTATTGTAGAAGACTTCTTGTTTTCTACATTCACATCATCGGTTACCATTGATGAGGCTGCATCACCAGGTTCCGCTTCATTCTCAGGTTTATCGTCTTGTTTGTCTGTTGCTCTGACATTTTTACCTTTCGATTTTACACCCCCGTTTCTCTTTCCAGGAGGTTTGCCTCTACTTGGCTGGAAATCAGGAATAACCTCTCTACGACGAGGATGCCGGTCTCTGCCTTGGCACTTATCCTTTGTCAAAAGACTTCTTCGTCCTCGAAGGTTTTGAGAAAGCCTCTGTTTCCTCACCAATTCATGGGAAAGCCCACTTCTCGTGCGCCGAATATGTTCAGAGTTGTCCGTGCATCGCCCACTACGTGGTCTCAAACCACTAACGGTACCTTCTTCAGAGCACTTTAATCTTTGTTTGCCAACCTGTTCCTTGAGAAGATGAGTTGGCTCCTTTACTCTTCGTGAAGTTCTTTGGGGCATTGTTTTTCCAGCACAGCTATCATCAAGCTCTGCTCGTTCATCTGTTTTACTGGATGCAGCTTCTTCACAGTGATCATTACCTGGATGCTTGGATTTCTCAAAACACTTTGCACTTCCGTTATTCTTCTGCGCAGAGCTTTTGCTCCTTGTTCTTCCCAAATTTTCGGGTTTCTTGCTCAAATTTAAGTCATTGGAATTAATGCATTTTGCTCTGTCCACTTTGCCTTTTGAACCAGATTCGGCGGGAGGCCTCTTTTTGGAGAGCAAATGTATATATCCACCTCGTGCCGCAAGATTCTTACGGCGGAGGTGGGTTTTCCCATGGCAATGGGTTTTCAGTAGGTTTTCATCGTAACACCGGAAGCCACACAACTCACAGCTTAAACTTTCTTTTTGCACATGATTTTGTTTGAGATGTGCCTGCAAAGCTGCTCCACTCTCTGCCTTGAATTTGCACTGAGGGCAAACATGGGCTTTGGACCTTTTAGAATGATTCTCCTTAATGTGTTTGTCCAAGTCATAGCGCGAAGGCAACAACAGGCCACAAAGCCTACAGTTAAATCCTTCCTTTGTGCCTGTATTTTTCCTTGTGCCTTTCGATAGCTTTTTGTGGAGAATTGAAGAAAGGTGCTTTCTATGGCTCTTCTTTGATAAGCTGGTAACATTACAGATCTCACAGACAAGATCATTGTCATTGAAGTGAAGTTGCTTTGTGTGAATTTTTAGTGCAATTTTGTTTCTCGCTGTAAAGTTGCAAGAGGCGCATGGCAGAGCTGCTCCTGCTTCAATCTTGTTAGTCTGATTCTGGCAAACTCCAGTTTGGTCTTCTGCAACTCCCTTGACATCATTTTGCACTTCACTGGTATGCATCTGAGATTGCTTCAGGTCAGATGGCAGAATTGGCAGTGAATTGGTCTCTGCGACCACAGTGTTCCTGCTATCGTGCGATCCTTCCAAAGTGTCAAGTTTTATTCTTTTGGCCGGAGGGTCACCAGCAGATGGCTGCTTGCTACCTTGTGTCCCGATATTACTTTGATATGCATCGGAGTCCACCTTTAATTCCAGATCACCACTGCCACCCAAGTCCTTCGCATCTTCAGGCCCAGTGGTTGCACCTTGCCTGCAGTTTTCGCTCACCTCACTTTCTGGATCTTCAACCAATGCATGTGACACCTCCATTCCCTCGCTTTGTTCTTTGCGCTTGGTTGACCACTGATGAAGAGCAGGCACAGAATCTTTGGATCCTTCACTTAAATCCATTGGCGCGGCATAAGATTGGACAATTTCATGTTGCTGGAACAGAACGTCAGTGGAATAGAACTCTCTCCGTTCCTTTTAACCTTAAATGTAACAAGAAAAAAAAAAGTTATACAATTGTGGTCCAGAAATTTAAAAATAGGAACAAAAATTACACACCACACAAGCTACATTAACCAAAAGAGTAAATGGAACCTCTAAGATGAAGTGAGTTTTTTTTAATATTTGTGTTGGGAGGGTCATTTCTAATGTACAGAAATGTAACGGCGATATTTTGTCACTCACTGCATAGACAAAAATTGCTTTAAATCACAACACTTGCTTTAACAGTGGATGTGCATTCAGAAGAAAAATATTAATGCACCATAGTAAAAAATGACAATAAATGGGCTCCACTGTGTATCTTTCTGCTCATGAATGTCTTCATTTATAGTGCAATAGTGTGTAATTATTGCAAAGTATATTGTTGAATTCTGAAGTAAAAAATTATGGGTTGTCAGAAGATTCAAAAAAGGAATTCAAATGAAGAGAGCTAGGTATGCCATGGCTACCTATATAATACAATATTTATACAAGTGATCGCATCTGCATTGCTGTGAAGATGCCCTGCATAAAGCACTCACACAATGATGAGACAATGTGGCACTGGCCTCTCTGTTAGCAAGGGATGTTAATGATTGCACAATTAATGCAAAGACACCTGATGGAATGTGAATTGGGTAAATTATTACTCAAGACAAAATGTGACATTTCAGATGGTTGTGGTTTGTACTTTGGAATCTTCTGATAAGGTTAGGGAATTGTGAATCTGGGGAATTCTCTGCCTCAGAAATATGTGGAGGCCAATTCTCTGGATGGTTCCAAGAGAGAGTTAGATAGGTCTGTTAAAAATAGCGGAGTCAGGAGATATGGTGAAAAGGCAGGAACGGGGTACTGAATGTGAATGATCAGCCATGATCACAGTGAATGGCGGTGCTGGCTCGAAGGGACGAATGGCCTACTCCTGCACCTACTGTCTATTGAAAGGGTTAATAGAGCAGTGCAAAATCAAATGTGGAAAATTAGCAGAGGAATCCCATATATTCACATACACAGAGACATGAATTTTCTGGTTGCATTTTGATGTGTTGCAAACAGGAAACAAACCATTGTGTCTCCAGAGAGACAGTAGGAGTGCATATAGTTCTGCTATAGGGAGGTTGCACAGCAGTCGAGGTCACGACCCGTGACCCGTACTGTTGCCACGCAACACCTTCTGGAGTACATACTGTGAACGTCAGGTAGGCACTTATTATGGCTGCCAGTACAGCGAGCCCTTCTGTCCCAGCATCCGGACTCCACGCTGACTGGTTCCACACTCGTGGACCCCGGGCCGTCTGTCCCCGCTGCCGTGAGGGGTGGGTGGGGGGGGGGGGGGGGGGGGGGGGGGGGGGGGGTGCCAGTGCCGCTACAATGACTCTAGGTGGGCGGAGGGACCAGACTGTCCCCAACTCTGCTGCAGCTGACGGGGACGTTGCCGGGTTTTTGTCCCTGTGTGTCCGCTGCCCGGAGCCATGGCCCCGCTCCACCCAGCCCCGTGTGTGGGCGCTGCCGACCCACTGCCCGTGACAGTGCGACCCAAAGCGGTAGACGGGGTGGAGGGCGGCTGTGGCCGGACAGCGTTGACTCCTGGGGGAGAGTGGGGGCTGTCCCGAGGGATGCGCTCCTTCGGCCGCTTACACCTTGGTGCTCGGGTTCAGAGCAAAGATACTAGAGCATTTGGTTCAGAGCGCTCAGTCACCCTCCACAATTATTTACAGAGCAAAAATTGACCATTTTGGCGTTTTTTAACAGGTAAGAAAGCACATATTTTGTGTTTTAACAGTGTATGCCAGAGGCTGCCATGTCCTCCAGAAGGATTGAGCGGCTCCGTGCGTCATGCCCTTTGTCGATGACCTTACGTGCAACCCCCCCCCCCTATAGTGTGTGTTTCCGTAACACAAATTTGACATAACGCGAGTGAAGAATTTGGGAGCATCATTTGCATTATGAAGTCTCAATCGTTTGTAACTCAGAATTGGAGACCATTTTAAAGTTACTTTGGAAATTGACTATCAGAAAATAAGTTGGCTTGAATTGAGGCAGTACAGGGAAAAAAGCATTTCCACAGTAATCAGACCCTATTGTCTCTTATGGACGTAGTTGCTACTTTAACCTATTGAATTTGTCAAGCAATCACATCTATTGACATTTGCACAATGATACTCTATTAAACAATATAACATAACTCCTTTGGTATTTTAGCTTGCAGTAACAAAAATAAATGTTTTGCTCTTGGAAAGACGTGTATTTTGGATATTCTGCAGGATAAAAAACTTTTTTACAGTACTACAAAGCTTGTTACTTGTTACAAGTCCGAAACTCTCAAATCCCTAACTCCTTTTCTCCCATTGACAGAATTATTTTTGTAACGTAATTTTCTACAGCAAGAGATTTCTTAGGAATGCAACTATTGCATTGTAGCAGAACTACCTGTGCATTACTTGCTCAGAAAAACAATGCATCATGATAAATGTACTGATAGATGTCTTTATGATTAAAACAACTAACATTAAGGGTCATGTATTCAAACCAGAGTAAGCAAGAGTATACCTTCATAATTGAACCAAAGGGTTTGATTCTCGGTAATTGATTTCAAACACAGAGAGAAGTTTATTAAACTGTGCAAGTAATTCACAAGTTGAGAGGTGTTACTGCACTTAGTCAACTATATACAGTAGACTCTGTAATCTTGCTGACATGATCTGTGCTTAAAGCAGAGTTAACCAACAGTTTAACTACTTTCACAAGGCGATCTGAGGATATCATTCAAGGACAAGTGACAACTAACTGACGGCCATTGCAACACCAATAAGTCATTGAAATAATACCAAAGGTATTGGGTACAACCAAGAGTTTTATATAAATCTAAACTAAGTTTGCAACTTCACTCAATTATTTTTCCATTAGACAGATACTAAAAGCAGAATGTGCAAGTCCTGCCTGTTCATGGCGGAACTTCCACCCGCTATTTCCATGTTGGTCACATGGGACCACAGGGAAAAGGAGTTGCCAGTGCAAATCTGCCTCGCAAAAAAATATCAGCAACTCCACCCTACTAATCTTGTGCTTCCACTACCTGCAACCTCCGGCAACCACCTGCAACCTCCAGCAACCACCTACAACCTCCGGGAACCGCATGGAAACATCGGGTGGGGTGCAAAGTCTCTAGAGGTTTCCTTTCAGGTTTCCTATGTGGGACAGGGGCATTAGAAGATAAAGGGGCCTGCACCGCAATTGATCTTACAAGGATTCCGACCACAAAACATTGTCTATTCCTGGTCTCCAGTGGTGCTCGCTGATGAGCTGAGTTACTCCAGTACTTTCTTTTGTAAACCAACATCTGCAGTCCCTTGTGTCTACAAGTTTAGTGGGAAATATTTTTTTCTTGCTTAAGTGGCATACATATTGTAGACAGAAAAAGCTGGCGTAACTCGGTAGGCAGGCAACATCTCTGGAGAAAAGTAATGGGTGACGTTTCGGGTTGAGACCCTTCTTCAGATTCGAACACAAAACATCACCCATTACTTCTCTCCAGAGATGCTGCCTGTACCGCTGAGTTACTCAAGTATTTTGTGTATATCTTTGGTTTAAAGCAGCATCTGCAATTCTGAGGCCCAGCAAGAGTCTCCTAGTATACTAAAACAAGGAAATTTGTGTGAGTTAAGAAAGCATTGATGATCGGTCTAGTACTTCTTAAAGGGGCAGTACTGCTCTTGATTGTCATGGTGAGCTAGGCATGACATTTATTTCTACGTGTGTGGTGGGGCATGAAAGAAGGGAAATATTATCAACCACGTTAGTAGGATTAAATGACATATCAACAATCAACATCCGCCTTCACATAACAGAGGCCTCCTACTGAGAAAGGTTAAAAACGAATGGATGTTATGATGGGTATTCATCATTCATTTTGACAAGCTTTTAACATTTTGGAAATATCAGCAGCAGTTTACATTATTTTAATGAAAAATGCCTTATGGATTCATCAAGAAAATTGATTCATCAAGCCAAGCAAGTTGGATGGACAGAAAAAGCAGACATCAATCAGGTGTAAAAGCTTATAGTTACATGAATAAAGAAAGCACAACAGCATGAATAGTTTGTGATTATTTCTCAATTGCACATAACAGCAGAAACACATAATGGTATCTTTGATTCTGAACAGGTGAGAAGACAAGTCCTGAAGTAACTTAGCAGTTCAGGCACATCTCTGGAGAACATGGATAGGCAATGTTTTGCGGTAGGACCCTTTATCAGACTTTAATGGGGCGAGTAAGCTGGAAAACAGGTGAAAACAGGTGAAACCTGGTAAGTGATCTCTGGATACAGGTAAGGTGGGTTTGATTGCAGATAGGTAGACAAAGACTAGAGATTAAAAGGAGACAAAGATAAGAAGACTGAAATGTAAAGCTAGAGGGAGGGAGCCCTAAACTGGACTCCTAGGCTTGTTTCTGGTACTCATTTTTAGGCTGTGCTTTAACCCACAACCTGCTGACTCAGTCAAGAATGCAACCAAATGAACTGTGGCTAACATTATAATTAGAGCCAGGATGTTTAGGCACTAATAAAGTCTGAAATAGGCAGGCAAAAAGGCATAATAAAATTACAAAAAAGGCACGAAAAGGCATTTATTTACAAAAAAAGGCATAAAAGGCATGTATTTCCACCACCAAAATATGGTTAAAAATGATAATATAAAGGTATACTACATTAAATGACCAAAGTTGCCTGGTTGCACATAATTACTAGCATTTTTTTTTTTCAAATTAACTGGTGTAAAACTATGCCGTCTAGCAGACAGAATATGCTTCAGTTGTAAAAAACTTAATTCTACCTGAGCTGAGGTCACTGGTGCATACCCGAAACAAGCTACCGACTCTCTATTCATGTTGATATCGTGTGCATTACAATTACCTTTGAGAACTTATATTTATATTTATGTAACTTTGAACTATATTTTATATTTCTTCAAGATTTTTGTTAGCTAAAATCCCTCTCTCACATTTTCCTTGTATATCTTTACCTACATCGCCAGGAATTTTACGGATATTAGTCAGTTACTTTGTTGAAAACCTGCAAGTTATTCCCTAATGTTTTGCCACGTTTCTCAAGGGAAGTGATAACTTGTGGGAAGTTTGCAAAATTGGAAGCAATAAACACAAGATCGCGGTGGAGGGAATGTACCCCACCTAGTCAAAACGCGTTGAGGAGCTAGCAGAATCTGAGATGCCATTTTCTTGAACAACTGCACACGTGACGGTGCTTTAAGGAAGATTTTCTTGACATTGGAAACTGGGCAATCGACATTTGGAAACAAGCTACATATGTGCTCGGCAATTCTATGAAGTCCTTGAGCTAAGCATGTCAAATGCAACATTTTGGGGATAAAGCTTTAAGAGCACAAGCAGCTTTTTTCATGTACGGAGCTGCATCAGTCACAAACAGAAGAATATTCTCGTGTTTTATACCTTCTGGCCAAAGTGAAGTGAAGTTGTAAACAACTGAGCAGTAGTTGAGCTGTTTGACTTCTCCAATACTTCCGATGTCAACAAATACTCCTTTGATTGTTGACTTGCCTCCAGTGTACCGATGACCACATTGGCAACATATCTCCCCACAGCATCAGTTGTTTCCTCTATTGAGATCCATATTTTGTTGCATGCAACTTCATCTCTAATTTTGCTGCACAACAATGTTGAAGTTGCTGTAAACATAATTTTTCCATAATGATGACTCGCTTGGTATATGTTCCTCTGTGAATTTCTCTAAAAAAACTCCGAAAGATTTGTTTTCCAATTTCCACAGTGGAATTCCAGCATCAATGAATGCCTTTTCCAGCATCTGCAGTTCTTTCTTAAATAGATCTTGGAGAAGGCTGAACCAGCGGGCAGCGGCACAACGAATGAACGACCGACGGTGGCGCCCACGGTTTTGCACCGGTAGTGGAAATGTTCTTGTAAGTTATACTATGTTAACATGTTAATAACATTAATATTAACGTGCTAGCATAGAAAACGTCATGTAAACACGGTACAATTAGAGAAAATAGCACGATCTTTTAGCAAAACGGCAAAAAAAGGCTGATTTAGGCACTAGATCGTGGAAAAGGCATTATCTTGGTGAAAGCATCAAAAAAGGCATGAAAAGGCACATGGCATTTATGGCAAAATCCTGGCTCTAATTATAACCAAAAGAAAGGGGGTGGGAGGCGTGGATTGTGCTGGTGAACACACTTACACTAACATTGTGGAACAGAAGATTTTCTAGAGAGCTTGTTTTATAACCAAGAGTCCAGCAGATGTTGCTTACAACACCTACAAAGTTTCAGGGAATGACTGCAATATTCTGCAAACATTGCCATCAATAAAGATTGTACAAGCCTGCTCAGGCCTACTTTGGAAAGAGATTAAATATTACTTGTAAAATATGAAATACATTTGAACTAATAAGCAAAAAATTGCAGTGACCAGAGTAATTATTTAAATAATTGCTGTTAACTGGTAGGAGAGATGTGTGCTCTGAACCAGAGTTGGTGAGACATGGATTAAGTTATGTGTCCTTTGGCATATTAGTATTTATGCTGCAAATTGCTGAGTTGGTCAAAAATATAATTGATGAATCCTTAAAACTGAATGTCTTATAGTAAAACCTGCTGAGTACAGAACAATGAAGAAGCTGGGAAGGGGAGCAACTGTAAACTATAAATTTGTTAGGCAAGGTTATTACAAATAACAGTAAGGCGGATGAAACCAAAGCTGATCATTCATTCAAATTGCAGTACAGGGTTAAAGAATTGAATGCCCCCCTGCTATCCTAACTTCCTAATGTGTCCCTTCATTTAAAGTTATCTTGCCGATTTAATTAGCCCTGAAGTAAACCAGGATTTGTGCAACTACAGATAGAGACTTGTTATGGAATCTGAGAGCTTCACTGGGGAATTAGCATGAAATAAAGAAAATGGCTACCTGCCAGTTCGATGTCATGAGGTGCAGGCATTTATAGATTACCACATACATTGAATGATGGGGTACAGAACCAAAATCCTGCAGGGTCTTTTCATTCAGCTCCTCTACAAATGAGCTTCTGCAAAGAAGTTCTCCTCAGCTGCCTGAGGGCATTCCAATAGCAGTAGGGTGCTGCACTCCTGACAGCAGCCCTATTCTCCATATCAGTGTTAGCAATTATTCTGAGCCACTGATTCCAAACCTAAAGATGAGGTATTATGTAAGCAAAACCGTCAGTAAATGGCACCGACTAATTTAAAAAAAGAAAACAATGGAGTAGTGGCAAAGGAGATTCACAAGTGCAATCCACAAATCTAAAAAGGTTAACCGATCAAGATTGATGAAATGACAGGTTAATTTGTTTGTGTTTTTGGTTATTTAAAATCACATTTTAGCAGTATTTGAACAGGGCCTCTGGGAGAAGTAAGAAAGTAATTTTGTGTTTACCAAGAGGACAGATAGGCCATGGGTTGGAAGCTGTTTCCAGAGATTTGTGAGGCCGATAAAATGGAAAACAACTGGATGAATGAAACAAAACACAATATTCTGGAGGAACTCAGTGGGTCAGGCAGATGCTGTGGAGGAAATGGAAAGGTGGTGTTTCGGGCTGGAACCGTTTTTCGGACCGATTGTATTAGGGGGAGAATGCTGGAAAAGAGAGGTTGGGGCAAGACAAAGACTGGCATGAGATACTCTCCCCCTTCATACTATCTCTGACACCTTTCTCCCCTTTGTTGATTTCTCCATCTTCATGACAGGGGACAGACTATCGACCGACGTCTACAACATCATCGACTTCATCGGGGCTGCCTCCTGCACCTGAGTAGAATTCATTGTTTTCATTAACTTCACCATTACGTTTCACCCTGCTCTCAAATGTATCTGTATTATCTCTGACACCTCTGCCCCATTTCTTAATCTCTCCCTTTCCATCACAGGGGACAGACTATCGACTGACGCCTACTACAAACCTATCAACTCCCAGTTATCTGGACGACACAACCTCCCACCCTGTCTCTTGCAAAGACATTATCCTCTACTCTCAGTTTCTCCGTCGCCGCTGCATCTACTCCTAAGATGAAGCTTTACATTCTACGACATCTGAGATTTAGCAAATGTGAATTCCCCCCTGCTCTCATAGATGGGTCCCTCACCTGCATTTCCTGTGTTCCACAGTTCTGCTCTCACTCCCTCTTCCCCCCCAGACGGAACAAGAATAGAATCCTCACCTTTCACCCCACCAGCCTCTGCATCCAACACATCATCCTCGAATCATTTCAGTCACCACCAACATGATGGATGGCAGATAGATGGAGACAGTGACAAAGGACAGAAGTACAAAGAACATAAAAAGGTATCAGAACAGGAGAGAAAATGAGTGAAATGTAAAGCCAGAGGGGGGGGGATATGGGCAGAAAGGGAAGGGAGGAAGAGGACAAAGGAGAGATAAAAGGGAATGAGGGACTTTGGGCTGGAAGATTAGTGTACAAAGAAAGGAAAAGGAGCAGAGTGAATGCATGGGAAATAGTGGGAGAAATTAGTACAGACTGGGATGGGGGCACACAGGAAAGAGAGGCAGGGTATGAGGGTTGAAATCGGAGAATCCAACATTGAAATCGGAGAATTCAATGTTCATACCATTGGGCTGTAAACTCCCCAAGCAGATTATGTGCTTTACTGAATAGAAGATACTACAGTCTTCCTTGGGGAGAAGATACATTTCTTCTTTATAAAGGACAAAAAATTAGAACGTTTTAAAGAAACAAGACCGCAACATTCTGTAATATCCATTTCTTTCTCTAAGTGCGGGCTGAGGAGGATGAAGTAAAAGATAATGTGGCTAATCTCAATCTTGCACAAGCACCAAGACAAGTTCTTAATTAAAAATAGCAAGCTCCTCCTTGTTTTTGACATGCTTCCTTTTACCACCGCCTAAAACCTCACAGATAAGGGGTGAACATCTTATGGAGAGGGAATGGTCAGCTGGATGCTGAATGGCTACTAACTATAGCAAGAGCATATAGAACTGGGGCAACGATTCAAGATAAGGGGAACTAATTTTAACACAGGCAGTTGCGAGCTCTCTGTTCCAGAGGGCTGTGGGTGCTCGGTCAATGAATATGTTCAAAGCAGAAATCAATAGCTTTTTGATATTAGAGGAATCCAGGGACATGCTGATCAAATGGGATAGCTTGCTTTAAGTACATTGATTGGCCATGATCTTATTGAATGGCAGATTATGCTTGAGGAGATGTGGCCACCTCCTGTTATTTCTTTTGATCTTATACTTGTCTTACGTTATTTTAGAATTCATTTGCAACCTTCGCTGAGCAACATCTCTGCCTCGAAGTCACAGGATCTCAGTGAATATCCACCCAAAACACTTGAGCACAAAAATCTTTGCACAGTCAGCCACTTGCAGATGATTAAACCAAGACCACACAGCTCTCTTGAGTGAACACAGTAGATCTTGTGTCATCATCCAGCAGAATAGGGGAGTTATCTCCAGCACCCTGTCACTAACCCTCATTCAACATCACTAAAACACATCATCTGGCCATTATCACACTGGGAGTTTGCAGAGACAAATTGACTGGCATGTCAGATTCAGATTCAAATTCAGACTAGTTTATTGTCATCTACACCAGGGCGCAATGAAATTCCATGTTCACATGAAGCTCATAGCGTAAACAAAAAAGTATATATACGGTAATGATTAATATAACAATAAATAAATAAGTGCAAAACAGCAGAATGTACAAAGACTGTAATGCAAAAATTTTTTAAAGTACAATAATAAAATAACTAAATGAGGTAAAGTTAAGAATAAGAATATGAGGCAGTACCCCTGGGAAAGAGGTGTGAAAGAGCTGAATAGTTCATGGGCCTGCTAACAGAAGGGTAAAAGCTGTTCTTAAGTCGGAACATCCAGGATTTCAAGTTCCTATATAGAAACATAGAAAATAGGTGCTGGAGGAGGCCATTCGGCCCTTCGAGCCAGCACCGCCGTTCATTGTGATCATGGATGATCGTCCCCTATCAATAACCCGTGCCTGCCTTCTCCCCATATCCCTTGACTCCACTAGCCCCTAAAGCTCTATCTAACTCTCTCTTAAATCCATCCAGTGATTTGGCCTCCACTGCCCTCTGTGGCAGGGAATTCCATAAATTCACAACTCTCTGGGTGAAAAAGATTTTTCGCACCTCAGTCTTAAATGACCTCACCTTTATTCTAAGACTGTGGCCCCTGGTTCTGGACTCGCCTGACATTGGGAACATTTTTCCAGCATCTGCCACGAGAAGATAGAAGGGTGAGAAGGGAATGGCCAGGGTGGCGGGCATCCTTGACATTGTTTCAGGCCTACCTGATGCAATGGACAATGAAGATGAACTGGATGGGTTGAATTGACGGACTGGGCTGTGTTCACCACTCTCTGCAAGTTCAGGCGGTCAAGAGCATTGCTTTCCTGGTATCTTCCCGATTTTCACCCTGTAACTACCCTCATTATTGCTGCCCATCTGGCCGACAACAGTGGTATTATCGACCAACTCAACGATTGAGTTGGCACTGCACTTGGCCAGGATGAGTGCACAGGAAGTATTCCAGGGGAGGGGCACCAGTGTTGGGGGTTCTTAAAGGGTTGGACAGGCTAGATGCAGGAAGATTGTTCCCGATGTTGGGGAAGTCCAGAACAAGGGGTCACAGTTTAAGGATAAGGGGGAAATCTTTTAGGACTGAGATGAGAAAAACATTTTTCACACAGAGAGTGGTGAATCTCTGGAATTCTCTGCCACAGAAGGTAGTTGAGGCCAGTTCATTAGCTATATTTAAGAGGGAGTTAGATGTGGCCCTTGTGGCTAAAGGGATCAGGGGGTATGGAGAGAAGGCAGGTACGGGATACTGAGTTGGATGATCAGCCATGATCATATTGAATGGCGGTGCAGGCTCGAAGCACCTAGTCCTGCACCTATTTTCTATGTTTCTATGTTGAGGGTCAGGGTGGAGGAAATTTCATGACCAATTCTAACCAACTGTAGTGTCTTCTATACTTGATAAAGCACCTCATTTCAGAAGTAGGTCATTGGCTATAAGACAATAGTGACATCCTGAAAGAAATGTAAAAGGCACTATAAAATGCGTCTATCTTTCAAATGCGCAAATATTTATGAAGCACACTCTCCACGCTTTCCCCATTTATCCAATTCCCTTTTGAAGGCACACAAAAATGCTGGAGAAACTCAGCGGGTGCAGCAGCATCTATGGAGCGAAGGAAATAGGCAACGATACGGGCCTAAACCCGAAGGGTTTCGGCCCGTAACGTTGCCTATTTCCTTCGCTCCATAGATGCTGCTGCACCCGCTGAGTTTCTCCAGCATTTTTGTGTACCTTCGATTTTCCAGCATCTGCAGTTCCTTAAACTCTCTTTTGAAGGCTCTTGTTGAACCTACTTCCACCCCATTTCTACATTGTAGCAGCTTGCTGTTTAAATAAAATTATACATATCTCTAATCTTTCTTCAGAGAGTTAATTACAAAAATGCTTTAATTTATATAGTGGCTCATTATATCAGAGTGTCTCATAGGACTGTGCAGCATGAACTGCTTTTGAAGGACACTGCTGGTCATTCTGCATGACCAACATTGCAGCAAGGATGAATTGACTGGTTAATCAGTCATTTTAGCCGTATTAGTTTCGGAGAAATAGAATTTGAATGGTTACAAAAAAAATCAATGATACAACTTACAAATGTGTCCCTGAAAGGCAGGTCATCTGCACACTTCCAGATTTTGCCATGCTGAATAATCTAGATGCATCAGGGTAGGGAGAAAAATAATATTAAAGCCTATGTCATTTTACATTTTCAATGAGCTGGATGAGCGAGGCCATTCGGTTCACTGCCAGAGAAGGCAAGGAAAAACAACTCTCTTAACAACCCATGACAGTAGTGATGTGCAAAATCAACCAAGATATGCACCGTGAGTTAAGATTCCTCAGGATCTGCAGGTTGATTAATCTCGCTGCATAGTTTGCTTTATAGAAACTGCATCTTATCCTGAGCTTTCCATATATTTGTAAAACCTGTTGGATTTGCAGAGCAATCGACAATTAACTCCTCTCATTATGCCAAGGCTGGAAGTGCTTAATGAAAGCACTTCCTAAAAATGTGATTGGTGTTACTGCAATGCTAATCAGTTCATCACAAAATGAGAATCGAAACTGGTACCCTCGTCCCTGTATGAAGTAATCTCTACTTAAAGATTATAAAAGTTTCAAATGTTATGTTTTTTTAATTAATCTTTCTCTTGCTCTATCTCTTTCTATACCAAATTTAAATTGTCCTATTTTTCTATAGTTCCCTTTTTCTTTTGTTTCCTTTCCATTTTCCTCAGTTCTTAAATCTCAAATGTATCCTTTACTTTTCCTCAGTTGTTAAATCTCAATCTTAAATACAAGATGCAGCCTAACCAAAGTGTTGTAAAGCTGAAACATGATTCCATGACAATTAAATTCAATGCCCTGACCTATGATGGAAAGCATACCATACACCTTCTTAACTACACTATCTACTTGCTGCTACTTTCAGGAAGTTATGGTCTTGGACCTCATGATCCCTCTGTATATCAATGCTGCAAAATGTCTTGCCATTAATTGTGTACTTTCTTCTTACATTCAAACCCCCTACCTGAAACACCTAACACTTGCTCTGCCATTTGCCATTCCTCTAGCCATATATGTTACTGATCCATCTTCTATCTATACTATTACTAAAACTCTCATCTTGACCACTTCCGGTGTGCGTTGTAATTAAATTTGTGCAAAAACACTACCCTATATCGCTAGGATTTTTTTGCCACCTTACTCTCCGTCTCCTCTACTCCAAGACACCACGTTTTATTCTGATCGGTGAAATATGAGAAAAGTTGCGAAGGTATAAAAAAATCGTGAGATTAACAGATTGGTTTTCCCGCCTGTCAGTCACCATGAAGGTAACGCCCCTTCTGGCACCCGCTGGAGAATAAATCCCCGGAGGCGGGGCTGAGTAAAAACAAGCTAATTGATTGCGCAAAAGTGGAGTCGGGAAAGCTGCTGTGTTGAATTGGGAAAGCCGGTATGTGGAGTCGGGAAAGCCACTGTGTGGAGTTGGGAAAGCCGCTGTGTGGAGTCAGGAAAGCCACTGTTGGGAAAGCTGCTGTGTGGAGTCGGGAAAGCTGCTGTGTGGAGTCGGGAAAGCCGCTGTGTGGAGTCGGGAAAGCCACTGAGTTGGGAAAGCTGCTGTGTGGAGTCGGGAAAGCTCCTCATTCGCCTCTCTGAATAATGTGGGATAGATCCTATCAGGCCCTAGAGATCTATCCACCTATATGTTTTCAAGAGACCCTACGCCATCTCCTTCTTGATCTCAAACTGCCCTAGCATATTAATATACCATGCACTGATCTCCACACCCTTCTCCTTGGTGAATACAGATGCAAAGTACCCGTTTAGTGCCCCATCTACTTCCTCTAACTCCAAACATTACTTCCTTCCTTAATCCTCGAGTGGTCCAACCTTCTCCCCCGTTAACCTCCTTTTAAAAATATATGTATAAAAACCCCAGGGATTTTCTTTAATCTGACTTGTTAATAAGATTTCAGAGCTCCCTTTGGCCCGACCGTTCTGTCCTTGGCCATATCCATTGCCTGAGTGAGGCCACACGCAAACTGGAGGAACACAACCTCATATTCCGTTTGGGTCTTTCCCCTTCGACCGACATTCCTCCCTCTGTCTATATGTTTCACTCCTCTTCTCTTTTCATCTGACATCTTTTTTTCTTCTTGATATCTGTAAGCTTTGCCATTTATTCCACCCATCTGCTGATCAAACCTCCCCCCTTACCTTACTCCACCTGGACTATCCTCACACGTATCCACCTATCACTTGTGTAGGATGGAACTGCAGATGCTGGTTTAAACTGAAGATAGACACAAAATGATGGAGTAACTCAGCGGGACAGGCAGGATCTCTGGAGAGAAGGAATGGGTGAGCCCGCTGAGCTACTTCAGCATTTTGCGTCTATCTTCCACCTTCTCCTTTCCAGTTTGCTCCCCCTACTACAATTAGTCTGAAGAATGGTCCTGATCTGAAACATCACTCATCCATTTCCCTTCTGCATTTTGCGTTTTAAAGCTTATGGAGTTGTGAACATTAGGGCGGCACAGTGGCGTAGTGGTAGAGTTGCTGCCTTAAAGCGCCAGGGATCCGGGTTTGATCCTGACCACAAGTGCTGCCTGAATGGATTTTATACGTTCTCTCTGTGACTACATGGGTTTCCTCCAGGTGCTTTCGTTTCCTCCTACACGCCAAAGACATACAGTTTTGTAGGTTAATTGGCTTGAGTAAATTGTAACATTTATGTGCATAATGTTTTCTTTCCAACTTATTGCCATGGATTCTTAGAAAACCATGGTCAGAATCTCCAATTCAATTATATTTCAGTGAACTATCACAGTTAAGTGAACAGTTCTGCCGCTTGCTGGTGTTTTGCAGCAAGTCTCAAGCACAATGAAGGAACAGCACCATATTTCTTAACAAAGTCCATGATAGTTCTTACACCCATCTGCACCTCCTAAACTCCTCTTTTGTTCTTATACTTATCTCATCGCCTCCTAGCTCACTATTACCCCTTTCCCATTTCAGCTCTTCTACCTTCCATCCTATCACAGATTTCTATTTTGCTCCCCCTTTTCCCCGCTTACTTCCCCTCCTCCTGAAGCTTTAAAATGCATTTTACAACTTATTTGATCTGACAAATATCCAATTCCGAAGAAAGAGTTGTCAACCTAAAACACAGGCCACTCCGCAGATGCAGTCTGATCTGTTGAGTTTGTCCAGCTGTGCTTTGTTCAGATTTTCTGCATTTTTTTTAAAGTAAAATGCTTATTGTTCATCAATTGATCCTATGTAGCCCAACTCTACTGCAACAAATGTAAAAGTCAGCATCACATTATATAGGCTTTCCCTCAAGTACTAGGAACCTATTATTCTGTCATACAGTATTGATATCATTCCAATTGCTTTCATAGTGCATATCCTCCAAATTACTGGCATCTAGGAAACTAAAGAGAATGTAACAAAGAGACACTTAAGACAGCATTTGCACTTCTAGCACTGGTGCAAGCTAAGATTCTTGATCTTGTGTTTTTAAAATGAAAATAACTCTAGCTCTAAGTAGAAGAAATCATTTAAGATTTGTTTGACATACACTTAGGTAGTTTGCATTCTCCGACAGATGGTGTTAATAAAACAGTTTCCTTCTTTCCCCTGTTACACATTGAGCAGTGAAATTCTGAAATGGAGCTACACGAAAATCCATAGAGCCATAAGGTTATAAATGAATACTTCCAAATTTGTTTGGGCCAGCATTGCACCATGCAAATATGCTGAACTTCAGAGTGGTTTTAATAATTCAGACAGACATCTACAGCAGATGCATGAAAACCGTATAAACAATCCTATTATCAAAAAGCAAAAGCCCATTATCAAATGGGAATACTGAGAGGGCCTGTACATCTGGCTGCCCGCTGCGGCGACTGCGGAGGTTTATGGCCCTGACCACGGGGGAACAATGGTGGAGGACTGACTGTACTTTGTGCCTTCCGCCACAGTGAAGAATGCTGCGGTGGATGTTTGTGTTAAATTTTTATTGTGTGTTCTTTTTGATTGTACTGCTGCTGGCAAGTTCATTTCACTGCATTTTATTGTGTACGTGATGAATAAATCTGATTGATTGATTGATTGATTGTGTGCATGCATTGAACATGCCAGTGTCACAGAGTAAGCCAGACTTAACATGGCAATTGAAAATTGCAGCAGACAATGATCCATTCACCAGCCTGTACTTCAATCTAAACAGAAATATTGAGCAGACTCACTAACAGTTGTACAGTAGCCAGGCACTGTGCATACTTCCAAATCTGAGGCATGTCTGACACCTAGTGGCCACTAATTAGATGCTTAACACAAAGTGCTGGAGTAACTAAGGGATCAGGCAGCATCTGTGCAGGAAATGGATTGGGGACATCTTGGGTTGAGACCCTTCTTCAGGCAGTCCATCAAAACTGGTTACTCATTTGGAGAGCCATCCAGTTAATCCCACCTGACTCAACTGTTTTCCCATTCAGGTGTTTATCCAATATCATTTTGAAAGTGGCAATTTAATTTGTATTTATTGCTCTATCCATTCCCTATCCACTCGCTGCCTCTGAACAGGACTGAAGTGAAGCAGGCATCAGAGAGAAATTGTATGCAAGATAAAAATGCCCTCGCCAGATGACACTGAAACTCTGTACATGTTGACTGTGTTCTCCTCTTTGCAGATCTGCTACTTTTACAGGACATGGATGCAAAATTCATTTTCATCAGTTGGTGCCATTCCTGGGGTTGCAGTTGAACACAAAGTGCTAGAGTAAGTCAGCGGGTCAGGTAGCATCTGTAGAAGTGATGCAAGGAGCTGCAGATGCTGGAATCTTGCATAGAACACAAACTTTCAAACAAAGAGGTGTTACTCAAGTACTTTGTGTTCTGCACAAGATTCCAGCATCTGCAGTTCCTTGTGTCTCCTGGAGATGTGGTGGTACAATTCAAGTACCTGGTCGATCTGCTAGAACATGTTTCCATTACCCAAATTGGATATAACGTGCTTGACGAATTAGGGAACACTATCTGTACTATACAATTTCGATCAGGAACAAGCAAACCACTTAAAAGTTATTTTGGAAACTGACAAGCAGAAAAAAAGCTGTCATGAAAAACAAAAGGCTTGGGGGAAGAAAAATGTTTTCAAGTAACCCAACCCACCTCCCCAGACACCATTCTGAATCCATGGGTGGTATTGGAAATTATGCAATCTCTTCTATTAGAAAATGTGCAACTATATTCTATTAAGTAATTAAATGTATTGCCTTTAGCATGCTTTAAATTGCAGTAACAAAAATGAAACATATAGCTATTGAAAATATCTTTATTTTTGAAAATACTGCAGGAAAAAATAATTTTGTTACATGTCTAAAACGGTCTAGCCTCTAAACTGCTATCCTGCATTGACACAAGTGTTTTCATAATACTATTTTCTATAATATTATGTTTTTAGGTATGCAAATATCACATTATAGCAGCCCGTGAAGATTTTTTCCCAATACCACATTCAGTTTAATGTCCAGTCTCCCTGCTGTAATTGGGAATCATAAGAAGTACAGATGTTCGAAATCGGAAATAAAAACAGAAAATAATGGAAACACCTAAGCCAAGAAGAATTTGTGGACAGAGAAACAGTTAACATTTGCATCATTCCCAAACCCTGTAACCAAAAAACAAGATAGATTTATGTTACAAGATAGATTTAGGGTTGGAGGTTAAGGTTTACGGGTATGTATATCTGTGAGGGCAGATGCTGGGTTATCCAGGTGATTCCAATGATTCAAAACAGCTCTGTCATGCAATTCATGATTTTTACATATTCCTTTATTTGTCTTCTCTTTTCTCATCTATTCTCTAACCAGCCCTCATTCATCTATGAGTGCTAGATCGCCAGACTGCTCTCACCCCAACCACTGTTTAAACAGGGAGGAATCAGTCTCTCCTTGAGGTCGGACATGGCTGTCAACGTTCGGTGATCAGTTATTCCCTTTGTCAAATCATTTGCTACCGTCCCAGGGAGATGCTAAATGCATTTCGTTGTCTCTGTACTGTACACTGACAATGACAATTAAAATTGAATCTGAATCTGAATCTTTGAACTGTTTTTTCTTCAAATTTTCCAGTTTTGATGGAAGGTCCTCAACCTGAAATGTTCATTCCGTTTCACTTCCTGCAAATGCTTCCTGACCTGCTCATTGTTTTTTTTTTTTAGCATTCTCTGTTTCTATTTCACTCTCTTTCCAAACCCAGCATGAGGATATTACAGCAGGGTCTCAATCAGCTGGGCAAATGAGCTGAGAAATGGCTAATGGAGTTCTATGCAGATAAGCGCGAGGTGATGCATTTTGAGAATGGCAGGACATTCACAGTGAGTGGCAAAGCCCTGGGAAATGTGTATGAAGATGCTGGTTTAAACCGAAGATAGATACAAAATGCTGGAGTAACTCAGCGGGAAGTGTAAGATGTGAAGACAGAACAAAGGGAATGGAGATTAACTTCTCCCAGCTAACAATGATCTATTCTACATTTTCCTTGATCTCCATTCACTTTGCCCTGTTTTCACAACTTACACTTCCTTATCTATGTATCTCTCTCTCCCCTGACATCAGTCTGCAGAAAGTTCTTGACCCAAAACGTCACCCATTCCTTCTCTCCAGAGATGCTGTCTGTCCCGCTGAGTTACTCCAGCATTTTGTTTCTAAGCCCTGGGAAATGTTGTAGAACAGAGGGATCTAGAAATATAGGTACATTGGAACCTGATAGTGGTGTCATAGGGTAGATAGGATGGTGAAGTACGTTGACCTTCATCAGTCAGGGCATTGAGTATAAAAGGTAGACAAAAGTGCTGGAGAAACTCAGCGGGTGAGACAGCATCTATGGAGCGAAGGAAATAGGCAACGTTTCGGGCTGAAACCCTCCCTCAGACTGATGAAAGGATTTCGGCCCGAAACGCTGCCTATTTCCTTCGCTCTATAGATGCTGCCTCACCCGCTGACTTTCTTCAGCATTTTTGTCTACCTTCGATTTTACAGCATCTGCAGTTCCTTCTTAAACACATTGAGTATAAAAGTTGAGACATTATGTTACAGTTGTACAATACATTGGTGAGGCCATACGTGGAGTACTCTGTTCGGTTTTAGTCGCCCTGCCTTGGGAAGGATGTTTATAACCTGGAAAGAGTGCACAGAAGATTTACAAGGATATTTTCTAGGGGGGCACGGTGGCACAGTGTCACCGCACCAGAGTTGCTGCTTTATAGGGCCAGAGACCCAGGTTCGATCTTGATAACGGGTGCTGTCAGTACGTTGTCCCCATGACCAGGTGGCCCACGCCGACCAGCGATACCCGTACCCTAGCACTATCCTACACAAAGGGGACAATTTATAATTTTTACAAAAGCCAATTAACCTACGAACCTGTACATCTTTGGAATGTGGGAGGAAACTAGAGCTTCCAGAGAAAACAAACGTGTCACAGGGAGAATGAACAAACTCCATACAGATAGCAAATGTAGTCAGGATCGAACACGGGTCTCTGGAGCTGTAAGGCAGCACCTCTACTGCTGTGCCACAGTGCCTACCTTAGTTCTAAACTGCTATACAAAAAAATGCCACGCTCATGATTGAGGAGCTTAAATAACGTTATTTAAAAGAGCTTGGTCATCTTCCAAACACAACAAAGGAGTGGTTGAGGCAAATAACAGAGATGAACTTAAAGTGAAGCTGGATAAACCCGAGAGAGAAAAGAATCGGTATATCGGAAGAACCCAATTTCGACTGAGTTCTCTTCCTAACTTGAACTGTTGGTACATTACAAATGAGCAAAAACTGTACGTGGGAGAATATCACAGAAATAGCTGCGACAGGCGGGTGAACAGGCATGGGGAAAAGCAGCCGCCAGCCGGCCTCACTTACCCAGTGAGTGAGCAAGCAAGTCTGCTCAATGCTACCAGTTTTGCTCAGATCGTGGCGGATGATGACGGGGGGGGTGGAGATGGCGGGTGAAGGTGGGTGGGGGGGGGGTGAAGGAATTGGGAGATAGAATTGGCCGGTTCCCACCCGTCAAATGCTGGCAGCCCTGCAGCAGCTAGTAAGTCCATCCACATCCATCACTCCCTAATGCTCATTTGTATGTACTGGGTGTCCATCTGTTGGGTGTTTGTAACCCAGGAGGTTGTAATCCAGTCTGCTGATAACATTAAATGAAAAAGGAAGGGAGGAAGCTTTCATGGAGAATGATAGTTTTGGCTCACGAGAGAATGAAGTATATTGTGATGTCAGAAAAAGCGCCTAGATTTAAAAAAACAATTCAAATTTACAAAATACTTAACCGCATTGATGTATAGAGGGTCTTAGTCCATTGCTCCCTGATAGTGGCACTATAAGTTGATAGAGTGGTAAAGAAGACATATGGTATGCTTGCCTTCACAGGTTGGGGCAGTGAATATAAGAACCAGGAAGCCAACTTGCTTATTTATATTGTAAATTGTGTGACTATTATATTTTTTACTTGATCGCTAATCTCACTACCTCCCTTCACATTAGAATTAATGATGAAATAAAATATCCTTCCACACTTTATATTGCTTTAATCAAGTATGAGCTCTTGCCTAGCAAGTGAAGTAACTCAAGATGCTGAGAGTCCTAAATTCCAGGCGTGAAGAATTGGGTTCACATCAGCTGCTTGCCGGCATGACACACTTGTTTAAATTGGACAGCCTTCCCACTTTGCAGGTGTGAGCATAGATGGAATGTGACACAGAAGCAAAATGATCTATCCCAGGGGGTCAATGGGCAGGGATGAGGCGGACTGACCTCATAACATCAATATTCATCACAGTCAAAACGAAGTGACTGGAAACTGCTTTGGTAAAATTCAACTCATTGATGCATAAAACATTGATGCTAATTTTACATGAAGTTCTGTGCATCAATGAGTTGATAATTCATTGATAATTCAAAGAGTAGATAAAGGACGGAAGACATATTACACGAGTCCCCCCCGGAGGACCAGGTAGCATTCTTGCCCAAGTCAGAACAACTTGGATTTATTTAGTACCTTGTGTAACCTCGAATTGTTTAGGAATTGTAGTCACTGTTGGAATGCAGGTAAAATCAGCATCCAATTTGGTCCCAGCAAGCTCCTGTAAACCATGGTTAAAATCTGTGCAATTGGTTCTATTTTTCAATGGAAGTTGCAATCCGAAAGTGGCGGCGCTGCCCAAGCTCGCCTGCAGTCCGTCTGTCTTTCCATATTTTGCTTTATTTTTGTCTTGTTAGATGTATGTTTTAGTCTATTTTTAGTTGTGTATATGTGGGGGTTAGGGGAAACGTTTTTTTAATCTCAACAGGGATGCAACCTTTTCCTTGTCGTATCTCCGTCTCCGTCCGCACCGAGGCCTAATATCCTGGAGCTGGCAGCCTCCAACTGGAATCGACCTTGGGGGCTCCGGTGGCAGAGCCTGTGGACTCACCTTCGCGGAGCTGGCTGACTTCGGAGGCTGTGGTGGCGCTGTAGCTGAGACCCGATTTCGGAGCTTCGGAGGCTTTGGCCGCGAGCCCTGTGGGCGGTAACATCGGGAGCATGCAGGTCCCTGGTTGGCGACCGATTTTCGGGAGCTCACGCAACAGCAGCTCCGTTCGCCTTGAATCGCGGATTTTGAATCGGCCCGTTCGCGGAGCTTAAAATCGGCCGCGGGATTTACCATCACCCAGCGGGGGCTTAAACATCGAGAGCTTCGATCGCCACGACGCAGTGGGAGAACAAGCAAGGAAGAGATAAGATATTTTGTCTTCCATCACAGATGGAGGTCCCTGGAGATTTACTGTGATGGATATTTGTGTTAAATTGTGTTCATTGTGTGTTTTGTTCCTTTTTTCTGTCATGACTGCACGGTACGAAATTTTGTTCAAACTTGTTTGAATAGCAATAAAGGAAATTCAATTCAATTCAACATAATTACAGGAGCCAGGTATAACCCACAGTTCATGCATGCGCTCAAGTTGAGCAGTCAAGTCTAAAGACCATTTAATTTATAAAGAGCAATCTAGTTTTAGTAATATTGAGCATGGTTGTCCACTATGTTGGGAGAACTTCATTGCCTTTCCTCTCGCAGTGCCAAGAGATCCCTTTAATACTTTCCGGAAGTGGCGACACCTTGCGGCAGCGGCCTCTGCAGTTCGTCTGTCTTTTTTTTTTTCTTTTTGTACTGTTAGTGCATGTTTTTGGTTGTAGTTTATATATTATTTTTAGTTGTGTATATGTGGGGGATGGGGGAAACTTTTAAATCTCTTCCCTGTATGGGGGACCCGACCTTTTCCCTGTCGGGTCTCCGTTGTCGTTGGGGCCTAGCACCGTGGAGCGGCCTTCAACCGGAACGACCTGGGAGCGCCAGTCGCGGATGCTGCAGACTCACCATCGGCTTCGGAGCGCGGAGAACTGTAGTGGCGCGCGGCTGCTACCCGACTTCAGAGCTTCGGAGGCTCCAGCCGCAGGTCCGGTGGACGGTAACATCGGGAGCACGCGGGTCCCTGGTGGGAGACCGCTTTTCGGAGCACCCGCAACGGCAACTTCTCCCGCCCGAATTGCGGGGTTGAAGGTGACCAGGAGCAGGGCCTTACATCGCCCGGCGCGGCTTTAACGCCCAGGGGACTTGCCATCGCTCGCCCGCCGGGGGCTCCAACATTGGGACCCGGAGCAGGGCCTACTATCGCCCGGCGCGGCACTTAACGGCCGCGGGACTTACCATCGCCCGCTGGGGGCTTTAACATCGGGAGAAGAATAAAAGAACAGGGGAAAGACAAGACTTTGCCTTCCATCACAGTGAAGATGTGTTTGGAGATTCACTGTGAAGGATGTTTATGTAAATTGTGTTAATTGTGTGTCTTGGATTTTTTTCTTGTTTGTATGACTGCAGAAACGTAATTTTGTTTGAACTTAGGTTCAAATGACAATAAACGTTATTCTAATTCTAATTCTAATAATGTCTCTCTAGAAGACACAAAGAACAGCATAACACATTTGCTAGAAGTTAAAAATCGTAAGAAAATAAAACAAAAAGTAGCAGGAATAGGCCACTCAATCCCTTCCCCTTACTTTGAAGTTATAATAAGATTATGGCTGAACTTTCACCTCAGAGCCACACTTTCCTACACAACCCATTAATTCTCACTTCCCTTAATATCTAGAAGGCGAGTGATCTGTGCCTTAAATCTACCCAGTGACTAACATTTCACAGAACTCTTGGCCATAATTTTTGAAAAAAATCACTACCCTGTGAGTGAAGAAATCTCTTACCTTTTCTGAATGACCCAGCCATTATTTTGAGACTGTGACCTCTGGCTATGGATACCTGGTCAGTCAAATATCATTCCTGAAGGCCCTTTTAAGCCCATCAGAATTCTGTATATTTCAACAAGATCATTCCTCGTAATTCCAAACTCTGGATAGTTTGTGCTCTCTCTACCAAAGGAGACATTAAAAGGAGGAAGCGCTAAATTTATAAGTAGTCACAGATTATTGACAAAAGTTACCCATTAAAAGTCCACGAGGCACAGATGACTGAAGTTGACCTTTCTGCTGTATTTGTGCATTGTGTTGCACATTAACCCATAACGAGGCAGATTTAGCTAGATCAGGGCACTAACCAGAATTCCCCCCACTCCCCCGCACCGTTCCACGTCCATAAGGCTTATCACACAGGACCTCCACAACCTCGAGGTCAGCAGTGTAGCCAAGATGGTGATCGTGTCTCAGGTGGAAAGTAGAGAGTCAAGTCAAGTCAAGTCACATTTATTTATATAGCACATTTAAAAAACAACTCTCATTGGCCAAAGTGCTTTACATTTGTTATAAGAATAATATAAACAAACAAACTACATACATATATACATATAGCCCTCGCTCAGTGGACGTCAGGAAAGGCTTGGGAGTATTGATAAGTTTTTAGTCTTGACTTAAAGGAGTCGATGGAGGGGGCAGTTCTGATGGGAAGGGGGATGCTGTTCCACAGTCTAGGAGCTGCAACCGCTGGACCGCGGGATATTCAGCAGCCGATCAAGTCGGCCGATCTGAGAGGTTACTGACCGTAGTCAGCAAAGATGCGGGCAAGGTCTACCAGCTGTGAAACCTGAAAGTTTTACAATTACTTTGTCCTTGAGACATTTCAAGATTCTTAAAATTTAAGTAAACATATTCTAACCATCCTAAATTTGTCCTACCCTTGTTTCTAATTCATTCAAAGTCACATTATTTTGCAATACAGTTGAAAAAGCGGTAAAGAAAGATATTTAGTTGATGTTTTCAGTGTCCTGCACGCTCCTATTTTCTCGGAAGACAAAGTGATGCGAATCCGAATATAATATAATCTTTTCCCTTTCACAGTGCCATGAGATCCCTTTAATAATGTCTCTTTAATAATTCTCTCTCTAGAAAATACAAATAACAGGATAACACATTTGCTAGAATATAAAATAGAATAAAAAACAGGGATGGAATGCTGAGGCTTTATCGGGCACTGGTTAGACCGCATTTGGAGTATTGTGAGCAGTTTTCGACCCCATATTTGAGGAAGGATGTGCTGGCGTTGGTGAGTTCAGAGAAGGCTTACGACAATGTTCCCTGTGATGGCTCGATAAACCTATGATGAGAATTTGATGGTACTGGGCCTGAAGGCAATGTTACGGTGGTTATGGGAGATTTCAACATGCAGGTAGACTGGGAAAATCAGGTTGGTACTGGACACCAAGAAAGGGAATTTGTAGAGTGCCTCCGAGATGGATTCTTAGAGCAGCTTGTACTGGAGCCTACCAGGGAAAAGGCAATTCTGGATTTAGTAATGAACCGGATTTGATAAGGGGACTCGAGGTAAAGGAACCACTAGCAACCACAATGTGAGAAGTTTTAATCTGTAATTTGAGAGGGAGAAGGTGAAATCGGATGTGTCGATATTGAAGCTGAGCAAAGTGGACTACAGAGGCATGAGGGAAGAGCTGGCCAAAGTTGACTGGAAAGGGACCATAGCAGGGATGACGGTAGAACAGCAATGGCAGTAATTTCTGGGAATAACTTGGCAGATGCTGGATAATTTCATTACAAATCGGAAGAAAGTTTCTAGCGGGAGAAAGAGGTGACCATGGCTGACAAAGGAAGTCAAGGACAGTATAAAACTAAAAGAGAAGGCATATAACATTGCAAAGATTAGTGGGAAGCCAGAGGATTGGGAAGCTTTTAAAGAACAGAAGCCAATACGGGGAGAAAATATGAAGGTAAGCTAGCTAATAATATAAAAGAGGATAGCAAGAATTTCTTCAGTTATATAAAGAGTAAGAAAGAGGCAAGAGTGGACGCTGGACCGCTGGAAAATGATGCAGGAGAAGGGATAATGGGGAATAAAGAAATGGCAGAGGAGTTGAATAACTTTTTTGCATCAGTCTTCACAGTGGAAGACACCAGCAACGTGCCTGGAATTCAAGAGAGTCAGGGAGTGGTGGTTAGTGGAGCGGCTATTACTAGAGAGAAGGTGCTTGTGAAGCAGAAAGGGCTTGTGAAACTGCACCCTAGAGTTCTGAATGAGGTGGCTTTAGAGATTGTGGAGGCATTGACATTGATATTTCAAGAATCACGAGAGTCGAGTGGTTCCAGATGATTGGAAAATTGCCAATATTACCCCACTTTACAAGAAGGGAGCAAAGCAGAATAGTGGGAACTATTGGTCTGACTTCGGTGGTTGTTAAGATTTTAGTCCATTATAAAGGATGAGGTTACAGAGTACTTAGAAGTTCACGATAAAATAGGCCAAAGTCTGCATGACTTTGTGAAGGGGAGGTCTTGCCTGACAAATTTGTCAGTAAATAGCAGGACAAACAAAGGAGAATCAGTAGATGTTGTTTACCTAGATCTTCAGAAAACTTTTGATAAGGTGCCACACAGGAGGCTGCTAAGGAGAGCCGATGGTATCAAAGGGCAGATACTAGAATGGATAGCAGGTTGGTTGGCTGGCAGAAGGCAAAGAGCGGCAATAAAGGGGGCTTTTTCTGGTTGGCTGCCAGTGATTAGTAGAGTTCCACACGGCTCGGTACTGGGTCTGCTGCTCTTCACGATGTATATTAATGATTTGGATTTGGATGAGGGGATTGAAGTCTTGTGGCCAAGTTTGTGGATGATACGAAAGTAGGTGGAGGGGCAAGTAGTGTAGAGAAAGCAGGGACTCTGCAGAAGGACTTGGACAGGTTGGGGAGTAGGCAGAGAAATGGCAGATGCAATATAGTGTAGCAAAGTGTGGAGTCATGCATTTGGGTGGTAGGAATAAAGGCGTAGACTATTTTCTAAATGGGGAGAGAATCCCAAAATTGGAGGTGCAAAGGGACTTGGGAGTGCTGGTGCAGGATTCCCAAAAGGTTAATCTGCGAGTCGAATCAGTAGTAAACAAATTAGATTTCTTTCAAGAGGGCTTGTATGCAAAAACAGCGATGTAATGCTGAGAAAATGTGTAGGGAAGAACTGCAGATTCTGGTTTAATGCTGCTTTAATGGAGATGCTGCCTGTCCCGCTGAGTTACACCAGTATTTTGTGTCTACCTTTGATGTAATGCTGAGGCTCTATAAGGCATTTGGAATATTGTGAGCAATTTTGGACATCATATCTGCGGAAGGATGTGCTGGCTCTGGAGAGGGTCCAGAGGAGGTTTACAAGAATGATCCCAAGAATGAGTAAGTTAACATATGATGAGCGTTTGACGGCAACTGGGCCTCAATGAGGTGGGACCTCATTGAAACGTATAGAATTGTGAAAGGTTTGGCTAGAGTGGACGTGGAGAGGATATTTCCACTAGTAGGAGAGTAAAAGACGTTCTGTTAAGAAGGAGATGAGGAGGAATATATTTAGTCAGAGGTTGGTGAACTTGTTAATTTCTTTGCCACAGAAGGCTGTGGAGGCCAAGTCAGTGGATATTTTTAAGGTAGTGATCGATACTTGATTAGTACGGGTGTCAGTTATGGGGAGAAGGCTGGAAAATTGGGTTAGAAGGTATAAACAATGGGCCAAATGGCCTAATTCTGCTCCTACCGCATGATCATATAAATGGTGCTGAAATTTAGAAGGAAGAGGGGGATCTCATTGAATCTTACTGAATAACGAAAGGTTGGGCTAGAGTGGATGTGGAGAGGGTGTTTGCACTAGTGGGACAGTCTTGAACCAGAGGGCATAGCCTCAGAATAAAATTCTGCTCCTATGAGCTATGAATTAATCAGCAGTATGTCACCTAAACAAAGGTATTGTCAGTTTGCATACACAAACTGACAATAAAATACAGTAAGGTAAAACGGCCGGACAAAACATAAGTAAATACAAACTTCAAAATATTTTCTAGTTAGTTTCAAAGTGAGTTTTAGCAAATTGATATAAAGTCATAAAGTTATGCAGCATGGAAATAGGCCCTTCAGCCCAACTCATCCATGCTGACTATGATGCCCAGAGCATTGGCAAAAGCGCTTCTTTGCATGTACTGCCCCGGCTGCTAAAGCTGTGATTTAAAATTTATGTTAAAGCATCTATTCATATAGCAAAACATTTTAATTTTCAATCATGGCAAAATTACCCACTAACAGAACTCACACCACTGGGTCAGAAAGTAGTGCTGCGGACCTGGAGCTGGCATCCAGCTTTCAGTGGTACTGAGTGGAGGTATTGGTATTGGTAGATCCTCTTGGGCCAACACGCAAAGAATTGCATCACTTCAACGCCATCTTACTTCCAGGCCAGAGGTGCTACATTGAATCAATGTTCACACCTGTGGACACAATGGATTCCTAGCTCTTGTTTTGTTGCTACCTACATTATACCAGCAGGTACACGACAGAATGTATGCTGTCTGTCTTTTGACAGCTTCTTAAATTTTTTCATACCATCTTAAATAATGTTCTGAAATGTTTGTTTTTCTAGCACCATCTATTACAAAAGTTATCTAAAGTGTTTAGGAAGGAACTGCAGTTGCTGGTTATACCAAAGATAGACACAAACTGCTGGAGTGTCTATTCAGGAGTCATGTGTGGATGACTGTCCGCAGAAGACTTCATAAACAAAAATACAGAGACTACACTGCAAGATGCAAACCACTGGTTTGCTGCAAAAATAGGATGGCCAGGTTACAGTTTGCCAAGAAGTACTTAAAAGAGCAACTACAGTTCTGGAAAAATTAATTCTGAATTGTATAGACACATCCCATCTGCTCAAGTTCAAACAAATGCCTCAAAACTCATTGGCCGCCAGTTCATTCTACAGCAAGACAATGATCCCAAACATACTGCTAAAGGGCCTGTCCCACGATGCGAGTTCACCCAAGAGCTTTCTACGAGTTAAAAAAAAAATCAAACTCGTGGTAAGTACATAGAATGTACGTAGCGGGTACGTCGGAGCTCGTGGATGTCTCTTAGCGGGAAACGCGGAAACGCTAAGTTTTTTCAACTGTGATGAGGTACCACGAGTTTGATTTTTTTTTCTCGCATTGTGGGACAGGCCCTTAAAGCAACAAATGAGTTTTCCAAAGCTAAAACATGGTGAATTCTTGAGTGACCAAGTCACTCACCCAATCTGAACCCAATTGAGCATGCCTTTTATATGCTGGAGCGAAAACTGAAGGGTTCCAAAAACAAGTATAAGCTAAAGATGGCTGCAATACAGGCCTGGCAGAGCATCACCAGAGAAGACACCCAGTAGCTGGTGATGTCCATGAATTGCAGACTTCAAGCAGTTATTGCATGCAAAGGATAGGCAACAAAATACTAAACATGAATTAGGGAACACTGTTTTGTGCAGTTAACAAACTGCATATAACATATTTTAGATTGATAACTAGGGAGCCACTTAAGCGATGCTTTGAAAATTAACAACCAGAAAAAAAGTCTTGAGAAAAAAAATGTTGCTGCCATGTAACCTCCCCACAGAAATCATACACGGTGATCTCTTCAGAGCACAGGCTGTCAGTTTTAAGTGGGTGGCCACTGAAATTAACAAACAATCACTTCTATTGACAATTGTGCAATTATACTCTATTAAATAATGTAACATAAAGCCTTTAGCATTTTCAGCTTGCAGTAAGTAAAATATATTTATAGCTATTAAAGTAAAAAATAACTTTGTTCGTATCACAAAACTTTGTTAAACACTCACGCTGTTAACCCTCTTTTCCCTATTGGGACATTTGTTTTAATAATGTGATTTTCTATGATTCAAGGTTACTTGGGAATGCAAACAACTGTTTTATAGCAGAACTACCTGTACTTTGGTCAAACTATAGCACAACCACAAAAAATCTAATTCAACTTAACTGAGGCAGGAGGATGATATGCAGGCATTGGGGATAATGCAGGGAAGAATCATAGGATTGATCTCCTTTGTCAGAGGTTATGGAGGAGACCCTGGAGAAACCTGGGCTTTGGACCATTAGAGATGGCTGAAGTGGTTTTATGATATAAATAACAGCTAACATTCCAGAGAGTGGTTAATGTGGAACATAAGTGACCATGCAAAGGCAGAGGTAGATTCAAATTAATGAAAAGTAAATATCAGACTCACATTGGAAGTTTCTTAATAATCAAAACATGAAAAGGACCAGGAAAGCTAAATCCTTGGAATTTATTGGATGATGGCCCCATAGCAGAAGCGTCCACGTCGCGGGGCTGGAAACTGGAAGTATCCTGAGCTAATTCTGCTACCACCATCATCTATTGTAACAAGTGATGGCTCCCACTGATTGTCGCCGGAAACTTGCGTCCTTTTCAGGATGGACGATGACTGCGATGTCAACTTTGTAACAAGATGGACTTGAAAGAAGATTGGATGATACCTCAATATTTATTGCATGGACAAATTAATATGCTATAGTTGGTCTTTCGTTATTTGTATGGATACAGTATGGGTACAGTACGGAATTTGTATATTCTCCCCGTGGCCTGCGTGAGTTTTCTCCGGGTGCTCTGGTTTCCTCCCACACTCAAAAGACGTACAGGTTGGTTGGCTAATTGGCTTGGTAAAATAGTAAATTATCCCTAGTTTGTTTAGGATATTGTTAGCGTGCGCGGATCGCTGGTCGGTGCAGACTCGGTGGGACGAAGGACGCGTTGTTTCTCTAAAGTAAAAAGTAGAATAATGATTGGGGCTGAACTAATTGTCATTACATTGAATACATACTTGGACTACAGATGCAGACACAAGTCCAAATCTAATCACTGCAGCAGAAGAATTTAATTTTAGTTAATTAAAATTGAAATATCAAGCAAACATCAGTGACGGTGACAGGATTGTTGTAAAAATCCATCTAGCTCACTGATGTCCTTCAGGGAAAGAAATGTGCTGTCTGGGATAAATATGTCTTCTGATCCACCAATAAAGTTGATTCTTAATTGCCCTCTGAGAACCTTATTTATGTGATTCAGATACCTCTCATTCCAATTTCTGCCTTTATAATCCACATCACAGGGAGCACACGAAGACACACTGAAGTGACCAGTACTGCAAAGGCTTTCTTTTACAATCTGTCAATTTCTCCTCACAAAGCCTCATTTTTCTTAAAATGTATGACAGTGAACACATTACAAAAGATATTTTTGGATCAAGGTGCAAGATGTAATTCAATGTTTAAGATCCACAGAATCTTAAGATTGAATTTCAAATATTTTATTTGCTTTTCCGCCTGCTCTCTGGATTAGTTATCTTTTAGGCCAGGTATAAGTTAGTTAGAAGGGCAAAGCCTTTTATGATTTGGACTTTCTCCGAGCAAAGTGAGTTTTTTTCTTCCTCACCAATTGCTCTTTTGAACTAACTGAAAGAATGCCATACATCTTGCACAATTTCTCCTCTTAGACAATTCCCTGGAATTGAGGACCAATTTCCTTTACTCCGGTTCTGTAAGCTCAGAGATAACGGATCAGGACTGTGGAAATCTCTAGCACAGATGGGGCAGGAAGTGGCCGATGGGATGGGATGGGATGGGCTGGTAAACAAGCTCCTTCTGCCACTTGCTCCTGGCATATAGAGATAAGGTTTTCAGATCCCAAATACTCCATCTATACTTTGACAGGGATTCCCAGGAGGCAGGAGAAGTTGCATTTTTTTCCAAGAGTCTTTGAGCAGGTTCTTGAATCGTTCCGTTTGTCCATCTGATGATCTTTTCCCATGATGGAGCTTGAGATGGATGGCCTGTCTTAGGGAGACTAGACCGGGGACTTATTTCACCAAAGACAGCCTGAACTTAATCCAAACCCAAGTCCTTATTATTTTTCCCCCAACTTGACACTAGACACTCACATGTTGGTCAACTACATTCTATGGTTACACAGATGGCTGGACCCAATAAAAACACAATTGGTTCACAACTTCATTGATTGTATAGATGTGCTAGATAGTCATTTATGCAGGGTAAATTGTACATCACAAATTGGATAGTTATATGGATGGGAAGGGAATGGAGGGTTATGGTGTGAGCGCAGGTATATGGGACTAGGGGAGATTATGTGTTCGGCACGGACTAGAAGGGTTGAGATGGCCTGTTTCCGTGCTGTAATTGTTATATGGTTATATGTTATATGGTTATATGGGTAGGAATGTCAAATACCAGCTGGCATAGGTTGAAGACGAGAAGGGAAAAGTTTTGAGGAATTGAGTGGAGCATGTTTTTTTTTTTAATACTCACAGAGAGCGGGGGATGCCTAGAATGCACTGCAAGTGAAAGTAGTGGAAACAGATACCATCGCAGTGTTGAGGCATTTTGGCAGACACGTGAACATCTGGGAATCGAGGGATATGGATCATGTGCAAGAAGATAGGGGTTAGTTCATGGTTGGCACAGACATTCTGAGCCAAAGGACATATTACTGTGCTGTGTTCTATGCAGTCACGTGCTGTCAGAGCTGGGTGCAGTAGCCAGACTCCCATCACATCACAGATTTTAATTTTCCTCTTCTGCCTGCTATATTAAGCACCTCCGCTCTACCTTCTTCGTAAACACTCCTTAAAATCCCCCTCCCTCGTTGACGAAGCTTTTGGGTACCTTTCCAAACATCTCCTCATGTGGTTTTTTGGTACATATCCTTAAGATCTTGAAATGTTTAACAAAAACAGACAAACAAAAAAACAAAAACTCAGCCAGTCACAGGTAGATAGGGTAATCGAGAAGGGATTTGGTACATTAACCTTCATTGGTCAACAAATTGAGCATGGATGTTGGGACGTTACGTTACAGTTGTCATTGGTGAGGCCATATTTGCAGTACTGTGTTCAGTTTTGGTCGCCTGGCTATGGGAAGGATGTCATTAAGCTGGAAAGAGTACAGAGGAGATTTACGAGAATGTTGAGGGGGGATCTTATAGAAACTTACAAAATTCTTAAGGGGTTGGACAGGCTAGATACAGGAAGATTGTTCCCGATGTTGGGGAAGTCCAGAACAAGGGGTCACAGTTTAAGGATAAGGGGGAAATCTTTTAGGACTGAGATGAGAAAAACATTTTTCAACACAGAGAGTGGTGAATCTCTGGAATTCTCTGCCACAGAAGGTAGTTGAGGCCAGTTCATTGGCTATATTTAAGAGGGAGTTAAATGTGGCCCTTGTGGCTAAAGGGATCAGGGGGTATGGAGAGAAGGCAGGTACAGGATACTGAGTTGGATGATCAGCCATGATCATATTGAATGGCGGTGCAGGCTCGAAGGGCCGAATGGCCTACTCCTGCACTTATTTTCTATGTTTCTATGTTCCCAGGACTCAAGGGCCTGAGCTATAGGGAGAGGTTAGGCAGGCTTGGACATATTTCCTATGAGCTCAGGAGGCTGAGGGGGTGATCTTATAGAGGTATATAAAATAATGAGGGGAATAGGTAGGGCAAATGCAGTTCTTTATCTGGCATGGGTGAATCAAAAGCTTGAGGACATCTGCTGTATGATAAACTAATTCATGTTAAGCCAGAAATGATTGCAATATTTTAATAAATGAATAGGGTTAAAAAGATTTAGAAAACATTTGAAACTTCAAGCAACAACACATGTTACAAGTTTTTTTTGCAACTTTGGAAGTGCCCGTCAAAATGTAAATGTTGAAGATTTTGCCCTCTTAATATTGATTAAGTCTGCAGCACCTTGGATAGCTTTGTAATGGATGGTGCTAAACAATTAACAAGATTTCAGTCCTTGTCAATCTGATGTTCCGCTGAACAGTTAAAAAAATGCAAAGCAGAGTTTATTGCTGGTACAGGAGCAATTAGGAAAGAAAATATTGGCATTGCCCTTTATTGCACAAAGGTTTCAGTACGTACAATATACCAGTGTCATTTGGTGCTAAATTTCAGAGCACAGATTTGTTACAGTCCTCTTCATTTGCCATTATGAGAAAGCACAAGTACGTAGCCCACTATCTTTAAAAAATATATATCTGCTTTGGGCTGTGTATTGCACACTACATTGGTAATATGGAAATAATGTTTGTCCTTCCACTCTGGTCTTCTGGGTGAATCCCTGCCCTTCATTGCCCCACGGACAGGTGTGCAGAGCTGGTATAGGGACTAGAGGGAGCAATGTAGCCACTCAGAGCTATGATGTGGGGCTCATCGCAGCATTCTGGGCAGTTAATGGGGTGTCTGCCATGTAATAACAGCCAGCTGAATTGGAATGCTAGCTGCTCGTTCCTCATCTCTGTTTGCACAGCTAACCCCTTCTCTATGGTAACAAATTCAACAGCAGCCACTTGCAATCATTAATCTAAATCTTACAGCAAATTTGATATCTACACATGCACAATTAAAATGCAGAAATTCAGAAGTAACTGTTAGTGAAACAAGGTGTAAAGTTCTGCAAAGTGTACTACTGCAACCTTGGCTGGGACAATTAACACAGAATCACTGATTAGATGGAATACCACCTTCTGTGAAAAATTACTCAAAATATCACAACCTTAAATGAAAGCTAACAGATTTTTAAGCAACATACTAAACCGTAATTACTGCTGAAGAACCTATCCTGTTGTGAAATACTATTTTTTACACAAGGAGTCAAAATATCAGAGTAAATACTCCAACCTACCCCTAGATTGTATATCCTAATCATTATTTTGCTCTCTATAAACATTAAAAGGTTTATTTATAACTTGGAGACGTTTATTTGCTGGTTTACTGCTTTACAGTATACTTCAAAGTGTACATCTTAGATAGTTTGACAGTATCTCTATTGCAAGGCACTCTACTTTTGAAAGGACCTGATCAAGTAGTGCGTTGGAAAGGAAAAATCCAATCCACAGGGCCAACCACATGTTTATGGGCAGTTTTGTTAAAGGTCATTCCTCACCACTGACCATATAATCTGGACAAGCATCTTCATATATCATCAGGCAAGCGTCAAAAAGCAATGATATTGTGACAGGGAGAACAATTTTGCTTACTTCAAATTCCACTCCATTTTCAATTCCAGGCTTAGAGATCAGTCACAGTTTCACTCTGGACCAGACTCTGGGTTGCCAATTCTAGTTAGACATATTCCCAAAGAGTTCAACCCCATGCCCTGCCTCTTACTATTTATTCTGCAAATGACAACTTGGCTCGCAAGGTCCAGATTAGAAAAGATTACTTTGCAGTTGAGAAGCTACTTCCAGTCAACAACTTTTTTTGGTAATCAATCAATGTACCATTACAAAGACTTCCACTGAAACAGTCACACCATTGCTTAACTAGCCAACAGCCCAGTGGTGGAATTGCTGCCTTACAGTGCCAGAGACCCGAGTTCGATCCTGACCACGTGTACTGTCTGTACGGAGTTTGTACGTTCGCTCTGTGACCGCGTGGATTTTCTCCATGTGCTCAGGTTTCCTCCCACACTACAAAGGCATACAGGTTTGTAGGTTACTGGTTACTTGGCTTCTGCAAATTGTAAAATTGTCCTTTGTGTAGCAGTAGTGTAAGGGATGATCGCTGGTCAGTGTTTCCATGCCGTATCTCTAAAGTCTAGAGCCTAAATAAACAGTTCCAGCACCAGCAACAGTAAAGGCTGCATTCTTTATCATGCACAATACAATACAATACAATTTATTTGTTGTCATTTGAACCCAGAGGTTCAAACGAAATTTGGTTTCTGCAGTCATACAAACAAGAAGAACCAAGACACAACACAATTTACACAAACATCCATCACAGTGAATCTCCTCCTCACTGTGATGGAAGGCAAAGTCTTATCTCTCCCCTGCACTCCTCGTTCTCCTCCCGATGTCAGAGTCAAAGCCCCCGGCGGGCGGTGGTTAATAAGTCCTGCGGCAATTATAAAGCCGCGCCAGGTGATGCAAGGCCCTGCTCCGGGTCTTGGTGTTGGAGCCCCCGGCATGCGCTAGCAAGTCCCGCGGCCATTTAAAGCCGCGCCGGGCGATGTAAGGCCCCGCTCCAAGTCATCCTCAACCCGCAACTCGGGCGGGAGAAGTCGCCGTTGCGGAAGTCCCAAAAAGCAGTCTCCCAGCAGGGACCCGCGAGCTCCCGGTGTTACTGTCCACCAGACCTGCAGCTGGAGCCCTACAAATCCCTGGGGTCGGGCCGCAGCAGAGCGCCACCACAGCTCCTCCCGCTTCAAACTCGGCCAGCTCCGCGATGGTGGGTAGGTCAGCAGCTCCGCGACTGGAGTCCCAGGTCATTCCGGCTGGAGGCCACTCCACGGTGCTCGGCCCCAACGACAACGGAGACCCGACAGAGAAAAGATCGGGTTCTCCGTGCAGGGGAAAGATTTTAAAAGTTAAAAAATATATAAAAACTACATTCAAACGAGACAAAAACTAAAAAAAGACAGATGGACTGCAGAGGCCGCTGCGACGTGAGTCGTGCCGCCCACCCAGCACTTTCAATGACTGGTGCACCAAGGTAATAGCAACAGTGAACATTCTACATTCATGTCACCAAGTGAAATAAGGATGTCACCAAGAGAACTAGCAGTTTCTCAGGAGATTGGTCAGTTTTCTCTACAATATTTTTCTTTCTACCAACATCACTAGAGCAAATTATCTGCTCAGCATCATTATTGTGTGGGGTGCTCCTGTGTTGAATTCAGCTCTTTTCTTCAGTAACAACTTGAGCTCTTACTGGGATGGAGGCTCAACCAAGGGCAACGTCGTCAGTGCTAAGTCGCTGGCCACATTCAATCAGCTCTGTTGGACAGGCAGCCCATATTGTTCCCCTACCCAACACCAATTTCTTGCTCTGTCACAGGAAGAGACTACCAGATAGACAGAGAGAAAGATTCAAGAATGGCCAAACCCTTCATGATAAAATGCACCACCACCTCGTCAAATCCCCATGCATAGATAGGGTGAATACACAGAGTCTTTTGTTCCTAAGGCTGGGGAATCAAGAACAAGAGGGTATAGGTTAAAGTTGAGAAGCGAAAGTTGATCGGAACCTGAAAGACAACATTTTCACACAGAGGGTGGTGGCTATATGGAGCAAGCTGCCTGAGGAAGTGGTTGAGGAAAGTACAATAACAGCATTTAAAAGTCATTTGGACAGAATCTTGGATAGGAATGGTTTAGAGGGAAATGGGCCAAACATGGGCACAAAGAGCTCGCTAAGATGGGCATCTTTGTTGATATGGATAAGTTGGGCCAAAGGGTCTAATTCCATGATGAATGATTCAAAATCCTATATTTGCACCGTAGCTAACCGTCTGCTCTCTCAGGGGTTGCTCAGTTTTCTGCACAATATTTTTCTTTCTACCAATATCACACGATCAAATTATCTGCTCGTCATCATGATGCTTCTGTATTGAAATCAGCTGATTTCTTCATTTCATTCTGAAGGACCAGTTTCCATCCTATAGGGCTCTATAACTCTATGACTCCTGGGAAGTTCAGGCCATGGCAGCTCACAGTGAAGAGGGGGAATTGTTGATGTTGTTGAGGACCTTGAGTGCACGCATTAGAAGCTCACAACTGCCCTGCATAAAACGTCTCACAAACTATCTACCCCACGCCTCAATAAGCACCAACTGCCCTGCCTGTGCAATGACATATTGGCCTCATCAGACACCTCTGAACAGGAGAGGATCTAAGCCATCCTCAATCCAGAGGAACTACCACGGTGGTGGCACGGTGACGCAGCAGTAGAGTTGCTGCCTTACAGCGCCAGGGGCCCGGGTCCAACCCTGTACGTCTTTGGAGTGTGGAATGAAACCGAAGATCTCGGAGATAACCCATGCAGGTCATGGGGAGAACGTATAAACTCCGCAAAGGGCCTGTTTCTGTGCTGTATCTCTAAACTAAACAAAACTACCAAAAAAAAACAAGGTTGTAAATGGCACACATGATAAAGCTATTTTTGGTTTCTTTCCTGAGAGAATAATTGTTAAATGTTCAACATATTTTGAAATTGTAACGCTGGCACGATACTAATTTTCCACATGAATCCATTCCATGTACTCTTTCTATGGTCTCAGCAGAACCAGCCAATCCAGCTCTACATTTTCAGTGCCAACAAGTCTTTCCATGGCTTGACGTCAAATATTACTTGATTTCCAACCCACCGAGGCTCCAATGCACTCAATTTCTCCATTAAAAATGGCTGTTGTTATTCAATAATTTGAAGACTAGTGTATTAATGGCAAAACTCTTAAAATAGATTCCCACAACTTTCCAAAACTTGTGGAATTACAAGGCTCCTCTAAGGGTAAACGGGCTCATTTTTCATTACAAACTCACACAGAAACTGCAAAAATACCAAAATGCCAACTACACTTGATACTGTGGTACCTGTACATTCAACAGTAAAATAATGCAATGGTAAGGAATAATATCTCTTCTCATCATCCCTTCACCATGCTACTGAAATGATTTGGGATAGATTCTGATAATATCCTAGTTAATAATGGAATACTTTATGTATTTTATTAAGTAAAGATTAATTTGACTTCTTTGGGTTTTGGGTTCTGAGTAAATGAAAGCTTTGAAATTTGGGTCCTGTAGAAGGGCTGAGTAATCAGGAAATTGGAAGCCAGCATTCAAACTGCATCTAAGCTGCTTCCTGTTGTGCCCAAGCAAAATATATTGACAATGGTGAGAGGGGATGTACTTCCTGAGAGGGTTCTAGCTTCTGTAAACAGAAGCCTTAAGAGAGGATAAGCTTTCTGAAACATTGGAAGTTTCTGTATACTGAATTGATAAGGATCCTTACATTGTTTAAGATGATATACCTTTGACCTGTTATTTGGGGTTTCGTAACTAAAGTTCGTAATCAATATAACCATAGCATGAGAAGTACTGTATTAGTGACAAGCATGCTTTGAATGGGTAGAGCTGTGATTGATATGTTAGACTTCATTGCTGCCATTCTGTATGAACATGTGACCATGTTTCCAAAACAGTATAAAAGATGCTGTATGTCTTTCTTCATTAGAGTGATGACCTGGGAGGAGTTAAGTATCTGCTGTATGCTTGACTTTGTATCTCCTAGCACTCTCGCTGGTTAAATGATCAGTAAAGCTTGTATTGGTTTTACCTAACTTATTGTAAGTTGTCTGTTTTAAGAAAATGAACCTTAACAATTCCTGTGCCAAAAGCAGCACACTCACTGGTGATTCGGTGGTTCTGCTAACAGCAATCAGCATTAAAACTGAAGCCTCATTTGCCCAGAATCCTGAAGGGCTGAGGTTTACATAATTCTGAAGCGATTTTCCTTTCCCCCAGACATTTGAAAAAGTTTTCAATGGACAATAGAGTAGTGGCCTGGACGAGGTCAGGAAAAGGCCGGACGCCAGGCAGGTTCAGAAGTCGTTTAATGAATCATGGCAAACACACAGAACGCCCCCGGACCAGCTACCGGGAAACCCCCGTGGGCAGACAATCGCCCTGTCCCTCAAGAGCCGAGGGGGATGACCCAAGCAGTGGCCTAATCCCCAGGGACCGCCACAGGACCGCCCCCCCCCAAGAAGAACCAGAGGCACGAAACGGACAGGAGGGTGCACGTGGCGACCAGATCGGGTGTGCACCACGGCCAGCACAGGAACGGGCAACCAATAGGTGCAGTGGAAGGAGTAGGCACTGGAGGAGGTACCCTAAACGTAGGGCATCCTCGCGTGTCGGGCTGCGCTACCAGCACCGGCCGATCAATGTCAACATGCGCCGGCTTCAACCGCGCAACCGAAACTGTCTCACGCCGACCCCCCATGTCCAGGACGAAAGTGGACGAGCCGTGTTCCAGGACCCGGAAGGGACCCTCGTACGGCCGCTGGAGAGATGTCCGATGAGAATCGCTACGCAGGAAGACGAACTGGCAGTCCTCCAGAGCAGAGGGAACCGTAGCGGCTCGTACGAGTAACGGTAGGTACTCGGGAAATCCGGTAAACTCATGAAGTTTTTTCAACACTGTGAAAAATGTCCACGAGTAAAAAATTACTCGTGATGAAAAAAATTGTTACTTTTTTACTCGTACGAGCCACTATGAGACATCCACGAACTCCTACAAACCCGCTACGGGCGTTCTCTGAGTTCTAATCAGGGGAAAACGCGTGAGAACTCTTGAATTACCTCATACAGTGGGACAGTCCATTAAGACTCGGGAATAATACTGAGTCCAGTATTATTACAGAGTCTTAATGGACTGCAGAGTGGCCAAGGGTCTGGCAAATTAAGTTCATCAAAGTTAAATGCGAGAACGTACATTTTTATAACAATTGGGAAGGTCGCTTATCACTTGAAAGGTATAACTCTGGGTGGAGTAGGAATCTCAGAGTACAAATACAACAGATTCTTTAAGTTCTGCCACAAGTTTGAAAACCCATAAACCAAAAAGAGACGGGTTCATTTTTGTTTAGTTTGGAGATACAGCGCGGAAACAGGCCCTTCGGCCCATCGAGTCCGCGCTGACTGGTGATCACACAGTACACTAGCACTATCCTACACACTGGGTACTATTTATAATTTTTACCGATGCCAATTAACCTGCAAACCTTTGGAGTGCGAGTGGAAACTGGAGCGCTCAGAGAAAACTATGCAGTAACTGGGAGAACATACAAACTCCATACAGACAGCACCCATAGTCAGGATCGAACACGGGTCTCTGCCACTGGATGGCAGCAAATCTACCACTGCGCCGCCTCTTCACTCTTCATAGAAAGAATCGTTAAGAGTATTATGCTAAATTGCACCAAACCCGAGTTAGGTCACGGTAGAATATTGTGTATTGTTCTGCCATGTTATTAGAAGGATATGAAAACACTGGACATGTCACACAGAAGCACTGGAGAGATCACACAGAGAATTAAGGATGATAGATATGAATATGCAGGTTGGGGAACTGGTTGAAACAGATATGATAGCAACATTTAAGAGGTATTTAGGCAGACACATGAACAGGCATGGAATAGAGATCAGGGCCACATGCACTCAGATGGTATTACTTTTGGTGAGCATTATGGTTGGTGCAGACATGGTGGGCTGAAGTGCATCATGTTCCTGTGCTGTATCATTCTATTATACCAGAAAGGTGACAATTGAGAGCTTCAAAAACTACAAGAGTGAAAAAGCGGACACAGAAGGGTTGTTTTCACTTGTAAAGTAAATCCATCAATGTACGATATTCACCAAGAAGTCCAGCTGCATAAAGAATACTCTTCTGACAATGCCACATGTTGTGAGAATGTGTAACTTACTATCACAGAACATGGTAGAGGTGAATTGTGTAGGATGCATTGAAGGGGAGATTGGGAAAAAGCAGGTGAAGAAGGGGATATATAGGGTTATACTGACAGAAGTATCTGAGGAATGGCAAAAGAAAGCTCAGGTGGAGCATAACTGGTGGTGTAAACTGTGTATTCTATGTAATGTCATGAAGATTCTACAAAGCTGAGCTCCTCAAATAAAAACATGCCTTGAAATTTCCCTTCCAGCTGCTGCTGTTTCTATAACATAGTTAATCAATAAACAATTAAAGAATACTTGTGGAACAATGGCTAAAATAAATGGGGCATCCAAATGACAAAATATCTCTCTATACCAGCCCAATCCTCGTGTACTCACCTTGGGGACCAGGATGCAAGTGAGATGTGTGAGAAAAAGTGATGGTTGAAATAACTTGAAATAATTAAAAGACCTCTCTGGCTTTCAAAAGAGAAGATATTTCAAAATGTATTCAGAAAATTGACAAATCTAAATGACTTGTGAATCCTATTAACAATTCTACTGTTTAAAAACAGATTTATTTGAAACGTTAAGACAAACTGGTGTCAATTTCATCCATAACCAACACAGGATCCTTTCAAGAGTATTAAAAATAATGATAAAGAGTTGCTTCCATATGTTCAGATATCTATAGGATTGGGGCAGAGTAGCGGTACCAATGACAACTGCATCAGATGTAGTTCAAGAGGTTCGCTCTTTCACCATTGCATCAGTAAGTTACTGCCTCTAGTCTTATTATAGATAACATCAATATAAACACTTCAGCTGCACTGAAGGGCACCGTAGTATCAGAGGCATGTCTTTCATTACACAGAAACCAACTCTAAGACCAATGCCAATTCTTTACTCATTTCCTGGTCTTTTCTGTTTGTTAGATCTTTCTGTGCACATATCGACCAAAGGGAAACAAAGTGGTAAAGATGTTGTACGTTATGCTTGTCTTCGACTGTCACCGAGACCAGTGATGGAAATGGGGGGGTAAGCAGGAGGACGGCGTTCCCCTACATTTCAGTTTCCAGCTCGAGTTTAATGAATACTGCAGAAAGATTGGAGTCGTTTATCACTTGATTCAACTGAGACAAAAACGATTTGTTAACTGCCACTGTTAGCACTTGTTAACAGCCAGTAGTTAACACATAGTTATACAATGTGTCACCAATACATCGATCTGCATTCCTCAGTCAATATAATTGTGTTTTGACCAAGTATTAATGACGCCGCGTTCCTTTGAATAAAATTCACGGCAGAATTTCATAAAACTTACCATCATTAAGGGCTCTAGATCGCGAGCACGGGCTTCTTCTGTGCAGGTACAGTCTTTCACCCACGTTATTTTAAGAAGGAACTGCAAATGCTGGACCAATCGAAGGCAGCATCTCATGAGCTGAGTTTCTCCAGCATTTTTGTCCACCCACGTTATTTAGTCATTTGTACCCGTCATTTAGGAATATTATATGAATGTTTAAAAAATAAGAAAAATGTGTTGCTTTTTTCTCTCTCCTTCAAGGTTAGTTCTTCTGTTTGCCTTTATTTGATTCAGTTTTATTTAGTGTTATTTATCACGTTGTCATTGTAGTTTTTGAACGATTTAAACTTTTGGATTTAAAATATTCATATAAATTCATAGCGTTGCCTGAGTGCCAAATCCCTTCAGCTGTATTTGCGACTGAAGCTATGGGTGGATTAGTAGACCTTGAAGAGGCATTGACACTTTGCTTTTATGTAGAGGGGTAATAGAGAAGGGCTCCAGACCAAGAGCTCACTGACTGAATGATACAGACATTCTGACTGAAAATCACACCCTTCCGATCCATTATTTTAGGATAAGCCTTTCTAGAGAACCTGCTACTTTTAGCTTTGCCCATTTTCAAAATATAGAATTTTGAATTTGGGTTTGATTGGTACAAGGAGACTACAAAGCTCATAATATCTATTTTTTTACACATTGTAACTTTCTACATTTCTACTTTTGGGTATGTATGTGGCAATTATGGCTCTAGAATTAATCGATACCCACCCTATGTACCTTATATCAGATTTAAATCGGAATTACGATTTTTTTGTTTTCTTATTTGTCAATTTTCTGTGCCCGATTATTTGGCGGCCAATCAATCGCTGTCTCTAAGGGGGTTGCGTCCAATCACCGACCAGCTTCCCTTAAAATTCCTGTCCAATTAACAAATCGGTCGCCTCGCGTCCAACCAGCCGCTGTCTCCAAGGGCATTGTGTCCAATCACATAATGTAATTTAATTGTAATTAGCAGCTACGGTAAAGGTTGGAAGCCAGCAGAGGTACTGACAGTCAGACAAGAGCAGGAGAAATTAAGACAGTGTATAATCCATAGCACCTAGTGTACAATTTCATAATATATACTAAATAACAGGGCTTACAAACCTTGGCTGGGAACCTAGGGCCCACCAAAATTGTTCCCAATTGGGCCCCGCACCTCCTAAGGCGGGCCTTGCCTACTACGGCTGCTGCCTGTATGGAGTTTGTACTTTCTTCACCTGAGGGGTTTCTCGGAGATCTTCGGTTCCCCCCCACACACCAAAGACTTACTGGTTTGTAGGTTAATTGGCTGGTATAAGTGTAATTAGACCCTAGTGTGTGTGTGTGTGTGTGTGTGTGTAGTATAGTGTTTATGTGCTGGGATCACTGGTTGGTGCAGACACGGTGGGCCGAAGAGTCTGTTTCCACGCTGTATCTCTAAACTAAACTAAATGAAAGAGTTGGGATGTCCAGTTACAGCTGTATAGGACATTAGAGAGACCATACGGGGAGCATTGCGTGCAGTTCTGGTCAATATAGCACAGGGATGACGTGATTAATCTACAAATGGAGCAGAAATTATTGACAAGAATAGTAGGAGGACCAGATGGCTTGAGTAATGCGGAGAAACTGGCTGGGAGTATTTTCCTTGGGAAGGAAGCTGAAGGGCGACCTTGAAGAAGTTTATGAAATCATCAAGGTGAATGGTTATCATCTTTTTATCAAGGTAGAGGAATCTAAAACTAGAGGACATAGGTTTAAGGTGAGAGGGAGAAGGTTTGAACGGAACCCAAAGGACAACATTTCAGACAGGGATTGGTACAAACAGTATATGGTACGAGCTGCTGTGGAGGTGGTGGAATTGGGTACATTTACGTTTAAAAGAAATTTGGCCAGGTGCATGGATAGAAAAGATTTAGACGAATATGGGCCAAATGTAGGCGCTTAACTAGCTCAGGATGACACCTTGGATAGCATGGGTGAATTGGGTCAAAAGGCCTGTTTTGGTGCTGCATAACTCTCACGACTCTACACCAAACTGCCTGGCGCGTTCCCTGCATGACAACACGGATGAAGCAGCCATGGCTGAGAGGCTGCCCAGGTCAATTTTAAGGAGGCTGCAACATCAATCAATCAGTTAAAGTGGTCATAAGGAATAAGAGTAGATTTAGGCCATTCGGCCCATCAAGTCTACTTTGCAATTCAATCATGGCTGATCTATCTCTCCTCCTAACCCCATTCTCAACAAAACATCACAGGTGATCCATCTTCCCTGTGGCTATCAAACTTGCCTTGCCCAAAAAAACCAACATCTCCAGCCTCAACGACTACCGGCCAGTCGCACTCACACCAGTGGTGATGAAGTGTTTTGAAAAACTGGTCCGGGGTCATATCACATCACTCCTGCCCCGAAGCTTTGACCCCCACCAGTTTGCGTACAGAGCAAATAGATCTACAGAGGACGCTGTAGCCACAGCTCTCCATGCTGCACTGTCTCACCTGGAGCAGCGGGGGAGCTACGTGCGGATGCTCTTTGTGGACTACAGCTCTGCTTTTAATACCATCCTTCCCCACAAACTGGTGGACAAACTGGGGGACTTGGGACTTCCACACTCCACCTGTACGTGGATAAATAGCTTCCTGTCGGGTCGCAGCCAGAGAGTCAGAGTGGGCCATCATACATCCACGGCCCTCAGCCTCAGTACCGGCTCTCCACAGGGCTGCGTACTGAGCCCCCTGCTCTACACCATCTACACACATGACTGCACCCCCGCCCACCACAGCAACACCATTGTCAAATTTGCGGATGACACTACGGTGGTGGGACTCATCTCCGGGGGGGACGAGTACGCCTACCGGGATGAGGTGGAGCAGCTGACAGTGTGGTGTGAAGAAAATAACCTGCTCCTCAACACCTTAAAGACAAAGGAAGTAATAATAGACTTCAGGAAGAACAAAACGGACATGGTACCATTGACTATCAGAGGGGACTGTGTAGAGAGGGTGGCGGATTTCCGCTTCCTGGGAATCCATATTGAGGAGAACCTGACGTGGAGCGTGAACACCACTGCGCTGCTGAAAAAGGTCCAGCAGAGACTGCACTTCCTGAGGGTGCTCAGGAAGAATAACATCACTCAGAGACTGCTGCTGTGCTTTTATCGGTGCTCCATTGAGAGCATACTAACATACTGTGTATGCGTGTGGTACACCAGCTGCACAGCGGCTCAGAGGAAAGCGCTCCAGAGGGCCATTGACAACGCCCAGAGGATTGTTGGCTGCCCTCTCCTTACCTTGGAGGACTTACACAGTTCCCGCTGCACCAAAAAATCCCAGAGCATCATAAAGGACATTTCCCACCCCGGACACTCCCTGTTTGAACTGTTGCCGTCAGGCAGACGGTACAGATCTACAAGGACAAGGACGAACAGACTATAAAACAGTTTTTACCCCACTGCTATAAAAGCACTAAATGTAGCCGCCAAGGAACGCAGGGGCGATACAGACTAAGGGACTGTGGTACACTGTGAAATCGACAGAAGGATGGAGGGTTGGGTGTTTATGCGTGCTATTTTCGTGATATTTATTTAGTTGTTTATCTTTTAATATTTTACCTTGTATGTATCGTTAGCTTTTAGAAATGTTTGAATGGTGCACTGACTGGCTGACATTTTTAAATTTTGTTGTACATGGCTCATGTTACAATGACAATAAAGAAACTATTCTATTCTAACTGTACAACTCCTTCCCCTTCAGTCGTGGAGTAGACTGAGATCTTAGACTTGCATTCCTGGAGGTTTATCGCTTACAATTCCCTGAAGGGATCTGACTATCTTTTTCTTGCATTCGCTTTACTGAGGTGATTGTAAAGGTGATTTGGATAATGCACGCTGCTGAAACGGATGACGACAGCTAGAATTCTGCTGGGAATGCCACATGTCAAAGTGCTGATATAACTTAGTCAGTCTAGTTAATTTAAGAATGGGCCACATGTTATTTAAGCACACGGTGTGGCCATAGATTAAAATAATTGAGCGTTCAATTATAGCCTTAGTAGACTCCAATAAGCCGAGTGACAGGACAGGATCTTTACTGCAGTGTTCAGGGTGTGAATGGACCTCCACCATTCCTTTGCTCCTCCTATCAATATTGGGCATTGATGCATGGCGATGCCAAGTCTACTTGGCTGTGTTCCTGGAAATATTTCGCTTCTGAACCTTCCCTGAAGGGCACTATCATTCTCTTGCGTTTGCTTTAGTTGGATGCCATATGATTTGGACAGGCGTGCAGCCACTTCCTGGTTGTGCTGCGCCGCGCCGGGGGGAGGGGCGCGCTGACGTCCGTGCGAGTGACGGGCGGAGCGACCAACCGGAGCGCAGCATCGCCGCGCCTGGCCCCGCCCCCGCGCCACCCGGCCCCGCCCCCCGCACCAACGGCCGCTGCCCGGCGGTTGCGATGACGGCAGCGCAGAGGCCCAAAAAGCCTCGGATCGGGCCGCCCGCTCTCTCCGCCGCCGCCGCCGCCGCACAGAGATAACGCGGAACCCGCAGTGCCCGCGCACCGGCTCCGAAGCTTGCGGTTGCGAAAGTAAATCAAATCGTTTGGTTATTTGCACGTACCTGAGCCGAATAAGTGGCGTCCGCTCGCCGCGTACTTGGTCACAAGTGGCCCGCCGTAGCAGCGGGTCGATGTCACGCGGAAACAGTCTGAGCATGCGCGGAGACGGCACTGAGCGCGGCCACGTGACCCCGCGCCCCCCACCCGCCCACGTGACCAGGAACACGTGCTCCTGGTTGCTGGTTGGTTGAGCTTCTATGTCAAGAGGTTCATTCACACCCTAAATACTGCAGTCAGTATCCTATCCACTCACTCACCCACCCACCCGGCTTAATGGAGTACATTAGAGCTATAATTGGACGCTTGATGATTTTAATCTATGGCCACACCCTCTGCATTATCCATTTTGGTGGCAAAAACGGGAAAGCAGACTATTATCTAAATGGTGGCCGATTGGGAAAGGGGGAGATGCAGCGAGACCTGGGTGTCATGGTACACCAGTCATTGAAGGTAGGCATGCAGGTGCAGCAGGCAGTAAAGAAAGCGAATGGTATGTTAGCTTTCATTGCCAAAGGATTTGAGTATAGGAGCAGGGAGGTTCTACTGCAGTTGTACAGGGTCTTGGAGTGCAGAGGTGGTTCATGATCATCATGGATGATCAGCCATGATCATATTGAATGGCGGTGCAGGCTCGAAGGGCCGAATGGCCTACTCCTGCACCTAATTTCTATGTTTCTATGTTCACCAGACTGATTCCTGGGATGTCAGGACTGTCTTATGAAGAAAGACTGGATAGACTTGGTTTATACTCTCTAGAATTTAGGAGATTGAGAGGGGATCTTATAGAAACTTACAAAATTCTTAAGGGGTTGGACAGGCTAGATGCAGGAAGATTGTTCCCGATGTTAGGGAAGTCCAGGACAAGGGGTCACAGCTTAAGGATAAGGGGGAAATCCTTTAAAACTGAGATAAGAAGAACTTTTTTCACACAGAGAGTGGTGAATCTCTGGAACTCTCTGCCACAGAGGGTAGTTGAGGCCAGCTCATTGGCTATATTTAAGAGGGAGTTAGATGTGGCCCTTGTGGCTAAGGGGATCAGGGGGTATGGAGAGAAGGCAGGTACGGGATACTGAGTTGGATGATCAGCCATGATCATATTGAATGGCGGTGCAGGCACGAAGGGCCGAATGGCCTACTCCTGCACCTAATTTCTATGTTTCTATAAATCAGATAAAGCCCATTCTTCGATAAACTATAGAAAACTAAGTTATCTCAGCACTTTGGCATGTGGCATTCCCAGCAGAATTCTAGCTGAGCTCATCCGCTTTCCCCAGCGTGCACTGTCCAAATCATATTTCCAGTCACCTAAAGCAAATGCAAGAAAATGATAGGCAGAGGTTCAGGTACAGGAACACAGCCACCCAGAGTTGGTAACTCCATGCACCAATTAAAAATATTAAATGTTTTGAGTTTAATTTGCCCTAATATTGTTCAGACCTTCAATGACATTACAGCTTAATGAGTGGCTTGTATGATGTCCTGCACTAGCTGTCCCCTTTGTGTTTCAGTGCTGATGTTGCACTTAGATTTATAATTGTCCCTAACCCTGCACTTCGAAGGAACAATCCAATTGCCTTTCCACAAAGTGTTCAGTTTTGACTAATTTGCAGATCACGTTAATTCTTACTGGAGAGTACTCTGAGGAATAGTTTATATAGGCATTTGGATGGGCAAAGGCTGATTAGGGATAGTCAACATGATTTTGTACAAGGAAAGTCGTGTGTCACAAATCTGATTGATTTTTTTGAGGACATGACCAAAAAGGTCAAAGGGGGCAGAGCTGTAAATGTTGTGTCCATGGATTTCAGTAAGGCATTTGACAAGGTTCCGCATGGTAGGCTGCTCTGGAAGGTTAGATCGCATGGGATCCAAAGAGAGATAGCTGAATGGATAGGAAATTGGCACCATGGAGGGTGATGGTGCTTCTCAGACTGGAGGCCTGTGAATAGTGGTGTGCCTCAGGGTTCAGTGCTGGGCCCGTTAGTGTTTGTCATCTACATCAATGATTTTGGATGAGAACATACAGGACAAGATTAGCAAGTTTGCTGATGATACAAAAGTGAGTGGTTTTGTAGATAATGAAGACGGTTGTGAAAGATTGCAGCAGGACCTGGATCGATTAGACAGGTGGGCTGAGAAATGGATTATGGAACTTAATACAGAGAAGTGTGAGGTGTTGCATTTTGGGATGGCTAACAAGGGCAGAACCTACACAGTAAATGGTAGGCCACTGGGGAGTGAGAAGCTTGACAGAGGAGTCTTTGGTGGTGCAGTCGTTGGTGTAGAGAGTAAATGAGAGGGATGAGTACCCAGCCTTGTGATGCTCCTAAGCTGAGGGTCAGCGGGTCCGAGATGAGCTTTCCCAGCCTCATATGCTGTTTCCTCTCTGTCAGGAAGTTGGTGATCCACTGTCAGAGGGGTTCAGGCACAGTCAACTGGGAGAGTTTGGAGTGTAGTAGCTCTGGCACAATGGTGTTGAATGCAGAGCTAAAATCCACAAACAAAACCCTCGCATAGGTCCCCTGACGGTCTAGGTGCTGGAGGATGAAGTGCAGGCCTTTTGTTGACTGCACCATCCACTGATCTATTGTCCCGGTATGCATACGACAGGGGGTTTGTAATATTTCAGCTGGGCCAGCACGTCTTTCAATGGTCGTCCGGCGTCGGAACAGAAGAACGGCCTGTAGTTCCGAATCGGCCGCTTCCTACTGGAGACCACGGCTCCCGAAGTCCACAAGTCGAGCTGGACGGAGCTCCACACGGCAATCCTCAGCGAAAGATCCCAGTGCCCCGTGTTGTTAAAATCAGCGCCGTCCAAGGCTGGAAGCTCCGCAGACCACAGCTCACGGTGTTAAAATCAGCCGTCACAGCACTCCGGAGATCTACACGCTGACTGCAGTAAGGCATTGTCCACTCCGCGATGGTACTTCAGTGCTGCACCGCTGCTGAAGCTGAAGCTCTGTCCGGTGTCCAGCAGGAAAGGCCATGCCAATCCAGATTGTAGGCCGCGAGGAGGGGCGAAGATGCGACTCGGAGAATAGACGCATCCTCGACCAGGAAGTGACTGAGAAAACGGTTTCCCCATCCCCCACATTAAAAGACTAAAAGACCTCCAAAACAAAACATTTTGACAGACTAAAAATAAAAAAGGATGTAAGGTCGAACAGCTGCAGGCAAGGCAGCCATACTCAACGTCACCACAATAGTGGAAACTTGGAAGCAGGCATGGGCAGTGCAGGTTTGCAGGTACCGATTGAAAATGTCTGTGTAGACTGATGCCAATTGTTCGGCACAGAGCTTGAGGTTAGAGGGGGAAACATTGTCCGGTCCTGGAGATTTCCGACTTTTCTGTCCCCTGAACAGATTTTCCACCTCCTCAATTGCTATTGTTAGTGATTGTGAAGTGGCCAGACTGATGTTGGGCAGCAAGGAGGGGGTGGATAGTGGACAAGGGCCCAGTCTTTGCAGACTGGAGTCAGGCTGTAAGTCGTTGTGAAGTTTTGGTTTGTGGAGGAGTGGGCGGGGAAGGGTCCAGTATTTGCAGACAGGAGCAAAGATCCGATTGCAAGCAAGATAGTGCACTCCTGCTAAAACCAATGGGCTGACGTGTAGTACGCAACGGAGCGGAATGTCAGCCTTTTCGTCGGCCATTTCAGGAAACCCGATCCGACCCGACTTTGTATATCCCTCTCGCAGTGTAATCAGCATTGCGGGGAAACAGTTTGTGTGTGTGATATAGTGTTAGATTCTGTTGATTCATAATTCTGTTATTTTTTGTTAATGATTAATATGTTAATAAATTATAATTCTGTTAATTTTTTTCTTTTGGATTCAAAGCCCCGGGATTGGGATCGGACTGTGCAAGGGTGGAGGGGGCACTGAGGGCAAAGAGGCAGTGCCCACACGGCAGTGTAAAAGGGGAGACCTTTCCAATCCACGCTTTCCCTCTTTCTGTCTCCGCTGTGCCTTTTCAAAATTGGTTGTTTATTTTTTCCGCAAAAAGAGAAAGACAGAGTGAGCGAGAGTGAGGGGCTGAGGCGTGCACCGACCGACCGAGTGAGCGAGCGAGTGTAGCCCAAGGAAAGTCCGCCTGCTCCCCACCCCTTCTGCCCCAACAAATAACAAATGTAGCTTGCAAGATGCTGAGACCTGCGAACGGGGAGCAGCTGCACGCTGTGAACTATGTGGAGGACTACTGGATTCAACCGAGTCTCTGCCTTTCGATCTCCAGAGGAACGTTTCTCTGATGAGGGAAATCGATGCTCAATATCAAAGTAAGAACTGGGGTACGAGCCCGACCCCCACCAAACTGCTGCAGCACTGGGGCGGGCCGAACAAAAGAGCCGTTCCAGCACAGCCAATTTGGCATAAAGAGGAATAAATGTCCGACAGTCAGCGACGTAGAGGAGTAGTGAAGAGCAGACCGGTCCAGAGTTTGGGAGCCGGTTAGTGAATGTGATGGGGGAAGAAACTGAAGGGCCGTCTGTTCTCAGCTTCGGATCTCATGCCCGCCCTCTTTCCCCCCGTCAGTGAGTCTCTTTAACGGGGCAGAGAGGCTAAGAGAAAATGAGGAGAAGATTTTTACCAAAGATCTTTGATTTTTACGAGGATGTTTCCGTAACCGTCTTCCGTCTCCGTACTAGTGCTCAGCTATGGCGGACAAAGATGGCGGAGATGGAAGCTGGTTATGGAAATGGGGCCGAAGATTACCCATGATTCTGCCCATGACTCTACTACGTCTTTTTCGTCAAGTGGGCTATCTTGCTTGCTATAGGATCTTTGGACAGGACTCCGGCTGTAGGTGTGAATATGGGTGGGAGAAGTGGCTGGGGGAGAGGGTGTCTCAAACCTGCTGTAGAACTCATTCAGGTCGTTGGTCACCTGCCGATTGTCCAAGGAGCAACGGGTTTTCTTCTTGTGGCTGGTGATTTCTTGCAAGCGTTCCACACTGAAGAAGAGTCATTAGCTGAGAACTTGCTCCTCAACTTATCAGAGCACATTTCCTTGGCAGCTCTGATCCCTCTTCTCAGCTTGTACTTGGCCTGCCTGTACTGAGTTCTGCTGTAAACCACGGCTTGTCATTGTTGAACCATATCCGGGTCCTAGTAGGAATGCAACTGTCCTCACAAAAGCTGACATATGATGTCACAGTGTCTGTATATTCGTCGAGGCTTGTGTTGTTTTCCTGAACACATTCCAATCAGTGCAGTCAAAGCAGGACTGTTGGTTTTCAATGCCATCGCTTGTTCACTTTTTCACTGTTCTGACCACAGGCTTAACATACCTTAGCTGAAGATCTTGTTGACGCCAATAGTACTCAAAGGAACATTTTACTCTATCGATAAGCTGCACAATAACTGATGCGTGGCCTTGCAGTGCCACTTTTTGTTGGGTCCCCAACATCACCAGCATTTTAGTCTTATTATCACTTTTGAACACTGTGAAAATGTCATGGCTTTCCATCCATTGTGTCCCACAGCTCCTGAACCCGACATCCAGTTGTTTGGAGATCCCAATGGTTTTCATTTGGTTTACTCATTAATCAGGGAAATTATTCCAGTGTGCAAGCCAGATGAGCAGCCAGGACAGGTGGTCTGGAGTGTGGCTAAGTCTTGAGTTTGGACTGGAGTCCAGGAATGCAGTTGGAGCTGGGGTTGGGGTCCACAACACTGAGGGTTGGGAATACGGGTGGATTTGTGGTGGGAGCCAGGGTCTAAAGTGTTTGTATATTTCCCACAACATTTCAGTTCACCAGGTTTACTGGAAAGTGTATCACATCGCCATGTAGCATGTGAAAAACAGAAACTGCAAATGGGCATGAATTGAAAAAACATCTCGTAATCCAGGATATCTGACATCACCACAGGGCCCCATATTAATGGAGCTTTACTGTACTGAATTTTACAACTTTACTTGGACAATTATTTTATACTTTTGATGTGTAAATCATGAGTAATGTTGCCATTTAATCACCATTCCTAACTACTGATAGTTTTGCTGAGTACCTGGTGCAATCTATATAACAGAGCATGTCAGATTAGTTGATTCTCCTCCTGAAATAACTTTAGTGAATTATTGTCTTCACCAGTAATTCAGTCATTCCAACATCACTGTAACCAATCCTCGCATTTTATTAAGAATGTACTTAAGTAACTGAATTTAAATTCCTCACCTACCTTTCGTGGTCCCTGTAATGCCCCTGTACATGTCCCTGTAATACTTATCCCAGTAAAGCAACCACTACAGTACCAGACCAATGTAAATGAGCAGACTTAATAGTAAATCATAGTAAGAATCTTCACATAGTAAATGTCAGCTACACCTTCGGGCAACTAAGATATTGCAGACTCAAGCAACAGTATGATTTGAGACGCATTTACTCACTCAAATTCCAGATATGATGATTAATAACCTGGCTAAAATAAGTGGATAGACAAAAATGCTGGAGAAACTCAGCGGGTGAGGCAGCATCTATGGAGCAAAGGAAATAGGCAACGTTTCGGGTCGCGACCCTTCTTCAGACTTCAAAACAAGTGGGCTTACATTTCCAATACAATGCCAAGCACTCAATAGCTTCAGGATTTCTAGATGACATAATAATATTCAAAGAAGCATCTTATTTTCCATGGGGCTGATAAAAACACGTTGGCTGGTCCCTATAATTTCAGTACTGTTTTTAGTTTAGTTTTGTATAGAGATATAATGTGGAAATATTCCTTTTGGCCCACTGAGTCCACTAACCATCAATCACCCATCCCCATCTTTTTGGTATCCCACTTTTGCATTATACACACGAGGGGCAATTTACAGAAGCCATTTAACCTACAAACCTGCAGGTTTTAGGATGTGGGAGGAAACCAGAACACCTAAAGAAAACCCACATGGTTTTTGTCAGATATTCAAATAGTAACTGATTTATTTTTTGTTAGAAACTACGTACAATAAAAATAATGTTGCTTTACTTCCACCATGAAGTTAGACGCTTTGTCCATTCAGGTATTGGGTTTAATGTTTCCAAGACAGATTCCTTCTTCACGCTTTCAGGATTTATGAACCAGCAACCTGGTTGACGTGGAAAAGCTTTTCCCACTGAGAGTAGGGAAAATTCAAACAAGGGGACATGACATGAGAATTAAGGGACTGAAGTTTAGGGGTAACATGAGGGGGAACTTCTTTACTCAGAGAGTGGTAGCTGTGTGGAATGAGCTTCCAGTGAAGGTGGTGGAGTTTTTATCATTTAAAAATAAATTGGATAGTTATATGGATGGGAAGGGAATGGAGGGTAATGGTCTGAGCGCAGGAATATGGGACTAGGGGAGATTATGTGTTCAGCACGGACTAGAAGGGTCGAGATGGCCTGTTTCCGTGCTGTAATTGTTATATGGTTATTATATGGTTAACCTCCTAAACATTACGGTATTGATAAATAAATGCATAGGATAATGTATGTATTTTCCAAATATAATTGAAAAGATTTTTTTTAATTCTAAATTCATACGGCAGGATTCATTTTGATGACAGATAACATCGGTTTCTGACTACCATTCTATTTAAAATGTTATCCCAGGGAAGTTCTAGTTTTGTTCTGGAGTGGTAATCTTGTGTGAATATATGCTACATAATGAGTTTGGCTACTTGATCAATAGATTACAAAGTAGGCCGTGGCTCGTTAAGCTGTGAAATCTCATCCAGATATGCCACAAATAACTTTGTTCCATGAATGTAGTTGTCTCTGAAAAATAAATGACAATTAAACATTTCATTACAAACATTATAATTTATGTTCAGCACTAAAGGACATTCAGCAAATGTTCAAACCCATTTCTTCTTCTTCTTCTTCTCCTTCTCCTTCTCCTTCTCCTTCTCCTTCTCCTTCTCCTTCTCCTTCTTCTTCTTCTTCTCCTTCTTCTTCTTCTTCTTCTTCTTCTCCTCCTTCTCCTCCTCCTTCTCCTCCTCTCTCCTCCTCCTTCTTCTTCTCCTTCTCTCCTTCTTCTTCTTCTCCTCTTCTTCTCCTTCTTCTCCTCCTTCGTCTCCTCCTAAAGTTGTACGACGACGTTCTATTTGATCTTATTTGATTGTGCACGCCGAGTTGATGCATTCGTTGAAACAGGGCGGACCACGTGAAGGTTGCAATCACCCACCCCAAACCCATATCAAGTGTGCTTAATACATTTCCTCTTTGCCTATTGACCCACAAGAGATGTCAATGACCCAAACTTAAAGATCTCTTCATAATTTTCAAATCCTTTCCTTTCTTCATCCTTCCTAATGGGCCTGTCCTACTTAGGCGATTTTTCAGCGATCTGCCGGCAACTGTCAAGTTGCCGGCAGTCGCCTGAAAAACCGGCAACTGGAACGGCAACTGTCAAGAGTGGAACACGCACACACAAACACATCGTTTCCTTCACCAGCCCGTTATGCAGGTGGGGGACAGGACAAGCGGGGGAGCGCTGTCTAAAATATTCACAGGGTGCAAAGCCAAGGTGAAACAGACACACACTGCGATGAACAGGAAGGGTGGCACTGTAAAAAGACGGCTAAAGCACAGTATATGTAAGTCCTTTAAAGGAGGGAGGGGGGGAGGCGAAGAGGGGGGAGTAGGAGTGTGGACAACTTTTAAGAAGCCAGAGATACACGGCTGTGAAGCTCGGCGGACATTTAACATTACCGGTCGGTTATTCTTGGTTCTGAAAACTACTGCTTACCTTTTTGTTTCCCAATGAGCCAATGAAATTCACCGGTCAGCACCGGCTACAACCTACGGGAACCTCTGAGAACCTTCGACCTCTTGGCAACACATTAGGACCTCCTGGCGACCCACCTGCGGCTCGTGAATTCTCGCTACTCTCCACGGCGGCTTCATTCTAGTTGCCGCTAATTTTTCAACATGTTGAAAAATTCACGGCGACCATAATGAGGCCGCAACTAGTTCCCAGAATGTGGGAACTCCTCACGACCATGAAGGCGACTCCCCGGAAACCACCCGCGAACATGTGGCGGCCATGTGACGACTGCATAGTCTCCTGCAGTCACCTAAGTGGGACAGGCCCATAAACTCTCCTCCTTGAGCATGTTCTGCCTTTCAGTGAGACTGATGCTCTACTCCATTTTCACTTTGGTGCCTAATCTCCATAGTATAGACTCATCAAAAAATACAGCACATAAACAAGCCCCTCAACCTACCAGGTCCACACCAACCACGGGTTCACAATAATCCTACATGAAACCCATTTTTTTCTTACTGTCCCCACTTTTTCATCACTACCCAGATTCTACTCCATCTACATACTTGGTTCAATTTACATCAGCCAATTAACCTACCAACGCGCATGCCTTTGCAGTGTGAGAGAAAACAGAGCACCCGAAGGATGACTACATGGTCACAGTTAGAATAACCATATAACAAATACAGCACGGAAACAGGCCATCTCGGCCCTTCTAGTCCGTGCCGAACACTTACTCTCGCCTAGTCCCATCTACCTGCACTCAGACCATAACCCTCCATTCCTTTCTCATCCATATACCTATCCAGTTTATTTTTAAATGATAAAATTGAACCTGCCTCCACCACTTCCACTGGAAGCTCATTCCACACAGCTACCACTCTCTGAGTAAAGAAGTTCCCCCTCATGTTACCACTAAACTTTTGTCCCTTAATTCTCAAATCATGTCCTCTTGTTTGAATCTTCCCTACTCCCAATGGAAAAAGCTTATCCACGTCAACTCTATCTATCCCTCTCATAATTTTAAAGACTTCTATCAAGTCCCCCCTTAACCTTCTGCGCTCCAAAGAATAAAGACCTAACTTATAACCATATATAACCATATAACTTGTTCAACCTTTCTCTGTAACTTAGGTGCTGAAACCCAGGCAACATTCTAGTAAATCTCCTCTGTACTCTCTCTATTTTGTTGACATCTTTCCTATAATTTGACGACCAAAATTGTACACCATACTCCAGAATTGGCCTCACCAATGCCTTGTACAATTTTAACATTACATCCCAACTTCTATACTCAATGCTCTGATTTATAAAGGCCAGCACACCAAAATCTTTCTTTACCACCCTATCTACAAGAGATTCCACCTTCAGGGAACTATGTAGTTATTCCTAGATCCCTCTGTTCAACTGCATTCCTCAATTCGCTACCATTTACTATGTACGTCCTATTTTGATTTGTCCTGCCAAGATGTAGCACCTCACACTTATCAGCATTAAACTCCATCTGCCATCTTCCAGCCCACTCTTCCAAATGGCCGAATGTGCAAACTCACATAGACAACTCCCAAGGCCTGGATTGAACCAAGGTCGCTGGAACATGAGGCAACGATTCCACCAGCTGTCACCATTAATGACTTGTGCAGAGTGCGCCGTGGCTGAGTTTGTTACCTGCTGATACTTTCATCCTGAGAATGTATGGCGTCATCAGCACCACCAATCGGTAGCATCAGCACACTCTTCTGCGTTGTTTGTTGCAGGGCCCTGGCAATGGGAATTGTTCCTCCTTCTCGGATCAGCTCTGCTTCCACTCCAAATACTTGGATACAACAAATGGAAAAGGGAGCAATATGAGCAGGTGAAATGCTTCTGATTCCCATCCTGAAATGTGCTTTCTTCCCCCACGATCAATACTGAATTGCATTTATACATGTGAATTCAATACAAAGATCTGGACCGTTTCAATATACGAAATCCTCATCATCCGCTGACGTACAATACATAGATCCGTGTACTCATGACATCGGCCGTGCATTACTGGGGATGTTAGTAAACATTGTGGGTCCCCTGTAGTGGCCAGTGGATCCTGTGGACAATGATAATGGATTGCATTTATGTTTTGTGCTGGGAAGTGATGAAGTATCAATGGTCGGCGTGTGGCCAGAGCGGGGTCAGGAACACCTGGGCAGGTTTGTTGCAGGAGCCTGTGTCCAGAATGCTTGAGCTAAAAACAAACTGCTGGTGGATCTCAAAAGGTCAGGCAGTACCTGTAGGAACAGTGGGATGGTCGCTGTTTTGGGTCAAGATTTTGGATCAGTTCCAACGCCGAAACATCAAGCATTCCTGTACCTCCACAGATGTTGCCTGACCTGCTGAGCTCCTCCAGAATCTGCCATCTCTTGTCTCCAAAGTGCTTGCCTGTTTCAGCTAGCTTTGACAAGTAAAACTTACTTAGAAGTTTCTTAGAAGTTGCAAAGAGTCAAGAGTGCTCATTAGGCAAAAGAAGTCCAATCAGTCTGAAGAAGAGTCTCGACCCGAAACGTCGCCCATTCCTTCTCTGAGAGAGAGATACTGCCTGACCCGCTGAGTTACTCCAGCATTTTGTATCTACCTTTTTAAACCAGCATCTGCAGTTCTTTCTTACACATTCCTTGTTATTAATCGTACAGAGTTTCTGCTGTGCATTGTCACATTTTGCTATGATAAGTGTCAAGTTCACTCCCAGTTCTCCTCCACTAAGGTACTGCATTTGGGGCATAATTGAGACAGGATAATGCACGTAATTATTTTTAACAGCTTTACCATAGTGATGAATGAATGAATGAATGAATGTTTATTGACTAAGTATTCACATACAAGGAATTTGCCTTGGTGCTCCGCCCGCAAGTGACAACATGACATACAGTGACAGTTAGGAATGACACATAAAGCATTGAACATTAATAATAAAACATTATTGATTAAACATGTGAATTAAATAAAATACCAGAGCAAAAGGAGGCTACAGATTTTAGGTTATTGAGTAGAGCTACTACTCGTGGAAAAAAGGTTGTTTTTATGTCTGGCTGTGACAAATTTGACAGTCCGGAGTCGCCTTCCAGAGAGAAGTGATTCAAAGAGCTTGTGGCCAGGGTGAGAGGGTTCAGAGATGATCTTGCCCACTCGCTTCCTGGCCCTTGCAGTGTACAGTTCATCAATGGAGGGAAGGTTGCAGCCAATAACCTTCTCTGCTGATCGGACGATTCGCTGCAGCCTCCGGATGTCGTGCTTGGTGGCTGAGCCAAACCAGACCATGATGGAGAAGGTGAGGACAGACTCTACGATGGCCGTATAGAATTGGACCATCATTGCCTGTGGCAGATTGTGCTTCCTCAGCAGCCGCAGGAAGTACACACTCTGTTGTGCCTTTTTGACTGTGGAGTAGATGGTGGCCCCCCCATTTGAGGTCCTTGGGGATGATGGTTCCCAAGAACTTAAATGACTCCACAGATGTGAGTGTGGTGTTGATGGTGACTGGGAGGAGGGGAGGGGGAGCTCTCCTAAAGTCAACAATCAATTCCACTGTCTTGACCATTTGCACATTTAAGGTAATGAAATATTCCAAGACATGGTGTGTAGAAAGGAACTGCACATGCTTGTTTATACCAAAGATAGTCGCAAAGTGCTGGAGTAACTCAGCAAGTCAGGTAGCATCTCCGAAGAATAAGGATGTGACGTTTCGGGTGGGGACAATTCTTCAGACTGAAAGTAGAGGGGAGGGAACTAGAGATAAGAAAAGACCAGAAAAAAGCAGCGGTGGCAACTGAGGACCAAGGAACGGTGGAGCCCCAAATGGCCCATTGTTGGCTGAGGAAGAGATGATAATGAAAGGATACAAGGATGCAAACAGTGGAAGTAGTAGGATGACTAGGGTGGGGAGAGGAAATGTTTGAAGAATTGGAACCAAAGATCCTATAGCAAGCAAGATAGATCACTCGACGAAAAAGACGTAGTACGGTCATGGGCAGATTCATAGGTAAATTTCGGCCCCATTTCCGTAACCGGCTTCCGTCTCCGCATCAAAGATCCCATAGCGGAGCAAAGATACTAGTGCGGAGACGGAAGCCAGTTACGGAAACATCCTCGTAAAAATAAAAGTTCTTTGTGCAAAATCTTCTCCTCATTTTCAGAATTATAATTTATGAACACAAACTGTTCCCCTGCAACGTTGATTACACTGCGAGTCGGGTCGGGTCGGGTTGGGTCGGGTTACTGAAATGGATGAAAAAAAGGCCCACGTTCCGCTCGGTTGCGTACTACACGTCAGCCCATTGCATTTAGCAGGAGTGGTCTATCTTGCTCCTCTATAGGATCTTTGCATGGAACTGTTTGAAGTGTGGTCACTGTCATTAGCAATAGTCAATTAGCAAGATCCCACATCAATAATGTGATGAAGACTATCCGCACGTTTAGTGTTTTAGTTGAAGGAAATACATTGACTGGAACTCTAGGGACACGATCCCTGCCCTTCCCCAAATAATGTCGTGGAATTTTTCACATCCACCTGAGAGAGAACTCACTGAACTCACATTTAAAAACTACTCCTCTGGCAATGCAACATTCACTCAGTACTGCACTGGGAGTTTCAGCCCAGTAACTGCATCAGCTATTTTGATTCAGCGGTTGTACATCAGCTTTTAACAATGTTGGTTAAGGGGATAAAACATTGAAAAGACTCTTGTTGTTTGACAAATATTATCGTGAGATCTTTTACTTTCAAGAGATTATTTGAAGTTATACTTGAGTCTCACTTCTTCATTTATCCTCTTGTGACCTGCATTGGACCACAATATTCACTAACCTCTGCGGATGGCCCTTCGCCCAGCAACGTACTGCTTGTCAGTGACATCAGCTACCCAGGCTTTCGATCCACCATTAAAGAAAACTTGAAGCTTGTTGGGACTTCTGAGTTCAGCAAATACTTGGTTGAGATATGCAGTAACCTATAAAAAATCAGGCTAAATTAGCACTGGCAATTCCATTTGCGCAAACATCCAGAAATCAACACAGCAAATATTATTTACAATTATTCTCTTCATCAAATCAGGTAGATACACAAAGCACGAAAAGCACGCACAGATTAACATTAAATAAATGAGCATAGGTATTCATTGATGGAGGGAAATTGGAAATTTACAGGTTGAAAAAGCAGGGACTGAAAATTGGAAAAGTTATGTAAAGATAGTATGGATGTTTGAGTATGGTTTCTATTCTAGTCTCCTCATTGCAATAAGCAAAATGAAACCATGGGAGAAGGTACAAGAAAGACTTACAAAGATAACACCAAAACTGAATGGTTATAACAAAAAGGAAAGAGTGAAAAGGCTGGCTTCTTTGTTCCTTTTAAGATGAAACTGAGAAAAAATATTAGACAGGGGTTTTGTGGGTTTGAGAGTGGTGGAGCAAACTGGAAAACTGTTCAAGGAAGGAGGAAGACAGAAACCAGTAAGATATAGGCCTGCCGGTTTAACATTGGGAAATCCATCATTAAGGAGGAAACAGCAGAGCATTTAGAAAGTCATAAGACAGTCAAGCAGAGACAACATGACTTAAATGAAAGGGAAGTTCTGTTTAACAAAATTGTTAGAATTCTTTGAAGATGTAACAATCAGAATGGCTAAGGGAGATACATTAGTTGTATTGCATTTGGATTTCCAGAAATCATTCCATTAGTGCCACACATCAGGATATTGAACAAAGCAGGAGTGCACAAGATGAGTGGTTATATATTAGCATGGGAAGGGAATAGCTGACGGAAACCAGAATTGGTGTTAACAGGTCATCTTTGGATTGGCAACTAGTAACTGGTGGGTGTTCATGGATCAGCACAAAGGTCTCAATGTATATTGGTAACTTGCATGGAGAGGTGGGAAATATGGGATTATCTATTTGGAAGGAAGAATAAAAAAAACAAGTTCTTATTTAAATGGAGTGAAACTGCACAACGTTGGAGTAGAGAGTGATTTGGAAGTGTTGAATCATTAAACACAAAAATTCAACATCCCAACACAACAAGTAATTAGGAAAGATGGTGGAATGATGGCCTTTATCACAAGGGGCATGGAGCATGAAAGTAGGGAAGTTTAAATGTAGCGTTACATGACACCGACAAGATTACACTTGGTTATAGTGTACGACATGGTCTCCATATTTAAAGAAGGATATGTTACATTGTAGCCAGTGCAGTGAAGGGTCTCTAGGTTGTTCCTGAGATGAAGGAGTTAACATTTAGGAGGCAGGTGGGACAAGTTTGACCAAGCACTTAAGTTTGACCATTCTTGAAGGGATATATCAATTGAATATGCCTATATGTCTTTAATGATCTTGGTGAGATGCCTCGCCCCTGCTGCCCAACCCCTTCACACGCCCCTGCTGCCACACGCACACATACACACACGCCCCTGCTGCCCACACACACACACACGCTCTTGCTGCCCACACACACGCCCCTGCTGCCCACACACACACACACACGCATACACACATGCCCCTGCTGCCCAACACACAAACACACACACACACAAACACACACACACACACACACAACCACACACACACACACACAACACACACACACATATGCATACACATACACATACACACACACACACATACACACCACACACACACACACACACACACACACACACACACACACACACACACACACACACACATACACATACACACACACACACACACACACACACACACACACACACACACACACACACACACACACACACACACACACACACACACCCACCCACACACACCACACACACCCACACACACACCACACACACACACACACACACACAAGTCTAAAGCACCAGCCTGTCCATGAAGCTGGTCTTCTTGAGATGAAGAGATCTGGTGTCCAATTCTGAGTCCATACCTGGGAAATTTCAGAACAGAATATGTCTTATGCATCAACATTCGCTCATGTTTTCTTCCTTTCTTCACTCTCTGCTCTTTCTCCTCTTTCACTCTCCCTCTCTTTCATCCATCCTTTCCCACACAGGTTGAGAAAGTTCTCTTGCGCAAAACTGCTGAAGGTTAATCAAGTTTCAATCCAAGCACAGCATTTACCTGACGGTTTACCACGTTGGGATCCATGTTGGGGACTAAACGAATGGAGAACTTTCCCGTCACTTTTGCAGGGATAACAGTTTTGGCACCAGGGCCCGAGAAAGCTCCTTCAATTCCGTGAATCGACAATGCCGGATATCTCCACCGGTGTAGAAGTATGTCCTCCTAATATCACAACATCCAAGTATTCACAGAAAACCTCGTATTGCACTTTAAATAAGCTCGCTGCCTGTGCAGCAGGTTTGGTTACTTCAACAACAGAATGCATTAATACAGGATCTTTAATGCAATGAAACACTCCAAGGGCTTGACATAAGCGAACATGAAATGGCACTAAGCAGCACACGGAGATATTAAAGATGGGCACCAAAAGCTTGGTCATAGGTTACAATATAATAAGGAGCATCATAAAGGGGTAAGTAGAGGCAGGGAGGAGCAGAGGGAATTCCACAACTTGGGACCTTGGCATCTAGAGATACAGCCATCAATGGTCGGAAAGTTAAAATCTGGAATGTGCAGAATTCTAGGTGTGCATAACAAAATCTGAGGGGTGGAGGATACTGAGAGGCATGGAAAAGGACTATGGAGGGGTTTGATAACAAGGTTAACACATTTAAAATGGAGCTGCTGCAGGAATGTAGTAGGTGCATACAAGTCTGCATCATGGATGATCAGCCATGATCATATCGAATGGCGGTGCAGGCTCGAAGGGCCGAATAGCCTACTCCTGCACCTATTTTCTATGTTTCTAAGTCTGACTTGAATTTAAAGCTACTCTAATAAGTCTTAAGATAAAAATTATAACAAAGAATAATTTCCAGGTTGGTGGCAGACTGCCCTAAGCTTAACCTGCACAGTAGATGAGATAAATTTGTGGGGGAGGAGCTTCAGGCATTTTTAGGAGCTGATGTGTGTTCTTAAGAATGTGGTCAAGAAAGATTTGAAAGAACTTGTATTGTTACTGTGGTGTAGAAGCGGATAGAAATTGGGAGCAAGAGAGAGCCATTCAACCCTTCAGGCATGTTATCCCATTAACTTCAACCATGGCTGATCCTCTATTCTACCACCATAATCCCATTGTCTCCACATATCCCTTGATGCCATTTGTATCTGGAAATCTACCTGTCTCCTTCTTGGCTATATTCAGTGACTTGGTCTCCTTAGCATATTGTGTCAAATAATTCTACAGATTCACCACCTTGGAGTGAAGGAATATTTTCCTAATTTCAGCACCAAGTGTCTTAAACTCTATCCTGAGACTGCGGGGGTCACATGTTTAAAATTCCCCAGCTTAGGGTAGGATCCTCGCTGTATCCAATCTGTCGAGCTGTCAAAATTGCATATATTTCAATGAGATTCCTCCTCATTCTTTTGAATTCATTATAGTTAACCCAATCCCCAAAAACCATTCCAGCAGCCCAGGCATCTGTCCGGTGATTCTTTGTTGAAATCTCTTCTAAGAAGTGCATCCTTGTTTAGATACAGATATTAAAACTGCTCACTGTACTCCAGGTCTGGACTCACCAATGCCCTGTATAATTGGAGTAACAAACCTTGCTCCTCATTTACTAAAAACATAATGATGGTTTTACTTCTGCAGAATACTAAAGATCGGCATGTCTCCAACGCCTCTTCCCAACATCTACAGATGCAGAGATCTGTTGGAATGTATCACAGCTAGGTTTAGCAACAACTCTGCCCAAGACTATGAGAAATGGCAGAGAATTGTGAATATAGCCCAGCCCATCAACAGAACAGCCTCCCCCATAATCGACTCCATCTACACTTCACTCAGCCTCGGAATAGCGGCCAATAAAATCAAGGACTATTTAAACATCAGTTATTTTCTCTTTCCCCCACTCCCATTAGGCAGAAGATACAAAGCCTGAATATACAAAGCCCCCCCCCCCCCCCCCCCCCCCCCCCCCACACTTCATAGATGTATTGGTTTGTAGGTTAATTGGGCTTGGTAAATTGTAAAAATTGTCCCAAGTCTGTAGGATAGTGTTAGCGTACACGATGATGCTGATCATAGAAACATAGAAAATAAGTGCAGGAGTAGGCCATTCGGCCCTTCGAGCCTGCACCGCCATTCAATATGATCATGGCTGATCATCCGCTCAGTATCCTGTACCTGCCTTCTCTCCATACCCCCTGATCCCGTTAGCCACAAGGGCCACATCTAACTCCCTCTTAAATATAGCCAATGAACTGGTCTCAACTACCTTCTGTGGCAGAGAATTCCAGAGATTCACCACTCTCTGTGTGAAAAATGTTTTTCTCATCTTGGCCCTAAAAGATTTCCCCCTTATCCTTAAACTGTGACCCCTTGTTCTGGACTTCCCTAACATCGGGAACAATCTTCCTGCATCTAGCCTGTCCAACCCCTTAAGAATTTTGTAACTTTCTATAAGATCCCCTCGCAATCTTCTAAATTCTAGCGAGTACAAGCCGAGGCTATCCAGTCTTTCTTCATATGAAAGTCCTGACAACAGCGCAGACTCAGTGGGCCAAAGGGCTTCTTTCCACAATGTATCTCTAGAGTCTAAATCAGATTCAGTCTATTGTCAGTGTACGGTACCCAATCCCATCAAATCTCTATCATTGTAATTGCACTGTCCATCATTGGCAAGTCTATTATCAATGTACCTTAGCTTCATAGCGGAGTCTTGAGGCACCAATACTATCCTTGAAGTGTTCAGGATTAAATTCGATTGCTTTGTACAAGAGAAGCTCCTCGCTGGTAAGGGGCACAACATCCGCATCGATGTCAGGAATCAGGATGTGACCGGTTGAATTCACAAGGCTGCCTGCAATTGAATGAACAGGTTAGGGCTGCACTTGGATGTTAGTCTGAGCCATGAGCACAAACCAGGTGTGAGAGTCACAAATTGTTTTCCCTCCTGGGATTTGATTCCATTGACTTTAGCGATACAAAATGTGTGGAGGTGATCACAACCAACAGCCAATAGGCAAAACCTAAGACGTTGTCTCCGTTATTCTCTCTCAGCGGATGCTGACTGACTGCTGGGTGTTTCCAGCGGAGTTTGATTTTGTTTCAGAAATGCAGTATCTCCAGTTGTTTAAATTTTCACCTCTCTCTCCCCCTCCCACCCCAACACAGAAAAATTACGCACACATAATTACACATGGAGTGCAAGCCTGTCTCAACCAGTGCATAAAATAAAAGAGTACAAATCTCATGTATAAATGTATAAAACCTTGGCTGGGACAAATCTTGAGTATTACATGCCTCATGAAAGGAAGGACACAATTGCACTGGAGAGAATGCAGAACAGATTCAGCAGAGTGTTGCCTGGGATGGAGCAGATAAGTTATGATGAAAGACTGGACAGGATTAGTTTGTTCTCAAGGAGTGGAGGAGGCTGTGGACCTGATGGATGCAAACAATGTTATGATGGGGCATAGATAGGGTGAATGGTAAACATTTCCTCATGACAAAAACGTCAAAAATTGGAAGCACAGTGTTAAGGTGTAATAGGAACAGAGAGGATCTGAGGAATATTTTTACGTGAGGATGGCAGCCAATTTGAACACTCTGCCTGAGAAAGTGTTGGACGCAGGAATTCTCACAACATTTAAAATGTATCTGGACAAGCACTTGAAGCATTCTTTCTTAAGTTTCCTGACAAAACGTCTTCAGCATGTGTGTGTGTGTGTGAACGGAAAGAGCTCCAATTGGCATCCAGTGTTGAGTGGTACACCTCATGGCACAGTACTTGGCCCACACATATTTTTTCTTTACATAAATGACATCCATGAAAAAGTTGCAAGTACGACCAGACTATTCGCTGATGATTGTTTGCTGTACCGTCCAATTAAGTCAGCTGATGATGAAGATGCTCTCCAAAAGGATCTCGATACTATGGTTGAGTGGTCACAACAATGGGGCATGCAGTTCAACCCTTCCAAATGTGAAACTATGCGTGTCACCAGAAAGAGGAATCCAGGCGAAACATCTTACAATATACTTGGTGCCACCCTTGAAGAATCCAAACAAACCAAGTATCTTGGCATCAAATTGCAGAATGATCTGTGTTGGAATGGTCAGACTCATCATGCAACGGTGAAAGCAACAGGTGTCCTAAACTTTCTGAGGCGCAACTTTCATCATTGTTCAACTTCTGTCAAGGAGAAGCTATACTTCACCCTCGTTAGACCTCATTTGGACTACGCAGTTGCAGCATGGGACCCATACACAAATAAAAACATTTCTTCCATCGAACGTGTCCAAAGACAGGCAGCTCGATTTGTTACTAACACCTATGAGAGAGAAGCGAGTGTCACCAAACTTCTGAATTCTCTGGGGTGGAACCCTCTCCGAGACAGACGTGAAGGTCACCGTTTGACCTGTTTTTACAAAATGTTAAATGGTCAGCTTGACATAGACTACAAGACCTACACCAAACCCAAACCAATTAGGAGCAGACGAGGGCATTCAATCCAATTTGTGATCCCAGCTACAAAGACAGATGTGTACAGCAATTCGTTCTTCCCCCGCACAATTAAAGCATGGAATAATCTCTACCCAACTATAGTTACCCAACCAGATGCAACTAATTTTAAAGTAGCTCTTTCTTCCCAATAACCCTTTCTGGCTTAGGCCCTCCCTTCACCACCTCCAGTTTAAATTCCATTTGGAATATTTTGGAGGACCAAGAAACCAAGAACCATAGAAGGTTATAGACCAAATGCGGACAAATAGGATTAGTGTAGAGTACTTGATGATCAATCAGCATGGGCGATGGGCTGAAGAGTCTATTCCTGTGCTGTATCACTAGGGCAGTCACTTTACTTAACAGTGAATAACTTGTTTACATTGTTTCTTAACTTTGCATATTTTCAACTTTGCATAGATCTCGCCTGTGCTCTTCTAATTAAGCCCTTTCAGAATGGTATAATTTGAATCAATCTGTATGACATCCCAAACACAGTGGCAGTACACACCTGTAGCATGCGATGCCCAAAGATGAAGATAGGAGGGTGGCAAGGTGGCGCAACTGGTAGAGTTGCTGTCTCACAGCGTCAGAGACCCGGGTTTGATCCTGAATTTGGGTTTGCACATTCTCCCTGGGACCTCGTGGGTTTCCTTTGGGTGCATCGGTTTCCTCCCACAACCCAAGACATGTGGGGTTGTAGGTAATCTATAAAATTGCCCCTAGTGTGTGAGTGGATGAGAGTGGACTAGAGTGAATGGGTGATTGATAGTCAGAATGCCCCAAAGGGCCTGTTTTTATGCCACATCTCTAAAAATCTAAACAGATCTGCAAACAATATTTAACGTAAACCTCCGCCTCCTTGAGCTAGAAGACGTTTCACCTTGTTATTATTATACCCGGTTGCCAGCATTCAGCTGACATATATTCTCCTCCCCAAAAAGGTTAAGTTCTAATCTATCTTTAGTCCAAATTTAGACTAAATTTGAACTAACAATGGATTGGTCTTTCCACATCTCCACTCTTTCCAAGTCTAAGGAATTCCAAGTCGTTCCCACATTGATCTGCAGCTGCCACAGTATTGCTCTCAAGTGTGGGGAATGATACGGCCACAGGTTATGTCATTTCCTCACTGCTATCTGTGAACCTCTCTCTATTTTTCTCTCCCTGCTAAGAACACATTTTAAAGCACAACAATGCATAAATCCGGTCTTACCGAGGAGGGCAATGAGGTCATTCATTGCCTCATGTATCACCCCCCCGTAGAGTCCAGAGTGCAAATCTTGTTTTGCGCATTGTACCTGTGTTTCAAAACAAAATGCAGAGGTGAGATTTATCTGCAGCAGGATCTCTGCTGATAACAGTGAAAAATTATATTACAATTGAAGGAGGCAAAAGTAGGGGAACACAAATATGCTGGAGAAACTCAGCGGGTGCAGCAGCATCTATGGAGCGAAGGAAATAGGCAATGTTTCGGGCCGAAACCCTTCTTCAGACTGACCGGGGGCGGGGGTGGGCGGGGACAAGAAAGGAAAAAGAAGGAGGAGCCCGAAGGCTGGGGGATGGGAGGAGACAGCAGGGGGACTGAGGAAGGGGTGGAGACAGCAAGGACTAACAAAATTCATGCCCCCAGGATGCAGACTCCCCAAACGGAATATGGGGTGCTGTTCCTCCAATTTCCGGTGCTGCTCGCAGTGGCCATGGAGGAGACCCAGGACAGAGAGGTCGGAGACGGAGTGGGAGGGGGAGTAGAAGTGCTGAGCCACCGGGAGGTCAGCTTAAGAACGTTGGCTGGCATTGGGAGAGCAATGAAGAGAAGTGCAAGGATGCTGTAGGGTCAGCAGAATGGAGGTATCTGATCTCCATCTGAGGCACCACAAGAATGGAGGTACCTTTCCAACACTTGATGCCCGTGGGATTGGGAGATGCATCACTTTGTTCTGTCGATGGTAATCACTGGGGCTACAGTGGAGGTGCATGTATATATAAGATGATCGGAAGATACTTAAAGGTGAAGAAGGGAAAACAGTTGACACTCCAAGATGAGAAGCCATTGTAGTTTGGCTTGGATCGTGATGATGGAGATTTGAAATTCTGGAATATGAGAAGCCATTGGGCCACACCAATATCTCCAACGAGTGGAAACTAATCAAAACGCAAAGAAAATAACTTTCGGATTATTGCCCAAAAAACGTTCAAGAACATTTCAGTTAATTAGCTGACAGCAAGATCTATGATAAGATAAGATGAAGGTGCAGGTTGGTACGTGACAAATAGTATTCATATTATAAGTGCCAGCCAACAAATGCCCCTACTGGAGAGAATTTGACCACTCTCTACATTATAATGACTGCTTATTACACAAGAGGATGGGTACCTGGAATGCACTGCCTTTGGATGGTCTTGGATACAAGAATGGTGCTTTTAGATCTACGCATGAACATGCAGGTGATGAGGGGGATATGGAGCACGTGCAGGCAGAAGGCATTAGTTTAAGTAGGCATTATGGTGGACACAGACATCATACGTTGAAGGGCCTGTTACTGTTATATGTTCTATGTTTAGGGACCACACAGAGGCACAGCAGTAGAACTGCTGCTTTACAGCACCAGAGACTATGGGTTCTGTCTGTATGGAGTTTTTACATTCTCCCTGTGACCGCTTTGGTAGCAAAAGCAGGAAGACAGATTATTATCTAAATGGTGTCAAGTTGGGGAAAAAGGGAAGTCCAAAGGGATCTGGGGGTCCTTGTTCATCGGTCAATGAAACAAAGCATGCAGGTACAGCAGGCTGTGAAGAAAACGAATGGCATATTGGCCTTCATAACAAGAGGAGTTGAGTATAGGAACAAAGAGGTCTTTCTGCAGTTGTACAGGGCCCTAGTGAGACCACACCTGGAGTATTGTGCGCAGTTTTGGTCCCCTAATTTGAGGAAGGACATTCTTGCTCTTGAGGGAGCGCAGCGTAGGTTTACAAGGTTAATTCCTGGGATGGCGGGACTGTCATGTGCTGAGAGAATGGAGCGGCTGGGTTTGTATACTTTGGAGTTTAGAAGAATGAGAGGGGATCTTATTGAAACATATAAGATATGGGGAGATGGCAGGAATAGGGTACTGATTGTGGATGATCAGCCATGATCACATTGAATGGCGGTGCTGGCTCGAAGGGGCGAATGGCCCACTCCTGCACTTATTGTCTATTGTCACACGAGTTTTCTCCGGGTGCTCCAGTTTCCTCGCACATCCCAAAGACGTGCAGGTTTGTAGGTTAACACAAAAAGCTGGCGTAACTCAATGGGTCAGGCAGCATCTCTGGAGAAAAGGAATAGGTGACATTTCTGGGTGAGACCCTTCTTCAGTTGCAGTTCTTCAGGCTGAAAAATGGTCTTGACCCAAAACGTCACCTTTTCCTTTTCTCCAGAGTTGCTGTCTGACTCACTGAGTTACTCCAGCTTTTTGTGTCTGTCTTCGGTTTAAACCAGCATCTGCAGTTCCTTCCAACACAGGTTTGTAGGTTAATTGGCTTCGGTAAATCAAAATTGTAAATTGTCCCTAGTGTGTAGAATAGCGCTAGTGTATGGGGTGATCGTTGGTTGGTGCGAACTCAGTGGGCCAAAGGGCCTATTTTCCCGCTGTTTCTCTGAAGTTTAACAGATTCTCCTAATATCCACATTGTGGTCAGTTCATAAATACTGCAGCTACAAGATCAGATGGGAGACAATGAGCTTTCTGCAAGGATGTTGGTGTTATAATGTGCGCACTCTGAGCTTGCCTGGATGACTGCAAGTCCAGCAACACTCAAGCTCAACACCATCCAGAAGTCCAACAATACGTTCACTCCTTCCTCCGCACACCCCATGGTTGCCGTGTACAGCCCACAAAAATACGCTGTTTCCCAATCCCACCCACATTCCTGTGCCGGAAATACATTGTTGGTGCTTCATCATTGTCGAGCCTTAATCCTGGAATCCCCTCTCCAACAGCACTGTTGGAGCACCTTCACCTGAAGGACTGCAAGGAGTCAAGAAGGTAGCTTACTACCAGATGCCCAGGAGCAATTTTACAGAGGAAATAATTGCCCAGTGTCACCCACATTCCACCCTCTAAATTCAAAACAAAATCTTAGCATTGACAGCTTCTAAACATCAAACCAATGTTCTGTCCTTGGGATCAGGTTGTTAATTTGACTCAGTACCTCTACAAAGAAATAGCAGTTTCCTCGAGTACCATAAGTCAGGACTGGTTTTGAGCTGAGCCACCCACTATCCGATATTACGATGTAGTCCACATTGGAAAAAAAGGTTGCATTTCTCTCAATCAAGAGTTTCTCCAGCCCCTTTGATCCAGATTCCTCCATAGCTTCAAAAATAAACTTCAAATTCACTGGCAGTTCCTGAAAGAAAAGCAGAATTACAGGAGTGAACAAATAATACTCAATACCTGCAAGTCCTGCTCCATAGTACACTGCGTCACACTAATCCCCAATGGTCTTCCCAACACCCTCAGCATTTTCCAATGATCACAAATAGTTTTTTACATCCGTTACCTTTGGCTATTCTGCAGGAGCCTTATGGTTTTGGGGTTTGTACCATCAGTTTTCACAACTCATAGCAAAAGGATTTGAGTATAGGGGCAGGGAGGTTCTACTGCAGATGTACAGGGTCTTGGTGAGAACACACCTGGAGTATTGCGTACAGTTTTGGTCTCCGAATCTGAGGAAAGACATTCTTGCCATAGAGGGAGTGCAGAGAAGGTTCACCAGACTGATTCCTGGGATGTCAGGACTTTCATATGAAGAAAGACTGGATAGACTCGGCTTGTACGCGCTAGAATTTAGAAGATTGAGGGGGGGATCTTATAGAAATGTACACAATTCTTAAGGGGTTGGACAGGAAGATTGTTCCTGATGTTGGGGAATTCCAGAACAAGGGGTCACAGTTTAAGGATAAGGGGGAAATCTTTTAGGACCGAGATGACAAAAACATTTTTTACACAGAGAGTGGCGAATCTGTGGAATTCTCTGCCACAGAAGGTAGTTGAGGCCAATTCATTGGCTATATTTAAGAGGGAGTTAGATGTGGCCCTTGTGGCTAAAGGGATCAGGGGGTATGGAGAGAAGCAGGTACAGGATACTGAGTTGGATGATCAGCCATGATCATATTGAATGGCGGTGCAGGCTCGAAGGGCTGAATGGCCTACTCCTGCACCTATTTTCTCTGTTTCTATGTTTCTAACTGGCCTCCAATCTGGGTGTCTCAGCTTAATACAGATCAATAAATCTGAAATGCTAATCGTTACTATGAACCAAAAAGTGTCCCTAGTGTGTCACGGGAGTGCACCCCCAAAGTGTGAAAACATAAACCCTAATGTGAATGGATGAGCAATAATAGCGTGGATTTACCTTTGGATGAATTCTGGATGTTTCCATGTTTGTATCTCTGAAAAAATCATTCTGGTACAACTCATAGCAAAAGCTGAAATAATTTTCCTGGGAGAAGCCAAATATATTAGTGCAGGTCTGAAAGGGTTTGGTGAGACCACAATCTGGAGTATTGCCTCTTTGTGTTCCGAAGCAGGTCAACAATTAATCCCATAGCACAAGGGCTTGCAGAGAATCGATGCTCATCATGTTACTGATTCCACCAACGCATGACAGTGACTATTCCTAACAGTGAAGATCAACTGAAAGGACTCGACTGAATACGACGCTAGAATTTAGTTCTTTTGAGGATGTCAGTGAGAGTAAATTTATCACAATGCTTAAGGGGGTTGGACAGAAGATTGTTCCCGATGTTGGTTAGTACAGAACCCTCCATCACAGTTGGGACAAAGACCCAAATCTTTTAGGACCGAGATGACTCCACATTTTTGAGATTTGTAGTGAAAAAAAAAATGGATGTAGTTAAAGTGCACATTGTCAGATTTTATTGACGGCCATTTTTATACATCTAGGTTTCACCCTTTAAGGGTTATAGGGGTGTTTTTAAAAAGTCCCCCCCCCCCCCCCATTTCAGGGCACCATAATGTTTGTGACACATGGCTTCACAGGCATTTGTAATTGCTCAGGCTCGTGTTTGAATGGCCTCCTCCTGCAGGTATAAGAGAGCTCTCAGTTTCTAGTGTTTCACCACTGGCCTCCAATCTGGGTTTCTCAGCTTAATACAGATCAATAAATCTGAAATGCTAATCGTTACTATGAACCAAAAAGTGTCCCTAGTGTGTCCGGGAGTGCACCGCGAAAGTGTGAAAACATAAAGCTAATGTGAATGGATGAGCAATAATCAGCGTGGATTGGGGCATGGATGAAACATGGATGTTTCCATGCTGTATCTCTGAAAAAATATTCTGGTACGGGGGGGGGCAGGGGGGAAACTGTTTAAATTTTCCTGTGAGAAGACCCGACTTTTTCCCTGTCAGGTCTCGGCTGTCGTAACAATCTGCCTAGCACCGTGTTAAGTAAGCAGGTCAACAACCTGAACGACCCGGGGGCTTGAGAAGTCGATGCTGCGGAGCTAGATATCTCCACCAACGCAAGGACTCACCATCTTAACAGTGGGTGATCAAGTGCTCGGAGCGTGGACTGAAGCGGACTTTCCTCGCTGCTGCGACTCGACTCAGATGGGCCCGGAGGCTCCATTTATCGCAGCCGAAGGTCCGGTGGAATTATCGGGAGCTCGCGGGTCTGGGATGAGAGAGAGAGACCGCTTCCCGGAGCATTTCCCGCAACGCGACTTCTCCAGCCGGTGTCACGGGGTTGGAACAACCCGGACCGGGACAGTACATCACCCACCGTTCACCATCGCCCGGGGGGGTTCCAACCTTGGACTTGAGATTTGTGGGACCGGGAAAAATCAAAAATCACATGTGGTTAAAGTGCACAATTGTCAGACCGGGAGCGGGGCCGTAAATCGCCCCGCGCGGCCTAAAATGGCCGTGGGACTCATCATCGCCCGCCTGGGGCTTGGACATCGGGAGAGACACGGAGAACAGGGGAGAGAAAAGACTTGCCTTCCATCACAGTGGCTTCACTGTGATGGATGTTTGTGTGAATTTAATTATGTGTATGTCTGTAAGACAGTGTCTTTGTTTGTATGGCTGTGGAAACAACATTTCGTTTGAGTCTCACTGGGGCTCAAATGATAATAAATTTGTATTGTATTGTATTGTATTGTACAAGACTGAGAAACAAGAATAAAACTGTTCGAGACATCAGCCAAACCTTAGGCTTAGCAAAATCAACTGTTTGGAACATCACTAAGAAGAAAGAGAGCACTGGTGAGCTTACTAATCGCAAAGGGACTGGCAGACCCACAGCTTATTACAGAAGAATTCTCTCTATAATAAGGAAAAATCCCCAAACACCTGTCCGACACATCAGAAACACTCTTCAGGACTCAGGTGTGGATTTGTCAATGACGGCCAAAATTTTTTGTGCCTTCCACCAAAGTGATGAATGCTGTGGTGGATGTTTATGTTACATGTTGTGTCCTGTTTATGCATTTTATTATTTTGTTAACCCATCTTTATGCTTTGTATGGAACTGATTTTTAAATTATGTAAAGCACTTTGGGGTCAATGAAAATTGACTATAAATGTGCTATATAAATAAACTTATTATTATATTATTATTATTACTGTCCGCTGAAGACTTCATGAACAGAAATAAAGAGGCTACACTGCAAGATGTAAAAAACTGATTAGCTGCAAAAATAGGATGGCCAGGTTACAGTTTGCCAAGAAATACTTAAAAGAGCAATCACAGTTCTGGAAAAAGGTCTTGTGAACAGATGAGATAAAGATTAACTTATAGTTGATGGCAAGAGCAAAGTGATGGAGGAGAGAAGGAACTGCCCAAGATCCAAAGCATACCACCTCATCTGTGAAACACGGTGGTGGGGGTGTTATGGCCTGGGCATGTATGGCTGCTGAAGGTAATGGCTGACCTATCTCCATTGATGATACAACTGCTTATGTCCGTAGCTTAATGAATTCTGAAGTGTATAGACACATCCTATCTGCTCAAGTTCAAACAAATGCCTCAAAACTCATTGGCCAGCGGTTCATTCTACAACAAGACAATGATCCCAAACATACTGCTAAAGCAACAAAGGAGTTTTTCAAAGATAAAAAATGGTCAATTCTTGTGTGGCCAATTGAACATGCCTTTTATATGATGATGAGAAAGCTGAAGGGAACTAGTCCCCAAAACAAGCATAAGTTAAAGATGGCTGCAATACAGGCGTGGCAGAGCATCACCAGAGAAGACACCCAGCAGCTGGTGATGTCCATGAATCACAGACTTGAAGCAGTCATTGCATGCAAAGGATATGCAACAAAATACTAAACATGACTACTTTCATTTACATGACATTGCTGTGTCCCAAACATTATGGTGCCCTGAAATGCGGGGGGGGATACTATGTATAAACACTGCTGTAATTTCTACATGGTTAAACCAAAATATATAAAAATGGCTTTTATTAAAATCTGACAATGTGCACTTTAACCACGTGATTTTTTTCTATTACAAATCTCAAATTGTCGAGCACAGAGGCAAATGAATAATTGATGGGTCTTTGTCCCAAACATTATGGCGGTCACTGTATAATACCGCCATAACACCACTATGTCCTACACACCACTATGTCCATTTGCCTGCATTTAGCCTGTATTATTCAAAACCTTCCCTATCCATGTACATGTCTAAATACCTTATAAACTCTGCAATTGTCCCCAATTCTACCACTTTCTCTGGCAGCTCGCTCCACATGCCAACCATCCTGTATGTGAAAATGTCGCCCCTCGGGTCGGCTTTAAATGTTTCCCCTTCCACCCTAAACCTATGGCTATTAGCACCCCACCCCCACCCCCCACCCCCAGGTTCAAGTCACACGCCAGAGAGCTGAGCACAGAAATCAAGAATTGACTCTTGCCTATGTGAGATGCTGATGAAGGGCTGCACTGTTGGAAGTGCTGTCTTCCAGATGAAATATTACACTCAAGCCCCAGCTGCCCGCTCATTAGGTTGCAAAACTTTATCGGCTATAAAACACTGAACACTAAAATTCCAAGAAACCACTAAATCACTAAAATTCCAAGCTCACCAATGCCTCTACTTCCTTAGAAGGCGTCGGAGGTTCGGCATGGCCCCAACAACTCTCACCAATTTCTACAGATGCACTGTTGAAAACATTTTATCGGGATGCATCACAGCATGGTTTGGGAACAGCTCCATCCAAGACCACAATAAATTGCAGAGAATTGTGGACACAGCCCTGACCATCACACAAACTGAACTCCCTTCCATTGACTTTATTTATACCTCACGCTGCCTCGGCAAGGCCACCAGCATAATCAAGGATGAGTCTCACCCTGGCCACTCCCTCTTCTCCCCTCTGCCATCAAGCAAAAGAAAATGAAGTGTGAAAACGCACACCTCCAGATTCAGGCACAGTTTATTCCCAGCTGTTATCAGGCAACTGAATCATCCAACCACAACTAGAGAGCAGTCCTGAACTACTATCTACCTCATTGGAGACCCTCAGACTATCTTTGATTGGACTTTACCGAGTTTTTCATGCACTAAATGTTATTCACATTATTCTCTTTATCATGTATCTGTACACCGTTGATTGGTCGATTGTAATCATGTATCGTCTTTCTGCTGACTGGTTAACACGCAACAAAGGTTTTTCACTGTACCTCAGTACACGTGATAATAAACTAACCTCAAACACAAAACCCCAAAACTCCCTTACATTCCCTGATTTCCTTTGGCTCACTTGTGGCTGTCTGGATCCTACCTTTGGAATTCTACACTTTCTTTGAGATGTAACGTGAACAATTTTGGTTTTCTATTCTCAAATCTTCAGGTTGAGATTGCGTCTATTAATGCTGTCATGTTCACTGGAACATCTTTACTTTTCATCTGTAAGTTCATTTCTACGGCGCAAGCCGTTTACGTGGGAGCTACCTACTTGTTTCAGTTTCTGAAATGCTTCAATTGCATGAAGCCAAGCCAGAACTGGCCCCTTGTCATCCGAGGCACCACGGCCGTAAAGTTTACCTGCAAGCAGTGAGGAAAAATATATCAAAAGGCAAGAAACATAATTTCACTCCCTAAACAGTGTCAATTAACGGATGAAACACAATTAAGAAAACCAACTTGATGGAGCACATTTAAGATTTACTGTGTTGTTATCCAATAATATCACACTTATCCAGTAATATTTCACACTTATCCAATAATATTTCACATAGTTTAAGCCATTAAATGGCCAGGTCAAGTTTATTATCATTATTATCATATTCAGTGAGTACCCTGAAGGAGGGTTTTGGCCCGAAACGTTGCCTATCTCCTTTGCTCCATAGATGCTGCTGCACCCGCTGACTTTCTCCAGCAATTTTTGTGTACCTTCGATTTTCCAGCATCTTCAGTTCCTTCTTAAACACCTGTACAAGGATGCTGAGTGGAAGAGGTTATTTGACCTGTCAGGGACAAATTGGCAGCAATCCATGAGGGAGTGTGCCTTTCATGGGACATTGGAGGATGACTATTAGGACAGCTAACATGTACAAGGTTTTAAAGGAGGAGAGCGATTGAAGTATAGAGCATTTTAAGGAGAGCATGTCAGAATTGATGGGACGGATACCAAAGGTAGAGTGATTATAGTTGGGACACAGAGCAGCACTGCCTCAACCTTAGAACAAGGACATGCATTAGACAACATTGGTTGGATTTTGGAGGAATGCGCAGGTGCAGCTGGTGGGACACACCATTACTGCAGGTTATGCAACATTTTCAATGTTCATTTGGAGGGGGTGGAGGTGATTCCCTGCTGGATATCCCACCCCCATAAACCCTCCTTTCCCGGTCACTCTCATAGAAACATAGAAAATGGGTGCAGGAGTAGGCAATTCGGCCCTTCGAGCCTGCACCGCCATTCAATATGATCATGGCTGATCATCCAACTCAGTATCCCGTACCTGCCTTCTCTCCATACCCCCTGATTCCTTTAGCCACAAGGGCCACATCTAACTCCCTCTTAAATACAGCCAATGAACTGGCCTCAACTACCTTCTGTGGCAGAGAATTCCACAGATTCACCACTCTCTGTGTGAAAAATGTTTTTCTCATCTCGGTCCCCTTTATCCTTAAACTGTGACCCCTTGTTCTGGACTTCCCCAACATCGGGAACAATCTTCCTGCATCTAGCCTGTCCAACCCCTTAAGAATTTTGTAACCTCCTTCCATGAGCCCCTGTTGGGGACGGTTATAGGATTGGAAGAGACCATGGAGATAGAGATGGGGGGAGCTCGGTCTGGGAGTCAGAAACAAGAGTGACAATTCTTCAATCAAAGTGCTGTAGGTCAAAGATTTGGGCCGAGATTTTCTGAAAAGAACTCTTGGCGGGGCATGGTGTGAATTAGGTGACCAACAGTCATTGCAGGAATATGGTTGTAATTATCTCCAGTAAAGCAAAAAGGACAATAACATAAATTTATCTGGAAGGAAACTGAGAATATACCGCATGGAGACCCAATTTTCAGTGTAGAGGTTTGCAGAGGCCTGATACTGACCATCTCGTTCAGTCAACACATATGGGTCAGTTGTCCACCCATCCTCAAGTCTTGCAGCTTGAACATCAAGATGTCCATATATACAGATGGTCGCTTTATTTGGATCCATTCCCAATTCACCCAAAAGCACAGGTGGCAAGGGAATGGTTCTTCCATCGGTAAGCTATGGAAAGGATGGACAAAACATTACAACAACCTCTGGCAAAGATTGCAAATATTCACTGGTAAAGTTGTCTAAAAGTAAAGTTATCTTTCAAGTTTTGAATGAAACGCTGCCTTTTCTGACCACTTAAGTCCAGAATCAAATTTCCACCTGTCCTGGCAACGAAGATTTAAATCAAAAGGGCAACAACCTTACACCAGCGACACCTCCTTCCTTGAGGAGCTTAATCACTTCTATGGCCGCTTCGACAGGGACAATCTAGAGACAGCCATCAAGGCTGTGCTACCTGCCGATCACCAACCCATCACACTCACCCCCTACGACGTGTACGTGGCACTGTGTAGGACTAATGCACGTAAAGCTGCTGGCCCTGACGGCATCCCCGGGCGCGTGCTCAGGGCCTATGCTGCGCAGCTGACAGACGTCTGGACTGACATCTTCAACCTGTCACTTGCACAAGCAGTTGTCCCCACGTGCCTTAAAAACCACGTCCATCGTGCCGGTGCCAAAACACTCCACTGCGGCAAGCCTCAACGACTTCCGCCCAGTTGCACTTACCCCCATCATCACCAAGTGCTTCGAGAGGCTGGTCCTGGCACACCTCAAAAGCTGCCTACCCCCCACATTGGATCCCTATCAGTTTGCCTACCGCAAGAACAGGAGTACGGAGGATGCCATCTCAACGGCACTTCACTCCGCCCTCTCCCACCTCGACAACAGAGACACTTACGTAAGAATGCTGTTCATCGATTACAGCTCAGCATTCAACACCATTATACCCTCTAAACTGATCACCAAACTCGGTAACTTGGGCATCGACCCCTCCCTCTGCAACTGGATACTGGACTTTCTAACCAACAGACCCAAGTCTGTTAGGTTAGACAAACACACCTCTTCAACCCTCACCCTGAACACCGACGTTCCACAGGGCTGTGTGCTGAGCCCCCTTCTCCACTCCCTCTTCACCTATGACTGCACACCTGTACATGGTACTAACACCATCATCAAGTATGCAGATGATACAACAGTGATTGACCTCATCAGCAACAACGATGAGTCGGCCTATAGGGAGGAGGTCCAGCACTTAGCAGCATGGTGCGCTGACAACAACCTGGCCCTTAACTCCAAGAAGACCAAGGAGCTCATTGTAGACTTCTGGAAGTCTAGGGGCGGCACGCACACCCCCATCCACATTAACGGGAGGGAGGTGGAACGTGTTTCTAGCTTCAGGTTCCTGGGGGTCAACATCTCCGATGACCTCTCTTGGACCCACAATACCTCAACTCTGGTCAAGAAGGCTCACCAGCGTCTCTTCTTCCTGAGGAGACTGAAGAAGGTCCACCTGTCTCCTCAGATCCTGGTGAACTTCTACCGCTGCACCATCGAGAGCATCCTTACCAACTGTATCACAGTATGGTATGGCAACTGCTCTGTCTCCGACCGGAAGGCATTGCAGAGGTTGGTGAAAATTGCCCAACGCATCACCGGTTCCTCGCTCCCCTCCATTGAGTCTGTCCAAAGCAAGCGTTGTCTGCGGAGGGCGCTCAGCATCGCCAAGGACTGCTCTCACCTCAACCATGGACTGTTTACCCTCCTTCCATCCGGGAGGCGCTACAGGTCTCTCCGTTGCCGAACCAGCAGGTCCAGGAATTGCTTCTTCTCTGCGGCTGTTACATTACTCAACAACGTACCTCGGTGACTGCTAATCCTTAAATCTATAGCCCTCTAGTGTTCACTGAAAAAGACAGTGTCTATTAACCTTCTTTATGCCCCTCATGATTTAAAAAAATTCTACTTGGTCACCCTTTTGCCTCATGCATAATGGTCAAGCCTCTTGTTCTAGCTCAAGTTCCCCAGACCCAGTAACTTCCTCATTAATCTATTTGGCATCCGTTCCTGTTTAATGACTTCCTTCCTTTAGCAAATTGGCATTGTCGCAGCCTACCAACCTTTCTCTTGCATGTGCTCCATCTATCTTTTTTATCCCCCTGAAATACAGATATAGTTGATTTACATCCACTGGAGCATGTTGTGTTAGTGTGTTGTGTGTCAACAATCCTGGTCCATCACACAAATGAGCATCACACAAACACCCCACCGCAGCTCCCATCAACTTCATCTGCATTTCACTCTCTCTGGTGTGTAGCCAACTTAATCAAGAACTCTCCCCCCCCGACATTCTCTCTTCTCCCCTCTCCCGTCGGACAGAAGATACAACAGTTTGATATCACCAGATTCAAGAATAGCTTCTTCCCCGATGTTATCAAACCCTTGAACCTCTCAGGTGCATTCGCAATCTTCCAACCTACCTTGTTGTGACCCTTGCACTATTTTATTTTATCTGTACTTTCTCTGTAGCTGTCAAACTATATCCTGCACTCTGATTCCTTTCTACCTGTTGCATGTATTTATGATGGTATGATTGCATTCGAGTATGGTATGATTTGCCTGTTTAGCCTGCAAAATAATGTTTTTCATTTATCTCGGTACACATGACAATAATAAACCAATCCAACACCAGTCGCATGCGGGCCTGGAGTTACATATAGCCCGCAGCTGGTGAGGAGAGCAGATTTTATTACCACCAGTCATTGGCAGCTGTCATGAACATTTCCAACAATCCACATACTGGATCTTTATAAAAATGGTGCACTCAGCAATGGGATTAGAGAGAGTGAGAGAGAGAGACAGAGTTGGTCATATCCTCACCTAATGTATGGCACCCTAGAGGTTGGCCGTCATTTCTACACCATTACCCATTGCATAGAAACATAGAAACATAGTAATTAGGTGCAGGAGTAGGCCATTCGGCCCTATGAGCCTGCACCGCCATTCAATATGATCATGGCTGATCATCCAACTCAGTATCCCGTACCTGCCTTCTCTCCATACCCCGTGATCCCCTTAGACACAAGGGCTGCATCTAACTCCCTCTTAAATATAGCCAATGAACTGGCCTCAACTACCCTCTGTGGCAGAGAGTTCCAGAGATTCACTACTCTCTGTGCATCTTCCCTACAACCATCAGGCTATTAAACACTTCAACCTCCAAATAGGCGCCGAACAAAATAGACTTGTGGACATTATTTTTGCACTATTATTGCCTATTATTTATATTTAGATAAGTTTTCTTTGGCGTTTATTATGGCTTTTACAGAGGACTATGTTTATATATCTGTTGTGCTGCTGCAAGTAGTATATTTTTTGTTCGGTTTTGGGACATGCGACTATAAAACACTCTTGACTCTCAATAATGCTTGCATTGGACTTACCTCTTCACTGCCCACATCCGTTAATTCGACAGATCCTCCCAGACGTTTGATCGCCTCCCCAACAACACGGACCATCTCGATCGCGCTGTCTCTCTTCAGCGGGTTACCTGACTCACTCTGGATCGCAACCCACTCCTTCAGATGCTGCAAGGTGAAATGGTGGCATATTGACATGATTACAACAGTTGCTCATCCCATTAGTGTGGGTTGGGCAGCCGGGCTGTAGGAGTTCCAGTTCAGTCTCACAGTGGGCTCTATCATTGCCCCATATCACCACCCCCCCCCACCCCTGCCTCCCAGGAACAGCTTCTTCCCCACAGATCTTCATCCTTTATCAGATAACTAAAAGACCCTCCCATAAACTGTCTTGGGTGCTATGATTAGTTTAGATGTATTCTCAATGGGAGCGTAGATTTTCTCCAGGTGCTCCAGTTTCCTCCCACATCCCAAAGTCCTGCAGGTTTGTAGGTTAATTAGCCTCTGTAAAATTGCCCCTAACACGCAGGGAGTGGATAAGAGAAAGTGGGATCACATTGAATGTGTGTGAAAAGCTGATCAATGGTCGGCATAGATTGGATGAGACAATTGTTTTTCATGCTCTATGGCTAATCTAAAAACTGAGCCAAGCTAGGTTATGGTGTCAAGGATCTGCCTATCAACAACCGCCTCTTCCATTACCTGTAACAAGCTCTCACTTGTCAGGCTTTGTCCTTCCCCTGCCCTCTTCCAGCTTCCCCTCCCCTTACAATTAGTCTGAAGAGCGGACTCAATCTGAAACGTCACCTATCCATGTTCTCCAGAAATGCTGTCTGGCCCGCTGAGTTATTCTAACATTTTGTGTCTTTTCTTCTCGGGTATAGTCTTGATCTTCCAACCTACCTCATTGTGGGCCTCGCACCTTTTCTAGTGTGCACTTTCTCCGTAACTATAATGTTATCAAGCTGTAACACAAAATTCTGCTTCCGGGATTTTTATCTTTGCATTACCTGTTGTCCGTGTGTACGACTCGATGGCACTCGTGTACAGTGTGGTTTGAGTGGAAAGCAGCCATTACTGGATCCATGGTTCTCAGACTTTCTTGTAGACTGGCTTACAAAGAGGATATCAGCAGGAGGCTCAAATGTGTCATCAACTCAACACCGCTGGCCAAATATGAATACAAATATTTCAGTCCTGTCCCGTGCATTTACATGCTACACCTCCTCCTAATGCTGCTTAATTGTCCACAACATTCATGACAAGCAATGGCAGAATCTGATCTGTTGTTTATGAGATTTCTGTGCTCTTTTATGTATTGTTTGGTGTATATGTAGCGTCAATTATCACTAGTCGAATACAGTATACCTTACATATGTTGGATTATGAATTGATACGTATCTTTTTAATTTTTAAAATGTTCACTATGACAAATACAAAGACTTTTTTATAAATAACGGCCAAGGCTAAATACGATGCAAATAAATAAATTCATTACTTTTAATTTTAAACATGATATATTTTGTTATTTATGCGCACATCAATTGCTTATGTGTCTCTGAACATTAAGAAGATTTTGCAGGAAAGCCTTCTAATATCACGGGGAGTCCATCAGGTCCTCAGTTTCCATCTCACAGTGTACCCAGAGAGTTGTGAAGCTGTGGAATTCTCTGGCACAGAAGGCAGTGGATGCCAATTCACGGGGGGTTTTCAAGAGAGAGTAAAGGGCCTGTCACACTTAGGTGACTCTTTAGGCGAGTGCAGGAGACTCTGCGCTCGCCACATGTTCGCTGGTGGTCTCTGGTGAGTCTCCTTCATGGTCGCGAGGAGTTCCCACATTCAGCTGCTATTGTTATTTATCTGTAATTTTTTTTAATATGTATATATTTTTACCTTTTCTTATATATTTAAAATTGCTCTTGTGAATCGCACCGTGGGATTGACTTTTAAATTTTGTTGTACCATGTGCAATGACAATAAAGAGATTCATTCATTCATTCATTCTTGGAACTAGTCACGGCCTCAGTATGGTCGCCACAAATTTTTCAACATGTTGCAAAATCTTCTGCGACCAAAAATTGGTCGCCATGGAGATAATCGATAATTCTGTAGTCGTAGGTGCAGTGGTAGTGGGGTCGCCATGTAGTTGTAGCTAGTCGAGGTAATAGTAGGTAGCTTTAGTTAATCACCTTTGCTGACCGGGCATTTTCATTGGCTCATTGGGGAAAAAAAACGTAAGCACGAGTTTTCAGAACCAAGGACAACCGACCGGTAATGTTGAATGCCCGCCGAACTTCACAGCTGTGTATCTCTGGCTTATTAAAAGTTGTCTGGCTTCTTAAAAGTGTCTCCCCCCTTCCTCTCCCCTCCCCCCGCTTTTAAAGGACTTACCATACACTGTACTAGTCGTCTTAACCTTCCTGTTCTCTGTGGTGTGTGTCTGTATCACCTTGGCTTTGCACCATGTGAATTTCAGACAGCGCTGCCCCCGCTTGCCCTTGCCCCCGCCTTTGCAATGTGGTGTGTGTGTGTGTGTGTGTGTGTGTGTGTGTGTGTGTGTGTGTGTGTGTGTGTGTGTGTGTGTGTGTGTGTGTGTGTGTGTGTGTGTGTGTGTGTGTGTGTGTGTGTGTGTGTGTGTGTGCGTGCGTGCGTGCGTGCGTGTGTGTGTGTGTGCGTGTCCACTCTGACAGTCGCCGTTCCAGTTCCCGGTTTTTCAGGCGACTACCAGCAGCTTGACAGTCGCCGGCAGTCCGCTGAAAAATCGCCTAAGTGGGGCAGCCCCATTAGATTTAGCTCTTAGGGCTAAGGGAAGCAAAGGATATGGGGAAAAAGCCGGAACGGGATACTGATTTTGGATGATCAGCCATGATCATATTGAATGGCGGTGCAGGCTCGAAGGGCCGAATGGCCTACTCCTGCACTTATTTTCTATGTTTCTACCACCTCGATGATTGGCCATGTCAACGGCACCTTTGGTTTATTGAGAGCAAGTTGACGCCTCTCATCGCATTGGGCCGGTTGGGTTTAAACACAATGGAAATCCTTGCAATCACTCCAGCATCGACAACCATTCATTCTTCTGTCGAGTTTAGTCTTCAGAGTTCAGTTCCTCGGACTTCATGCAAACTTCAACGCACTTTGTAAAAGGTAGATTGCATTATCTCGAAGGACAAGGGCAGAAGATGCCTCAGTAAATGATCGCATGTAACCTCCAACCCTGCAGTCGTTCATTATTCTGTCTGTGATGTTCCTTCACGATTGTGCCACTGCACTTCAACCTGGTGACCATTTTGCTGTGTCTTGTGTTCGGTCTGTCAAAGCTGACTGGGTTTCTTGGTTACTAACCTTCCCATTCCCATATTAACTTTTCTGTCCTGGGCCTCCCCCCCCCCAAATGCCAGAGTGAGGCCACACGCTCTACGGTATGAACTTTGAATTCTCTATTTTTAGGTAACTACAAATCTCTCCCCTCCCTTCTTCCCCCTTAAGGCAACCGGCCCGTTCGCGGAGCACGGTTCAGCCACGGGATTTACCATCACCCGGTGGGGTCACAACATCTGGAGCCTGGATCGTCTCGGCGCAGAGGGAGAACAAAGAGGGAAGAGACAGAGACTTTAAGATTTTGCCTTCCACCACAGTGAGGAGGTGTTTGGTGAACTCACTGTGGTGGATGTTAAATTTGTGTTGATTGTGTGTTTTTGTCATTTTTTATTATATGTATGGTTGCAGGGAAAATAAATTTCGTTCAGACCAAAAGATCTGAATGACAATAAAGGAATCTAATCTAATCTAATCTAATCTAATCTAACAAGTATGTTTATGCTGTATTCAAAGTCAAAGTCAAAGTGGCCTTTATTGTCATTCAGACCTTTCGGTCTAAACGAAAATTTTTTGCCTTGCAGTCATACATATAATTAAAAATGACAACAACACACAATAAACACAAATTAACATGCACCACAGTGAGTTCACCAGGCACCTCCTCACTGTGATGGAAGGCAAAAATCTTAACCTACCAGCCAGGATTAAGGTCCATTGTACAAACATTCATGTAGGGTAGTGAATATTCCAAAATAACAAGCGTCAGATTCATGAGAATATGGAGGAAGGAACAGCAGATGCTGCTTTATACCAGAGATATAAAGACATATAGATCTGCTGCACCAGAGGACCAAACACCCTCAACCACTGCTATACCACCATCAAGGATGCCTATCGTTCTATCCCTCGCCCTCACTTCGGTAAGTCCGACCATACCGCGGTGCTGCTTCTTCCTGCCTACAGATAGCAATTGAAGAGCGCACCCCCCGAGGTGAGGACAGTACAGAGCTGGTCGGGGGGGGGGGAGAGGAACAACTACAGGACTGGTTGGAGTCTGTACACTGGGCAATGTTCAGGGACTCGGCAACGGACTTGAACGAATACGCCACAGTCGTTACAGACTTCATAAAGAAATGTGTGGAGGACTGCATCCCTGCAAAAACCTTCCAAGTGTTTCCCAATCAGAAGCCTTGAATGAACTATGAGATCCGCACTCTTCTGAAGTCCAGACACCGGGCATTCATGTCTGAAGATACCGAGGACAACAAGGAGACAAGATACGACCTTAGTAAGACCATTAAAAAGGCCAAAAGAGACTTCTGCTCCAAGCTGGAGGATGAGGCAGATGTTCGGCAGCTGTGGTGGGCCTTGAATGCAATCACCTCCTACAAGGCAACACACTTGTCAGTGAAACATCACTTCCTGACGAGCTCAATGCGTTTTATGCACGCTTTGATAGGAGGAACACTGATGTGCCTTCTCGAGCCCCCCTTCGCTGTGATGGTATTTTGGTCACGGTCACAGAGGCCGACGTCAGGAAATCCTTCAGGGGGGTTAACCCCCGGAAAGCACCTGGTCCTGATGGTATACCCGGTCGTGTTCTAAAAACCTGTGCGGACCAACTGGCTGGAGTTTTACGGACATTCTCAACCTCTCACTTCTGAGGTCTGAGGTTCCCACCTGCTTTAAAAGGGCATCAATAATACCAGTGCCCAAGAAGAGTAAGGTGACGTGCCTCAATGACTATCGACCAGTGGCACTAACGCCGGTGGTGATGAAGTGCTTTGAGAGGCTGATCGTGTCGCAAATCAACTCATATCTCGAGAAAAACCTGGACCCACTGCAGTTTGCTTACCGCCACAACAGATCAACGGTGGATGCGATCTCGCTGGCTCTCCACTCCGCTCTGGACCACTTGGACAACAAAAACCCATATGTCAGACTACAGCTCGGCATTTAATACAATCATCCCTTCCAAGCTGGTTACCAAGCTCTCAGAACTGGGTCTTTGCACATCCCTCTGCAATTGGATCCTCGACTTCCTCATTCACAGACCACAGACTGTCCGTATTGGTGGAAATGTGTCAGCCTCGATAACAATCAGCACGGGAGCACCTCAAGGCTGCGTGCTCAGCCCCCCTGCTGTACTCACTCTATACTCATGACTGCAGAGCTGGTCATAGTGCGAACTCCATCATCAAGTTCGCTGACGACACCACTGTTGTGGGACGAATCACTGATGGAGATGAGTCAGAGTATAGAAGTGAGATCGACCATTTGACCAAATGGTGCCAGCACAATAACCTGGCTCTCAACACCAGCAAAACAAGGAACTGATTGTGGACTTTGGAAGGGGTAGGATGGGGACCCACAGTCCCGTTTATATCAACGGGTCGATGGTGGAAAGGGTCAAGAGCTTCAAATTCCTGGGCGTGCATATCTCTGAAGATCTCTCCTGGTCCCAGAACAAGGACCAGGAGAGATCCATCGAGGGGATCTATCGCAGTCGTTGCCTCAAAAAGCTGCCAGCATCATCAAAGATCCACACCATCCTGGCCACTCACTCATCTCCCCGCTGCCTTCAGGTAGAAGGTACAGGAGCCTGAAATCTGCAACATCCAGGTTCAGGAATAGCTGCTTCCCCACAGCCATCAGGCTATTAAACTCAACTCAAACAAAACTCTGATCGTTAAATAGCACATTGCACTTTATCTGTTTATTTATGTGTGTATATATATATATTCATTGGTATATGGTCACACTGATCTGTTCTGTTCTGTATTTATTTATGCCTACTATATTCTGTTGTGCTGAATCAAAGCAGGAGTTTCATTGTCCTATCTGGAACACATGACAATAAATTCTCTTGAATCTTGAATCTTGAGATAGACACAAAAAGCTGGAGTAACTCAGCAGGACAAGCAGCATCTCTGGAGAGATGGAATGGGTGATGTTTGGGGTCGAGACCTTTCGACTGTAGCTGTATTGAAACTTCACTCGGGTTGGTAGACCTTACCTGCACATAGTCATCTTGATGATCATCAATGTATGTCAGCACCTGATCCAGAGGAGATGCTTGTATCACCAAGAGGAAAGACAAAAAGGAAACAGCAAGCAGCAGCTGAAAGGTGACATTGCAGAATTAGTATCCTTGGCCAACTCCTGCACCCGCGCAGAACTCGATTTCATTAACTTTACCACAAACCTCCACCCTTAACATGGAATTGCTTTACAACAAACCTCCATGCGTAAACATGGAATTACTTTTTTACACAGTAATCATTTGTCAGAATTAATTTTATTTGCCAATTTGTGATCTGAAGCAGAACAGAACCATTATTAGTTCAACAAAGAATTAAGGAAGATCCTGTATTATATTTATTCAAAAACGTGCTCTGTAAAGCATGTAACCACATTCAAAGAGTTCTCACCACTTCATGGTACATCAATAGGGTGGGATGAGGAGAGGTAGGTTGAGATGTGTAAATCATAAACAGACCCAAGCACAGCCAAAACAGAAAGGGACCCGTTTCTGCATTGTAAATGTGCTAAATCTTTTAAAAGGCATCTCATATTACCCCACAACTCGCCACATCTTCCCATCTCCCCCCATATCTGCCTTCCGCAAAGACCGCTCCCTCCATAACTCCCTTGTCAATTCTTCCCTTCCCTCTCGGTCCACCCCCTCCCCGGGCACTTTCCCTTGCAACCGCAAGAGATGCAACACTTGTCCCTTTACCTCCCCCCTCGACTCTGTTCAAGGACCCAAGCAGTCGTTCCAGGTGCGACAGAGGTTTACCTGCATCTCTTCCAACCTCATCTATTGCGTCCGCTGCTCTAGATGTCAGCAGATCTATATCGGTGAGACCAAGCGGAGGGTTGGGCGATCGTTTCGCCGAACACCTCCGCTCGATCCGCAATAACCAAGCTGACCTCCCGGTGGCTCAGCACTTCAACTCCCCCTCCCACTCCGTCTCCAACCTCTCCCTCCTCGCTATCCTCCATGGCCACAGCGAGCAGCACCGGTAATTGGAGGAACAGCACCTCATATTCCGTTTGGGGAGTCTGCACCCCGGGGGCATGAACATCGAATTCTCCCAATTTTGTTAGTCCTTGCTGTCTCCTCCCCTTCCTTAGCCCCCCTTCTGTCTCCTCCCATCCCCCAGCCTTCTGGCTACTCCTCCTTTTCCCTTTTTTGTCCCCACCCACCCCCGCCCCCGATCAGTCTGAAGAAGGGTTTCGGCCCGAAACGTTGCCTATTTCCTTCGCTCCATAGATGCTGCTGCACCCGCTGAGTTTCTCCAGCTTTTTTGTGTAACCCTCTCATATTAGACGTTGTCCAATTGCTAAATTTATTCCCAAACTTCTGTTATTGCCATTTAGCATAGTTGCACCAGTCTTTAAAAACATTACTGATAAATCAATGTTCTTCACCCTGGCTTTTGCACAACTAAAATAACCTAATTGGAAAGTAATAAGCAATAACTGGATAATTTATCACTCTGAAAATATATTCCCAGAAACAAATCCTGTGAATCTAAAGTGTAATATACTTCAAAACACCACAAATTAATTCTGTAACCTGTAGAAACATAGAAAATAGGTGCAGGAGGAAGCCATTCGGCCCTTCAAGCCAGCGCCGCATAATCAGTAATATAATCAGCTCATTTTTATTACAATACAAATGTTTCCATTAACTATGCTAATCAAAAAGCAAGAAAGATAAAAGCATATTAAGTGGAGCACACTGTCCAAACATTACAAATTCCCAGAGTTACAAAGATTACTAGACTAAGTGGGACCCGTTTGGTGCCAGCATCACACGGGAGGGCTGGTCCTCCAACGCAATATTCCACCTCTCCAATATACCAGTATTGGTAGCCAGTGGGGGGGAGGGGGGGGTCTGGAGCGCTAGTATGGGTGTTGTGGGCTGAAGGGACTGGTTTCCAGAGGGCTAGTATGGACATTGTGGGCCGAATGGATTCTTGGGCTGGCAGCTCACTCACTCACGGATGGTGGGCTGGCAGTTGATTCACAGTTATTCCTTGAATTTCCATTTCAAGCAGGGTGCAAGGCCACCAAATTCAAGTGCAGTTTCGTACCATTTCAAGCAGGGTGCCAGGTGCAAGGCCACTAAAGACAGCGAGTCGTGACCTCTCCCTCCCCCATCTTGCAGAGACTGGGCCACGCCCACACTTCTGGGTTTCATAGTCCCTCCCCCCCCTCCCACCAGTAGGGGTGTGGCCTTCATGGTGTGATTGACAGGAGAGAGAATCTCAACATTTTTTAAACACTAATGACTCTTATATTTTTCATCGATGGGAAAAATCCTCGGCACCTGATGAGTGGAGACTCTGAGTAAGATGGCCAAAAATCACAGCTGTAAGTGGCAGCGTTTTTTATAAATCAATACACAGAACAACAGGTAGTGGTCAAGATCAGACTTTTAGTAATATAGATAATAATGTGTGTGGGGAGGGGGGGGGAGTGGAGGGGTTGAATATCCTCACATCAATTATTTTTTGAAAATGGGTAACTACAAATTTTATAAAGGGCACTGATTAATTTCTATTTCATGAGCTTAAAGTTGATGCAGTGAAATAATAAAGTATCATCTATCTATATTACTAAAACTCTGTTCTTGACCGGTTTTGGCGATCTGTGCTGCGATTTCCGAGAGAACACCGCCACCTGCGGCCGTCATTTTTGGCCACCTCGCTCAGAGCCCCCCTCCGCCGTCTGTGTGCCGAGGATTTTTCCCGTCGATGAAATATGACAGAGATATTAATGATTTTACAAAATTCCCCATTCTCTCTGCTGCCCCCACTGGCAGCAGGGGGGAGGGACTATAAAACCAGGAAGTGGTGTGGTGTGCCTCATTCAATCTCTTCAAGATGGAAGAAGGCAGAGGGTCACGTTTCTCTGAGCTGTGAATAACACTGAATACATGTCCACACAACTATGAGTAAGTACCCTTAATGTGGTTTGAAAATGAAAATATGGTTAAAGTAAAAAAACACTGCCTGCAAATGGTTGTTTGGGTTTGAAATAAAAAGGCCTCTCTCTCTCCTCTCTCCCCGCCCCTCCCTCTCTTCTCCTCCCCCCCCTCCCTTCACCCCCCTCTCAGCACACCCCCTCACTCCCCCATCCCCCTCCGCCCCCCCTCCTCTCCCTCCCCCCTCCCTCCTCTCCCCCCCTCTCCCCTCTTTTTTCTCCCCCTCCTCTCCCTCCTCTCCCCCCCCCCCCTCTCCACCCCCTCCTCCCCCTCCCCCTCCATCCGCACCCCCACCCGTCCCACACCTAAAACCCTCCCTGATCCACACACCCCTACCCCCTTCCCCTCACCCTCACTGATCCCGACCTCTCAGCACCCTCCCCTCCCCCTCTACCCCCCCCCCCCTCCCAGCACACCTCCCCTCCCCTCCCCCCCCCTCCCCCCCCTCCCCTCATCCACATCTCCTCTCCTCCCGCTCTCTCCCCCCCTCCCCCTCTCCTCCCCCCCTCTCCTCTCTCTCTATCCCCTTTTTCTCCCCCTCCTCCACCGTCCCTCCCCTAAACCGCCCTCCCCCCCACCCCTCCCCCTACCCCCTTCCCTCCATCCCTCCCTCCCCCTCCCTGCTCCCCCCTCTCCCCCTCCCCATCACCTCACCCCCCCTCTCACACCCCTCTCTCCCACCCTCCCCCCTCTCTCCCACCCTCTCCCCCCCTCTCCCTCTCCCCCCTCTCTCTCACTGTCTCTTTCCCCCCCCTCCCTCCCTCCCCCTAAACCCCTCCCCTCCACACCCCCTACCCTCTTCCCTCCCGCTCCCCCCCTCCCCACCTCCCCCCTCTCAGCACCCCCTATATCTCCCCCTCACTCTCTCTCCTCCCCCCTCACCCACCCTACCTCTTCTCCTCCTCCCCACCCTCCTCTCCCTCTTGCCCCTCTCTCTGTGTTTCTGTCTCTCTCTCTGTCTCTGCCCCTTCTCTATCTGCCCTCACTCTCATCCGCCCCCCCTCTAGATGTGACTGCAAGTTGGGGGCTATGCGTCAGTAGTTACGGTGGTTATGGGGTAAAAGGAGCAAATTAATAATATTAATATTATATCAAGGGGGGGTAATTAGCGTGAGCGTGCGGGGGGGGGGGATAGTTAGTGTGTGGGACGCTGCATGCCGCCTCCCCCCCCACAACCTCACGTTGGGGGAACAGGACCCTACAGGTCTGCACTTGGTCTAGTTTTGTTATATTTTTGCATCATATTTCCTCTCAACATCCCCAAGGAACTGGAGAGTTAATACCGTCGATTGTATAGAAGGAACAGACTTACCATGTTCACAAAGTATTTTTTCAACAGATTATTTCAAGTTTAAGTATTCTCGCACTCTTCAACGAGTCTGGTTCTCTCCGCAACGTCCTAATCTCTAGCCGCTGGTTCTTGAAGACAAAATGGCTCATTGCTGGTGTGTGTATAAATGTTCTAACGTTGCTGCCAATTAGTTTCAAACTAAAATCAGAACATTGCCAAAAAATAATCAGTGGAATGTTTGTGTTAAATGAGCCGCAGTCACAGTCATTAAGAAGATTGCAAAGAATAGGAAAGAAGGAATTGCATTTTGTAGCACATTTTGCATTTAATTCATAGACCTTTACAACCAGTTAAGTACTTTTGATGAGTGGCTACTGCTGTTATGTAAGTAATATTTACACATAACAAGCTCACCCAGGACAACATATTGGCTGGGAAACTAGGAAGAATGATCCTGATTTTAGTTTAGAGATACAACATGGAAACAGAGCCTTCGGATCACTAAGGCCATCGATCATCTGTTCATTCAAGTTGTATGACATCCCACTTTTGCATCCAATTTCCACACACTCTGGGCAATTTTACAGATGTCAATTAACCTACAACCCGCCGACTGTGTGATGTTGGAGGTAACCCTCACAGACACAGAGATCGTGCAAACTCCACACAGCCAGCACCCGAGGACGGGATTGAACCCGTGTGAGGCAGCGGTTTTACATTGTGCTGCCCAAACCTTTCTTTGTACAAACCATCAAGGGTAGTCAGGGCTGTGGTTTAATCAACATTGTAGCCGCTCTTCAGTACTGCACGAGAATGCCATCCAGATGAGGCAATAGGTCTTAAACTGACAACCTACTTTAGAAGTAAGAGTTCTAGAAATCCAGCCACATACTCGAGTGATTCAGATTTATCCTGACAGGTACTTCATCACATAGAATGTTGTTCATTGAACAAACATATGTTTGGCTGAAGACTTGTTTTGAAAACTGCCTTTAAACAGCCAGAAATGTAATTACAGAAAGCATGAAGTTACACACAATTTCCATGTGGTGTCACTGGATTTCACTGTAGTGTAGAAAAATAAATGTTTTCATGCTGCAGAAGGATTTTTGGAAATACTGTGCGCAAACTGTTACATTGCTTTGCACATTGAATGTGGTATCAAAGTTGCTGTTGCATCCCCAGCAAATATATTCTCAGCCAGTTATTCCTGCAAAACACCTGCATTGGACAATTAACATGCATACTTTGCTCCAGTTAGATCAAATCCTATGCCTATTCTCCGGTCATTATGTCCAAATAATCCGTGATACTGACAGTGGTATTCGTGTTATTTTATTATTGTCACGTGTACTGAGATACAGTGCAAAACTTTGTTTTACATTCTGTCCAGTTAAATCATACCATACCATACATGGGTAGTGCAGCAGAAAACATACAGAGTGCAGAAGATAGTTTTACAGCTGCAGAGAAAATGGAGATATAAGCAAAGTGCAAATGCTGCAACAAAGTAGATTGGAAGATTGGGAATTCATCCATAGCATGTGAGAGGTCTATTCAGGTGTCTGACAACTGTGGGGAATAGGCTGTTCTTGAATCTGTGGATAGGGTGAGCTGTTTTAAATATCTGGGAGTCCACATCTCTGAGGATATGACATGGACATCACACGCCGCACCACTCGTGAGTAAGGCAAGGCAGCGCCTTTACCACCTCAGGCAATTGAGGAAATTCAGAGTGTCTCCGAGGATCCTCCAGTGCTTCTATTCAGCGGCTGTGGAAAGCATCTTGTCCGGGAACATTACCATCTGGTTTGGGAATTGCTCTGCCCAGGACAAGAAGGCTCTGCAGAGAGTAGTGCGTTCGGCCGAACACACTATGGGAACTTCACTCGCCCCCTGCAAGAACTATACAACAGGAGGTGCAACTCCAGAGCCAACAAAATCATGGGAGACCCCTTCCACCCCGCAATGGACTGTTCCAGCTGCTACAGTCAGGCAAATGCCTCCGTTGCCATGCTGTGAGAACGGAGAGGTTGAGAAGGAGTTTCTTCCCAGAGGCCATTCGGACTGTAAACTCCTATCTCACCAGGGACTAACCTTACTATATCACTCTACTGCTTTTTTTTTTTAAATTGCAGTTTTTTTCCCTTTCCCATAGATAAAATGGATGAGCTTGGGGCATGGGGTCTGGTTTGCAGGATGTGGTTTGTAGGTCTGGCTGCATTCACAACTCCTTGCAGTCTTGGGTACCGATTTTGCCAAACCAAATTGTGACACATTTTGGTAGTATATAAACAGTGCCCTCCATAATGTGTGGGACAAAGAACCATCATTTATTTATTTGCCTCTGTACTCCACAATTTGAGTTTTGTAATAGAATAAAATCACATGTGGTTAAAGTGCACATTGTCAGCATTTTAATGAAGGCCATGTTTGTACATTTTGGTTTCACCATGTAGAAATGGCAGCAGCGTTTATACATAGTCCCCCCATTTCAGGGCACCATAGCGTTTGGGACAAGGCAATGTCAAGTAAAGGAAAGTAGTAATGTTTAGTATTTTGTTACATATCCTTTGCATCCAGTGAATGCTTGAAGTCTGCGATTCATGGACATCACCAGTTGCTGAGTGTCTCATCTGGTGATGCTCTGCCAGGCCTGTATTGCAGCCATCTTTAGTTTGTTTTGGGGGCTAGTCCCCCTTCAGTTTTCTCTTCAGTATATAAAAGGCATGCTCAATTGGTGTCAGAACGGGTGATTGACTTGGCCACTCAAGAATTGACAATTTCTTAGCTTTAATAAACTCCTTTGTTGCTTTAGCAGTACGTTTGGGATCATTGTCTTACTGTAGAATGAACCTCCGGCCAATGAGTTTTGAGGCATTTGTTTGAACTTGAGCAGATTGGATGTGCCTACGCACTTCAGAATTCAATATGCTACTACCATCAGCAGTCAGACAATAGACAATAGGTGTAGGAGTAGGCCATTCGTCCCTTCAAGCCAGCACCAACATTCAATGTGATCATGGCTGATCATTCACAATCAATATCCCCCCCGTTCCTGCCTTCAACCCATATCCCCAGTGTCCCCTATCTTCAAGGGTGCTATCTAGCTCTCTCTTGAAAGTCTCCAAAGAACCGGCTTCCATCGCCCTCTGAGGCAGAGAATTCCAAACTGACAACTCTCATTGGGGAAAAAGTGTTTCCTCATCTCTGTTCTAAATGGCTTACCCCTTATTCTTAAACTGTGGCCCCTGGTTCTGGACTCCCCTGACATTGGGAACATGTTTCCTGCCTCTAGCATGTCCAAACCATTAATAATCTTATATGTTTAAATAAGATCCCCTCTCATACTTCTAAATTCCAGAGTGTACAAGCCCAGCCGCTCCATTCTCTCAGCATATGACAGTCCCACCATCCCGGGAATTAACCTTGTAAACCTACGCTTCACTCCCTCAATAGCAAGAATGTCCTTCCTCAAATTTGGAGACAATACTCCAAATTTGCTACTACCAAACTCTTGCACACAATATTTCAGGCGTGGTCTCACCAGGGCCCTATACAACTGCAGAAGGACCTCTTTGCTCTTATACTCACCCCCTCTTGTTATGAAGGCCTACATGCCATTCGCTTTCTTCACTGCCTGCTGTACCTGCATGCTTATTTTCATTGACTGATGAACATGGACCCCCAGATCCTGTTGTACTTCCCCTTTTCCCACTTTGACACCATTTAGATAATAATCTTCCTTCCTGTTTTTGCTACCAAAGTGGATAACCTTACATTTATCCACATTAAACTGCATCTGCCATGCATCTGCCCTCTCACCCAACCTGTCCAAGTCACCCTGCATTCTCACAGCATCCTCCTCACAGTTCACACTGCCACCCAGCTTTGTGTAATCTGCAAATTTGCTAATATTACTTGTAATCCCTTCATCTAAATCATTAATTTATATTGTAAATAGCTGTGGTACCAGCACCGAGTCTTGCGGTACCCCACATCACTGCCTGCCATTCCGAAAGGGACCCGTTAATCCCTACTCTTTGTCACCTGTCCAATACCATGTGCCCTAATTGTGCCCACCAATCTCCTATGTGGGACTTTATCAAATGCTTTCTGAAAGTCCGGGTACACTACATCCACTGGCTCGCCCTTGTCCATTTTACTAGTTACATCCTCAAAAAATTCCAGAAGATTAGTCAAGCATGATTTCCCCTTCATAAATCCATGCTGACTCGGACCGATCCTGTTACTGCTGTCCAAATACGCCGCTATTTCATGATTGACTCCAGCATCTTCCCCATCACCGATGTCAGGCTAACTGGTCTACAATTCTGTTTTCTCTCTCCCGCCTTTCTTAAAAAAATGGGATAACAATAGCTACCCTCCAATCATCAGGAACTGATCCTGAATCTATAGAACATTGGAAAATTATCACCAATGCATCCATGATTTCTAGAGCCACTTGCTTAAGTACCCTGCAATGCAGACCATCAGGCCCTGGGGATTTATCAGTCTTCAGTCCCATCAGTCTAGCCAACACCATTTCCTGCCTAATGTGGATTTCCTTCAATTCCTGCGTCACCCCTGTTCCTCCACCACCCCTTTCTCCCATTGGAATCTTTCTTCCTCTTTGGACTGAAGTGATCCTGCACATTCTGTATTATTCCCAGAAATACTTGCCATTGTTGTTCCACTGTCATCCCTGTTAGGGCATCTTTCCAGTCAACTTTGGCCAGCTCCTCCCTCACAGCTCCATAGTCCCCTTTGTTCAACTGGTACACTGACACTTCCGATTTACCCTTCTCCCTCTCAAATTGTAGATTAATAGTATGGTCACTACCTCCTAATGGCACCTTCACCTCGAGTTACCTTCTCAAATCGGGTTCATTACACATTATATCCAGAATTGCCTTCTCCCTGGTACAGACTCCAGTACAAGCTGCTCTAAGAATCCATCACGGAGGCATGCCACAAACTCCCTTTCTTGTGGTCCTGTACCAACCCGATTTTCCCAATCTAACTGCATGTTGAAATCTCCCATAACAACCATAGCATTCCCTTTATTACATGCCAATTTTAACTCCTTTTTCAACTTGCCCCCTATATCCTGGCTGCTGTTTGGGTGCCTGTAGATATGTCCCATTAGGGTCTTTTTACCCATACAATTCCATACTGACTCCACATCTCTTGTTTCAATGTCACCCCTCGCTTGGCACTGAAATTCAATCCTCACCTACAGAGCTACCCCACCCCCTCTGCCCACCTGTCTGTATTTCTGTTCACAAAGTCTTCAGCTGAGAGTGGTCATTGACAAATCCACACCTGACTCCAGAAGAGTTGTTTCTGATCTGTCGGACAGGTGTTTGGGGATGATTCCTTATTATAGAGAATTCTTCTGTCATCAGCTGTGGAGGTCTTCCTTGGCCTGCCAGTCCCTTTGCGATTAGTAAGCTCACGACTGCTCTTTCTTCTTAATGATGTTCCAAACTGTTGATTTTGGTAAGCCTAAGGTTTGACTGATGTCTCTAACAGTTTTATTCTTGTTTCTCAGTCTCATAATGGCTTCTTTGACTTTCATTGACACAACTTTGGTCCACATGTTGATAAACAGCAATAAAAGTTTCCAAATATGATGTAAAGACTGGAGGAAAGACTAGGTGCTGAGAGCTCTCTTATACCTGCATTAAGGAGGCAATTAAACACACTTCAGCAATTACAAACACCTGTGAAGCCATGTGTCCCAAACATTATGGTGCCCTGAAATGGAGAGCAATGAACACAGCTGTAATTTCTACGTGGTGAAAAAATGGCCTTTAATAAAATCTGACAATGTCCACTTTAACCACATGTGTTTTTTTTTCTATTACAAATCTCAAATTGTGGAGTACAGAGGCAAATAAATAAATGATGGGTCTTTGTCCCAAACATTATGGAGGGCACAGTAAGTGCACACACTTACATCTGTGACACAGCATAGCGGTTACATTATTAAACCAGTAATGCAGATGTCTGGATAAATGATCTTGAAACATGTTTTTAAGGCTAATTTAATCCACCGTAGATGACAACAAAATATTAGATTGCTGTAAATTGCCGTAGATTAGATTGCTGTAAAATCCCCAGTTTACTAATTGGAGAGTGAAGTTTGTCATTCCCACCTCATCTGACCTGTTTAGACTCCAGGCCTACTTTTAATAATATACCACAAATTGCTTTTTGAGTTTTGCAGGATTTAGAATTGTTGCAACATTAAATTGCCTCAGAATTCACACATTGTTGTAACCGTACAGCCTTGTATCTGGTGCTTCGCATTTCTGTTGACGGAATAAGTATCAACAATTTCCCAACATCTTTCCACAACCCCTTTCCTGGCCTCCTGGGTGTATCCAGCAAATACTCCACCATTGGTGCAGCATAAGTCTGGAACTTCCTCCCCCTCAGCCTCCTCCATAAAACTACCAATGGGCACTTGTCCCAGAGATTCTTTACATGACTTGGTGTCCAGTTTTGTTTGGTCATGTTGTGATGAACCTTATATGGCCACACAAATAGCACTCATTGGTAATGAGAGCAAAAGACACATCATAAAAACTTTTACATTTCTATAGCACCATCCAAAAAATACTCTGGATTATCCAACATGGCTTGAAGCACCCTGTTTTTTTTGTGGTACTCCAGTTCATTTGCACGGCAAGCTCCCCAAAATGGCATTTGGCAATGGCAATTCTTTAGTGATAATGAGCGATAAATATTTCCCCAAACACCGGTGGTGATTCACCTCGCCTTCCTCTGAATTATTGAAACAGAAGACGGACTTCAGTTTACTGCTTCATTCAAAACACAACATACGCAGTTACAGAGGAGGAACTGGAGTGCTGGACTCCATTTCCATGCACTCAGCTAATATAGGCCATTATCTGTGAATCCAATTCTTGCCCTTCCCAATTATTTCTGTTGTGCTGAATTCCCAACTTATTGTAATGCAATATTTTCATTCTCACTTCCACCCCCTTTCATTATGGAGCCATATCTGTATTATCCTCATCTCCCTGGCTTGTGTTAAGCAACTATTATGCAGTCACACATCAGAAATTCACATTTGAAATGAAAACTACAATTAAAAGCAAATGAAAATAAAAACAGCAATTTGATTGTGGTTTATAAATTACAAGGACTGAATACACAAACAGCTGTGATATTCCTTAGAATTTAGAAAACTTAAGGGGAGATTTCAGCCAAGTTTACAATATATATGAAAGGGAAACTAAAATGGGTTATTATAGCTGCTTTTTGACTTGGAGATATAGTCTTTTATTTAGAGCCAGTCTTTTCAGAAGTTGATGTTAAAAATTACCTCTGTGCCCAGAATGAGTAAAAATCTGGAACACTCTTCCTTAATGGTAATGCAAAATAACCAGTGCTACAAGTGATTGTGACGATCAGAAAGCAATGAGAACTGGAGCATGTCGGAACAACTTGTGCTGTAAACGTTATATATCAGTGGAGTTTGTGGCGCATCTGGAGTAACAGACATGAAACAAAGCCAATTATCAAATCTCATTAACATTTATTTGCAATATTCTTCCAAAATAATATCAGAATAAATTTCCAACGGTACTATTCTTTTACCTTGAATCAACAGTCTCACCATTCAAAATGTTTCCAATCCAAGGGGTCAAATCTTCAATTGAAGTACTTGGAATGTGCATGACTACAAGAATTTAACGTTTGCTTTTGCAAAACATGACAGGTGCACAGAAAAATAAGACAAGAGAAATGATCACCGCCCGGCATTACAGATAATTAGAGTTAGTGAACACACACACTTGATGCCTATATTAATATATACATTTCCATGGTTTATTTTCTTATACTTCATAGCACTTATTGCTAAGATAATTATTTGGGCATCCAGATACGAAAGGAATGAAAATTAGATAAGGGTTATTTGTGAAATTACAATGACACAGAGCATTTCAATAACAGGTGAACTACCAAAGACAAATACACAGATGTACGAAGGTGGTTTAATATATTTGGTTACTAATAGGACTCCATTCAGCATCATATGCACAGCATTACTGGTCCCAGAACTGTGGGCAAAATCATTGCCAAGGTAACTGTCCTAATGTAGATCCAGTTTGTTGTTACTGAGACAGTCAGAGCAAATCAGCCACTTGGATAATTCATTTTCCAAAGATTTACATCAGATAACTAAATAGTTCAGGAAGAATAAAATCAAATTTAAGTAGCAGTTCAAACTGCCCATGGACAAACTCCAACAGGGTTCAACAGAGAAAAGATCCCTCTGTTTGTCAAGTTTTGTTTGTTACTTTATCTCTCAAAACAGTTTTGGTTTTAAACATTAAGCAAAATTTGCAAAATTCAAGATATCTTTCAATCAGCTTCAGCAGAGGGTATCCAGAAAACAAAGGAGGGACGGGATTGTTGGGTGTTAGGTACAACTAGAGGGGTTGAATGGCCTCCTTCTGTGTTGTCAAAAAATATAATAGGACTTCAATTGTATTTGATAGAAATGCTTAATTGAAATGTTGCTCCTGGTCTCTCCATATAATTTAATATATGTTTCAATACTGTAACGCTTTTCATATACTATTATAGTATTTGATATATTTCAGAAACAAACAAAACTAGAGGCTGGCAAATCTGCACACCAGATCAAACCAACAGCTTATTCTTAGCTTCCTATTTTCAATCACATTTTGAAGCAATATTTGTAGCATGGCATTGTTTTACACCAATTAATGCCATGGATATTTAGTACAATGACCTCAATCTCAAACTTAGCACTTCAATCAACATTCAGTAAGTTAAACTGTTGCAAGAGGATTCTTCAGGAGACTAGATTCCAATTTGATTTGGGATGAGGTATGTAAATGAACACTTTCAAGCTAAACCTTTAGCCAATGGAATTAGATTACAACAATGACCAACATACATGCTGCCCAATAGTAATGGGCCCACAACCAGACAACCAAATGTTGCTTTAGTCAGTTCTCTGGGTAGGAAGGGAAAAAAAAGAAGAAAATTGATTCCCACTTAGATTCGATCAATGGTAGTATAGATCGTAATCACCGTTGTCTGAAGTTGCTCTGCACCATATAACACTTTTTCAATATTAGCCTCTACAACCTGCGGTTCCAAATACTGATTCAGAGAAAAAGCTGCATATATTTATCCAACAGTTTCAAGTGGAAATACCAAGTGATTCTTTATACATATGTTCAGAAGTGATTTTTTTCCACCATTTTCCTAAGAAGTTTACATCATTAAGAGCCCAGAGCTTATTTTTAAAACATTATTAAGGTACTAAATAACCACATCAATTTAGATCAGCATTTAGTTCTTTAGGAAGCGAGGGAAAGGAGAGGGAGGGAGAAAAAAGAGAGAGAGAGAGGGAATAGAGGGGGAGAGAGAAAAAAGGGGGGGGGGGAGAGAGAAAGAAGAGAAGTGAGGGGAAGAAAATGGAAAGGGTGAGAAAAATGGAAAGGGAGAGAAAAGAGGGGGAGAGATGAGTGGGAGAGAGAAAAGAGAGAACTGTTAGAAAGGAAGAAGTGAAAAGCCAAGTATAGAAGAAATGAAACAAACTTTCTTATCGAGGTGTGCAGTATCATAACAATAGAAATGAGTTCAATTAGTTTGCTCCTTGTGCAATCTTGCAATATGTACAGGTAAGTGAGAACGTCCAACCCATTCAGACAAGACTCCATCTTTGAAGATCAGGCTCTTAGCTGGAAGAGGAACTCCTGCATCAATGGACGATGTGTAGGGAAATAAATTTGTTACACCACTATCCGAGTCGCTGGTTTCCTGAACACACAAGAACAGTAATTAAGAAAAACATCCCAGAAATGCCACACCAGAAATACATTTATTATTATCCATGTTTTGTGAAATTTACACTCGGTTTGGTTCAGGAGGAATTTCTTTACCCAGAAATCAGAGATTGAAACATGGAAAATAGGTGCAGGTGTTGGCCATTCGGCCCTTTGAGCCATTCAATATGATCATGGCTGATCATCCAAAATCAGAACTCCATTCCTGCTTTCTCCCCATATCCCTCGATTCCTTTAGCCCGAAGAGCAAAATCTAATTCTCTCTTGAATACATGGGAAATGCAGAATATTGGGAAATGCACATCTCCCAATACCAGAGAGTGGATGGCGTGAAAGACGGACATGTTTAAGAGTAAGTTGGTCAAACCCATAAAGGAGAAACAAAATGATAGTGAGGAGTGGGAGGAAGCAGCTGGTATGGAGCATAAACAATGGGATGGCTATTTTGGGCCACATAGCTTGCTCTTCTGCATGTTTGTACAATGGAACAACTTTTCCTTTCAGGTACCCAGTATCAAACTCCCTTCCCAATCTCTCAACATGACATACTCAGGGCCCAATGTCAATTAAGAATTAATTTCCCCAGTCATTTCCCCTATGAATCCAATATCAACCACTGCAGTTCCATATCTAACTAGGTTCATCAATGCCAATAAGAGATTTTCAGGTTAGATGTGAAACCAAATCCTAAAGACAAAAGGGTTCCTGTCTCACTCTTCTTCCTCTTATCTAACTAACGTACATAAATATACATCTTAAACAGCTTTACAACTGGTTGAAAGTGAGCTGCACTTTTTTTTTTACCTGGAATGACTGTACAAAGCTGAGGACTTGCAGAGATAGCTTTCTACTGGAATGCAAAAGTTTCAGAAGGCTGTGGAAAAATGAGAACATAGCACGTTAAGAATCGACAAAGATATGGCGCAGATAAAAGCACAGAGGGAGAATATGCCTACTCATTGCACCAGCCTCTGTTTAAGGAGACAGAGTCCAAATCATTATGAATGATATTAAGGAATAACTTTCCAACGTATAGTTTTCGATGTTTTACAGCTAACAAATGGCAGTGAACTGCTTCTGCCAATACATCAATACCACAATTGTACCATAAACAGTAAAACTTCAAATTTACATAAGCAGCAGTTACAACCTGTTCCCCCTCTTTTAATCATTTGAACTATTCCCACAAAGAACTGAATTGCTTTAAGTTATCTTATGAATGTAAAGTTTGCATCATCTAAACACACTGTCCAGGGCAACTTATGCTTAGTTCATTGCAAGGTAAAATGCCCTAAAATAAGTGGGCATCAAGGAAGAATATTTAAAATGATTATGGAAGGGTGGCAGGGATCACTGAAGGTGAATGGGTTGAGATTCTAGAATTGTTAATGTGGTCTAAGTATTTCAAAACTGAGGCTTTTAGGAACTCAGTTTATGAGGATCCACTCTCTCCTGCCTGGGTATTTTTTCAGCACGTCCATAACTTAATTAATTAGTTCGAACTGGGTCGAAAAACATTTGCTTTCCTGCCTTTTGTTTAACGGTGAAGTATGCCAAATGGAACACCATGCACCACTTGTTCTGCCATGGATCTGATTTTTCTAATTTATTTTGCATCAAAGTCTTGTTTTTTTTGTAGTCTTTTGTTTTCTTTTCAACATCTTGTAGAATGTGTGTAAAATATGTATTGAGGGTATAGAGGGGAGATAGCCAGGATAAAGTTTGCAGTTCCACAGGGACCCGCTCTTCATAACTCCCTGGTTCACTTTCCCTCCCCACCCACCTTTTTCATCTCATGGCACTTCCTTCTGCAACTGTAGGAGGTACAAAACCTGTCAAGAGTTATACAGTAACAAGCCTTTCAGCCCCACTTGTTCATGCAGACCAAGATGCCCAGTCTCAGCTAGTTCCATTTGCCCGCAGTTGATCCCTATCCCTCTATACCTTTCCTATCCATGTACCTGTGTCTCTTAATTGTTGCTATTGTACCTGCCTCAACTACTCCATCTGGCAATTCATTCCATAGACCCACTACCCTCTTGAGTTAAAAAAGTTGCCCTTCAGGTTCTTATCAAATCTTTCCCTTCTCACCTTAAACTTAAGTCCACTGGTTCTTGATTCCTCTATCCCGTGTAAAATAATTTGTGTATTTACCCTATCAATTCCCCTCATGTTTTTTTTGTGTGTAGTCTTGTTAATGTACCTGTGATGCTGCTGTAAGCAAGTTTTAAATTGTACCTGTCCCACACTGCACTTATGCATATTACAATGAATTTGACTTGAAATTTGGCAGTTGTACATTTGGATTACTTTTGAACAAATTAAAGACAATAGGATTACCTTTGTGCAAGTGTGACTTTTAAGAACCGTTGTCTAGATATTACACCTTTAAATGCTCAATGGAAGAATATGAGTGATCAGGCACACAGGCCTGAAATGTTGTGAATTTATTAAATAGCATCAGATTTGATGCATTTTGTGTACATGGAGACAAGATTAGATCCTTCTCCTTACAGAGGATTTTTAGAAATAAAGTATTGCATTTCTGTGGTGCTTTTCATGTCCTCAGGACACCCAACCGTAGGAAATGTGGCAGCCAATTTATACATTCAATCTGACGAACAGCAATGCAATTAGTAACAATTCATAAATGTTGACAGTGAAGAAAATGGCCATCTAATAAGATGTTTGATGTTATGTTGTGCCTTGGTGGGTAAATGAGCATTTGTTTCCATTAGCAAGGCATCAATTAGCAGATGGCACAGATATGAAATTAATGGTAATCATCTTTCATAGATGAGATGAGAAGTATTGTTTTAACTCTTGCATAAAGTGTGAATTTTCAGCTAGGCAGCTTGGGGAAATGGTAGAAAACACTTTGCACAATAAATAATGAAGAACTCTGCAACACGCTTCTCCCAAAAGGATGTGTGATTCCAAGGGGGGAGGGGGGGGGGGGGGGGGGGGAGAGATAGAGAGAAGGTCAAATAAAAACCAAAAATGAGATTGGCAATTTAAAACAAATTTTTTAAGGACAATGAGGGATGTGGATCTCACTGAGGGAGCTAAGCACAGATCAGCCATTATTTAATTGAATGATGGACAGTGTCAAGGGCTGAACTTTCAGACTGTTCATGGAGTGTGGGGGGAAGCAATTTCAAGTGGCAGAGCTGTTTCAGAATCTTTCAGAATCAGACTCAACTTAAAAACAAACAGGACAATGGAGAAATAGACAAATATTTGAACATCAGCTAAAAGCTTTTGTTGTATGCTAACCTGTCAGCAGAAAAACTGTACATGATTACAATCCAGCTATCCACAGTATACGAATACATGATAAAGGGAAAATAATGTTTAGTGCAAGATACAAGTTCAATAAAGTCCAATGAAAGATTGTCTGAGGGTCTCCAATGAGATAGAAAGTAGCTCTGGACAACGTTTTAGTTGTTGATAGGATGATTCAGTTATCTGATAACAGTTGGGAAGAAACTGCCCCTGAATCTGGGGGTGTGCATTTTCACACTTCGATAATGCTTGCCTGATGGGAGAGGGGAGAAGGGGGAGTGACCTGGGTGAGTCTCGTCCTTTATTATGGTGGTGGAGCTGCAGAAAAAGTATGAAGTGCAAATGGAGTCAATGGAAGGGAGGTCGGTTTGTGTAATGGTCTGGGCTGATCCACAATCCTCTGCAATTTCTTGCGGTTGGATTAATATTTGAAGATGAGCTCCAATGAAAGAGCTGGGCCCTCAAGAACCAGTACATCCACAACAGTGTCCATCATGCATCATTCAATGCAAGTTAAAGCAATGATTCCATGAGGAGAAAAAGGCAAACCAGCCATGATCGTGAAAACTAACTTACTTCTCCTTCCCACACAATCCATGCGCCGCAATCTTCCTACAAACATGTCTGTTCAGTTCTGAAACAAAGAGCGGGATCCCGAAGCAGACCTCCAGAGGAATCCAATCCTGCTCCACAGTGGAAACTGGAAAATTAGAACATTGTAAAATTAGAACACCATGATATTCCCCTCTTTCACTTTAGGGGCAGCATTTCTGGGTGAAAAATAGTCACCTGATGTAATTGTCATAGAAACATAGAAAATAAGTGCAGGAGTAGGCCATTCGGCCTTTCGAGCCTGCACCACCATTCAATATGATCATGGCTGATCATCCAACTCAGTATCCTGTACCTGCCTTCTCTCCATACCCCCTGATCTCTTTAGCCACAAGGGCCACATCTAACTCCCTCTTAAATACAGGTGCACAACCTTTTATCCAGAGTTCCGGAAACCGAAAAACTCCGAAAACCGGCCATTTTTTCCAGATGTCGTCTGCGCACCAAAGCTCGCGTTTAGCGCCAAACTTGACCCGAAACGACCCACGGTCAACCCAGGTCTGTACTACTGTAGCGGCTGCCTCCTCCCCGGAGACCGGGAGACGCTTAAACATCTGTAAATCATTGCTTAAATGTTAGTCAGTTAGTTTGGAGGACTTTTATGTGCAGGGGGGGTGAAGGGGTAAACTTTAATGCTTAGTCCCCTACCTGGTCGGAGAGGCGGGGAGCGGTCAATGCCTACCGGGTCGCCGTGCAGTAAGCTCCGCAGCGCTGTGGCCAGTGGGGCTGCTGGCGGCGCCGGTTGTAGCTCCGACCCCAGCAACTCTACCCCTGGCTGCGCGGCGCTCCAAATCCAGCGCGGCCCGCGGCCGGACGCCCCAGCTCCGGGAATGTCGGGAGTCGGCGGCGTCGCAGCGCTGGGATACCAGCGGGAAGTGGGCAATGCCTTACCGGGTCGCCGTGCGGCAAGCTCCAGAGCGCTGTGACCGCCGACTCCCAACATTCGCGGAGCGTCGCTGGATTTGGAGCCGCGCAGCCAGGGGTAGAGTTGCCGGGGTCGGAGCTCCAACCGGCGCCGCCCGCGGCCGGACGGAGCCCCCAGCTCCGCGAGGTTGGGAGTCGCCGACCAGGTAGGGGACTAAGAATTAAAGTTTCCCCCTTCACCCCTACTCCACCACCACCACATAAAATCCCTCCAAACTAACTGACTAACATTTATGCAATGATTCTCTTGGTCTCCGGGGAGGAGGCAGCTACTCCAGACTTTTCAAGCCGCCCGCGCTACCTACCTAATCTACGCTAAAAATCTTCCATTCGGAAATCCGAAAATGTCCGAAATCCGACAAGTGTCTGGTCCCAAGGCTTTCGGATAAAAGGTTGTGCACCTGTATAGCCAATGAACTGGCCTCAACTACCTTCTGTGGCAGAGAATTCCAGAGATTCACCACTCTCCGTGTGAAAAATGTTTTTCTCATCTCGGTCCTAAAAGATTTCCCCCTTATCCTTAAATAGTGACCCCTTGTGCTGGACTTCCCCAACATCGGGAACAATCTTCCTGCATCTAGCCTGTCCAACCCCTTAAGAATTTTGTAAGTTTCTATAAGATCCCCCCTCAATCTTCTAAATTCTAGCGAGTACAAGCCATGTTTGGCCAAAGGCCTTTCTGCAGTTGGTACATTCAACAAGTCCAAGATATTCAACGTGAAAGAGAAATGATTAAAAGCTCTTCATAAGGGCAAGAGGAAAATTTGCAAGGAAGATAATGCGACAGCTGATCAAAAGATGAATGATGAGGTTGGTTTGTGAGGAATGAAATGAAGACAGAGGTTGTTGAAAGACTTTCCAGATGAAAGGGTCTTGGTAGCCGAAGGCACAATTAAATTTGCAAATGCATGAAAAGGCAGAATTAAAAGAGCACAGATGTCAGAGAGCTGTAGGAATGAAAGCAGTTGCCAAACACACCTTAGACACTGTGTGAGAATGTGAAGCAAGATGACTAGCCAGCACGTTCATTTGATGACTGAAATCCACTAAACTAATGCTGAAATATACTAGTTCAGTGCCAAGAACTCAAATCAGACAGCTCAAGTGAGCAGTCTCAGAATAAACGAGGAGGAATTTCTTTAGCCAGAGGATGGTGAATCTGTGGAATTTATTGCCACAGATGGCAGTGGAGACCAAACCATTAGGCATTTTTAAAGCGCAGATTGCTAGGTTATTGATTAATATGGGCACCAAATGTTTTGGTGAGAAGGCAAGAGAATGGGGTTGAAGGAAAAATAGATCAGCCATGATCAAATGGCAGAGCAGACTCGATGGTCCAAATGACCAAAATACTGCTCCTGTATCTTATGATCTTACGAACATCCACATATTCACCAACTAGAAGGAGCCCTGTTTGGTTTTATTAAAACTTTATTCTTGGGTGGTGGGGGTCACTGACAATTGCCTTTGTGTAGGTGGGTGTGAGTCACTTTCTTAAACCACTGCAGTCCATGCAGCAGAGATGCTCCCTAAGTGGAGAATAGCAAGGATTTTGACCTGATATTAATATGTCAAAGCAAGGTAGAGTGCAGCTCAGAGATGGAAACAGGAAGTGATTGTACTCTCCGGGAACTAAAACCCATTCACTTTTGATTGAATATGGACCTGGGTTTGGAAGGTGCTCGATTCTAAACACTGGCAGAAGATTAATGTCGCAAGATTTGCCTTTACCTTCACCAGTTCTTTTGGTTCCAGAATCAGCCACGGGCTCATCTGCCACTAACTCAAATGATTCTGTGCTGCCTTGAACAGAGCCAGATGGGGATTCAAATTCTTCTGCAAAAAAATACAAATGCACATTAGATTAACAATATGTCAAGGATTTCTCCTTCTTCCCCCATCATTTATTCATTTTCAAGATGCATTGCTAGCAAGAATTTAGTGAACATTCCAAATTGCTTTGATAAGGTGGTAAGCTACTTTGTTTGCAATCCCTCTGGGTGAAGGCATTTCTGTAGATTTAGACCCATGACAAGAAGAGGGAAATATATTTTGCATTCAAAATGAAATGCGCAATTTCGAAGTAAACCTAGAGGTATCTCCATTGATTTTGTATTCCTTGAGCCAAAATAGTTAGTTTCTCAACCCCATGTACAGTCCTGCCGGATTTTTGCATGTGCTGTCTTTTGGTTGTAGCATTAAACCAAACAACACCCCCCTTCATCCACCATCTTCTTTCTCAGTTTGACAAAGGGTCTGCTCGCATTCGTTCAAGAGGAGGATTCTAATCAAAGAATGACATTTCAAATTCCAACTGGCCAATGTTTACCCCTCAACAAAATACTGATCAGGATATGGTACTGCAGTTATAAAATAGCTGCCATTCATGCATCACACTATGACAAAATCTTGAGATCCTGTAAATGCTTGTGAAGAACCTTGTGATGTTCCAACCCATTATTCCCTTGAAGAAAAACTAGACAATACCTTAAACTGAAATAACTTGGAAATGCAGCAGACAATAGAGGGATATTGAGGCCAGTTCATTGGCCATATTTAAGAGGGAGTTAGATGTGTCCCTTGTGGCTAAAGGGATCAGGGGTTATGGAGAGAAGGCAGGTATGGGATACTGAGTTGGATGATCAGCCATGATCATATTGAATGGCGGTGCAGGCTCGAAGGGCCAAATGGCCTACTCGTGCACCTATTTTCTATGTTTCTATGTTTCTATTCCTTACCATAAATCTGTGATAAGAAGTCCCGCACTCTCATTATTAAATAATCTCTTATTAGTGCACTGCACTATGGAATTCCCTGCCATAGAGGGCAGTGGAGACCAAGTCACTGGATGGATTTAAGAGAGTTAGATAGAGCTCTAGGGGCTAGTGGAGTCAAGGGATGTGGGGAGAAGGCAGGCACGGGTCATTGATAGGGAACGATCAGCCATGATCACAATGAATGGTGGTGCTGGCTCGAAGGGCTGAATGGCCTCCTCCTGCACCTATTTTCTACGTTTCTATTATAATTTTTTAATGCATTACTCAGAGTAGGGGAATCAACAACCAGAGGACTTAGGTTTAAGGTGAGAGGGGATAGATTTAAAGTTATGTGAGGGGAAACGTTTTCACACAGAGAATGGCGGGTATATAGAATGAGATGCAGAGAAGGTAGTTGAGGAGAAGGTAGTTGAGAAAGAAGGTGGTGTATGAAGGGGGGGTGTTGTTTGGTTTAATATTCCAACCAAAAGACAAAATCACAATTAAGAGACATTTGGACTGGTACACGGATGGGAAAGGTTGAGAGGGATGTGGGTCAAATGTAGGCAGATGGGACAAGTGTAGATGGGGTATCTTGGTCGGCATGGTAAAGTTGGGCCCATGGGCCTGTTTCTGTGCCGTGTGACTCTGTAAATCAAAAATCTCAAGATATTCACAGATATTGAAATGGTTGGACAAGTGTACATCCAATGTTGTTCTACAAACTGAACCTGGCCTACCTTTCTCATCCAGGTCCTCACTGGATCGTCTGCCATTATAGCGGCAAGCTCGAGGGTTCACCATGTTCACAAACCCACAGAAATGTTCCAGATCCACTTTTTCCCTCAACACTTTCAAAGCTCTGTGTGAGCACATATTACTCCGGGAAAATTCTGCAATAATCCCAAGGAAGAGTTAAAAGAATGAAGTTCATTAAAATGTCATACACAGGAGCCCCCCCCCGGGTTAAGGAATACCTAAATTAGGGAAATCCAAATGTAAGCAAATTCTTCCATAATTTTTTTTAAACAATTTTTAAGACAGGAAAGTTAGTTCCAGAAATGCAACATTTTCACAAGTTATGGAAGACGGGTAGCAAATACTTAATTCAACAGGCAACTAGGCTTCAAAATAAAAAACAGTCACACGTAACTTCCATGAAATAAGCTAACAGGCGCCACGTAGTCCTTACAAACATACCTTACATTGGTTCACAGCTGGAGGCCACTTAATAGATTTGCTTTGGAAACAGACAAGGCATTGTGTTCTATTGATTCTTGTAAAATACTTCATCAAACAATGTCATATCCCATTGATACTTTAAGGCCATGAAAAATAGCCTATAGATGGGAGACAATCTGATTCTCTACCATTGACATCACGCAGGGAAAGACAACAGAGAAACATACATGATAAATCAACCCACATTGAAATCACTTGTTTCTGACAAAGAAAAATAAATTTAGACAGTTCCAGGTACAGATCCCTTATATAATCTGGGGACTGCTTGTATGTAGAACTCAAGACAAATTTCAACATTTCAATCATGTTTGGGTCTCCTCACTTTTGTTTTTGGCATGGGCAGGGCATACAGCTGTAGGCCCAGATGGTGTATCTGGGCGAGTACTAAAGTATTGTGCTAATCAGTTAGCTCCAGTGTTCACCACAATATTCAACCTCTCACTGTCCAAGTCCGTGGTCCCTACCTGCTTCAAGAGATCCACTATTGTACCAGTGCCTAAGAATGCCTCTCCAGCCTGCTTGAATGACTACCGACCGGTGGCCCTCACCTCAGTAGTCATGAAATGCTTCGAGAGGCTGATCAAGGACTACATCTGCGCCATCCCCACTTGCACCCTGGACCGTCCAAACAGATCCACGGATGATACGGTCTCCCAGGTTTTGCACGCCACTCACTCTCACCTTGACAGCCAGAAGGGGGGCTATGTGGGGATGCTGTTCATTGATTTCAGTTCAGCTTTCAACACCATAGTCCCCACCAGACTAGAACTGTGACTGAACACTCCCCTGTGTGCCTGGGTCCAGGACTTTCTGACCGTCAGGCCCCAGGCGGTCAAGATGGGTAGACATACCCTCACCCTGAACACAGGATTCCCCCAGGGTTGCGTCCTCAGCCCCCTACTGTATTCCCTGTACACACACGACTGTGTGGCCAGGTTCAGCACCAACTCCATCATCAAGTTTGCTGATGACACTGTGGTGGTGGGCCTGATCTCCGATAACGATGAGAAGGCCTACCTGGAGGAGGTGGGTGATCTGGCACTCTTGTGTCAGAACAACAGTCTCCTCTTGAATGTCACTAAAACGAAGGAGCTGATTGTGGACTTTAGAAGGGCACAACAACCGAGGACGTACACACCACTGGGGATAAATGGGACTACTGTGGATAGGGTGAGCAGCTTTAAATACCTGGGAGTCCACATTCCACAACACAGAGGATCTGACGTGGACAACACACACTGCCGCATTGGTGAGAAAGGCAAGGCAGCGCCTTTACCACCTCAGGCAGCTGAGGAAATTCGGAGTCTCTCTGAGGATCCTTCAGTCCTTCTACTCTGGTGCTATAGAAAATATCTTGACCCGAAACAACTCTATCTGGTTTGGCAATATCTCCTCCCAGGACAGGAAGGCTCTGCAGAGAGTAGTACGTTCGGCCGAACGCACCACGGGAACTTCACTCCCTCCTGCAGGACGTATACACCAGGAGGTGCCGATCCAGAGCCAGCAAGATCATGAGGGACCCCTAACACCCCAGCAACGGACTGTTCCAGCTGCTACGGTCGGGCAAGCGCCTCTGCTGTCACGCTATGAAAACAGAGAGGATGCGAGGCATTTTCTTCCCACAGGCCATCAGGACTGTAAACTCTGATCTCATCAGGGCTGCTGCACCCGCTGAGTTTCTCCAGCTTTTTTGTGTACCTTCGATTTTCCAGCATCTGCAGTTCCTTCTTCCTACAGGGAGGAGGTCCAGCACTTAGCAGCATGGTGCGCTGACAACAACCTGGCCCTTAACTCCAAGAAGACCAAGGAGCTCAGACTTCAGGAAGTCCAGAGGCGGCACGCACACCCCCATCCACATTAACGGGACGGAGGTGGAACGTGTTTCTAGCTTCAGGTTCCTGGGAGTCAACATCTCCGATGACCTCTCTTGGACCCACAATACCTCTACTCTGATCAAGAAGGCTCATCAGCGTCTCTTCTTCCTGAGGAGACTGAAGAAGGTCCATCTGTCTCCTCAGATTCTGGTGAACTTCTACCGCTGCACCATCGAGAGCATCCTTACCAACTGCATCACAGTATGGTATGGCAACTGCTCTGTCTCTGACCGGAAGGCATTGCAGAGGGTGGTGAAAATTGCCCAATGCATCACCGGTTCCTCGCTCCCCTCCATTGAGTCTGTCCAAAGCAAGTGCTGTCTGCGGAGGGCGCTCAGCATCGCCAAGGACTGCTCTCACCCCAACCATGGACTGTTTACCCTCCTACCATCCGGGAGGCGCTACAGGTCTCTCCGTTGCCGAACCAACAGGTCGAGGAACAGCTTCTTTCCGGCGGCTGTCACTCTACTCAACAACGTACCTTGGTGACTGCCAATCACCACCCACCCCCCCCCCCCCCACTTATTATTATTTATTCAAATCGTTTGCTATGTCGCTCTTCCAGGGAGATGCTAAATGCATTTCGTTGTCTCTGTACTGTACACTGACAATGACAATGACAATTAAAATTGAATCTGAATCTGAATTCTTAAACACAGGGCGTAAATTCTGTTGTGTCTTCTTTAAAAAAAAAATGTAAATACTGGTTCAGTTCTGTTCTTTAGTTTCGCACAATCTCGCAGGCATTGTCACTTTCATTTCACTGTACATCTTTTATGTGTATGTGACGAATAAAGTTGACTTGACCTTATTGAGAACCGACTGACAAGGGAGTAATTGGCTGGATTGGATTTGTTTTGCTTTTTGTGAACAGGACTTTTCTGGATAATTTTTCATCTTGGCCAGTGGATTCTAGTGTTGTAACTGTCCTGGAACAACTTGGCAAAAGACACAGCGAGCTTGTGCAAAAGTTATCAATACTACAAGAGGGGGATGTTGTCTGAAACGTAAGCCTTTGCTGAATCCAGCGCTTCCACTAGTTGTTTGGTTTCAGGTGAAGCATTAACCAGTCTTGCTTCTCTTTGATGGTGATTTCACGAGGAAATCTCCATCAAACGGAATCCCTCTGCTCCCACGAAGGAAAAAGGAATGGAAATATTCACTGATTATATGAAATGAAGAGGCCTGGGGAAGGCTTATAAGGAACAGAAACAATGACAGGAACCAGTTTGGCAGCATAACCTACTCCCGTACTATAAATCCTTTGCATTACAGATGTAAGAAAAGATTTAACAGCAGTAGGAAGATTTATGATGTCAAAGACTGATTATATAAAAGATGGCTGAATTATGCATTACTATTCTGAAAATGAATAAAATCGAAAGGTACATCCATTCTAATGCAACTTACAGCAGTCAACCAAGATTTGATATGAGATTTGCTGGTATTTTACTGTAATGCTACTTTAATCAGGGAAGTTAACAAAGAGAAGCTGCAAAAGCTCACCTCCATTTATCTCCACTTCATCGAAGGGAAATGGAATGTACGTAGTTTCTCCATCACCATGGATACCATAACCCTTGAAAGAACAATGCAATGGATCAATTTATTTCACTATTCTTATGGCAGCATTACTACCTCATTGGGAATTAAATGTTTTAGTGATGCTGGGGCAAGGGTGGAAGGAGGGGGAGAGAAGTCACTGCTGCAAAACATCATATTAGTGTATCAGCTATATTCACTTCCATGCCTTTGATTTCATTGAAGTCCATGCAACCAAACATCAGGATAGGAATACCAGTATGCAGATAACTAATTATGTTCAATTTTAAATCCAACACAGGCACATCTGCCAAACTATACATTAACATAAGCACCGTAAATTCATGATTTTATGCTAAATAGTGGTCTCGTTGATTGATTAAGGTCGGGCAACACCCATGCCCATTTGAGGAGTAGGGAGCTGTATCTTACCAATTAAAACACGTTCAAGCACACAACTTGAGTCCGCTTAGTTTTTAGCTGGACTATAGTATAAATTATTATCTTTATTCATAATTTATGTGTAAAAATATATTTAATCTGAGGAACAGGGGTGCCAGGTAGCGGGAGCAGATGCGAGTGGGAGACGGGGAGGGACTGTACTGGCAGAGAGACATTCTCGGCAGCTGAACTACTACATGCGTACAGACCTGGGTATCATCCGTAGTCAGGATCGAACCTGGGTCTCCAGCACTGCAAGCGCTGCTGAATTGCTACTGGACCGTCCCCGTCCCCTCCCGAGTGTCCCATCCCTTAACGGGGGCAGCCGGAGATATCCTGGGTGACCTTGGACTAACAGGACGGTCATAAATGGGGATACACACAAAATGCTGCAGTAACTCAGCGGGACAGGCAGCATCTTTGGAGAAAAGGAATAGGTGATGTTTCGGGTCTTGACCCTGCTCCGGGCCGGTGTCCCATCAGTCCAGGGTCACCCGGACATCTCCGGCCGCCCCCGAACAGGGATGGGCCACTTGGATGGGGACGGTCAATTGCTCATGCTGGAGACCCGGGTTAGATCCTGACTATGGATGAAACGCAGTTCTGTATACATGCAGCAGCTTAGCTGCCGAGAATGTTTATCTCCAGTGACCTATAACTTGGGTATGCGCAGTTGGAATACCGAACTCGCTTATTCACCCCAGCATGGAATATGCTCCATTGAAGGCAGGCACGGGTTATTGATTGGGGACGATCAGCCATGATCACAATGAATGGTGGTGCTGGCTCGAAGGGCCTCTTCCTGTACCTATTTTCTAGCTTTCTAGGAAAGGAATGTAAAGTTTTGAATATCGCTTTACCTGTATTAATACAGCAGAATGTGTGAGGGCATCATTCAGCATGCTGAGCACGTTTGAAGTAGGAACAACACCAGGATCGTGTCCCCAAGAAGTTATAAGTAACCGGTCATATCCCTGGGAAATGAGAAGGATTTTTGTATTTTTAATCAATTATAAATGACGTACAAGCAGTACAGAAAAGAAAACAAACGTTGATTTTATATATAAAAGTTATGAGAACATATTTTCTCAAAAATACCTGTAAAACGTCAGGAAGTTTTCTAAGCCTTGATCCTTTCGTAAGTAATAATGATGGAGGTCCTTGTCCAGTAATATGGTAGATGTAGAGTTTAAACCAGATTGAACTAACTTCTGGGATGGCTGGCCCTATGTGCTAAAATATGAGAAAAATTGTTATTGATTTATTATAAAGCCCCTGTCCCACTTGGGCGACCTCCACCGCCCCTGTCCCACTTGGGCGACCTCCACCGCGACCTCTGGCGAGTGTGCCCGCGACCCATAGTCGCGGCGAGGTTGTAGGAGGTCTTCGTCACTCTCCTTCATGGTCGAGAGTGGTCTCCGCGTAGTCGAGACTTCAGCTAGGTTGCAGCGTATATTTCAAAATGTTCAAAATTGATCGCGACTAATAATAGGATGCCGTGGGAAAAATCCATATTTTTTTTAGTCTTGGGTCTAGTCGAAGCCGGCCATAGTAGGTCGTGATGCTAGTCGTAGGTGGTCAGTGGGGAAAAAAAAGGCAATTTAAACAGCAGAACGTCACCTCTTTCACTCCGGCATGTCGATTCATAGCTGGAGAGTTTTTTGGAGAGGAGACTTGTGTTTTAGAGATGGCACCAAAAAGGCAGCAGCGCAGGGCACAACCCTAAAAAAAACTTGGCATGCAGGTGTTGCTCACCCAGGAGGGGGAGTGGCAGGTGATGTCACAGGAGGTGATAGTACAGGAGGAGGTAGCCCTGCATGAGAGACCCCTAGAGGAAGAGACCAGGGTGGTAGTATATGTCCCCACCACCACCACCCCATCCTTCACTGCCTCATTTGAAGGCAGCGAAGCAGCCCTTTCTCCTGTGTCTGACACAGCATCAGAGGCAGATGCCCCATTGGTGGTGAGGGAGGGCTGGAGGAAAGTTATGCCTTACACCTTCACCAGGCAGCAGGAGGGGGACCTTTGAGGAATGGTTCTAGCAGAATGCCATCCTGTACGAAAAGGGAAATGAGGGATACAGGGACAAGAATGGCATGCTTGCCATCCACTGCCCTGCATGTGTGCTTAAAGTTCCATATTTTGTCAAAGCCCAGCGCCACTCTCTTCCAGTCATCTGGGACAGCCCGTCACATCATCTTCATTCACCCATTGAGACCTCTTATTGTACTTCCTATTCACCCTTGCTCTTCCCCTTCTGCCTTTCTTAAAAGGCTGCCGAATCAAAAGGGCTACTGCAAACAGCAGCAGTTGTATTTTTGCTAACATCGTCCAAACTAGTTCCTTCCTTGCTTGCATGGTTCAGAATGATTTAAACAAAAAAAACCCAGGAGGCATTTTTTAGTGAGAAAAAAAAATGCAGACTTGACATCATTTTATCAGGTGATCATTTGAGCTGTAGACACTCGTCACTGGTCATTGTTGGTTTACGGTTTGGTCCTCTGAGGTGGAAGGAGGTCGTGCTCATTCACGGACCAATTTGCCAGAGACCATCCTCGAGTAAAACGTACATGGTCAAAGCCAGTCTTCAACATAGTTGAAGGAGGTCGAAGGTGGTCTTCTTAATAATCGAGGGAGGTCTTCAACATAGTCACAGGAGGTCGTACACATAGTCGTGGAAGGTCGTAGGAGATCGTAGGTCACCGCGATCTTGATTTAAAAAAAAAAGTTGCTTAAGGTTGCCAGAGGTCGGGGTGGAGGTCTCCCAAGTGGGACAGGCCCTTAAGGGTGATGCATGTTATCAAAATCACACAAAATATGACATGCTCATGATTCTTTATCTGACTTTCCTTTCAGAAGCTAAGTGACTGGGTATGCCAGTATTTTATTTTGTAGGTTTTATTTTGTGGAACAAGCCTATACAACATAAATACAATATTAATAGGACCACAGAGTGACATTAATTTCAGGCTAAACAAGACTAATTGTATTACAGCTGTGTTAAGTCCAACTAACAGTTAATGTCAATTCCACATTGATGATATTGCATTAGCAAGTACACATTTCTGAAAGTTGCATGAAATGCTTGCGCAGAATAGATGAATAATTAAACATCGGCTTTACTGGAATTTCCAGACATCTTTTTGTTCACTGCACAGGATTTATCACAACCGGATAAATGCACAAATTACCTCCCTTCATAAATTCATATTTTGATTAAAAAATGTCAATGTATGGACAATTGATTAAACCTGGATTTTTGACAGACAACATAAATACTTGGGATAATTTAATACCTTTTCATCAGGCGATCAATCAAAAAAAAAAAAACATTCAATTTGCAAATGAGTACTTGCATAGGAAATTTAGGGCAGCAGAAAAGAAAAATGGAATATAGTGCCGATGACAACAACCATTTTGTTAAATATCAGTTTTAGCCAGTAAGGTTTCTTGAATTGAAGCTCAAGGACATTTTTTTCCAACTGGCTAAAAACCGCCAGGAAAATGTCACATCATGGTCAAAGCCAGCATACAATTAAATACAAATGCACATCAACAGATCATTTATAAATTACAAATAGCAACCATTCCTTAGAACAACAGTACCAAGCAAATCATCAAGTCTCTCTCACTTAATTTCTCATCTGCTATCTTCCATTTATTATTAACATTTTATTATGGCTGAATGCATGCTTTATACAGTGCAGGAACTCCTCTGGATTAGCTAAACATGTGCACCGATGTGGAGATTTTTATCCCCACTGTGAGTATCATTTTGTATTCTGAACAGTAATTCTAGTCATGATTTATGGAGTAACAACAGGACAAGGAAAAATATTAACACCTTTGATATTTTGCGCATTTCCTGTAACCAAACACCTGCAGTTCGTACACCCAGCTACCAGAAATGATGTACAATTAAGCAGTCACACAAAGCACCTGGAGGAACTTGCTTACGACTAACATCTTCAGAATGGCACTTTGAGCACATTGAACAATAATAATGCAGTTGGAGTTCATTACTCAAGCTGAATCTGAGGAATGTTTCAAAACCTTGGTGCTTACCTGTGGTGTGCAGCTGCTTATTGGTCGGATTTCATTGCTGAGTGGAGCCATGGAGACCAACAGAGTGTAATTCTTGTTTAGGACTCTGCTGCAGGTGGCAGGGTCCAATCCCAACAAACTTTCACAACGTAACAGATCCAGTGGAAAACCTAGAGAAGATCACGCACGGCAGAAAACACGTTTTATTATAGAAGCCACTGTCCAGAGAATTGGGTTGCCATATTTCAAACAGGTATATATCTTCTTGCGTATGGCGTGCGCAGCTTAAATTTGTACGACAACTTGTTCTATTTGATCTTATTTGATTGTGCCCGCCGGGGTTGATTGCATTCGTCAAAACAGGGCAGACCACATGAAGGTTGCAATCTTCCAACCCAGGTATACATCAAAAATACTTCACTGAGTAATAGAGCATCTTCTGATAAGACAACAGAAATGCAAGATGTTTTTTCCTTTTAAAAATAATTCCGAGTATAGAAATAAGCCATAAAGTTCACCAAGTACATGCTGGTTTTAGCACTCCACCTGTCCATTGTTTTATCTATCTTCATCAACATTATTGCCTCTTGCATGCATGCTTATCTAACTTCTCCTTCGGTAATTCTATGCTTCATTGCTCAACTGTTGCAACGTGTTCTACATTTACACCGTTCCCTTGTTAAAAGAAGATTCATCTCAATTTCTTCAGGCAGGTTATTAGCAAGGGTCATTTATTTAGTGTCATTAATTCTAGCCTCCCCAAAAGGGGCTACACAATTTAATGCTTTTATAATCCTCATTATCTCCTTTCGGTCACCACCCGATATTTATAAAAACAACTTCGGCACGTTCAATCTTTCTAATAGATCTGAGTTTGTGCTTGAAAATTCTCTTTTTTACATCTTATTTTTCTGCAAAATGGAAACAAGACCAATTAATTCCCAAATGTGATAAACTTAAGGATCTGCTCTATATTAAAGCAAGAATTAACCCACTCTATACATTCAATATTCTCGTCTTGAAATAGAAACATAGAAAATAGGTGCAGGAGTAGGCCATTCGGCCCTTCAAGCCTGCACCGCCATTCGACATGATCATGGCTGATCATCCAACTCAGTATCCCATCCCTGCCTTCTCTCCATACCCCCTGATCCCTTTAGCCACAAGAGCCACATCTAACTCCCTCTTAAATATAGCCAATTAACTGGCCTCAACTACCTTCTGTGGCAGAGAATTCCACAGATGTGTAAAAAATGATTTTCTCATCTCGGTCCTAAAAGACTTCCCTCTTATCCTTAAACTGTGACCCCTTGTTCTGAACTTCCCCAACATTGGGAATAATCTTCCTGCATCAAGAAATAAAGGAGCATCCAGAAAAATTAATGAATAAAGTGACCGTTTAATTTTTTTTTAGGTCTTTAACCATATTTCCAACAGAGCACAAATCCTACCATTGCTTGGCTGTTCATCATCCGTAACCAGGTCCTTATTATGTCGTAGAAAGAGAATAGTGTTTCTCAAAGTTAGTGCATGATCAAAGTATCTCTGTGCCTCGCCCTCACCAGTGTTCTGAACCTTAAATATAACAACAGTCCAATTACCATTCATAAACAGCATTGAGAACAAATGTTTGAAACAAAATGATTTAGGTTAAGATATACAAACATGATATGGAATTGTAATTCTTATTGCTTGCGATTCCACAATTTCTTTAATATATTTGAGGTTTGTAAATAATTAGGTTTTGTTTTTACTGCAAGAGGACATGGTTGAATGGTGGATACATTACAGGACTAATAAGGCAGAGGGCTTGGTTAATGATTTTAGAGACACCAACTCATGCCTGAATTTAAAATTTAATGAATTGTGCAAACCTGAAATAAACAGCTAGAACTATTAATAGTAGCTATAAATGCATCAGAAAGTTATAATCTTTTAGGGAAGTGAATCTGTCCCCAATTTCTAGTTTGGCCTAAATAACTTTAGATCCACAGCAATGTGATTGACTATAAATAGTCCTGTGAAGTGGTCCAGCATGCCACTCGGTTCAATGGTGTTCACAATAAATGTCAACCCTGCCAGTGAAGCCCACACTAAAGTGAAGATGGTCAAAAGCCTCAGGTTCCTAGGCATAAATATCACCAACAATTTGTGGTCCAACCACATTGAAGCTACTGCCTTCAAAACACACTAATGCCTCAACTTTCTCATTAGGCTAAGGAAGTTTGGCATGTTTCCAACAACTCTTACCAACTTCTATGGCGAATGGTATGTTAGCTTTCATTGCAAAAGGATTTGAGTATAGGAGCAGGGAGGTTCTACTGCAGTTGTACAGGGTCTTGGTGAGACCACACCTGGAGTATTGCGTACAGTTTTGGTCTCCAAATCTGAGGAAGGACATTATTGCCATAGAGGAAGTGCAGAGATGGTTCACCAGACTGATTCCTGGGATGTCAGGACTGTCTTATGAAGAAAGACTGGATAGACTTGGTTTATACTCTCTAGAATTTAGGAGATTGAGAGGGGATCTTATAGAAACTTACAAAATTCTTAAGGGGTTGGACAGGCTAGATGCAGGAAGATTGTTCCCGATGTTAGGGAAGTCCAGGACAAGGGGTCACAGCTTAAGGATAAGGGGGAAATCCTTTAAAACCGAGATGAGAAGAACTTTTTTCACACAGAGAGTGGTGAATCTCTGGAACTCTCTGCCACAGAGGGTAGTTGAGGCCAGTTCATTGGCTATATTTAAGAGGGAGTTAGATGTGGCCCTTGTGGCTAAGGGGTATGGAGAGAAGGCAGGTACGGGATACTGAGTTGGATGATCAGCCATGATCATATTGAATGGCGGTGCAGGCTCGAAGGGCCGAATGGCCTACTCCTGCACCTAATTTCTATGTTTCTATGTTTCTACAGATGCACTGTAGAAAGCATACCACCAGGATGCACCACAGGCTTGGTTTGGCAACAGCTCTGTACAAGATCTCAAGAAATTGCAGAGTTGTGGATGTAACCCAGTCCATCACACAGACCAGTCTCCCAACATCAACTCCTCGTTACTTCACTCTCGTTTTCAGGAAAGCAGCCAACACAATCAAGGATCTTTTCCACCCCGATTGTCTCCTCTTCTCTCCTCTCCCGTTGGGCAGAAGACACTAAAGCTTGAAAGCATGCTCCTGCAGATTCAAGAAACAGCTGCATCCCTGCTGTTATCAGATTACTAAATAGTCTTCCCATTAGTTTGAGTGCTGTTCTGATCTTCCCTCATTGCAGACCTTGGACTTTTTCTCTGGGTTATAATGCTGTAACACTACATTCTGCACTCTGGTATTTTTCTACTTTGCACGACTTGTGTAAGCTTTGATTGTGCTCATGCCTAGTATGATTCACTTTGACTGGACAGCATGCAAACAAAAGTTTTTCACTATACTTCAGTACATGTGATAATAATAAACGTACATCAATATCTGTGAATATGTAAAAATCCACTGGCGTCTGCTGAAATGTATATCATCTACAAGGTGTTCCTTAGGTGTCTTTCAGTTTATTCTTTGCAACGGTTCACCTGGTATGTAGAATGACACCTTACAAGAGTGCAATTAGTCACCATGTTGCTATTAGAGAGTTGCGTGATAGTATCCGGAATTGAAATTAGACTCACTTTTTCCTATCCTGTCTCTCCTTGACTATCAGGTCCTGGTCCCATCCTCCAAACACCCCCAGGTCCTGCAGTTTTCTGTACACCTCCATTACTTTCATTGATTATACAATTCCATGGTTCTACTGTTGGTTGCAGCTGACAAGACCCAAGCTCTGGATATCCCCCCCTCCCCCTCTTCCACTCTTCAACTCAAATAAATCAGCACCATTTGGAAAACAAAGTCAATAAAGCCAAACATTTAAATTACTACAAATTTGTGATTGGTAGAACATTTGAAGTCCTTCTGTTTTGTGTGTTGTATACAGATATACCAGAATACCAGAAAAGTAACCACTAACATTTCCCTGATAACATACCTTTTCAAGTTCTACTAGGAAACTGTCCAGAGACTCATCTGATAACTTTCCAACTTCAAACATAGTCACAGCGTGGCTCTTTAGGTTCTGTAAAAGAAGCAACAACACATTAACCACACAAAGCACAGATAACAAACCTTTAACAAAAATGTCAATTATTTGCAATCTTGCCACCTAAAATTTAGTCCAGAATTTACCTAATAAAGCAGTATTAATTACCTGAGATACATTTCATAGGTACAATTAATACAGCAGCAAATTTCACATCTTAACCAACGATGACACTCCACAAATAACAATGAATCCACATAATGGTTACTTTGGTTCAGATTCCCACAACTTAGAAATTGAATGCAGATTACTACGCCTTTAAAAAGTCTTGTATTTATACACGTTCATTTCTGAACATCCTAAATTGCCTTACAGCCAATTTTGTGAACTTGTAAAGCATTCTTCCAAAGTACAAAATAAATTAAACAATGTAAACAATACAAGATTACGTAAGCAGCAATGTGGTAATGATCTTGTCATGTGTTTTAGAAACACAGGTTGAAGTCTAAATATCGGCCAAGAGACAGGGTTAATTTTCTGTTTCTATTGCCACGGGTCCATTTACTTTCCCCTCAGAACTGGAGTTTAATGTGGAAGCGGCACCTGCAACATTACAGCACTCGCTCAGTGCTGTACTGGAGTCTTGACCTTTGAGCTTCCATTATTGAACTTGACCTCGGATCGCTTCGAACAGGCAAAAAATTCTCTAAGCTGAGCTTTCTCATACACCACTGCAAACAATGTCAAATATGGTTCCAGACCAATATTCACATAAATCAACATCAACGTTACTATCTCCTTCCATCTCTTCCCCACTTGCCAATCAACCCCTCCTCACCTGGATCCATCTATCACATGTTAATTCTGCCCCCCCCCCCTTCACCTCTCTACCAGCTATCTCCTCACTACTCATTCAGTCTGAAGAATCGCAACCCAAAGCGTCCACTCTACTTTCCTCCACAGATGCTGCCTGACCTGCGGAGTTCTTCCAGGAACCAGTTTTTTTTACTCAATAGTCCAGCATTTTCTGTCTTGTGTATCTTTACTAAAGCAGATCATTTGGTTGTACTCATATTGCTATTTTTGGAAGAGCACTTCATGCAAATTGATTACCATGTTTTCGGTAATGCAAGAAAATTGGCTATTGAGATTTTTTTTTTTTTTTTTTTTTTTTTTAATTTACTGAGAAAGGTGGCATTAGTAGCATTTCAAAGGACTTTACCGGTGAAAGATTTCCCATCATTAAAAACGCTGTGAGGGTTGAGTCAAACAGGAATGCAATTCTTTTTGTGTGTCCACTGGGCAAGTTTAAACTATTCACACTGGCAGAGTCAGCTGCAAATGAAAAACATAATGATCACTTAAACATAAACACAACCAAATAGGGAAAATGCCGAAATGACATGATTTGGAAAAACCACATCTTATGACACTTCACTGTACATGTATTAAACGTCAGAAAAAATTCAAGGATATTTTTACCAGATATGCAAGACGAAGTGCTTGAAAGTTTGATCAAGCCGTAGGATTAACTATGGCTGTAAACTACAGGTAACAAGAATAAATCACTATATATCATCAGGTAAGAAGAATAAATCACTAACCCACATCATCCTGACTAGTTGCATCTGTCTCTGTTGTTGTTGTTGTATCATGCACAGGACTCCGATTTTCCATCCCATCCCATGACAGCAGCATCTTCTGTGGATCCATTGCACATCTATATGACATAACCAAGCATTGATAGCATTAGCACAGGTTTGGATGGATGGAGTACCTTTGACTACAAAACTGTACATTTGGACTATGCTTTGCACTCCTGTTCACAGAATGTTTTCTCCCCCCAATGGTGAAGAGAATTGCAGCACCAGTTTCAGGAGCAACTGTTTCATTTTAAATGTATCCTTTTATGCGTGCATCCTTTTTTCAAATAACAATAACTGGAACTGTTTTGATAAAAAAATGTCTGAACTATGAAGTGCAGAACATATGAGCCTATTTATATTATTTATATTTATTACTTATCCCAGAGGGAAATTGGTCTACCAACAGTAAAAAGATACAAAAGACACAAAGCATTGAAAGTGTCCTGCGCATTATAATATAATATTGAAATTTAAGTGACCAGCACATATATAATGAACATTGTAGCTACAACACCAACAAAATATAAAAATGTGTAAAATTTAACATATTCTACAAAGAAGTTTGCATCCAGTTAAAAGCAAACTGGATTCAAGAATAGGGAAAGGAAAGAGGAAAATCCAACCAGTACTATCAGAACTGATTAAATTTAAATGGTGTGGTATCTCACATATGCTTATGTAGAAATGCTGCTTAGCAGGATCTTGATCTGAGAGGATTATGGAACTTAATGATAATCAAAATTTAATTTTACAATATTCACGTTTAGGGTATACATTTATAAAGATGCAAAATTAGACCAAAGTAGATATCTATATACCTTCCTAATTTTTCTTCATCAAATTCACTTTGATGCAAATCAAAAAAATGGTCAGAATAAACTCAGAACAATAAACGCAGTAATTTTGATGTAAAAATACAGGTCGAGCAGAATACAGAGTGAGAGAAAGCAAAGTACCCAAGGATCAAGAGAAACGTGGCTTTTCCGTATCTCAATGATATGTATGCATATCTAGATGACAGTTTAAAAAAGCCAATTAATTTTGATCTCCGTTTCATTCGATATGTAAGTGGTAACATTGTCCACTGCGTGATGTTGCAATTAGAACAACCATACAAATAGCACCATGTGTGTACAGCTTGTTAATAAATAGAATTTCAACCATCAGGTTAAAAATAGGAAGGCTTTGTTGCAATTAGCGAGGTCTCACCTGGAATAATGCATGCCGTTTTGGTCCTCATACATAACATAAGGAACAGTAACATTAGGGACAGTGCAAAGTAGATTCCCCAGGCCCATTCCTTGCATGAAAGGGTTGACATACAAAGAAAGATTAAATAGATTGGACCTGTATTGCCTGGAGTTTAGAAGAACAAGGGATGAACTTATTCAAACATATAAAATGGCTGTAGAGGCCATCAGTGGACATTATTAAGGCAGAGATAGATTCTTGATTAGTACAGGTGTCAGTGGTTATGGGGAGAAGCCAGGAGAATGGGGCTAGGAGGGAGAGATAGACCAGCCATGATTGAATGGCGGAGTAGACTTGATGGGCCGAATTGCCTAATTCTACTCCTATTCCTTATGACCAAATGATCTTTAAATCCTAAGGGGGCTTGACAGGGTAGACATTGGAATGGTTTTGCGAGAAGGACAGCCTTGAACAAGTGGACTTAAGTACAAAGTAAGGACCCAGTCATGTGAAACCCAGTTGGGTAGCCTGATTGCCTGCTCTTGCTTAAATTTTGTTTTGGTCCTTGTTGCCAAATACAAAATAAGTCTGAAAACAATGAAAACACCATATAATTAAGATTAAATAAATTTACGATACCACTTTATTTATCCCAGAGGGAAATTGGTCTGCCACCAGTCAAAAAATACAAAAGATACAAGGCATTGAAAGCGTCCTGTGCAGTATAATAATAATGAAATAATAATAATTCAATTTAAGGGACCAGTTGAAACTAAATTGTCGTGCAAAAGTCCAGGAAGAGGGAAATGCAAAGATGGGGGGGAGGGGGGGGGTGAGAGTCAGTGTACCCGACAACAGAAGTTGGAGTTGTATAGTTTGATAGCCACAGGGAAGAAGGATATCCCGTGGCGTTCTGTGCTGCACTTTGGTGGGACTAGTCTGTTGCTGAAGGTGCTCCTCAGGTTGTGTCATGGAGGGGGTGAGATGTATTGTCCAATAATAAGTCTAATTATTTCATGAACTTAAGATATTGAATTAAATAATCTAATAATATATTATTATTGAAATAATATCTTATTATTGAACCAGATAAATTTATTATCTTAAATATCAAGAATTATATGATCATCACTTTTTCATATTAGCAGAATAATAACCTGACCTTTTTACAGGATACAGAAAGGGCACAAACATTGCATCCCGAGATTTTAGTTTCTCTTTATATGGTGTCTCATGAATAAAATAAATGTTGTACAATTTACGAGGATAATCCAGATAATAGTTTAAATCCCTTTGTTCGGGAGTAAACCTCCCAGGCACATTTTTTGCCAGCACGCTGTCAAATTTAAGAGAGAGAAGCCCCCACTAATTTTTTGGAAGTTTCAAATGATATGCATCAATACTGAAGCAAGTTCGGCAGCGGTTAGAGACCATTCTGCAAACTAGAAGGCAGATGTTTTCGACTGGGTAAACATGCCTGGGATGAAACCTTTACGTGACCTGAAGTGACCTTTAGGTTTCATAACTGAAGACATTGTCATCAAATTTGAAAACCTCAATGTGGTGCCCCACTAAGTAAAAAAAGACCAATAATATTGTTGGTATTTTTTATTTTTAATGCATTGGTAAGGGTGGAAAAAGTAAGGAGGAAATTGTTATGAGGAAGTCGCATTCATGATCTTCAATTAAAGTAATTTTATAAGAGAAATAGAATGTTGCATTAAACTGGTATTCATTGCGAGGACAATTAACTTTGCCTGGGACAAGTATATATGTGCACGTGAAGAGATAAATATTGCTACTTAAAATGAAGCCCATAATAGGAACTTACAATAGCATGCCAAAATGTACATCAGGGACACACTAAATAAAATAGGATCAAGCCACCTGGCCCTCAAGTCTACCCCAACAATTCAATATCATCATGCTGATCACATAGCCTTTAATTCCCAGATCTTTCAAAAGTTTACTTCCTCTTTATATTGTTCCAGTAATGTGGCCTCCACAATGCATCAACATATACAATTTCAGAGAGATACCATCCTCTGTGAGGAATTCATACCCATTTCAGTTTTAAATTAATGTCCCATACAATTATGCCCCCTTGACTGAGAATCACCCACTTATGGAAACATTACAACATACCTTTGTCATGACCCCTTGTGATTATATTGCAATATATAAATTCCCATGTCATACTTCTAAACTCCAAGGAGTAAAGGTCTGCATTTTTTTTATGTGATTAATGATAGGACAATAATTCAGGAATTAACCTAGTAAATCAATTCTCGACTGGCTCCAATAATTGTGTACTATTTCTCGAAAAAGAAAAGAGGCATGTTTCTAAATTTGTATCCCGTGTATAAACTTGCCTCAGTACATCTATTTGTCACAAATTAGCTACTAGCTGCATAATGCACAGTCGTGCAGCTGGTAGAGCTGCTTCACACAGTGCCAGAGACTTGGGTTTGATCCTGACCTCAGGTACTGTCCCTTTAGAGTTTGAACATTCTCCCTGTGACTACATGCGTTTCCTCCAGGTGCACTGGTTTCCTCAAATATCCCAAAGACATACTGGTTTGTAGGTTAATTGGCCTCTGTAAATTGTCCCTCGCGTGTAGGGAGTGGATGCAAAAGTGGGAAAACATAGAACTAGTGCAAATGGATAATGGTCAGCATGGACTTGGTAGGTTGAAGGGCCTGTTCCATACTGTATATTTCAATTCATTTCAATTATACTTCCAACTCAAATTCACACTCTTGTTACCTTGCCAGTTAAAGAATATTGAAGCATAAATAGGTTAGATAGTCAGAATCTTTTTCCCAGAATGGAAATGTGAAATATTAAAGAGCAAAGCTTTAAGATGAGAGGGGCAAAGTTTAAAGGGGCTGAGATAGCAAATTGGCTCCATGGATGGAAGCAGAGGGTAATGGTGGAAGGTTCCTTCTCAAACTGGAAGCGTGTGACTAGTGGTGTGCCTCAGGGTTCGGTGCTGGGCCTGTTACTGTTTGTCATCAACATCAATGATTAGGATGAGAACATACAGGGCAGGATAAGCAAGTTTGCAGATGATACTAAAGTTAGTGGTTTTGCAGATAGTGAAGATGGTTGTAAAAGATTGCAGCAGGATCTGGATCAATCGACTAGGTGGGCGGAGGAATGGTTGATGGAATTTAATACAGAGAAGTGTGAGATGTTACATTTTGGGACGCCAAACAAGGACAGGACCTACACAGTAAATGGTAGGCCTCTGGGTAGTGTTGTAGAGCAGAGGGATCCAGGAGTACAGGTGCATGGTTCCTTGAAGGTCAAGTCGCAGGTAGATAAGGTGGTCAAAAAGGCTTTTGGCACTTTGGCCTTCTTCAGTCAGAGTATTGAGTATAGAAGTTGAGAGGTCATGTGCAGTTGTATAAGACGTTGGTGAGACCGCATTTAGAATATTGTGTTCCGTTCTGGGCGCCATGTTATATTGTCAAGCTTGAAAGGGTTCAAAAAAGATTTACGAGGATGTTGCCAGGATTAGTGGGTGTGAGCTATAGGGAGAGGTTGATTAGGCTGGGTCTCTATTCCATGAAGTGCAGGGGGATAAGGGGTGATCTTATAGATGTGTACAAGATCATGAGAGGAATAGGTCGGGTAGATGAACCGAGTCTTTTGCCCAGAATAGGGGAATCGAGGACCAGAGGATATAGGCTCAAGGTGAAGGGGAAAAGATTTAATAGGAATCTGAGGGGTAACTTTTTCACTCAAAGGGTGGTGGGTCAATGGAGCAAGCTGCCAGAGGAGGTTGTTGAGGCAGGGACAATCCCATTGTTTAAGAAACAGTTAGACAGGTTTGGAGGGATATGGACCATGCACAGGCAAGTGGGACAAGTGTAGCTGGGACATTGTTGGCCGGTGTGGATAAGTTATGCCGAAGGGCCTGTTTCCATATGTTAAGACTCAATGACTATGAGATGTGAGGGTCATTCTTTCATTTATTACAGAGAGCAGTGAGTTCCTGGAATGTACTGCCATCACTGGTGGAGGCACAGGTGGCATTTAAGAGACTTTCGATAGACATATGCATATGAAGGGAATGGAAGTATATGGATGGTACACAAAAAAGCTAGAGAAACTCAGGGGGTGCAGCAGCATCTATGGAACGAAGGAAATAGGCAACGTTTCGGACCGAAACCCTTCTTCAGACTGATCCCAAGAAGGAAAAAAGGAAGGAGGAGTCCGAAGGCTGGGGGATGGGAGGAGACAGCAGGGGGACTGAGGAAGGGGAGGAGATAGCAAGGAGTAACAAAATTGGGCGAATTCGATGTTCATGCCCCCAGGATGCAGACTCCCCAAGCGGAATATGAGGGGCTGTTCCTCCAATTTCCGGTGCTGCTCTCTGTGGCCATGGAGGAGACCCAGGACAGAGAGGTCGGAGATGGAGTGGGAGGGGGAGTTGAAGTGCTGAGCCACCGGGAGGTCAGCTTGGTTATTGCGGACCGAGCGGAGGTGTTCGGCGAAACGATCGCCCAACCTCCGCTTGGTCTGACCGATATAGATCTGCTGACATCTAGAGCAGCGGATGCAATAGATGAGGTTGGAGGAGATGCAGGTAAACCTCTGTCGCACCTGGAACGACTGCTTGGGTCCTTGAACGGAGTCGAGGGGGGAGGTAAAGGGACAAGTGATGCATCTCTTGCGGTTGCAAGGGAAAGTGCCCGGGGAGGGGGTGGTACGAGATGGAATGGAAGAATTGACAAGGGAGTTATGTAGGGAGCGGAAGTATATGGATTATGTGCAGGCAGATAAAGAGTTGATCTTGGCATCATGATCGGCTACACATTGTGGCTGAAGGGCCTGTTCCTGCTCTGTACTGGGAAGATGGAAACCGTTTTTTTCGCCTTCCATCACAGAGGAATGCGGAGGTCTCTGTGATGGATGTTTATGTTAAAATGCTTTTTGTGTGTTCCATTGCTTTTTATTTGTATGACTGACTTGGCAAATGAAATTCCTCGTATGTTGCAAAACATACTTGGCTAATAAAATATTATTGTGATTGTGATTGATTATTGGCGATTGTCGGCCATAACCTTGTAAGGGATTATTGAGTAATCGCGTATCATTGCACAAGTAGTAGAAACAAAACAACTGCAGATGCTGGTTAATAGACAAAAGGGATACAAAGTGCTGGAATAACTCAGGGGGTCGAGCAGCATCCCGAGAGAACTTGGATATGTTACTTTTCAGGTTGAGATCCTTCTTCAGATCAGTCTGGAACTGGGCTTGAAATCCAGGTGTTGACAGCCCGCTGGTGACAGAAGCAGAAGCGGGGATCAGTGAAATCATTGGTCAAGGCCCGCAGGCAGCCAGGGTGCAGTGGCGGCAGTAGGCACAGAGGATGGAGGCGGCCGGGGAAGGTGTGCGGGCTGGCGGTGGTGGCAGTAGGTCTGGCCTGGAAGCAGCCTGGTGTGGGCCTGGCATCAGCAGCCTGGCCTGGCAGTGAAGGTTAGTAGAATTGGTCTGACCAGAACCATCACCCCAGCGGCAACTTCAGTGGTCACAGGCTCAGAGTGGAGGTTGAAAGTTGGTGCCGTGTCTCACAGTGCCACTGTGGACCTCGGCCTCGTGCCGGTCAGGTGCACAACGCAACCAGCAGTGGGTCTCAACCTGAAACGTCACCCATCCAAGCTCTTCAGAGATGCTGCCTGACCCGCTGAGTTACTCCAGCACTTTGTGTCCTTCATCAATGCACAATTGTTGATCGAAGTAATTGTTCGTCAATTTCAATGGCCTCTGCAGACTGTGTTTTACACAGCCTGTATTTTAAAGAGACAGTGATGTCGGATTACTGTGGGGACACTCTGTCAGCTGCAAGCAAAATCCATTATAAATAGGTCCGTAATAACAAGGGTTTACTATATACATAAATCTACAGTAGTGAGCATGTGGATCAGTGGGAAATCTTTCCCTTACTTTAATCTGTTGATTGATGGAACATTCCTCCATGTTGGGTGAAGCTGATCGGCATTTATCACTTGTCCTTTTCGATGTGCAAAGCCCAACCGACAGTATACTGACACTGCATTCTGAAGGACACAACAAACATTTCCATCAACATCCAAAATAAGGGTCTATTAGATATTTCTCCTTTCAATATCAGTATAATTTCTCTACTTACACCAACAACCAATGGCTTTTGGGATCATGCACTAAAGGAAATATATATATATCTGAAAGTTCTGAGGTCAACAAGTAATGCTGTCGCAGGGCCCGGCAACCCTCCCCCAACGTTGGCTCAGGAGTTTATAATGGGAAATGCTAATAGATATTTTATTGCTAAATTACCCACAGATTTTCTGTACCATTGATTATGCATTTAACAGACACAATACAGGCGGTCCCTGGGTAATGAGCCAATTCAACTTTTACAGATGCCTAAAAGTCAATTTTGTCCGCCAGTCAGAACAAAACAAAATCGCTCGATGTGGCAACCATATCTTCAGCACTATAGTAATGAATGACATCAAAACCACAAAAGGCTGAGAATTACAAAAAACGGAGAGAGAAGAAGCGAGTTCTGCCATTCACAGGAATGAACATTTGTGTTTACATTGGACTTCGAATTTAATATTATGGGAGCTTGTTTGTATTTGTTGTGTCCATAAGCCTGGGATGGCCTGTTTAGCCAAACCATAGTAGTCGAGTCGCAACAGAAATGAATGAATAAGTTTATTGGCCAAGTATTCACATACAAGAAATTTGCCTTGGTGCTCCACCCACAAGTGACAACATGACATAGTGACAGTTGAGAATGAGACATAAAACATTAAACATTAATAATAAAACATTATTGATTAAACATGTGAATTAAATTAAATACCAGAGCAAAAGGAGGCTACAGGTTTTTTTTTTTTTATTGAGTATAGCTACTACTCGTGTAAAAAAGTTGTTTTTATGTCTGGCTGTGGCAGCTTTGACAGTCCGGAGTCGCCTTCCAGAGGGAAGTGATTCAAAGAGTTTGTGGCCAGGGTGAGAGGGTTCAGAGATGATCTTACCCTCTCGCTTCCTGGCCCTTGCAGTGTACAGTTCGTCAATGGAGGGAAGGTTGCAGCCAATAACCTTCTCAGCTGATCGGACGATTCGCTGCAGCCTCCATGTGTCGTGCTTGGTGGCTGAGCCAAACCAGACCATGATGGAGAAGGTGAGGGTAGACTCTACGATGGCCGTATAGAATTGGACCATCATTGCCTGTGGCAGATTGTGCTTCCTCAGCTGCTGCAGGAAGTACATCCTCTGTTGTGCCTTTTTGACTGTGGAGTCGATGGTCGCACCCCACTTAAGGTCCTTGGAGATGATGGTTCCCAGGAACTTAAAAGACTCCACAGACTCCCGTGGAACTTAAAAGACTCCACAGAGCATAAAGAGGATGCCTGTGCATGCACATGATCATGGCAAAGATCCAAGACATTATCAATGCTTTAACTGTGTAAATGGGAGAATGGGTCTAATGCTCAGTAACTGCAAGACAAAATTCCTTTACCAATCTGCTCCCTCTCACCAAAGTGCCCTTTGACAAAGATGCATAAGACACTACCAAACATGGACCATTTCATGTATCTTGGGTGCTACTTCTCTACAAAGGCAGACACGGACAATAAAAGTAACCACTACTTTCAATTTGCCAGCACATTATTCAGTTGATTGAGGAAGAGGGTATTGAAAATCAAGCCTCAGCCTTGTTACAAAACTCATAGCCTGCCAGACAGCATAAAACCTGCCCTCCTGGATGCTCCAGGATCTTTTAGACATTTCAAAACACTGGAAAAACACTATCAGCACTGTCTCTGTAAAGTACTCCAAATTCATTTTGAATAGGTGCACTGACATTAGTATCCTCTCCCAGTCCAACATCTCCCAGTACTGAGACAATAGTTATTCAGCTGACTAGATTCGGCAAGGCACGTTATTCACATGTCCAATACCACTCCCAAAACACACTATTCAGAGCTGTCACAGAAAGAGACAACCAAATAAACAGAGCAAACAATTCAAAGAGATGCTGCTAGCCTCCTTGTAAAATGCAACATCTCCACCGACTCGTGAGAATGTCCTGCCCATGACCACCCAGTGGAGATAAAATAATCAGGATGGTAACGAGATTACTGAGGTTGTGCCTTGGAGTCGCACGGAAGTCTTGCATAAGCAATGAAAGGAGTTAACCACATCACATACTACCAATCCACCTGTGATATCTACAACTACCTGCCTAGTCTTTGAAAAATAGTTTGCAGTTCCCACATTGGCAATTCCAGAATAGAATGAAAAGGACGGAAAAACAAAGAAAAAGTAAGAAAAGTATGGAGAAAAGGGAAAATAATGATAAAAGGAATGGAAAGGGGAAAAGAGGAAAAAAAATGGAAGGAAATAGACTAAATTGGCTAGTTTATTGTTTGTGGTGGACATCAAAAACGGACTGAATTAGTAAAATTCCTTTCTTTTTAAAGTACATTTAAAAATCTTTACTGGTATTTAAAAAATTCTATTTCTCTGTCCATTCTTGTGGAGATGTGCAGAACTACAAAAGGTAGCATAGATGCATACTAATATTCACAGTATTTTCTAACCAGTTTGTATATTTAAACAGACTCTGAACAACCAAAAATACCGCTATCATAAATTAGAATAACTGTAAAAGGTTAAACAGTAATCACAAAACAGTAATCAGTGTATTATTTAGCAAAGCAACATACCTTCACAAGGGATAGATCTATCTCCAACACATTTGCCAACTGAAAAACATTAAAAAATCATTACATTATTCAAAGATAGAGATTGTAAAATAGACAAATTAATTAGTCTCCTGAATCTCTGCAAAGATGACTCGCATATTCATAATTCTCTATCAAATCTTGCCATTTTCTTCTATTCTCGATTCCTCTCCTGATTTGATTTGATTTGATTCAAATTATTGTCATTGCACTTTTCAGTGCAACGAAATGGTTTAGCCTGCAGTCATAACATAGAATAAATAACAAACACTCAACACAGTTTAAGTCCCAAAGTCATTGTCTCTTCCCTCCTTGCTCTCCCTCTGTGCTGAGGCAATCCAAGCCTCCGATGTTGTGACCCCGCCAGGTGATGATAGGTAAGTCCCGCGGCTGAATCCGTGCTCCGCAAACGGGCCGGTTCAAACCTGCCATCTCTATCACAAATGAGACTTTGCCATTTTCCCATTCACCTCATTATTCATGTCATAGAAACAGAGAAAAATAGGTGCAGGAGTAGGCCATTCAGCCCTTCAAGTCAGCACCACCATTCAATGTGATCATGGCTGATCTCCCGTTCCTGCTTTTTCCCCATATCACTTGATTCCTTGAGCCCTAAGATCTAAATCTAACTCTCTCTTGAAAACATCCAGTGAATTGGCCTCCACTGCCTTCTGTGGCAGAGAATTCCAGATTTCTAACTCTCTGGGTGAAAATGTTTTTCCTCACCTCAGTCCTAAATGGCCTACCACTTATTCTTAAATTGTAACCCCCTGGTTCTGGACTCCCCTGACATTGGGAACATTTTTCCTGCTTCTAGCCTGTCCAATCCTTTAAGAATTGTATATGTTTCTATAAGATTCCCTCTCATCCTTCTAAATTCCAGTGAATACAAGCCTAGTCACCCCATTGGTTCATCATATGCCAGTCTCGCCATACCGGGAATTAACCAGGCAAACCTACGCTGCACTCCCTCAATAGCAATAAAGTCCTTCCTCAAATTAGGAGACCACAATTGCACACAATACTCCAGGTGCGGTCTCACCAGGGCCCTGTACAACTGCAGTAGGACCGCCTTGCTCTTAAACTCAAATCCTCTTGCAATAATTAGCTCTGCTGTACCTGTATGTTTACTTTCAGTCACTGATGTACAAGCACCCCCAGGTCTCGTTGCACCTCCCCTTTTCCTAATCTGACACCATTCAGATAATAATCTGTCTTCCTGTTCTTGCCACCAAAATGGATAACCTCATATTTATCCACATTATACTGCATCTTCCCACTCATCCAACCTATCCAAGTCATCCTGCAGCCTCATAGCATTCTCACAGCTCACGCTGCCACCCAGAAATGTTACATTTAATTCCCTCGTCTAAATCATTAATATATATTAAATAACGGGGGTCCCAGCACCAAGCCCTGCGGCATCCCACTAGTCACTGCCTGCCATTCTGAAAATGACCCATTAATTCATACTCCTTGCTTCCTGTCTGCCAACCAGTTCTCTATCCATGTCAATACCCTACCCCCAATACTATGTGCTCTAATTTTGCATATTAATCTCGTGTGGGATCTTGTTAAAGGCTTTTTGAAAGTCCACCACACCCACTAGCTCTCCCTTATCATTTATTCTTGTTACATCCTCAAAAAATTCCAGAAGATTAGTCAAGCATGATTTCCCCTTCATATGTCATACTTTCCCTCCCAATCTATTTTCCAAATACCCCCCATCGTGAACACACCCAAAGTAATTGAAATTGGGTTCCCTAAATCTTTCTAATTAAATGTGTGATATTTCTTGCCTGCTTTGGGATAGAGGCAATATTTCCACAATTCCATCTTATTATAATTTCCTACAGTTGGGTGTTGGGTGATTCATGCTCTTTATTATCTATAGATAGTAAATGCCTACTATGTTCTGTGTGCTAAGCAAAGCAAGAATTTCAATGTCCTATCAGGGACACATGACAATAAACTCACTTGAACTTGAACTAGACTTGAAGTTACCTCCAGAAAGCATATCCAAAACAGCACACAATATAAAAACTATGGCCTAGTCAATACAAAACTTACCATTAACAATTAACTTTTGGCATTTTGTGATTTTTTTTAATAGATATGAATAATCTAATTTAAGCAATTGTTTCACTTTTCTTTTCTAATGTCTTAACATTATTTCCTTTTCAGGTTCAAAACTTTAGTGAAAGTTTCTCAGAGAAATATATGAAAAAAGTCAAGCTATATAAAAATTTAAAAAAAGAAACAAGCAAACAATTGCATTTACAATGCATCTTTCATGATCTCAAGACCTTCTTAAGTGCTTCCCACGTAATGAAACTTTTTAATTGTTGGCACTTATGTAATATAAGAAACCTTGTTGTCAATTTGCCCACAGCTAACTTATACAAACACTAATGAAAACACAAACATTGTTTTAAAGAAATGTTTGCTGATTGAATTATAAAACTGCCAGGTACAATGGAGGCCATTGCCCTGCTCTTAATCGTGTGCTGTGGGATTCATTACAGATACCCCAGAGAGAAGTCAGAGCTTCTCATCAACATCTCATAAGAAAGACCAGGCCTCTCACAATTCATTATTCCCTCAGTAACAAAATTCTTCTTTGCCACATAAAGTACTTATTTGCAATGGGAAAGAAAATGTATTGAATGACATAGCTTTTGTTTTAGCCCCCCTACCTCTGCAACATTGGTTTGTTCATCGATAGAAACAAAAATCTTGTAGAGAAGCGTTTCAAAGTAATCACCTTGCACCCTGTTCATCACAAAACCTTCCAATGGTGGAACTAAAAATGAAAAGAAGAAATCAAAAAGGATTTTCCAGTTCTCAAACCTTAATCATTGAAATGTTTAATTTGAAATCAATAATTACAAAGTTGCATGTTTCCCTAAAGGAGGGTTTCATAATCATTTTGCCTCATTGTTGCTCTCAACACAGCTTTACTATCCCTTCCCCCCAATATCACAGTGACAACTTTGAATTAAGTTTGTTAAATCTTGCTCATGGATTGAAATGGAGATGATAGGTGATGTCATTGCTCAATCTGCATTTGTTAGAGGAAGAGACTGCACTAAATGGTGAAGCAGTACAAACATTTGGAAGTGTTTGGGGTTCTGGACAGCAAGAGATATGGTGAATGCACAGGTGGTACTACTGAGTGGACAAGGTGTAAGCTGATATCTAGGTTAAGGATCCGCTAACAACACAAGGATAGCAAGATGGTTCGTCCAAGAGTCCTGCAGCCAAGGAATAAAAGATCCTACTGCAACTTTTTGCACATATTCTAGACTTTTTTTTAAATCACCCCATTTACGTCCCATCAAAATGTGTTAAACACATAACCCCTGTAAGGTCATCAACCTGAAACATTATATCTCTGTACTTGCCTAACCCATCTCTACCATATTATCTTATTTCAATCTCACAACCATCTGTTTCCTGTGATGCTGCTGAGACGGACAGCACAGAAATTCCCAGTTCATCTTCAGGCAGTAAGTACAGGTATTTATGTTATAATGTGATAGTTCAGGTCCTTAAAAACCTTGTGTTATAGAAAACAGTGTTAGAAAAATAATTGTGTCAATAGAGAAAAGGGTCGAGAGAATTCCAGACTCGCAATAACAATGTTTTTTCTCCATATAATTGTCAAAAACTAAGGTCATTTTAACAGCATCCCTAATTCATCAATCGTGTTATATTTAATTTGTGACATGGAAACATGCTATTTACCACAACTAACTGGACTGTGGAATCTTCCATATGACCTTTGTGATGGCATGTCAATGGAATTGTGCATTTTTCAGATACTAATGTGTCCCACCAGAACTTGAACAGTGCACAACTTTTTCAAGACTGCTCTGAAGTGTGACTTTAAGTTACAATCTCTTGTACTAAAGTGAGATTTGAGTTATCACCTTCTGACATGAGGCAAATGTTAAGAATGAACCACTTAAAATCAGAATAAAGGTTCCTTTATGTAATTTAAGGTTCTTTATGCAATCCAAATATATTTTTCTCTATAACAGGTAAATTGCCCATTGCAAACGTTCCAACAGATGGAACATTATCACAAGGATGCCATCTAAGATTAAGCCACAGGCTTCTGAAGAAGAATTTTAATTTAAAATAACAGGAAAAACATGGAATTTAGAGACATTACTACCGAGTTATAAAATGATGTAGTTCAGGAGGGCACTATATGGTCAATGTGCTAACTCTTTGAAGGAGTTACCCCATACAATGCTCTCCATAATATTTGGGACAAAGACCCATCGTTTATTTATTTGCCTCTGTGCTCCACAATTTGAGATTTGTAATAGAAAAAAAATCACATGTGGTTAATGTGCACATAAAGGCCATTTTATACATTTGGTTTCACCATGTAGAAATTACAGCAGTGTTTTAGTGCAAATTCAGGGCAACATAATATTTGGGACACAGTAATGTCATGTAAATGAAAGTAGTCATGTTTAGTATTTTGTTGCGTATCCTTTGCACGCAATGACTGCTTGAAGTCTGTGATTCATGGACATCACCAGTTGCTGGATGTCTTCTCTGGTAATGCTGTGCCAGGCCTGTATTACAGTCATCTTTAGCTTAGCTGTTTTGGGGGCTAGTCCCCTTTAGTTTTCTCTTCAGCATATAATAGGCATGCTCAATTGGGTTCAGATAGGTGATTGACTTGGCCACTCAAGATTTGACCATTTTTTAGCTTTGAAAAACTCCTTTGCTGCTTTAGCAGTAAGTAAATTTTATTTATATAGCACGTTTAAATCAACTCGCGTTGAAACCAAAATGCTTTACATAGAAGAAATAATTAAGTACATCGATAGAAAAATTTAAAAAAGAAAAATGACACAACACATTATAGAATTCAACATGAACATCCCCCCACATCAGACTCAAAATGTTCCACTGTGGGGAAAGGCACCAGAAGGTTCAGACCTCTTCCTCTGTGATCACCCGAGGTCGGGGCCTATTTGTGGCCTCCGCAGCCAGTCCGATGTTTTCAGGCCCTCTTGCCGGGAAAATGGAACTCTGGCGTCAGGTGAACACTCCTCAGCGGCTTGGAAACGTCTGGAGCAGCCGCTCCCTCCCCGGAGACCGCGGCAGCCGAAGTCCTCAGGCCGCGCTGGTTGGAGCTCCAACTCTGGCGATCTCGGAGCAGTATGTTTGGGATCATTGTCTTGCTGCAGAACGAACCACTGGCCAATGAGTTTTGAGGCATTTGTTTGAACTTGAGCAGATAGGATGTGTCTATACACTTCAAGATGTTTTTTCCAGAACTGTGGTTGATCTTTTAATTACTTCTTAGCAAACTGTAACCTGGCCATCCTATTTTTGCAGCTAACCAGTGGTTTGCATCTTGCAGTGTAGCCTCTGTATTTCTGTTCATGAAATCTTCAGCAGACAGTGGTCATTGACAAATCCACACCTGACTCCTGAAGAGTGTTTCTGGTCGGCCGGACAGGTGTTTGGGGGTTTTTCTTTATTATAGAATGAATTCTTCTGTCATCAGCTGTGGGGGTCTTCCTTGGCCTGCCAGTCCCTTTGTGATTAGTAAGCTCACCAGTGCTCTCTTTCTTCTTAATGATGTTCCAAACAGTTGATTTTGGTAACGGTTTGCCTGATGTCTCTAACAGTTTTATTCTTGTTTCTCAGTCTCATAATGGCTTCTTTGACTTTCATTGGCACAACTTTGGTCCTCATGTTGATAAACAGCAATAAAAGTTTCCAAAGGTGATGGAAAAACTGGAGGAGAGACGAGGTGCTGTGAGCTCTCTTATTCTCGCACTAAGGAGGCAATTAAACACACCTGAGCAAATACAAACACCTGTGAAGTCATGTGTCCCAAACATATGGTGCCCTGAAATGGGGGGATTATGTAAAAAAACAGCTGTAATTTCTACATAGTGAAACCAAAATGTATAAAAATGGCCTTTAATAAAATCTGACAATGTGCACTTTAACCACATGTGCTTTTTTTTCTATTACAAATCTCAAATTGTGGAGTACAGAGGCAAATAAATAAATTATGGGTCTATGTCCCAAACATTATGGAGGACACTATACATTTATCTCTTCTGCAAATATTGCTCACCACACATCCTTTTTTGTAGGTTAATATTCCATCTGCTGCAATCCTGTTCTCAATATTTAACAGATCAAAACAATTGTTTTGCCAATTACCTTAAATTTATGGTTATTGAGCCAAACCAGTTTCTTCTTATTTACTCCACATCAAAAGTAGAGATCCGAGAGCTATTAAAAAATAGTTTAATCTTGACTGCGAACGATCCTACTTTAAAATCATTGTGATAATAATTTACGCAAGGGATAGATTTATTCATAAATTCACTCAGATCACGTGCTCCATTGCAAGCTTCACCTTTAGTGTTACTGCAAGCTCACTGGAAGCACACTGCTCACCTGCAATACAGCTGTCATCAGATATTGGTACATCAAGGTAAATGAAGCCTTTGTTATACAAACCTGCAAATTTGAAAAGCAAACTGGTCAGTTAAGTGCAATCAGACATTGTTGATTTATCTTGCCCAGAAGCCACAAATGTACAGTTTTTTCAACTCGTGCTCAGTGCTTTTAATTTAATTCCCATCTTTTTAAAACTAAAAATAAGTAGCAAATGGTTTTAATACTGAGGAATACGTCTGCACTCATCCTTTTAGGGGGTCATATTAGATAAAGCCAGGAAAGGCAACCTGACATAAAGATTGCCATCTATTCTTCCCAACAATCTGGCATTACCCAAAACTTACAAGAACTTTTCCCTGCTCTCAACAGATCCTGTTATCCTCCAATTTCAAGGTGATTTAAGTGCAAATCAAATGATTCCATGAAAAAGCACATTAATCTGTTAATATTCACAACAGCTGAAAGTATTTCCCAAAGTTTTTTCAACCAAAATGCCAGAAAAGAACTTGAATCAACAAATTGATCATGAAAACTATTATCTATTGAATTATTATTAAATAATTGTATGTTCTCCCCATGAACTGTGTGGGTTTTCTCCAGTTTCCTCCCGCATTCTAAAGGCTAATTGGACTTGTAATGGTGATGTAATTGTAAATTGTCCCTCGTGTGTGTGATGGTGTTAGTATGCGGGGATCGATGGTTAGCGCGGACTCCGTGGGCCCAAGGGCCTGTTTCCGTGCTGGATCTCTAAACTAAAAAGGCGGAAACATGTCTTCACTTGACAGGGATGCAAATCTTTGGAACTCTCTGCTGTTAGTGGCTGGGGAAATAGCCACAGTTGATTTATCTTGCCCAGAAAACACAAATGTGACAAGCGTATTCCAGAATAAGATTGATGCATGTTTGAAAGGAACCGAGAATGAAGCACAGGAATGAAGTAGAATTTAGTATGTTGAGCTGCCACAATCTTACATGAATCATATAGCTTTCTCCTGCTCCAGTTAAAAAAAATGTTTTGATCTATACTTTCTGCAAGGCCAACAAGCCAACCTTGCACATACCTTTGCTGAAATCCATCTGCCACACTTTGGTTCAACAAGTAGTTGACCCAATTATTGAGGGCAAAGTTAAGAGTTTCAGGATTCAGCAAGAAAAGTTTTGTGAAGACATCCTAAAGAATATACTCACCAAGAACCACATTGTGTTCCAATACTCCAACCAACTGAGGTCCCGAATCAATAATTTTATCAATAGAACTCTTTTCAGGCCCAGAACAAAGCTAGAAAAATAAGGCAGCTATTTTGAAAATGATCTAAGATGAGAATCAGAAAATACCCAAACTTAAGTTTTTCAAAGACCACAAAGTTACCAGTTAGTTGTGCTGATTTGTAGGTTGGCCATATTTCTGGGTCCCACAAGGACACACTATTGGATTTGAAAACAGAATCTATCTATAACCTGATTTTTCAAAGATTGAAACGTGTTCCAATTCATCCCTTCCGATCAAACACTTGGTTACATTTTAATGGTGCCCTTTGACCTTCTGCTCTTTGGACCCTTAAAGACTTGCCCACAAAGCTGTCAGCTTCATATGCTTGGCTCTTATTTCAAAATTCCTTACTCAACCCAACTCCAAGCTATTTTTCCCCTTCTTATTTTAGTGCTTAACTTTGCTTTGCCCGGACTAATACACTGGCTGTCTCAGTTCCCAAGCTGTGCCTGGACCTGGCCCTCTGTTCCCAGACCCTGTGGATTATTGAAAAATATTTAGTTACTTCACCAACCACATTGACGTTGATTGACATCTTGCTGCACCCTCACTTCTATTTTCACAGGTCCAATACTGACTTTGTAAACAACCCACTGAGAAAGGGACACTTATACTGACTGAAAGGGCTTAATAACTTTTCCATCGCTGAAAGATAACACTCCGATATCTCCTCCAAACGCCAATGCTCTTAATAAATCTATTACCAGTTCCCAGGTTATAGACCTCAACATTTCTCACCCTCTATATGAATGCCTCTCCAACCTCACAAACTGAATATTCAGAAGAGTCCCATGCAATCACTATTCCACACTATTCTGTGAACCAAATTAACTTATTTCAGAGTTGCATAGGATGTTGTATAGATCCTGCACTCAATCATTAATATGAATTTAATAGTCTTTGGCAACAAATACAACAGCAACAAATGAAGCTTCTGCCATCAACCATTATTGTTTTTTTATTTTACCTTGATATCATCTTCTGTGATAAAACCAGCCTGAACCACCCACCATGGCTCAATAGTAATCTCTACAGGCTTCACTGGCAGCAAGTCACGAGCAGTTTTCCTCCTGAAAAATTTCTGGAATATTGATTGTTCAACACAATTAATGAACTTCCATTACATATTGATTAAATATTGTTTACTCTACAATTAGCAAATGCCATTATATTCCTCGAACAAAGTTAATTAAAAAAAAAAAACATATTAAACATTTAAAATTGAAATTACTGGCCTCCATATTATGCCGAAAAGCCAACAGATATACTTAGACCTGCTAGCTTTGACACATTTAACTAGCCAGAAGCTCAGGACTCCAAGCACAGACTGAAGTCCAGCATTTTGCTCCAGTTATCCACTTTGGACTGCTCGATTCCTCATGGAATCCAACAGTCTAATACAGACTTCCTCAGATCTTCCCAGGAAATCTGCCTGCTGCACCTTTCTAAATCCAATGGAAATAAATATCTGTCCACAGAACATTTAGCAGACCACATAATTGAAATGAAAACAGAAAACGCTCAAAATACTTGGGTCAGGCAGCGTCTACAGAGAAAAAGTGTTACTGATTACAGTCAATGATCTTTCATCATCAACCTGAAAAGGTAACCATCTGTCTCTCCACATATCTGACCCAATGAGTATTTCGAGCATTTTCTGTTTTTACTCCAAATCTCCAGCAGAAGCAGTTTTCACTTTGTGCCTTTTATATTTGATTTAATGGGTTAAAGCATGTGCAAGTATTTTCAGTGTTTCAACTTTAATCAGTTTAATTTATGATTTGTATTTATGTTAATAGCAGTCAGATATTTCCAGACATTTGTTAATGCCATTAACTGTCTAGACTCTAAGCTATGTTCGAGGCAGAGGCAAGAAAGGCCCTGTACTGCACCGCATCTTGGCAGTAGCTAAAAATCAGTCTCAATGCGAGATTTTGCCCAGCCACAGAGGATAAAATAGTATAGCTGCGGGTGGGGGAAACGGGTTTGAGGTCACTCATCTATTCAATGGATTTTCATTGGAGCCCAATTACATACATTATCATTCTCCATCATTCTTTTTTTCATATATACCTACTCATTAAACCAGAGATATTTCAGAGCTGTATGATAGAGGTCGTGCCCAGGTTATGAACACCTGATTTATGGACTCCTCTACCTACATAAGAACGAGCTCCGCCAATATCATGAAATTGAAAAGTCCAATGTCAATATGTTCGTTCCTACAAACAAAGAATTAATTTCCTCTGTATTTCTACATTATTTGTCAATATCCTTTCTTATCAGTCTTGTGTGTGTTTGTTGCTATTCATTACAAAACTGTGGATATATGGGTAGCATGTTGAGAGATGTTTGTGTACAAAATTCACATGTGGACGTCTGTAAAAATGGAAGCTATTCATTACCCGTGGATGGCTGATACTTTTTACATCTAGTATTGACATACTGCGCTTCATTTCACCGATAGTAATGCTTAAAGTGGATAAAGTTATAAATCACCTTCTTCCAATATTTTTTCCACGTGCAGTCTCCAATATGGTGCTTTTACACTCCGATCTAATCAGGTTACAATTAGCCCACAGGTTTAAGATAAATCTGTGCGTTCTGCGTTGTCCTAATAACATGACTATTCTTTGCTTTGTAAAAACTTGATCCAGGTTCAGATAAATGTCTAGTGTAGACTGGTTTATGCAGGCAACCAATCATATATAGGTAAGCATCACTAACCCCGCCTTACTGTATCATTTATATTAACGCCGACTTCCTATGCTACGCAGTTCGGTAGCAGACAGGAGACAGTGACTACTAACATGCTGTTAAGTCTGTATGTGGATTAAAGATGATCTTAAGCTACGTGTTGTGTAGATGTCATATTTACATCTAGATTGGCATTGAAATCTCCAAGTTAAATTATGAGGTTCTCCAATTCAACATATGCAGATCCAAAAAGGATTTATTATGCTCCCACTGCATAAAACTGCTTAAAAGTTGGCACAAATTGGCCATAACCAATGAGGGAGAGGCTGTGACAGCTTATACAATTGTTATTCATTCATTTGCAAGCTTATCCTTTTCCAAGGGCACATTTGGGCCATACTACACAAGGATGGCAGGTTCCCAATTTAGGGGTGTTAATAAATCAGATTTACTACAATTCAGAAAATTACTGTTGACCATTTCTAACATTTTATTACAGTTTTATTTAGTGACAATTCTTCAGCAGCAGATATCAGATTACTAATCCAGAAACATAACCACTTTAAAATTTGTATAACCATCTTTAAAATGTGCCTTCCACTCTGCATCTTGTTATTTTCTACTGTAAAGGGAAAGAAATATCACTTGCCCAACATACAATACATCAGTAAAATGGAAAATCATACTGCTTCAAATTAATTACAATGGCACTCACTTTAGATGATCTACATTGATTCATAAGGTCAATATACTGGTTCCTTCCAATTCCCAGAAGCCTAAGACCTTTAAAAGAAAAGCATGTTTATTAAGCCACCTTTTTCAAAACACCAAGAGTTTTATTGTTAAAACAGCTGCAAATACAGTAATTATTGTTTTAATTTTTAATTTAACTATATAGGATAACCAAAGAACTATACATTAGAGATTCTTAAAGGACAAAGAGACAGAGATCTTGAGAGGGAATCTTTGAGGTTTGGTTGTAATGTGGATTCACAATGCAGAAACAGGCACTCTGGCCCAACTTGTCCATGCCGTCCAAATTATAATTCTGGGCTAGTCCCATCTGCCTGCATTTGGCTCAGGTCTCTTTTAACCCTTACCATCCATACATCTACTCTGAAGATGGGTCTTGACCCAAAACGTCACCCATTCCTTCTCTCCAGAGATGCTGCCTGGCCCGCTGAGTTACTCCAGCTTTTTGTGTCATACATCTATCCAAATTTCTTTTCAAAGTCGGATTTGCAACCATCCCAAGCTTCACATGGCAGCTCTTTGCAGATACCGACTACCCTCTGAATGAAAAAGTTCACCGAGATCTCTCTTAAGTTGTTATTTTTTAAACCCTGACCTTCCCATCCATGGTGACCCACAAACCCTTCTGGTCTTCCGTTAAATCCCCGGAAGACTTTGACTCCAAGACCGAGTGGCGCAGAGCCTGGAAAGTTGCAACACCATATATGGAAAGGTTATCACAGACCCCACAGTAAAACCACCAGGTTTTGACCTCCATCGCAAGCAATGGGTAACCCTGATCAGAATCCACATCCTCCATGCAAGAACAGCTCATCGCCTGCATAAGTGGGGTATGACAGACAGCCCTGCTTGCAACTGAGGATATCCAGACCAGACCATCCCACACATCGTGAATGACTGCCCACTGAGGGTTTTCCCTGGGGGCATCAAAGCCATCCACCCAGTAACTGACTGATGCTGTCCTGGCCTGGATGTCTACCCTTGATCTACAACTTTAGGCTGTGCACGCCATACGCAAGAAGAAGAAGATTTTTTAAACAATGACTTTATTTCCAATATTATGTTTATTTTTCAAAGTCAGTTTTCAGTCAGTGACCCAATCTTTTATCCTAGAAAGTTTCCAAACTGTTTCTATTCTTTAAAGTCCAAATTTTACTGCATGTGTCCCAACTAGCACCAAGTCCCAAACTCACATCAACCCTACATTAAAAGGGTTCTAAAAGTCTTTGTTTGTTGGACACACACTACTAAACAAAGAACAAAGAACATTTACTCCAGCACCAAAAGACTTACAATCAGCAGCTGTGAAGTTAGGTAACGAATCATAACTTTTTTCACTATTCATGATATCCTAAAAGGGAAAAGAAAAATATATTTTTTTAATTGGGTTCTGTTGACAGCTGTATTACAGTCCGAAACTGTAGAGATCTTGTTCCTGAATTATACAACTACTGGTATAAAATCAGCTAACTCACAAGGATTGGCACCCTTAGCAATTTACCAGGTTTAGAATCATTTGTTGAGGTGCTCTTGCTAATCCCACAGATTATATTTATAATCCAAGCCTCTCTTCCTGCACCCATTATTGTATGCATCACATCGGCTTTGCACCGTGTCAATTTCACTCGGGTGTGTGTGTGTGTGTGTGTGTGTGTGTGTGTGTGTGTGTGTGTGTGTGTGTGTGTGTGTGTGTATCTGTATCTGTGTGTCCGCACGTATCTGTTTGTGTTCCAATCTTACAGTCGCCATTCCAGTTGCCGCTTTTTAAGGGAACTGCCGGCAATTTAACAGTCATCGGCAGTCACCTAAAAAATTGCCTAAGTGGGACAGCTCCATTAGAAAGTAATTGAAATCAGACAAAAATAAAAAAGGGAGGGGGCAATCATCAGATTTATAACATTAGATCAAGGGGGGTGGGATAGCTCGCATGCAACATAAACACCAGCATGAATGTGTGGTGAAATGGTCCATTTTTATGCTCTGCATTCCATGCAGAAGATAGAACACAGAAGAAGCCATTCAACTCATTCACCCCTTTACTAATGCCATCCAACTAATCCCATTTGGTTAGAAGTCTGGGATCCAATGGATGAAAGCAATAGAATCTTAAAGGAAGATAGACACAAAAACCTGGAGTAACTCAGCGGGTCAGACAGGATCTCTGAAGAAAAGGAATGGGTGATGTTTCTGGTTGAGACCCTTTTTTAGTCTGAAGAAAAGGAATAGGTGATGTTTTGGGTCGAGACCCTTCTTCAGTCTGAAGAAGGGTCTCGACCCAAAACATCACCAATTCCTTTTCTCCAGAGACGCTGTCTAACCCGCTGAGTTACTCCAGATTTTTGTGTCTATCTTTGGTTTAAACCAGCATCTGTGGTTCCTTCTTACACACAGGATGCAGGCTTGCATCAATAAAACAACACCCATAACCAAATGAAAAATAACACCTCAGATTTCCATGAGTGTGCATAATATTGCATGTTAAGACTTCTGCATGACAGTTTGAAGTTAATGAATTATTAAACTCACCTCCATAATTCCTATATAATAGGAAAAGGGTGTGACCCGCAATCCCTTCACCATGATGTCAGATAAATGGTATGGATACAACATGAGATGTTCTCTGCTATACTTAAATAGCTCTTCATAGTATTTGCGTTCATCTTTCTTGATGCATCTAACTGGTGACAGGGGGAGGTTGAAATTAAGAGAGAATAATCAGGAAAGCAGACAAATTAAAACCCACCATAACAACAGAGCAAAACATTGAGGCACATCAAATTTTATCATTTTTTAACAGAACAAAAGCAAAGTACTGTGAATACTGGAAATCTAAATTAAATAAAGAAAATGGTAGGCAGAGCTGGCGAAAAGATTCAGTTCCATGTCTCAAAACTGAGGTTCAAAGGGTAGGTTTTAAGGAGTATTTAGAGGAGGAGAGAGATGCAGAAGTTATCAAAAATGAATTCCAGTTAAGATCTCAGATAGCTGGGGAAATTAAGATGCACATTCTATGAGTTTATTGTAGATATGATCTTTTGACAAAATAATTTTAGACAGTTTTTCCAAACCAACTTGTGTTTTAAGTAAAGAAAATCTAGCCATTAAAATTGTAAGCAATCTGATTTTCTTAAATATTTGGATTTAAGAAAGAATGTCAAGAATGTTTCATTATTCAATAATATACAATTCTAGAACATTGGGTAAGATTTGAGGATTTAAAGCTTCCCCTTTTCCTTGAAGGGCTCGAAACTGAAGCATATACAATTTTAAATAATGAAGGTCAGACTTTGCATAAATCATTGTTCTGCTTACCCAAATTAGTTCTATATCGCAGCTGATTGCGGATGCTATAAAGCAGAACCTGTTTCTCATACTCGCGCTGAGAGTTCCCGAGACTCTGCAAAAGATCACAGCTTTTTGTAATTATCAGAACTCTTAAAAGTATTAGCACCAGTGACACAAGTTTATTTTGAGTTGCAAAAATAGATCACAATTAAGAGTGGGTTCTTTTTACATAAAATCACCAGATAATGGTTTCGTCATGTTCATCAAAAGCTTAATATTGGTCAGAAAATTGTGAACTTTCCTTTCTTTCAAGTAAGCCATAGGATTATTTAGTCGATCTATGATGGGGCCTTGGCTAAACAAATGGCATCTTGGAATGTGATGTGCTACTGCCTGAACTGGAGATTTAAAACAGATTTAAGGAGATCTTGTCACCCAATATTTCCTCCAACTCTTGCTCAATGGTAACAAAACCAAGAAACTATACTTTAACTTCAGAAAGGGGAAGTCGAGACCACATGTCAGTTTTCATTGAAGGGTTGGCAGCGGAGAAAGTTAGCAGCTTCAAATTCCGGGACACTAACATCTCAGTTGACCTATCCTGGGCCCAGCAAATAAATGTAATTATGAACAAGGCATGCAAGCGTCTCTACAGAAGCCGAAGGTCCCACACCACCAGGTTCAGACACAGCTACTTTCCTACAACCATCAGATTGTTGAACTGATCTGCATAAACATAATCCTACCTCAGCTGCAGAGCACAACAGGTCACCACTTGGACTACCGTGGACTTTATAAAATTTACATTGTACTCTCGATCCATCCACACACAATACCAGTTTTATTTATAATGTAATTTAAACAAAACTGTCTTCCAAGAGAAGCAGAATATTGGATGTCTCAAGGTTTTGGATCATATTCGAGAAACTTGAGCAGTGGCCCTTCCTGGGTTATGACAGGATTCTGTTCAAGAGAACTGTTCCCAAGTCATAAATGCGGCCACATGGCAATATATTTAAATAAAAACATTGGCAATACAAAGTTTCAACAAGGGCGCTTATCTCAACCATTCAGATTTCTCTGCAAAATGCAATGAAATTGCCACAAGCCGAGTTCCTGCACACAAGATGTGTGCAACAGCCGGCAAATCCATCCCACTGGTCTCCCAAACATTCACTTATATATATGGCCTGTCCATAAGTCTTAACACTCATAACCTGAGAGGGACCTGTACTGAATCAAGGTTAACACATGTCCTGGTCTAAAGGTAGGGGTATTTTTAGAGGTCCCATCTTTCAGATGATATCTTTCAAGGCTTTGCTGGGTGTCGTCTATATAATTAAAAGTGTCATCTTGACCACTTCCTGTCTGCGCTGTATATTGATTTTAGAAAAAATGCTACCATATATCGCTATGATTTTTGGCCATCTTACTCACAGTCCTCCTCCACTGAGGAGGCCCCAGGATTTTTTCCACCGATGAAAAATAAAAAAAGTTATGAGTGTTTAAAAAACCTTGAGATCAGCTGATTGGTCCTCTCGCCTGTCAATCACCGCGATGAAGGTAACGCCCCTCCGGGGGTGGGGGGGGGGGGGGGGGGGGGGGGGGGGGGGGGAGACAGGACTATAAAGCCCCCCGGATGCCTGGATATGTCAGTCACTGTGTGCAAGATCGCAAGGGAGAGGTCATGACTGTCATTCTCAGCTGTGAATTGTGAGTCTGCAATGTACTTGCAATAAATGATTTATTAGCCCTTAATGACAATGCAATGAGTTGTTTGGCAATTTGGTGGCCTGCACCCTGTCAGGATAGGAATTTCAAGGAATAGCCGTGAGTGAGCTGCCAGCCAAACAGCCCTAAGTGACTGAGCTGCCAGCCCCCACCAGGCCTCAGTGATTGGGCTGCCAGCCCAAGAATTCATTCGCCCACAATGTCCATACTAGCCCTCTGGAAACCAGTCCCTTTGGCCCACAACACCCATACTAGCACTCCAAAAAAAGCCCCCCCCCCCCCCCCCCCCCCCCCCCCCCCCCCCCCCCCCCCCCCCCCCCCCCCCCCCCCCCCCCCACCACTGGCCACCAATATTGGAATTGGTGGAGACGTGGAATATTGCCTTCGGGGACCAGCCCTCCCGTGTGAACATGGGACCCAACGGGTCCCACTTAGTCTGGTATTAAATAGATGCAAAACACCTGCAGCATAATTTCAAAGGAAGAACACTGAACAGCATAGCACAGTAACAGGAACAAATCTGCCTGAATACGATGCCAAGATAAGCTAATCTCATTTGCCTGCACATTATCCACAATTCTCCACTCTCTATATATCCACATGCTGATTTAAAAGCCTCTTCAATGCCACTATAATTTCAGTCTCCACCACCATCCATGGCAACATGTTCCACAATCCATCCTCTGTGAAAGAAAACGTATCCAGTACATCTGCTTTCAATTTTGCCCCTCTCACTTTACAGCTATGCCCTCTAGCTTTTGACATTTCCATTCTGGGAAAAATGTTCTGACTGCCTACCCTATCTACACATATAATCATAACTTTATATACTTCTTATAGGGTCTCCTGGCAACCTGCATTTCAGAGAAAATCCAAGTTTGTCCGAACTCTCCTCATATTTTATACCCTCTAATACATGCATCATTCTGGTATATCTTTGATGCACCCTCTCCAAAGCCACCACATCATTCCGATAAAGGGGCGACCAGAACTGAACACAACACTCCAAATGCGGCTACCTGATTTTTATAGTGGACTAGACTAAGTGGACCCGTTAGGCCCTGTCCACAACGCAATAATCCACCACTCACCCGTTCCCCCAACGTCACCCTTTCCCCAACGCAATATTCCACCATTCACCCATAGCCTTAGTGCAAAACCTCACACTTGCTCAGATTAAACTCCATATGCCATTTATGTAACTGATCTACATAGGTTTACTTTCGCAGCCTTCCTCACAGTCCATGATTCTAGCAATCTTGATGTCATCTGTAAAACCATACTAACCATCTACAGTTGCATCCAAGTAATTTATATATATTACAACAAGCAATGTCCCAGCACAGACCCCTATCGACACATACAATCATAATTTTATATATTTCATGTACTCCATTGGTCACAGTCCTCCAGCCTGAATAACACCCTTCCACCATAATCCTCCATCTTCTTTCAGTAAGCCAGTTCTGAGTCCATATAACCAAGTCACTATGAATCGTGGATATTTTTCTCTTCAGTCCTGGCTAATATTTACTCCTCAACCCTTATCATAAATCAGGAACCAAGAAGTTCAGCAGATGGATGAAGAGCAGGCTACTGTACTGGTAAACATTTTTTTAAGAACACCAAATTTAAGAGTAGCAGACACCACTGAATTAAATGGAAAAGTGGGCAGCAATGAACTACACAAAAAAAAGTTATAATACAAATCAATGAACTCATACTGCAGAAAGTGCATCAACAAATCAATAAATGAAATGGTGGAAGGGCCAATGATAAAGGCATAAATAAATGCATCAGGAACAAGTCGAATAATTCAGCAATGGACAGGGCATTAAATTTACAGAGCAGCAAATAACAGTGAGCTAACAAATTCATGGAGCACCAGGCACAGCAACAACTCATAAGATTAACGGGAAAAGCAATCATAAATCAACTTAATGACATTGCAGGCACACCAACAAATAAATAAGTTAGCAGAGCAGAATTAATAAATTCATAACCAGCATGCCAGATCAATAAATGAAGCAATGCAGCAGGGAATTAATAAATTCATAAAGCACTGCATATAATAAAACAATAAATTAAGAATACAGCAGACACAACTATAAAATTAATACGTTAACAAGTAGCAGACAACAATGAATTAATGCAAGATCAGATACCAGTCAGTTATTGAGGAATTGGGGATTGGGCTGAGGTTAGAAATGTTACGAGTTTACGTGTTGGAAGTTGCAGATTGCCATTCAGATGCTGCGAGAAACACTTCATCAGACAGTATCAGGGAAATAGTATGTTAAATGAATTTGCACTCTCACCCCAATCAGAAGGATTGGTAGATTTAAGCATAAAACTTCAGAAAATGCTGCTCCATCTGAAATGCAATATTTTGGATTGTACTCCAATTAAAGGATCTCACGAGACTACTTCACTAATAGCATTGGCAAGTCTGCCCCAAACTGCATCTCGGTAATTGGTTAGTTAGCTTATTTATTGTCACATGTACAGAGATATAGTGAAATGCTTGTTCTGCTTGTTTTCTGGTCAAATCATACTGTACATGAAGAGTACGATAGATTCTCATTCTGGAGCAGCACAGAGTCACTACATTCTGGCATAAGCAGAACTGCAATTTCCAAAAACCACAGCTCAAAGTAAGCCCATGAGAGGGAAAGTTTGGAGAGCTCATTGTGCTAAACAACCCACCCACTTCAAGAATTGGGCTTTTAATATGTGACAGTTCAGTGAAAATACCACACCATCCTGTTAAATTATGTCAGCTTTTAGTTAACCTGCTCCACAATACAATCTGCAAAAAGGAGTTGTAAAACAGTGATCACAGGATGTTTTCAATGGTCAACCAGAAATAGTCTTCAGAAGGGTCTCAATCATGCTAGTTTCCTTGGCCTGCCTCTGCCTCTGCCTCATGATGATCATTTGTTGATAACACTTGTTGCTTGAGCGCTAGAGATGTATGGTCCTGCTCACCAGAAATAAGGCTGCCATATTCTGTTGCTGCCTCTTGCTAAAGACATGGTTTTAAAAACTGGCCTTTTGTAACCAAGCACTCTCTACATACCCCTAACAGGCACCCAGATACTTGCTTCTGGTTTGGGAAAATATCTCATCTGTGAAACTAAAAAAGTGTTTGAGCAAGTTACAGCAGGCAAGTTACCATGAACACACACAATTCTGGTTATTTATAATTCAACCATAAGATTTTTTTTTTGTACCAGAAGTAGAAGTGAAGTGCAACTGCATTATGGAGCTTATATGGAGGTGCTCCTCAATGTATCTTTGAAATTTGTCATATTATGGTGGTGTCAGACAATCCAGCAGGAATTGCATCCAAATACCCATTTTGAGTAGGAGGTAGATGAACTTCTTGGTACTAATGCAAAAATGAAATTTAATCCTCCTGATATGCAAAAGGTCAGCTCCTTCCTATTTAGTAACATTGAAAATTGTTGAAGCAAAAATACAGAAATGCAAAAATGAGCACAATCGCTGGGGTTGATCATACTATGTGTCATTGAATTTGTAAAGGCCATAGAACTGGAAAAATACAACTTTAAATGTCCGTGCCAAATGGGTTTGTCATAAAATACTAGCTTGTCTTTGTTATACACAAGTACAATAAAGACATCAAAACCTGTATTATGAAGCTCTTCGCAAACAGAAATCTCAACTGTGAATTTTTACCTGAGCCTGCTCTCGAGTTCATAAGTCAACTTATGAAAGTGTTCATACTTCTGAGTTAGCCATTTAAAATGCATGATAAAATGGAAATTCCATAACCACATTTTTTTTTTTTTTTTTTTTAAATCACTTTCACTGGAAAAATATTCCAGAACTAGGAATCGGAAATATATTTGAATCAATTTCCTTGCCAAGATACTTCTCAATTGTGAAGAATTTCCTAACAGATATTCTGGCCAGCACAAGGCTGAAAGAAAATGTTAATGACTTCAGGATGCTCCTAAGAAGCCACTGAAATACTGTACAATTGCAGTTGTTACAAATGTGGATTTGCAGTAGTCAATTTGTACAGAGGAAATTTCCACTAACAGCGATAAGAGCCAGAAAAGTATTATTGCTGTTGATTATGAAATCAATTATTGGAGAATTATTATTTCTTTAAAATAGCTCCGTTGAACTTGTAACAATCGCCCCAGGACAGCACATGAATAATACTCAACACAATAACACAAATTTTTACTCTTCAAAATATAATTTTTCTTTCAAAGAAAGCAAGCAATTAACATCGCATCTGAATGGTAATTCCATTCTGTACATCTTGTTCCATCTTAACTTTCCATTCCAATCTTGGCTCAAAAATACTGCAATACAAAGTACTGCACAATAACCACAAATATTCATGGTATCCTTCTTTACTTCTCCAATAACTTTTTTTAAATTACAAAAACACAACAATCACAAATGAAAATATATTCAGAGGCAATAAAGTGCATGCTAGAAATCAGAAATACCCAGAAAATGCTGGAAATATTTGATTCTAATGAAAAAATGAAATAAAGAACCAATCCATTGGGAGACAGAAGTGTACTCAAATTCTATGCATTAGGCCATTGGGGCTCCTATGAGCAAAGTAAGAATTAAAAAAATGTAATTAATAATAGGATTAATGTAATATGGTATTAGTATAAACGAGAAAACGTTTTGTTGGGGGAAACTTTTTTTTAATCTCTTACCTCGGCAGAGATGCAATTTCTTTTCCGTATTGAATCTCTGCCCGCACTACCGCTAACATCGAGGAGTTGGCGGCCTTTGCTGGAGACCGACTTCGGGAGTTTGCGGACTTACCATCGTGGAGCTCGCGATCCTTGTCGGGGATCGACCTCGAAGCTCCAACCGTGTGAGCTTGCAGACTTTAACATCGTGGAGCTGGCAGTCCCTGGTTAATGACCAACTTCGGGAGCTCCAGCCGCAGGAGCTTCGACCGCTCCGACGCGGGGGGGCTTTGACCGCCGGCTGCGGGAACTTCGATCGCCCCGACTGTGGATGGTTCGACTGCCCCGACCGCGGGAGAATAAGGAGGAAGCAGATTGGACTTCATTGCCTTCCATCACAGTGAGGAATGTGGGAATCCACTGTGGTGAATGTTTATGTTAACTTTTATGTAGTTGTGTGCCTTGTTACTTTTTGTTTCACCGTACCTTAATTGGTACATGTGACAATAAACTGATCTTTGAATCTTTGAAAAAGCTGGAGTAACTCAGCGGGACATGCAGCATCTCTGGAGAGAAGGAATGCGTGACGTTTTGGGTTGAGACCCTTCTTCAGACTGGTTAGGGATAAGAGAAACTAGAGATATAGATGCTGATGTGGAGAGATAAAGAACAATGAATGAAAGATATGCAAAAAAGTAACGATGATAAAGGAAACAGATCATTGTAAGCTGTTTGTCGGATGAAAATGAGAAGCTGGTGCGACTTGGGTGGGGGAGGGATAGAGAGAGAGGGAATGCCAGGGTTACCTGAAGTGAGAGAAATCAATATTCACATTACTGGGCTGCAAGCTGCCCATGCGATGTATGAGATGCTGTTCCTCCAATTTACGTTTAGCCTCACTCTGACAATGGAAGAGACCGAGGTCAGAAAGATCTGCGTAGTAATGGGAAGGAGAATTAAAGTGTCCATCAACCGGGAGATCAGGTTGGATCACGCGGGGTGAGCGAAGGTGTTCTGTGAAACGATCGCCCAATCTGCATTTGGTCTTGCCGATGTATAAGAGTCCACATCTTGAACAACGGATACAGTAGATGAGGTTGGACGAGGTGCAAGTGAACCTCTGCCTAACCTGAAAGGACTGTTGGGGTCCCTGGACAGTCGAGGGAGGAGGAAAAGCGACAGGTGTTGCATCTTCTGCAGTAGCAGGGGAAGGTACCTAGGGAGGGAGTGGTTTGGGTGGGAAGGGATGAGTTAACCAGGGAGTTGCGGGTCGAATGGTCTCTGCGGGCAGGCAGAAAGGTGTGGAAATGAGAAAATGTGGCTCCCGTTGTAGGTGGTGGAAATTTCGGAGGATTGTGTTGTAAATGATAATAAATGATTTTTAATGAGTGGTTGATAGTCAGCACAGACCAGGTGGGCAGAAGGGTCTGTTTCTGTGATGCATCACTGACTTTTACCAATACTTCATCAGCTTCTCATGCTGATATATACTAAAGACATTCGCTCTTCATTCCATGGGATGCCTAGATTTCTTCATTCTTTATTTATTAGACAATAGCTGCAGGAGTAGGCCATTCGGCCCTTCGAGCCAGCACCGCCATTCAATGTGATCACGGCTGATCATCCCCAATCAGTACCCCGTTCCTGCCTTCTCCCCCATATCCCCTGCATCCGCTATTTTTAAGAGCCCTATCTATCTCTCTCCTGGAAGCATCCAGATAACCTGCCTCTACCGCCCTCTGAGGCAGAGAATTCCATAGACTCACCATTCTCTGTGGTTTATTTATTATTTATTATCCATTCTAAATTTAGAGCAGTCGACAGATCAAACTTTATGTATGCACGCTACTCACGGGATAACAGGTAATAGGCTAGTTAATTAAATCAATAGCTTTACCCAGTTAAAAAAACATCGAAAAGTTTAGTCTAACGGAACAGCTCTGCTTTATAACATATTTAAATAATTTAGTGTGTTTTTCTCAAAAGGTACCACAAAAAAGTGATGCCTGTGGGATCACACTGTGCAGAAATTAGCTGGAAACCCTGGGATGATTGCTGCTTCTAAGATTTTGTGGTGCATAAACTGATTGATGGGATCTTTATGCATAGATGAACTGGCAGGTCCTCTTGGTATCTTGCTGTGCAAAAGTGGTCCGACCAACTGCTTCTGGCATCTTCATCGTCATACAGCTTGGAAACAGGCCCAACCAGCCAACATGTCCCAGCTATACCAGTCCCACCTACCTGTGTTTGGCCCATATCCCTCCAGACCTGTCCTATCCATGTACCCGTTTCTTAAACGATGTGATAGTCCCTAGCCTCAACTACCTCCTCTGGCAGCTCGTTCCATACACCCACCACCCTTTGTCTGAAGAAGTTACCCCTCAAATACCTATTAAATCTTTTTCTCTTCACTTTAAACCTACATTCTCTATTCCTTGGTTTCCCTATTCTGGGCAAGAGACTCTGAGTATCTATCCGATCTATTCCTCTCATGATTTTATACACCTCTCTCAGATCACCCCTCATCCCCCTGCACTCCAGTAGAGTCCCAGCCAACTCAGCCTTTCCCTAGAGCTCATACAGTCAAATCCTGGCAACATCCTCGTAAATCTTCTCGGTACCTTTTCCAGCTTGACACCTTTCCTATAACATGGTGCCCAGAACTGAACACAATGTTGCCAGAAAAGGACAAGCTGGTTTGTAACAGATACGCTGTACCAGTGGGCTCTTGCTATGCATAAACAGGTATACTGGCTTCTCTGGCCCCTTGTCGTGCACTAATGGGCACCCTGGCTCTTTCTGGGCTGTTGCCTTGCACCAATTGGCACACTGGTCCTTCGGGCCTTACATGCAACAGTCAACCTGGCTGCTACTGGGCTCCTGCTATGCTCAGGGGAACCTTGACTTCCCTTGGACTGTTGCAGACAGGTACTCTTGCTTCTCCTGGGCCCTTATCATGGATATAGCTCGTACTCTGTGCAGACAGGACCCCAAGCTCCTCCTGGGCTCTTGCCGTGTGCAGACATCGACACTCCATTTGGGCTCTTGCCATGCACAACACACAGACTTCTCCTGGTTTATTGCCACACACTGACAGGCACCCTTGCCCCTGCTATGTGCATATAGGCAACACAACACGTCCTGATCTCCTGCCGAGTGCAAAAAGGCACCCGGGCTCCTCCTAAACTTAGAGAATCATAGACCAATACTGCCTGGAAACAGCCCTTCAGCTAATCTTACCTTTGCCAACCAAGTTGACAAACAGTAAAGTTGACAAACAGTCCAATTAGCCGGCATTTACTTATAGCTCTCCAATCTCTTCCTACTCATACATTAGTCCACATATCGTTTAGATTTAGTAATTATATCCACTTCTTTAGCTTCCAGTTCATTGGCTATATTTAAGAGGGAGTTAGATGTTGCCTTTGTGGCTAAAGGGATCAGGGGGTATGGAGAGAAGGTAGGAATGGGATACTGAGTTGGATGATCAGCCATGATCATATTGAATGGCGGTGCAGGCTCGAAGGGCCAAATGGCCTACTCCTGCACCTATTTTCTATGTTTCTATGATACAGATTACACGCAGAGTGAAAACATTACCCCTCTTCCCCCCCTCTAGTTTTAGAACCCACTACCCTGGGGAAAAACATTGTGAGCATTCACCATACCCATGATTCAGATTCAATTTTAATTGTCATTGTCAGTGTACAGTACAGAGACAACGAAATGCATTACAACGAAATGCATTACAATGCCCCTCAATAACATAATCTCTCGGCCTCATATGCTCAAATGGATAAAGTCCCAGTTTATCCAATCTCTCCCTATAACTCCAGCTCATATAACACAACAATCATCGTTCTGGCCCCTTTGCTGAGCTCTTGTTGAAGGGCACTGACAGGCATCCTGACTCCTCCCCGGACTCTTGCTGTGTGCAGGTTGTCATGTCCACACATTGACGGCAGTTCCTGCGCGTCTGGTGCTGAGTCTCTCACGGGGGTGGGGAGAGGTGGGGAGGGGGGGGATGTGTCAGGCGCCATGGAGCGCAGGCCCGGGCCTCGCCTCACCTGCTTGACGTTGCCCGGTAGCTTGGCCCACGGGTAGTTCTGGCGGATGTGAAACTCCACGTCGATATTCATGGCGAGCGGCCCGATCGCTGCCCCCGCCCCTGATCCTCCGAGCGCTCGTCAATCCATGGCGGTAATTACTGGCGCTGTAATCCACAGGGCGCGGTGTTGCGCTGCGCTGCCCGTCCCGTCCCCGCCCGGCCCGGCCCCTCCGCTCACCGGCACCACGACGCCATCGCCGCCCGCCCGCCCGCCAGCCGGCCTGCGCATGCGCCGGCCCGACAACCCGCGCGTGCGCACCGAGGTCCAGGGACACCCAGGTAGGTGATGCTGGATGCAAGGACCAATGCTCTGTTCATAGATACAAGATACATTTAATTGTCACATGTGCCAGATGGCACAGTGAAATGAAATTCCCAAACAGCCATACAATAAAAAAAATAAAGAACACAACACACTATCGAATTTGACATAAAACATCCCCACACAGCAGAATCAAAGTTTCCCACTGTGTGGGAAGGCACCAAAGATACATGGACAACAGGTGCAGGAGTGGGACATTCTGCCCTTTGAGACAGCACCGCCATCCAATGTGATCACAGCTGATCATCCACAATCAGTGCCCCGTTCCTGCTTTCACCACATATCCCTAACAGCTCTATTTAACTCTTTAGAATGATCCAGTGAATCAGCCTCCACTGCCTTCTGAGGCAGAGAATTCCACAAATTCACAACTCTCTGTGAAAAAGTTTTTCCTCCTCCACCCTGCCCACACACCCGCGCCCCCTACAACCCCTGCCCCCCCCCCACAACCCCCCTCCCCCACAAACCCCACCCCATCCACACAGCCCCTCCCCTACAACCCCTCCCCCGCCCCCACCACCCGCTCCCCTACAACCCCCCCCCCCCCCCCACAACCCCCCCACCCACACACCCCACAACCCCCCCCCACCACTCCTCTCCCCCTACAACCGCACACACCCCCCCCCCCCCACACACCCCCACACGACCCCCCCCCCCCCCACACCCCCCTTCCCTCCCCTCACACACATGAAGAGGAGGGGAAGGGAGAACTGGGGGATATGGGGAAATGAGCCGTGCCTACACAGTTAGGGGCTGTGGGTGAGCGGCGGAATATTGCGTTGGGGGAACGGGTTGTGTTGTGGGAACAGGTGAGTGTTGGAATATTGCGTTGGGAAATGGGTTGCGTTGGGGACCAGGCCATTCGTGTGACTGGGACCCAACGGATCCCACTTAGCCTAGTCTCTCTTCTGATTCTCTTGCTAATTATTTCCAGTGAGGCAATTTATTTCACAAGGTGATCCATTTCTTGCAAAGAAGACTGAACTTGCATTTAGTTATCAGTAATACATCCTTAGGTGCTTCATGTGTGCATTATGAGACAAAATCTATAACTGGACCAAAAAAAGGGAACAGTAATATGGAAGATTAAGTAAGGGGAGAGTCTTGAGGTGGCGCAAAAGGTGAATTGCAGAGCTAAGAATGCAGGGGATACAAATAGGGGACAAACGAGAGGCTAGACTTAGTTCTCAGAGGGTTTTGTGACTGCAGAATCTCAAAGAGATAGAGAGGTGAATCAGTGTGAGCATTTCCAAACCAGATGGGAATTGTAAACAGAGTGGTCGTTAAGATTGGTAAGGGAGATGGAAAATTAATTTAAATATAGACAATAAGTGCAGGAGTAGGCCATTCGGCCCTTCGAGCCAGCACCACCATTCACTGGTCATGGCTGATCATCCACAATCAGTACCCCGTTCCTGCCTTCTCCCCATATCCCTTGACTCCGCTATCTTTAAGGGCTCTATCTAACTCTCTCTTGAAAGCATCCAGAGAATCGGCCTCCACTGACTTCTGAGGCAGAGAATTCCACAGATTCACAACTCTCTGGGTGAAAAAGTACTTCCTCATCTCTGTTCTGAATGGCCTACCTATAGAATCAGTAAATTATATAGAATCTAAGCCAAAGCAACCATTTAGCCTAAATGTCCTCATTTGTACTCCATCCACATGCAGCTCCTGTCACTCTCCCTTCATCCAACACTACTCTCATAATTGAAAAGGACAAATATAGTCTAATTTTGTGAAAAGGTCTCCAAACATTGTACAACTGCGTGTCATGGAAATCATTAGTCAGTGCAACCGTGAACTGGTACTGACTGCACAGTGTTAATAGGAGAAATGACATTATTATACAGATAATAAAACGACCTCATGTCAAGCAAACATTCCTGGTTTCTGTGTGTATTATTGGAAATCAATAAATTATTTTACTCAGTTACACATTTCCTAATGCTGGTAGGATTGAAAGGTCAGAAAATAAAACAACGACACTGTATAAAACAAATGAGGTTACTCAAGGGGCTGCAGGAACAGAGTGATTTTTCAATGGACTGATAAAATAATTTCCGACATTCTTCCAAAATCAGTAGGTACTTCCAAAAGTATTCAGGTTGTTACACAAGGTCTGTCTGTCTGTCTGTCTGTCTGTCTGTCTGTCTGTCTGTCTGTCTGTCTGTCTGTCTGTCTTTCTTTCTTTCTTTCTTTCTCTCTTTCTCTTTCTTTCTCTCTTTCTTTCCTCTCTCTCCTTCTTTTCTTTCTCTTTCTCTTTCTCTCTCTCTCTCTCTCTCTCTCTCTCTCTCTCTCTCTCTCTCTCTCTCTCTCTCTCTCTCTCTCTTTCTCTCTCTCTCTCTCTCTCTCTCTCTCTCTCTCTCTCTCTCTCTCTCTCTCTCTCTCTTCTCTCTCTCTCTCTCTCTCTCTCTCTCTCTCTCTCTCTCTCTCTCTCTCTCTCTCTCTCTCTCTCTCTCTCTCTCTCTCTCTCTCTCTCTCTCTCTCTCTCTCTCTCTCTCTCTCTCTCTCTCTCTCTCTCTCTCTCTCTCTCTCTCTCTCTCTCTCTCTCTCTCTCTCTCTCTCTTGCGTATACTTTTATTCTTTCTCTTTGACCTTTATCTTTCCATCTCTCTTTGTTTGTCTCTCCATCTTTCTTTTCCAGAGGTCTGAACAAAAATCCAGAATCAATTTCAAAAATACCCCATGGCAACTGGAGGATTCAAATTCAATAATCTGGAACAAAATCTGGAACAAAATGCTGGCATCAGTAACAGTGACGATGAAACACTATATGTTGCTGGTTCACTGAGATACTAGAGAATGATGCCTGCTGGCAGACTCCAGACACACAGAAATGTGGCAGACTTCAAAGTGATCCTTTCTATTGGATCAACAAGCCCATCAGTTCACAGGAAATTGTCCAATAGATGACGATCTACCTTGTGTCTTCAGAATTAAAAGTTTAAATTTTAAACAAAAAGCGGCTCTTAGATAGGCCTATGAATATGGAGTGATAAGGATGGCATGTAGGTAGAAGGAATTAGTTTAATATGGCATCATGTTTTGACACAGATATTGAGGGCCTTAGGGCCTGTTTCAATGCTGCACTGTTTTATATGTAGAAGGAAACTGCAGATGCTGGTTTATACTAAAGGTAGACACAAAGTGCTGGAGTAACTCAGCAGGTCAGGCAGCATCTGTGGAGGACAAGGATGGATGACGATTCGGGTTGGAATCCAGTCTGAAGAAGGGTTTTGACCCGAAATGTCACCCATCCTTTTTCTCCACAGATGCTGCCTAGCCCACTGAGTTACTCGGCTCTTTGTGTCTATCTGGCAAAAACAAGCATCTGCAGTATTGTATATTCTATTTCAGAATGTCCAAAAGAAGGCAAGTATGCTTTCCAGAATTATCTCCAAACTGCAAAATCTTGCAGCTTGGACATTTGAAAAGTGGGTCTAAAGCAATTATACGTCAGAGATGTAGGTGATAATATTTAATATCTCATTGCAACATTAAAGGAGATTAATTAATTAATCCATCAAATGCACAGTGATTTATGTAGTAATATCATTCCTGTGTAGCCTATTCTACCTACATTTTTATTATCTCCCACAGATTTTATCATTTACAGGGGCAAGTTACAGGGGCCAATTAACCTATCACATTGCACATCTTTGGGATGTGGAAGAAAATAGGAGCATGCACGGAAACTCCCACATGGCCATAAAGAGAATGTTCAAACTCCACATAGACTGCATTGGAGATCAGTATTGAACCTGGGTTGCTGACACAATGAGACAGCGGCTATACTACCTGTACCATTGTGTCGCCTTATAATTTTTAAACAGTTAGCCTCTTTGAAACAGTTAGTTCTATATACCTAATCATATTTTTATAACAATAATTCACAAGACCCAAGGTATGTAAATGGAAATTGAGATGGTTAACACTGAATCTCAATTACAAATTTTAATAAAGCATGATTAATAATCGTGAAGAAGGGTCTCGACCCTTCTTCAACGTTTCGGGTCGAGAAATGTCACCCATTCCTTCTCTCCAGAGATGCTGCCTGTCCCACTGAGACTCCACCATTTTGTGTCTACCTATGATTAATAATCAAATCAAAAATAAGAAGCTGCAGGTGCTGGAATTCTGAAATCAAGCAAAAATGCTGGCAATACTCAACAAGTCAGGCAACTTCAGTGGGGAGAGAAACAGATTTAATGTCTCAGGTTATTGTATTGTATTGTATTGTATTCAAATTTATTGTCATTGTCTCAATTTGAGACAACGAAATGAATTTTCCTTACAGGCAGTATCATTAAAAAAATCACAAAGAAATTATAAAAATAAATAATAAATAAATAATAAAACATATTAAAAATAAAATTGAAATTGAATTAAAATTTTTAAAAAAAAAGCACAAATACAGAAGTCCACGACACAACATAACATAAATGGCACCCAGGTGAGGACGGCACCATAGTCCAGCCAGCCTCCCCTCCGTGTTCATCCGTGGACGGGGCCTTCCAAGCACCCGCAGTCGCCGCCCCGGGTGGCCCGATGTTCAGGCCCTCACGCCGGGCTGGTGGAACGCCGACGCCGAACCCCGACGGTGAGTATCCTCCTCCTCAGCGGCCCGGACCTTCTGATCAGCCGCCTCCCGCTCCCGGAGTCTGCAGCTCCTGAGTCCACAGGTCGAGCTGGGCAGAGTCGCAGGACCCCGCGTTGATTAGTCAGCGCCGCCCGCGTTGGGAGCTCTGCAAACCGCAGCTCCGTGATGTTGGTGCAGCAGGTCCAGCACTCCGGGCTCCAGACGGCGACCCCCGGTAAGGCATCACCAGCCCCGCGATGTTCCAGCGCTGTCCCGCCGCTGCTGGAGCTCCGGTCGATCCCGGCAGGAAAGGCCGCGCCAATCCAGGTAGGTAGGCCGCTGTGTGGGGAGGGGGGGGGGGGGAGGACGCGACTCGAATAATAGTCGCGTCCTCACCAGGAAGCGGCTGAAGTACAGTATCCCCCGCACCGTGCCCTCTTCCCCCACATAAAAACACAAAAAAAACACAAAGAAATACACTTTTACATAACTAAATAAACAAAAAAACAAAAAGATACCGGGCTGTAGGTGGAGGCTGCTGGCACCAGCGCCACCGGAAGTACAATACTTTTAATTTTGCCAGAACTACTGGTGGTCATGTTTGGTAAAAAGCTGACTCTGGAATACTGCCATTTTAAGATGATGCTTATCATATTTTTAACTCCACCTTATATTTGAATAATACTTTGCACTCCCTTCTTCCTTGCAACGTTGCTGTTCCACACTGCTGCAAATTGTTATTTTACAATCTTTAGCCATTTGGAGCTTTGTTTCTTTTCTCACCCATTCTCACAGAATACCTTGCACAAAGTGGTAGTATTTCAGAAAGCCGATGACTTGCAACATTATAAATGATTTAGCAACTTATCTCTGCAGACATGAATCATGAATGGGGTGTGAACTTGCATGACTCAGCCAAGAGCATTCACTTATCAGGAAGGACTTAAGGTTAATCTATTTGCGATAACAATACCCAATGAGGCAATAAGACCAGTGGCACTAACGTCGGTGGTGATGAAGTGCTTTGAGAGGCTGATCATGGAGCAAATCAGCTCCTACCTCAACAAAAACCTGGACCCACTGCAGTTCGCTTACCGCCACAACAGATCAACGGTGGATGCGATCTCGCTGGCCCTCCACTCCGCACTGGACCACTTGGACAACAAAAACTCATATGTCAGGCTGTTATTCATCGATTACAGCTCGGCATTCAACACAATCATCCCCTCCAAACTGGTTACCAAACTCGCAGAACTGGGTCTCTGCGCATCCCTCTGCAACTGGATCCTCGACTTCCTCATCCACAGACCACAGTCTGTTCGTATTGGTGGAAATGTGTCAGCCTCGATAACAATCAGCACGGGAGCACCTCAAGGCTGCGTGCTCAGCCCCCTGCTGTACTCACTCTATACCCATGACTGCGTAGCCAACCACAGTGCGAACTCCATCATCAAGTTCGCTGACGGCACCACTGTTGTGGGACGTATCACTGATGGGGATGAGTCAGAATACAGAAGAGAGATCGAGCAACTGTCCATATGGTGCCAGCGCAATAACCTGGCCCTCAACACCAGCAAAACCAAGGAACTGATTGTGGACTTTGGAAGGAGTAGGAGGGGGACCCACAGCCCCATTTATATCAACGGGTCGATGGTGGAAAGGGTCAAGAGCTTCAAATTCCTGGGTGTGCACATCTCTGAAGATCTTTCCTGGTCCGAGAACACTAACGCAATTATCAAAAAAGCTCATCAGCGCCTCTACTTCCTAAGAAGGTTACGGAGAGTCAGTTTGTCAAGGAAGACTGTCTCTAACTTCTACAGGTGCACAGTAGAGAGCATGCTGACCGGTTGCATCGTGGCTTGGTTCGGCAATTTGAGCGCCCTGGAGAGGAAAAGACTACAAAAAGTAGTAAACACTGCCCAGTCCATCATCGGCTCTGACCTTCCTTCCATCGAGGGGATTTATCGCAGTCGCTGCCTCAAAAAGGCTGGCAGTATCATCAAGGACTCACACCATCCTGGCCACGCACTCATCTCCCTGCTACCTTCGGGTAGAAGGTACAGGAGCCTGAAGACTGCAACAACCAGGTTCAGGAATAGCTACTTCCCCACAGCCATCAGGCTATTAAACCTGGCTCGGAGAAATCTCTGATTATTAATCACCACTTTCAGCTATTTGCACTTTATCAGTTTATTTATTCATGTGTGTATATATTTATATCATGGTATATGGACACATTTATCTGTTTTGTAGTAAATGCCTACTATTTTCTGTGTGCTTAAGCAAAGCAAGAATTTCATTGTCCTATACAGGGACACATGACAATAAACTCACTTGAACTTGATCCTGTCCCTTAGATCAATGCTCATGCCCAGCAGAGGGATCCCATCAGTTCCATTCCTTTACACATTTCCATGTCCTGTACAACGTATTCACTCTCACACGTCTATCAACAGCTCTGATTATTTTTTCGTCACTTTCCTACATTAGGAGTAATATAGAGGCACAAAAGACTAGTAGTAGGCCCTTCTCAGTCATGACTGACCATGGGTGATGCATCCTAGTTTGCAGGTGATGTGTGGTCGGATGCAAGCCTGGGCGATGTCATATGGAGGACAGGCTGTTGCCCATGCAGCACGTCCCCCCTCTCTACGTCGCTGATCGATCCAAAGGAACAGCAGGACCGTTACAGTTTGGCACCAGCGCCGTTGCAGGAGCTGCCAGAGCGAGGTTGTACACAACGACGAACTGCCTTAGGGGCTCCAACTCCGGATTTTCTTGAGGTTTACTCCAGGAGCCTTTTCTATGACTGGGTATGGCCACAAGGCAGTGGAGGTTTTAAATCACAGTTTTCCCTCTCGTAGATGGACTGCCTTCCCAGGCTGACGGGTCCCATCTGCCCGAGACTCATGGGGGCGGGAGCGTCTACCTTCCCGTGCAGGTCTATCGCACCTGCCCACTGCCCAAACAGGCGGGGATACGAACCACTATACAGGTGCACAACCTTTTATCCGACGATCCAAATAACGAAAACCTCCGAATAGCGACATTTTTTCGGTCCTTGAAGAAAGGTCCTTGAAAACGTTCACCGAGGGCGGCCCGCAGAGGTGACAGCGGAACCTCCGGTCGCTCCTCGAAGAAAGGGGAACTAAATCCCCATTCATAAAAGAGAAGGTGAGGGTATATTGCGCGGGAGGGTTAATAATTGACAATATGCTGCTGCCTGCCCGCTGAGTTTAAAAGTTCCCACGGTAGACTCGATACACAGTGTATCGTGAGTCTTGCGTGGAAACCTTTTAACTCGGCGAGCAGGCAGCAGCAAATTGTCGCTCCCTTCAGTTTCACCCCACCTACGCCCCTCTGCTTCCCGGCCATGTGTGTGACCCCATCCCTCCCCTCTCCAACTCACCGCCCATCGCACCGGCGCGGGGGCTTTGTACTGTCTTCACGTCGGCGATGGCAGCCAGCAGGTCAGTGCAGTCACCGGAGACGTCAGGACCAATTGGACGTCGACCACCAGGCCCACCGCAAGCACGGAGACCCCAGAGACCCACAGCCAGCAGCACCCAGCCCCGCTCCAACTACAGAGGAACCTGGGTTGCGGATGATGGGGCGCAGCTCGGGGCGTCGTAGGGGCCCTTCGGGGAGCGGGTTCCTGTTGGTCCTGACGTCTCCGGACACCTGCTATCCTCCGGGAACTGTACCGCCCTTGCAGGAGAGTGGGGTTGTTTGCAGAGGGAGGGGGCAAGGGCGGTACAGTTCCCAGTCTCAGCTCCAGTCCAGCGGGGTGGCCGGAGACGTCAGGACCAGCGGGACAGCGGCCCCCAGGCCCACTGCAAGCACGGAGATCCCAGAGACCCACAGCCAGCAGCAACTCCAGCCCAGCCCCGCTCCAACTCCAGAGGAACACGTAGGGGCAGAACCTGATGGTGTGCAAGGTAAGTCTTGGGGTGGCGGATGAGGAGGCGCAGCTCGGGCTGTGGGCAAACTGCCACTTGTCGCTGTAGCGGCCCATCGGGGAGCAGATTCCTCTGAAGTTGGAGGGGGAGGGGGGTATTGTGCTGTTTGATCACCACCTGCTATCCCAGGGACAGGGAGACACAGCGGCTTTTTAGACTGGTGGGCAATCACTTCCAAAGTTCTGCCCACACAGTCAGTACACCTCTCCTACACTGCATTTCATACAGACATTTATTCTGCAAGAAAAAACGGCATTGAAGACTCAAACTCGCGACCGAGGAACTGCCGGGATCAAGGCGCAAATTCGCGACCTTGCGGATACGAGCCGAGCACTCTACCACTGAGCCAGACATTAAAATCTACGCAAAAATAAATCCATTCCGAAGACCGACAAATTCTGAATTACGAAAAGTGTCTGGTCCCAAGGCTGTCGGATAAAAGGTTGTGCACCTGTACTACCGAGGCTGCAGACGTTATAAACCACGGCAAAAATGAGCTGCTGGAGGAACTCAGTGGATCAGTTGGCATCTCTGGGGAGAGATGACCTCAGATGAAGGGTCTCAATGTGAAACGTTGAGACCCGATTTCAATCACAGATGCTGCCTGACTTGCTGAGTTCCTCTAGCAGCTCGGTTTTTGCTTAAGGATAAATATATTTGGCCAATTAAACTAATAGCACATTTTGGGGATGTGGGAGAAATCATACCATCACTAGAAGAATTAATCAGAAGACACGCATTCTGCATTCAAGATCAAGATTGAACCCAGATCCCCGGAGTTGTGAGGCAGCCATATTAATTCTTGCACCAGCATTTCAGGAAGAGCAAAACAAAAGCCATATAATTTGAGGTGTTCATTAATAAATCCAAAAGGGAATTTTGTGGAAATGTATTTACCCATAGAGTGGTGAATGTGGAACTTGTTACGAAAGAGAGTGCATATCTGACATATACACATTCTTAAAATAAATCACAACTCCAAAGACGTCCAGATTTGTAGGTTAATTAGCTTGGTAAATGAAAAAAAAAATTGTTCCTAGTCGGCGGGGATTGCTGGTCGGCGCGGATCCGGTGGGCCGAAGGGTCTGTTTCCGCGCTGATCTCTAAATTAAACTGATCTGAACTGATCATAACAAGGATTCAATAGCATTAAATAATAAAACTTAGGACACCCACAGTTTATAACACAGCCTGGAGAATTACAATTAAGAAGGGTTCTGATCCAAAACGTCACCTATTGATGTTCTCCAGAGATGCTGCCAAACCTGCTGAGTTACTTTAGCATTTAATGTCCGTCTTTTGCAAACAAGCATCTGCGGTTCGTTGCTTCTACAATTATTTTTTTGCTTGTGTTAAAATTATATTGAAGTAAAAGCAAAAGATTTATTGCTGCTGTCAAGCCAATATTTGTTCCTCTCCCCACATCACTCATGTCCTGGTCAATATCACCTTGATTTTTGCGAGGGCACTATTTTGTTGCCTGGTTTCCTGTTACAACATTTCATTGGCTAAGGTGCTCTGGACATCCGTGATTGCAAAAGATGCTCTAGAATTGCAAGACATTCTATTGTAGGTTGCCACTTGGGTAACTAATGAGTTGATATAAGATACAAGATACAAGATAGATTTTATTCATCACATGTGCCAGATGGCACAGTGAAATGAAATTCCCATACAGCCATACAATAAAAAAAAATACAAGGTGTTGACATGTGTCAGAGGTTATCGTGAGAAGGCAGGAGAATGCGGTTAGGAGGGAGAGATAAATCAGCCATGATTGAATGGCGGAGAAGACTAGATGGGCCCAATGGCCTAATTCTACTCCTATTCCTGATGGCCTTATGACCATAATTGATTATTTATGGGCCAGCACCCAGACTTTCCTCATTTTGGACATCTTGGACTCCAGAGTGTTTAGCGAACAATTTATGAATCTGCTTTTAACAGTGCTTAAGGGTTGGCTAAATGTTTCAGTCTTATGGAATGCAGGATAAAGGACATGGTGATTTTGGTGATGTGGATTGTGGGTGGAACGGATGTACACTTTCTTTGTAGTAGTAACACTATATTCTTGCTATTTTGTACCTGTTGTACTCATGTATGGTGTGACTTTGTCTGTTCTGGCAGTTTCAACGGTTGTCAGTATTGGAGCATGGGTTTTGTTTTCACCTTGATGATGTGGAGTGCGACTGAGAAGCCAAAGCATTGTGCAAACATTGGAAATGTTTCAAGATTATATATTTTATTAAAAAGGCAAATGCTGGAAATCTGTAATTTTAAAACAGAAATGCTGGAAAAACTCAGCAGATCAAGCGGCATACGTAGAGAAGGAACAGTTAATGTTGCAGATCTAAGATTCTGCAACAGAACTGAGAAAGGGAGAAAATATAGCCCAAGGCCCTTTGTCGTTCTCTACTGCTTGGTGACTTGTTTTCTCTCTTTCTCAGTAATCACAAGGGGAGTGGATCTCAGATCTGAAACATTTTGGGGGGGGTTTTCCTCCACAAATGCTGCTTGACCTGCTGAGTTCTTCCAGCATTATCTGTTTTATTTCAGAATTGCTTTGTGGCCCTTTGTGATTTTTTTTTCCATTTTTATTATTTTTTATTTTTGTTAGAAACAATTGTACAAAAAAAAAAGATCGACATAGCAGTTATACAATTTTCGTACAGCTTCAGTTTTAACATTTTATAAACTATATAGGAAAAAAAAATGGAAAAAAGAAAAGAAAGAAGAAAAGGGGAAAAAAAAGCAAGGAAAACAAAACAGAACTAGAAAAGGTGAAAAAGAAGCGGAGATATATCCAATTACCCATCTGTACGCCCGCTCACCCAACCCTACCATCGGTTTTGAGTTTGTGTTCAACCATTATGTTGTTGAAGAAATTCAATAAAAGGAGACCATATTTTTGAAAATTGATCTGGTTTGTCAGTCAAGACGAACCTTATTTTTTCTAGATGTAGTGTCTCGGTCATTTCTGCGTCCACATCTTCACTGTGGGGACTGTTATTATCCTTTTCCAGAATTTAAGTACAGGTGCACAACCTTTTATCCGGTGTTCCAGAAACCGAAAAGCTCCGAAAACCGACCATTTTTTCCAGATGTCGTCTGCGCACCAAAGCTCGCGTTTGGCGCCAAACCTGCCCCAAAACGACCCACGGTCAACCCAGGTCTGTACTACTGTAGCGGCTGCCTCCTCCCTGGAGACCGGGAGATGCTTAAACATCTGTAAATCATTGCTTAAATGTTAGTCAGTTAGTTTGGAGGGCTTTTATGTGAAGGGGGGTGAAGGGGTAAACTTTAATTCTTAGTCCCCTACCTGGTCGGAGAGGCGGGGAGCGGTCAATGCCTTACCGGGTCGCTGTGCAGTAAGCTCCGCAGCGCTGTGGCCGGTGGGGCCGCGGGCGGCGCCGGTTGTAGCTCCGACCCCGGCAACTCTACCCCTGGCTGCAAGGCGCTCCAAATCCAGCGCGGCCCGCGGCCGGACGCCCCAGCTCCGCGAATGTCGGGAGTCGGCGGCGTCGCAGCGCTGGGATACCAGCGGGGTGCGGGCAATGCCTTACCGGGTCGCCGTGCGGCAAGCTCCGGAGCGCTGTGGCCGCCGACACACAACATCGCGGAGCGTCGCTGGATTTGGAGCCGCGCAGCCAGGGGTAGAGTTGCCGGGGTCGGAGCTCCAACCGGCGCCGCCCGCGGCCGGTGGTGCCCCCAGCTCCGCGGCTCCAAATCCAGCGACGCTCCGCGAATGTTGGAAGAAGGCGGCCACAGCGCTCCGGAGCTTGACGCACGGCGACCCGGCAAGGCATTGCTCGCTCCCCGCTGGTATCCCAGCGCTGCGACGCCGCCGACTCCCGATATTCTCGGAGCTGGGACGTCCGGCCGTGGGCCGCGCTGGATTTAGAGCGCCTCGCAGCCAGGGGTAGAGTTGCCGGGGTCGGAGCTCCAACCGGCGCCGCCCGCGGCCGGACGGAGCCCCCAGCTCCGCGAGGTTGGGAGTCGCCGACCAGGTAGGTAGGGGACTAAGAATTAAAGTTTCCCCCTTCACCCCTACACCACCACCACCACATAAAATCCCTCCAAACTAACTGACTAACATTTATGCAATGATTCTCCCGGTCTCCGGGGAGGAGGCAGCTGCTCCAGACTTTTCAAGCCGCCCGCGCTACCTACCTAATCTACGCTAAAAATCTTCCATTCTGAAATCCGAAAATGTCCGAAATCCGACAAGTGTCTGGTCCCAAGGCTTTCGGATAAAAGGTTGTGCACCTGTATAAGTTTTTTTGGAGTTATTATACCGTAGACAAGGAAGCGTCTTTGAAATATCTTTAGATAAGCGCAGCCCTCTGACATTCCTAATATTATTAGTTTTGGATCTGGCTCCAATGGATTTTTAAGTGTTTTAGAAATAATATTGAATATTTCCGTCCAGAAGTTTTGTATTTGTATACAGGATACAAAAGTATGAGTTAGGGTGGCTTATGAAAGTGACAGTTATCACAAAAAGGAGAAACAGTTGGGAAGATCTTGTTCAATTTGGTCTTTGAGTAGTATAACCTATGCAATACTTTAAATTGTATCAGGCAATGCCTGGCATTTAAAGAACATAGAAACATAGAAAATAGGTGCAGGAGTAGGCCATTTGGCCCTTCGAGCCTGCACTGCCATTCAATATGATCATGGCTGATTACCCAACTCAGTATCCTGTACCTGCCTTCTCTCCATACCCCCTGATCCCTTTAGCCACAAGGGCCACATCTAACTCCCTCTTAAATATAGCCAATGAACTGGCTTCAACTACATTCTGTGGCAGAGAATTCCAGAGATTCACCACTCTCTGTGTAAAAAATGTTTTTCTCAGTAATGTATGTATTGAAGGCTTTCATCCCATATATCTTTCTAAATAGGTTGACCCAGCTTGTACTCCCATGCTCGCCTGTAAATCTCAGAAGGTGGAGTGTCAATAATTAGACGGCTATTATAAATGTAAGATATCAACTTGCTTGTATCGGCATGTCTATTCAAACAGTCATCTAATATATCAGGACCCATAAGGGAACAATCTTGTGTATATGTTTTCACGTAATCTCGAAGTTGGAGATATCAAAAAAAATGATTGGCATTCAAATCATATTTCTCCTGCAGTTCTTGAAAAGAGGAGAGAGTCCCCTTCTGATAGAAGTCTCCCACAGTATTGATTCCTTGATTCTTCCATTGAGCAAACACCACATCTAAAGTAGACGGTTTAAAAGAGGGATTATAGAATAGAATAGAATAGTTTATTTATTGTCATTGTAACATGAACCATGTACAACGAAATTTAAAAATGTCAGCCAGTCAGTGCACCATTCAAACATTTCTAAAAGCTAACGATACATACAAGATAAAATATTAAAAGATGAACAACTAAAATAAATATCATGAAAATAGCACGCATAAACACCCAACCCTCCATCCTTCTGTCGATTTCACAGTGTACCACAGTCCCTTAGTATATATCGCCCCTGCGTTCCTTGGCGGCTACATTTAGTGCTTTTATAGCAGTGGGGTAAAAACTGTTTTTAAGTCTGTTTGTCCTTGTCCTTGTAGATCTGTACCATCTGCCTGACGGCAACAGTTCAAACAGGGAGTGTCCGGGGTGGGAAATGTCCTTTATAATACTCTGGGATTTTTTGATGCAGCGGGAACTGTGTAAGTCCTCCAAGGTAAGGAGAGGGCAGCCGACAATCCTCTGGGCAATGGGAAGAAGGAGAGACATGTTTCTCAATTTAAGACTGAGTTTCAGCTGTTTCCAGATACAGAAAGTATCATGTATTATCGGGTTTTGCTCATGCTCATACGTTGACTTATTCAGATGTATTGGAGATAGTAGAATCGAGCCTATACAAAAAGGCAAACAATCTTCCCTCTCCATTTTTAACCAATTTACATGTTGACATGTGTCGTCCAACCAGATAATTATATTTTTAATATTAGTTGCCCAATGGTAAAAGAGAAAGTTAGGTAGAGCTAATCCTTCATTTTCTTTGGATTTGCACAAATGTCTTTTGTGTATTCGGTGGGTTTTGTAGTCCCAAATAAAGTTAGTAACAATAGAGTCAATTTTTTTTGAAAAAGCTTTTAGGGAGATATATCGGTATTGATTGGAATAAGTATAAAAGTTGCGGAAGGCTGATCTTCTTTATAGCATTTAATCTACCAAGAAGGGAAATAGGAAGTGTTTTCCAAAATTGGATATACCTTTGTGCTTTTTTGAGTTTGGTTAACAAGACTTCATTGTGAAAGGAATGGAGGTAGAAATCTGCAGAGCTGACCCTTTTACCACCGCCTTATTATTTGCCAAACAGTGCATATTGAATAGAATAGAATAGAATAGAATAGAATAGAATAGAATAGTTTCTTTATTGTCATTGTAACATGGACCATGTACAATGAAATTTAAAATGTCAGCCAGTCAGTGCAGCATTCAAACATTTCTAAAAGCTAACGATACATACACGGTAAAATAATAAAGATAAACAACTAAATAAATATCACGAACACAGCACGCATGCACACCCAACCCTCCATCCTTCTGTCGATTTCACAGTTACCACAGTCCCTTAGTCTGTATCGCCCCTGCGTTCCTTGGCGGCTACATTTAGTGCCTTTATAGCAGTGGGGTAAAAACTGTTTTTGAGTCTGTTTGTCCTTGTCCTTGTAGATCTGTACCGTCTGCCTGACGGCAACAGTTCAAACAGGGAGTGTCCGGGGTGGGAAATGTCCTTTATGATATTCTGGGTTTTTTTGGTGCAGCGGGAACTGTGTAAGTCCTCCAAGGTAAGGAGAGGGCAGCCGACAATCCTCTGGGCGTTGTCAATGGCCCTCTGGAGCGCTTTCCTCTGAGCCGCTGTGCAGCTGGTGTACCACACGCATACACAGTATGTTAGTATGCTCTCAATGGAGCACCGATAAAAGGACAGCAGCAGTCTCTGAGTGATGTTGTTCTTCCTGAGCACCCTCAGGAAGTGCAGTCTCTGCTGGACCTTTTTCAGCAGCGCAGCGCAGCGCAGAACCGGTTCCTTTACTGAAGGTAAGTAAACAAATATTAGCTTAGCTGATTCAGTATGAGCTATGTCATGGTTGGAGGTAACCAGGTTGACAGGGGGAAATATTCAAATCCTCTCAGGAAATGCAACACCCCTGCTGACATCTGGGCATCTCTGGTCCTGGACTGCTCAAAGTGGAGAAAGAGCATTTGAATGGTATTAAGGACCCCAAATTGTCTTGTTGAAAGCAAGCAGATGTCCTGCATAAGCAGCAGAAGGAGCCAACCACTTCACAAACTACCCACTTGCCTGCCTGCCCACCCTGATGAGCATCTCCTGCACCATTTTTGGACGAGCTTGGGGTTTCCACATTGGCCATATTCAATCAGCTTGGAACTCAAAATCAGAATGGGAGCAAGGTATTTTCAACCCTGTGGGAAAGAAAACAAAGAAAAGGGAAAGAAGAAAAATAATTATGTCTACACAATGGTACAGTGGTAGAGTTGCTTCCTCACAGCACCAAGAGAACCGTGTTTGATCCTTATGCCCCTGTCCCACTTAGGAAACCTGAACGGAAATCTCTGGAGACTCTGCGCCCCACCCAAGGTTTCCATGCGGTTCCCGGAGGTTGCAGGTGGTTGCAGGTAGTGGAAGCAGGTAGGGAGACTGACAAAAACCTCTGGGAACCGCACGGAAACCTTGGGTGGAGCATAAAGTCTCCAGAGGTTTCCGTTCAGGTTTCCTAAGTGGGACAGGGGCATTACTATATGGTTACTGTGTGTGCGGAGTGTTCACTCTGTGACCATGTGGGTTTTCTCCAGGTGCTCCAGTTTCCTCTCACATTCCAAAGACATGGAAGTTTGTTGGTTAATTGGCTTCTGTTAAAATCACCCCTTTGTGTAGGATGCAAAGGGGATCACATAGACCTGAAACATCACCTATTCCTTTGCACCAGAGATGCTTTCTAACCTGCTGAGTTATTCCAGCTTTTTGTGTCTATCTTTGGATCTCAAGACCTTTGACTTAATAGGTTAACTTGTTTATCTCTGCACAGGGATCTAGGAGTGCAGGTGCATGGTTTCTTGAAGGTCAAGTCATATGTAGATAAGGAGGTCAAAAAGGCTTTTGGCACATTGGCCTTCATCACCCAGAGTATTGAGTATAGAGGTTGGGAGGTCATGTTACAGTTGTATAAGACGTTGGTGAGACCGCATTTAGAGTATTACATACATTACATTACATACGTTACAATTTATTTGTCATTTGAACCCCATTGAGGTTCAAACGAAATGTTGTTTCTGCAGTCATTACACACAAGAAAGAAACAAGACACAACACAATTTACACAAACATCCATCACAGCGCATCTCCTCCTCGCTGTGATGGAAGGCAAAGATTTATCTCTCCCCTGCACTCCCCATTCCCCTCCCGATGTCAGAGTCAAAGCCCCCGGCGGGCAATGATAATTGTCCCACGGCCATTTACGCCGCGCCGGGTGATGCAAGGCCACGCTCCGGATCTTAGTGTTGGAGCCCCCGGCGGGCGCTAGCAAAGTCCCACAGCTGTTGAAGCCGCTCCGGGTGATGATGTAAGGCCCCGCTCCAGGCACTACTCGACCCCACACTTCGGGCCAGAGAAGTCGCCGTTGCGGAAGCCCCGAAAAGCGGTCTCCCAGCAGGGACCCGCGAGCTCCCGGTGTCACTGTCCACCAGACCTGCGGTTGGAGCCTCCGAATCCCCGGAGTCGGGTCGCAGCCGCGCTCCACCACAGCTCCACCCACTCCGAACTCAGCCAGCTCCATGATGGTGAGTAGGTCCACAGCTCCGCGACTGGAGCCCCAGGTCGTTCCTGCTGGAGGCCGCTCCACGGTGCTAGGCCCCAACGACAACGGAGACCCGACAGCGAAAAGGTCGGGTTCTCCGTGCAGGGGATAGATTTTTAAGGTTTCCCCACCCCCCGCCCCCCGCCCCACACACACATACACAAAAAAATAAAATAAAAACTACATTCAAACGAGACAAAAAATAATAAAAAGACAGACGGACTGCAGAGGCCGCTGCTGCGACGTGAGTCGCGCCGCCCACTCTCTATTGTGTTCAGTTCTGGGCGCCATGTTATAGGAAAGATATTGTCACGCTTGAAAGGGTTCAGAGAAGATTTACGATGATGTTGCCAGGACTCGAGGGTCTGAGCTATAGGAAGAGATTGAGTAGGCTGGGTCTCTATTCCTTGGAGCGCAGGAGGATGAGGGGTGATCTTATGAGAAAGATGCACAGAATCTCTTGCCCAGAGTAGGGGAATCGCAGACCATAGGACATGTGTTCAAGAAAAAGGGGAAAAGGTTTAATAGGAATCTGAGGGGCAACCTTTTCACACAAAAGGGTGTATGGAACAAGGTGCCAGAGGAGGTAGTTGAGGCTGGGACTATCCCAATGTTTAAAAAACAGTTAGACAGGTACATGGATAGGACAGGTTTTGAGGGATATGGACCAAATGCAAGCAGGTGGGGGACTAGTGCAGCTGGGACATGTTGGCCGGTGTGGTCAAGTTGGGCCGAAGGGCCTGTATCCACACTGTATGACTCTATGACTCACTCTAAATGCTGACTGACGTTGTGGGGATTTCTAGCATTTCCTGGTTTATTTCAGACTTACACTATCATATGTGCTTTTCTTTGAAAGGGTCTGGAGATACATATAATCAAACTCGGGCAAACTTTGTACCCCCCTCATATCAGTGAAAAAACACTTTGGTGACACATTGAGAGTTTTGTAGGGTTAATTGACATTGAATTTAAATATTTCAATGACCTTACTGGGCTTTCTACACACATTTAACAACACCAAAACCTGTGTGTACATGGCCTGGATGCTTCACAGAAGTGTTAGCAAACATTGACACTAAATCATACTTGTTAGTGAAGTTAGAGATTGTCGGGGTCCAGGCTGCTGACAGCTGCAATGGAGAGTTTAAATTCAGGATTGCACAAGTTGCTGGAATTGGAAGAACATCACGGATTGCAGAATTGGAAGAGATCACAGAGATAAGGAGGATTGAGCCCACTGGGGGATTTGGAAACAAGGTGCTTAGGAATTCAGACTTTGCTGGACATGAACCAATTCAGATCATCAAGCACAGAACAATATATGATTGGGATTTGGTGCAAAGTGCCATTGCCCCATGCTCAGGGAAAGCCCAGGAACCTATTTTGTTGCTCGACAAATGAGGCAATGGTTTATTTACTTTTCAAAACTTGTATGAATAATCTGAACTCTGCCTCTTTGTACTTACGCATCTTGGTGTCAAGGTGACGTGTCAGGGAGTACATTAAGCTTTTTATCCCTGTACTTCAAACCATGTACGGTGAAGTCACGCCCAGTCGCTTGGAAGGATCGGTTTTATTGCAGCTTATATAAAAATTGAACCATACGTTTCTCTCAGCTCAGTGAGCTGCAGAAGGCAGACCCAACAGAGGCGAAATGGGCAATACTCACGTAAGTAAAAATGCAACTAGACTTTGACAAAACTCACTCAAATGGATACTGTGTCTGAATTTCCCGACTCTGAAATCTGCTCAAGTGAAAATGTCCCCTGAAAATGATCCGAACCGAGTTGCAAAAGATTTCTATGAAATATTCCATAAAGCTTGTTTTAGAAGGTTTTATTGATTCTCAATGTTGGTTAACCTATTAATAATTGTCATGAGTTAACTGTCATTGGAGTGGATTAATTGGCAATGGGACACTTCCGTCTTTTCTTGCATTACCATGGAGTTGTTTTTCTAATTCCCTAAAAGGTATCAAAGAGAGAAGGGAATGGAGGGTTATGGTATGAGTGCAAGCAGGTGGGACTAAGGGGAAAAAACATTTGTTCGGCACGGACTTGTAGGGCCGAGATGGCCTGTTTCCGTGCTGTAATTGTTATATGGTTATATGGTTAATTATGTTTTGCACTATTGCCTTTTTTTTTTGTTTCCAGGCTTTTTCTTTACTGTCTTGCAGAACGTATGTGTAATTTATATTTGACTTGTGTTGTGTTGTCTGAGCGGATGTGCCTGTGATACTGTTGCAAGCAAGATTTTCATTGTATCTGCACCTCACCGTACATGTGTATGTGGCAATAAACCTGATTTGAATTGAGGCACAAGTTGCTGGAAACTACAAATGCTGAACTACAGCCGCACAAAACAAAGTACTAGATGGATTCAACAGATCAGACAGCGTCTGGAGAGAGACTGGATAGGCAAAGTTTTGGGATGGAGCCATTTGGAATAACTCAACAGTACTTGGATGGAGGGAATGGAGGGTTATGGTCTGAGCGCAGGTATATGGGACTAGGGGAGATTATGTGTTCAGCACGGACTAGAAGGGTCGAGATGGCCTGTTTCCGTGCTGTAATTGTTATATGGTTATATGGATGTACTGAGTTAAGATATCTCTTCATGTTTCTTTAAAAAAATGTATTCATTCAAGGGATATGGGCTTTGTAGGCTTAGCTGGCATTTACTTTTCCCTCCTTAGTTCTGGAGAAGGTAGTGGTGAGCCCCCATCTTGAACCACTACAGTCCTTGAGGTGTTGGTATATGACAAAGGTATCAAAGAGAGTTACCATGATTTTGGCCCAGTTACAGTGTTGGAATGGCAATATGTTTCCAAGCAGGAAGCTGTGTAGTTTGGAAGGCAATCATCAGATGTTGCTATCCCCATGCTTTTTCTGCTGTTGTCCTTCCAGTGGTATGTCTGAAAAGTGCTATTTAAGGAATCTGAGTGAGTTGCTCCACTGCATCCTGTAGGCAGTAGATGACTTTTGTCTGAGGGTGGTGAATCTGTGGAATTCTTTGCCACAGAAGGCTGCGGAGGCAGTCTGTATATATTTAAGGCAGAGATAGATCAATTCTTGATTAGTACGGGTGTCAGAGGTTATGGGCAGAAGGCAGGAGAATGGGCTTAGGAGGGAGAGATAGATCAGCCTTGATTGAACGGTGGATTAGACTCGATGGGCCAAATGGCCTAGTCCTTCTATCAATTATGATCTTTTGATGACAACATCAACCCCCACTTTTATCTCGTAGGTCATGACCTGAAGCATCAACTATCCATGTTCTCCAGCCCCACTGAGTTACTCCAGCACTTTGTGTCCCACTATTATCTCCACGGTTTTCCTGTTCCCTACAGGTTAACACCTCCTGAAAGTGACAATAATTGAGACAGACCAGAGTGGACATAAACCAGTCTGTGGAATTCTCTGCCTCTGAGGGCGGTGGAGGCCGGTTCTCTGGATGCTTTCAAGAGAGAGCTAGATAGGGCACTTAAAAAATAGCGGAGTCAGGGGATATGGAGAGAAGGCAGGAACGGGGTACTGATTGGGGATGATCAGCCATGATCACATTGAATGGCGGTGCTGGCTCGAAGAGCCGAATGGCCTACTCCTGCACCTATTGTCTATTGTCTATTTCCGAGGTATTCCCCGAGAAGAAGCCGTGACAATCATTTCACCCATTCTAAGCTGTTTTCATAAACCCATATAAATGGCCGTATAGTTTAGTTTATTATCAGATATACCGGGGTACAGTGAAAAGCTTTTTGTTGCATGCTGTACAGTCAGCAAAAAGGCTATGTGTAGTGCGAATGTCGGAGCGGAGCTCAGTGTCCTGCCCCTTTCGCTGGCCGACATTCGTTCCGGTAAGCGGGGGCCCGTCCTCACCGCGGCGAACGGCAGCCCCATCCACACATATGGACTGCGCATGGTTCCCATCGTGCTCGGCTCCTGCCATTTTTCATGGAACTTCACCGTTGCCGACGTCTCCCAACCATTGCTTGGGGCCGATTTTCTCCGGACGCATTCCCTCATGGTGGACGTCGGGCGTCAGCGTTTGGTCAACGCCACTACAATGGAGCCGATCACGTCGGGGTCACCAATGTAGTGCGTGGGTCTCAAAATGAGGCAAGTAGTCTGAAGTTTGAGAAGCACTTTACTTTAATTCCTCCCGGTTCAGGGGAAGACGAAACCAGGAAAAGATGGCACCCAAACCCTGCCTTTTATACCCTCCGGCTAAGGACCGCCTCCGGACTGCGCCACTCCTGTGCCGAGGGGTTCGGCAGTATAATGGCACGACCCTTAGGAGCCGCCACATATGCATGATTGCAAACAAGCCATCTACAGTGGACAGATATAAGAAGAGTAGAAAGTTTAGTGCAAAATAAAGCACAGTGAAGTCCCATTAAAGATAGACTAAGGGTCACCAATAAGGTAGATGGGAGGTCATGATTATTCTCTAGCCCGTGAGGGGACAGTTCAGTTGCATAATAACAGCAGGGAAGAAATTGTTCTTGAATCTGGTGCAATGCGGTTTCAAACTTCTGTACCTCTAGCCTGGTGGGAGAGGGGAGAAGAGGGAGTGGCCGGGGTGACTTTACATCCTTATCCAAGTTAGACTTTGGCATCAGGAGATGATGGAGGAAGCCACGCTCTTTCTTTTGGGTGCTGATAGAGAGCCATTATCATCAAAGGGTGGCAGTATGACAGCAATGAATAGAGGAAAGAAGGTAGCTATAAATAACTTGCTCCCTATGACTCAAGAACAACAACAGCTTGCATTTACAGAGCACAGTCAACGTAGTCAAAGGTGAATAATCCTAGATAAGGAATCCAAATAAGAAGCAAAATGTTTTCACAAGTGACAAACAGATCCAATGATAATTAAACAATAATAAAATGCTACAATTTAATGGATTAAAGTATAGAATGTTGGTGCGATGTCTGATGGATAATTTGGAAGAGGATGTGCTTAAAGGAAAATTTGAGAACCTCTTAGCTAAATGAATGTTAGAACAGGTTCAAGGCATATCAATCCAGTGATTGTTCATGCCATCATCACCAGCAATAGGCCTCACTATCCAGCCCTGGCATTTAGTCACATCACATTTGATAACTTGCTTGATACTGTTTACATGCCTTAACTCCATCATTTACAATATCAAAAACCAACCAAGTCTACTGTTCTCATTGCTGTCCATCCCATTCCCCTCCAGTAGTTCACGACAACTAAGTACTCGATCTTATACCTGAGAAAAGGTGGCTGTACAACAGTAAGTGCACTGTTTAGCAGCCAGCTGTCGATTAAGGTGATGAGTCTAAGTTAAATCTAAGTGGAGTAAGTCATTTTGAACAATTGGGTTCTGCTCCGCACCCCAACAGTCTTTGTCTTGGAAGATGATTGACCTGTACAATGTTATCTGCTGATATTGTAATTTATGATGTCTAAGTCAACAAAGATCTGCCCAGTGTGTTTGGTACTGAAAGGTACTGAAGCATAAAGCAAAGTTTACAACCTAATTGCAGAAAAGCACACACGAGAAATATTTGCCAATCAGCATGAGAACTCTAAAAAAAAATAGGTTGCTTGTGGTCAATAGTTCTGAACTCGTGGACCTTTCTCGGACTGCCACGTGACCTGGTGTGGGTGGGGGTGTAGGGGGGATTAAGAGAGAGAGGATGTTGGACCTCTGCCTGGAAAAGGGGGTGGTTTGGGGGAGGGATGTGTGTAGGGACAGGGGGGGTATGTTTGGGCGGGGTGGTTGTGGAGGGGAGTGGAAGGGGGCAAATTGTGTGGGGAGGATCTCAGGGGAGTTGTGTGGGGGGGAGGGGGTGGAGAGGTGGTGTGGGGGGGGAGGGGGGGGGGGGGGTGGGGGGGGGGATGGGGGTGGAGAGGTGGTGTGGGGGGGGGGGGGGGGGCTGTGGTGGGGACGGGCGTTGTGGGGGGGGAGGGGGGGAGTGGGGGTTCTGTGGTGAGAGAGAGGATTGGGGTGGAGGGGGGGGTGTGTGGGCGGGGAGTTTGTGGCATTGTGGAGGGGGGGGCGCGCAGTTTTGTGGTGGTGGTGTGGGCGAGGGGGGTTGTGGGGGAGGGAGGGGGCTGTGGGGGTATGGGGGGGGCGGAGTGTGGGCAGTGGGGGGTTGGGGAGAGGATTGTGTGGGCAGGGGGAGAGTTGTGGGGGGTGTGTGGGAGGGGGGTTGGGGAGAGGGTGTGGGGGGGGTGTGGGAGAGGGGTTGTGTGGGCAGGGGGAGAGTGTGAGGTGTGGGGGGTTGGGGGTGGGGGGGGGTGTGGGGGGGGTGGGTGCGGGGGGGGTTGGGGGGGCGGGGGGGGTGGGGTAGGGGGGAGAGAGCTTGGAGAAAAGACGGGGAAGAGCCATGGAGAGATGCGGTATCACGGGGGAGGGGGCAGGTGCCAGTGAGGTGGACCATAGGGGAAGGGGTTGGGGGTGCGATGGGGACTCGCAGCGGGCTCTGGTCAATTCGCTGGTCGTTCTCCGCCGGGAATCGCTTTCCGTTTGGCAACATCGGCGCTATCTCCGACACGGCGCTGGCTGGGCTGGTCGCTTCGCTGGTCGTTCTTCTCTGCACGGCTTTCAGACTCAGCCCCGCCTCCGGGGTTTTATTCTCCTCGTCCCCTCGCGAGAGTGCACCGGGGCCGGGGGCTGTGAGTGTGACAGGAGCCGGGATGGGAGCCCCCGAGTGAGTCCGGAGCCGGGTCCTGCCGCCGGTGAGTGCGGTTGGAGCCGGGAGCCCCTGAGCCTCCCGCCCCCCCCCCTCCTACACCCTCCTCCCCCCACCCACACACCCCCCCCCCTTCCCTACACCCCCCCCCCCCACACCCCTTCCCTACGCCCCCCCCCCCCCACCTCCCCCCATGCCCCACGCCCCCCCCCTCCACACATGCCCCCTCCCTGCCCCCTCCCCACACCCCTCACACAACTGTACTGACCAAGATGCTCATTGGGTGTCTACATCCGGTGTAAAAAAGAAACTTTTAAAACAACTAAGAGATACTTAGATTAAATGACTGATGCAAAGAAGATATTTTCTTTTGCGAGAGAGACAAAAAATGAGATAGCGTGTACTAAAATTAAAAAGAAACTTTACCTCCTAAATAGTGGAGAGAATGCAAATATGCTTCCAGTAAGCTGGTCTGTGGAGATCATTTACAAAGGAGTTGGATACATACTTGAGGAAAATAGTTTCACCTTGTTTGTTACCTAGAGCAATGTTTAAATTTTGGATTTCCTGACTTGATGCTTGGTGGCTTAACAGCCTATTCCTCCTTCCATGCCATGAAGTCTGATGTACGAGTCAATGTGCTCATTTGATGCAAAATACAGTATGCTGGTAAAGGTTGCTGTATTTTACAACTACTATTTTACCAACAACTAAAGAGTAACATAATTACGCTTAAAAAATTATGTTCCTATTCACTCTTACGATATGCTGATAGAGTGTAACAGCATTAGTTTGGAAGAATGTTTGTTTGGGGATTGCGTTTGTGACTTTACAAAAACATTCTACGCTCTCTTTAAGCAAAAGGCCAACAGGGTGATGACATTTGTCCCATTAGACTGTCAGTGCCATTTCCCAGGGTCACTGTTGCAGAAGTTAAATTGACCTTCGAGGGTGAACCCACGGAAAGCGACTGACCCAGACGGAGTCCCTGACCAAGTCCTTGGGAACGGCACAGACCAACTAGCAGGAGTGCTCACGGACATCTTTAATTTCTCCCAACTCAGTTCTGAAGTACCCACCTGCTTCAAGAAGACCATTATCATCCCGGAGCCATAGAAAAGCATGATCTAATGCCTTAAGGCCACTGTCCAGTGGCCTTGACATTCACCATCATGCCATGCTTCGAGAGGCTGGTTATGGCACACATTAAATCCAGCCTACTAAACAACTGTGATCCACTGCAGTTTGCCTACCGCCACAAAAGATCCACAGCTAATGCCATCTCCCTGGCCCCGCACTCATCACTGGAGCACCTGGATAAGAACGACAGCTATATTGGAGCCTATTCACAGACTGGAGCTCAGCTTTCAAAACCATTATCCAACCAAGCTCATCTTCAAACTCGTGAAATCTGGAGTAAACACCTCCCTCTTCAGCCCAACTTGTCCATGTCACCTGTTGCTGGCCTGAGCTGGTCCCATTTGGCTACGTTACCCTAAAACGTTCCTATTTATGTACTTATCCAAAATAATATCTGAAGAAGGGTCCTCACCCAAAATGTTGCCTGTCCATTCCCTCCACAGATGATGCCTCCATCACAGTGGTTTTACTCAAAGCTCCAGCATCTGCAGTTCCTCGTGTCTCTACTATCCAAAGATCTTTTAAATATTTTAACAGTTTCTGCCTCTCCCACCCCCTCCTGCAGCTGAGCCTCTTTTTCACACCGTGAATTTATAACCATATAATATTTGGTATACATTATGGAAGTGAGTAATTCGTGGTTTATTTTTCAGACAACTGCTCAATACCATGTGCACTTCAGTGAAGAGGATGATGCCAAGAAGATCAGAAAGGCGTGCAAAGGAGCAGGTACTTTAATGTTGCTGAATGGACAATACGTTTTCACTTGAGTTATACATAGCTAATATTTTGAGATAAGATGCAGACATAATGGAACAAAGATCATAATAACAGCTGATTGCCTTCCTCGTGGCCAAATTAACAAGTATTGAAGCATTTTTAGCCTCCAAGCAGAGGTTCTGGGACGGGGAGAATGGGCAATGAAATTAAAGTACAATTCTGACACAGTGGCACTCTCCATAGTGCAGTTGTTTCACAACTCCAATGGCCCAGGTTCAACCCCCGCCGCTGTCTGTGTGGAGTTTGCAAGTGTTCCTTGTGACTGAATGGGTTTCCATCGGTTGCTCCAGTTGTCTCTCACCTGCCAAAGACGAGCGGGTTGATAACTTAATATGCTGCTGGAAGTGACCCCTGGTATAGAGGGGGGGGGGGGGGGGGAGGGGGGGTAGAGGGGGGGGGGGAAGGGGTCAAAGCAACAGGCCATGTATGAAAGGGAAGACTACAGGGAAGTAAGTGGATGCACGTGATCGCTGGGATTGCTCTGAGACCCTGAATAAACCCAGTGGGCTGAATGGCCTTCTTTTAAGGGAACATGACATGAAGAAATTCGTTGAAATTACTTTCCCCGGTAGAAGGACATTCAAAACTATTTTACAGCCTAAGTAAAATAGGCTAAGACTTCAAGCAGTTTTTCTATATTTTTCAATTGTCTTTCTGCCCAGGGTAATATGTTGCCTCAATAAGAGGAACACTTGCTGAGCTGCCCGTGGATCCTGTGACTTTGCCTATGATGTGTTGCAGACTCGAGATCAAATTAATGCATGGCTCAAAGGAAGGTGGATTGATGTTAGAGCTTCAGAAACCAAATTGATGGAGGAGCCAAGGATTTTTTTTTGGTGTATGTGATGCCATTAAATAGAGACTAGAACATGGCTCCTCAGTTTTTGTTCTACGACAATGAACAGTGGCGTGCTTCAAATCCATCGTAACATGATAGTGGTTTCTCAGTCAACAGCCCTGCTAACAGACAACACCACCTAGTTTATATTACCTGTCACTAGTTTCCGGCTGCTTCTTCTCATATTACATTTCAAAGCAAAACATCTCTTTGGTTTGTTCCTCAATATGATGACCGTCCAAAGCACGACAGCAACACGAGGGATCAGCCCCCCCTTCTATGTAATAACTTCTCTCTCAAGTCAAGTCAAGTCAAGTCAAGTCAAGTTTATTTGTCACATACACATACGAGTTGTGCAGTGAAATGAAAGTGGCAATGCTCGCGGACTTTTGTGCAAAAGACAAACAACAAAACAACCAAACAAATTATAAACACAATCATAACACACATATTCTTTTACATAATAAATAATAGAAGGAAAAACGTTCTGTAGAGTTAGTCCCTGGTGAGAAAGGCGTTTACAGTCCGAATTGCCTCTGGGAAGAAACTCCTTCTCAACCTCTCCGTTCTCACTGCATGGCAACGGAGGCGTTTGCCTGACCGTAGCGGCTGGAACAGTCCATTGCAGGGGTGGAAGAGGTCTCTCATGATTTTGTTTGCTCTGGAGTTGCACCTCCTGTTGTATAGTTCCTGCAGGGGGGTGAGTGAAGTTCCCATAGTGCGTTCAGCCGAACGCACTACTCTCTGCTTAGCCTTCTTGTCCTTGGCAGAGCAATTCCCGAACCAGATGGTAATGTTCCCGGACAAGATGCTTTCCACCGCCGCTGCGTAGAAGCACTGGAGGATCCTCGGATCCCCTTGGTCGTTCTGTTCTCTACCCAGCTGTAATTCTGCACTCCCTTGTTCCCCATAACCATATAACAACCATATAATAATTACAGCACGGAAACAGGCCATCTCGGCCCTACAAGTCCGTGCCGAACAACTTTTTTCCCTTAGTCCCACCTGCCTGCACTCATACCATAACCCTCCATTCCCTTCTCATCCATATGCCTATCCAATTTATTTTTAAATGATACCAACGAACCTTCCTCCACCACTTCCACTGGAAGCTCATTCCACACCGCTACCACTCTCCGAGTAAAGAAGTTCCCCCTCATGTTACCCCTAAACTTCTGTCCCTTAATTCTGAAGTCATGTCCTCTTATAATAAGAAGTAATTTTCTCCCTTGATATATATTTTGTATATCGTGCTTTCTTACGAGATAGGCGGCCATTTGGTCCATCAAGACTATGTCAGTTCTCACACCAATCCCATCATTCTTATTTCCTCGCAGATCCCAGTAACCTCTTATCTCCTACATGCCCATCAATTCCCCCGATTCTCCTCCATCCACTCTACACCTAGGACAATTCACAGAGGCCAATTAACCTACCGACCACATGACGCTGAGATGCGGGAGGTTCTGTTAGGTCTTAAGTGTCCCCTTGGTCGTTTGTAAAATGGCAGTACTTTTGGTGGTGCTGCCTCACACGCCAGAACCCCAGTTTCAATCCTGACTTTGTGCGTTGTCTGTGTGGAGTTTGCATGTTCTCTCTATGACTGAATGGGTTTCATCCAGGTGCTGTCCCTCCCGTTTTCTTGCACCTGCCAAAGATGCACAGTTTTACAAGGTTAATTGGCCAGTGGAAATTGCAATTAGTCTGTAAGCAAATGGTATAATCTAGAAACCCACGCCTTCAGAGGAAGTGCAAATTCCATACGGAGAGAACCCGAGGTCAGGGATGAACCCAGGATCATTGGGTCTGTGAAGCACTAACTGCTGCACAGCTCTTTCATAAACTTCATCTATATTGCCCCATTATGTTAATTCTTCGACCGAATGTGATTGGCAACATGCATTACAATCTATCTTAGCTGCACAATTTACTTTTGCGTTTCACAGGAACAGATGAAGTTGCAATTATTAAAGTTCTAGCGAGTAACTCTTCTGAACAGAGGCAGAAAATAAAAGAGAAGTACAGGATTCTGTATGGAAAAGTAAGTACAACTTGCACAAAGGCTCAGGCGAAGTTTAACACATTGGAACAGGAGGAGGCAGCCATGTGGCCTCGTGGGAATGTTCCACCATTCCGTGAGAGCATGGCAGATCTGCGATCAATGATGCAATGGTCAATTATTTAGTGATACTTTATTGTCATTTATACCTAGGTACAGTGAGATCTTGTTTTGCATACAAAGACTCCACTTTAACCCTTTTTGCTCTTTAACCCTTCAATATCTTTTTAATAGAGGTCTCACCAACCTCAGTTTAAAATAAAGCTGAGCATCATGTGTGGAATAGCCAAAGTTTCTCCTGTCATCTGCATGTGGAACTATCTCCAAACTTCACCTCAAAAAAGCCCAGCTCCAATTTTTAGTTTCTACTCCCTCATCCCAGACTCTCTGACCAGTGGGGAAAGTCTTGCTCACCTAACCTACCATTGTCCTTCAACATTGGAAAAGTCATCCAAATCATCCCTTAACCTTCTAAGTTCCACAGTTTACAACCCTGGATTTTGTACTCTTTGCACATCAACTCTATCCGTCAACAACATCTGCAAAATAAAGCCCATTGATGATTCAAATTGGTGATTGGTGATCCACACTTCCAGTTCTATAGGCAAGGTCTAATCAGTCTGAAGAAGGGTCCCAACCTGAAACAATGTTTGCCCATTTCTTTCTACAGATGCTGTCTGACCAGTTCAGTTCCTCCATCAGTTTTATTTTTACTCCGTATCCCACCATCTGCAGTCTCTTGTGTTTCCAAGGTCTAACCAGGGCTTTGTTTTGCTGTGGGCCAGCTTGAAGAGAAATGCCACCTCTTCACTAGCCTAGCTAATCATTTCAGTGTTTTTTTGTGACATTTTAATCAAACATGTAAGCATTCTCCTAAGCAGAAGTATGCCACTTGGCTACTCAAACCTGCTTTGTTGTTTCATATCATGATGGCTGATCTGATTGTAACCTCAACTCCACTACCTGCAACAACTTTATCAAACATTAATCCACCTCTACTTTAAAAATATTCAAAGATTTTGCTTCACCTTTGAGGAAGAGAGTTCCAAAGACTCTCAGTCTTGTGGGAGAAGTCTTCTGAAAGTAAATCCAAAATACGAAATTGTGCAAGTTTAAACATCAAGTGCAGGAATGAACTGCAGATGCTGGTTAAAACCGAAGATAGACACAAAAAGCTGGAGTTAACAGCAGGACAGGCAGCATGTCTGGAGAGAAGGAATGGGTGATGTTTCAGGTCGAGACCCTTCTTCAGACTGATTAGGGACCAGTCTGAAGAATTGTCTCGACCTGAAACATCACCCATTCCTTCTCTCCAGACATGCTGCCGTCCCGCTGAGTTACTCCAGCTTTTTGTGTCTATCTAAAGGAAACATCAACTCTGCCAAGGACAGAGTTTCATAGCCTCAGAATTAAAGGACGTTCCTTTAAGAAGATGAGAAGGAATTTCCTTCGTCAGAGGGTGGTGAATCTGTAGAATTCTTTGCCACAGAACGCTGTGGAAGGAAAGTCAATGGATATTTTCAGGCAGAGATGGATAGATTCTTGATTAGTATGGATTACAGCAGTTACGGGGAGAAGGCAGGAGAATGGGGTTAGGAGGGAGAGATGGATCAGCCATGATTGAATGGTGTAGATGATGGGCCAAATGGTCCAATTCGTTCCTATCACTTATGCCCGTATGACTCATCAGGACCTTATATGTTTAAATCAAGTCCCCTCTCCGTTTTATAATTTCCAGCAGGTGTTGCCTAGTCTGTTCAATCTTCCCACAGGAGAAAACCTGCCAGGTCCAGAGATCAGTCCAGTACACCCGTCTTGTTGTATCCCCACTATGACCAAATATTACAAGGCATTCCTGGGTACAGAACGAGTTCCAGTTTTACAGACGTCAATTTTGTCTTTGTTGGAAAAGAGACGGAAATCATTCGATACAATAACGAAAACGCCACAGTATTGTAACGAATGATATCAAAATCACAGAAGACTGATAAAAATGAACAATTAATAAAAGTGGAGAGTGAGAGACATAACAAGAGAGAGAAACTTTTCATTTGCAGGAATTAACTTGCATAAAATGTCTGAATTTAATACTGGTATGTGAGTCTGGTCGTATGTAGGGGATTCATAATTCAAACGTTTGTAACTGGGAGCACCTATATCCCATCTTAATTAGGACCAAAGCAGATGACCTCATCAAGCAGTGGTAAACAAATACCGGAACAAAAGGATTGTGTTTCCATTCCCTTTAGTGAAGGGAAACAGGCCGATCAGCCTGTCGTGTCCAAGCAAACTATCAAACACACATTTACACTTATCTACACTTATCCTTTTTTAATTTAGTTTAGAGATACAGCACGGAAACAGGCCCTTTGGCTCACTGAGTCTGCACCAACCAGCGATCCCCGCACATTAACACTACCCTACGAACCCTGGGGACAATTTACATTTATACCGAGCCAATTAACCTACAAACCTGTACGTCTTTGGAGTGTGGGAGGAAACTGAAGATCTCGGAGAAAGCCCACACGGCCACGGGGAGGATGTACAAACTCCATACAGGCAGCTCCCGTAGTCGGGATCGAACCCTCGTCTCTGGCGCTGAAAGCACTGTCAGGCAACAACTCTACCGCTGCACCACCATGCCGCCCTTAGAACTCTGGCAGTGACTAAGTTAACCACCCCCCTGTCCTAATTTTTTAATTCTCCCCACGTTCCCATCAACTCTCCCTGAAGAGTTTGCGCAGATTCTACCACTCACATAAACGCTATGGGCAATTTACAGTAGTTATTTAACATAGGATAGAGAACAGTATACATAGAAACATAGAAAATAGGTGCAGAGGTAGGCCATTCGGCCCTTCGAGCCTGCACCGCCATTCAATATGATCATGGCTGATCATCCAACTCAGTATCCTGTACTTGCCTTCTCTCCATACCCCCTGATCCCTTTAGCTACAAGGGCCACATCTAACTCCCTCTTAAATATAGCCAATGAACTGGACTCAACTACCTTCTGTGGCAGAGAATTCCAGAGATTCACCACTCTCTGTGTGAAAAATGTTTTCCTCATCTCGGTCCTAAAAGATTTCCCCCTTATCCTTAAACTGTGACCCCTTGTTCTGGACTTACCCAACATCGGGAACAATCTTCCTGCATCCTGCAGTATAGTACAAACCTACCAAACTAAACATAGTTTGGCAATGGGAGGAAGCCAGAGCATGAGGAGGTGACCCACACATTTACATGGAGAATGCCCAGTCCCACACAGACAGCACCCGAGGCCAGGATTCATCTGGGATTGCTGGAGCTCTGAGTCAGCAGCTCATCTCACTGCACCCCTGTGCCATCAAAACATTTCATTGGCTTTAAAGCTTTCTGAGCCACAGTAGGATACAATAGACAATAGGTGCAGGAGTTGGCCATTTGACCCTTCAAGCCTGATAGTGTTATAAAAATGCAAATCTTAATTGCTTTGCTTCTCTCCCTGTTGGCGGTAATTCAATAAGGGAAGGCATTGCAGCCCCCAGCTCACCATGGGCAGTGAATCAGAGTGCGGTCAAGAGGATGGGTGGCATATTCTCATGTGTTGGTAATGCCGGTAAACCTGGCCATTACACCATTATAGAGGAAACAACCAAAACCCATCTCTCCTGGACTGAGACTTGTGCCCAATCTCCCACCCACTGACGAGGTTCCTCAGAGACCAAATGGGACTCAGAAGAACATAAAGTGTTCTGATGGCCTGAAACATATAGAAGAATGAATAACATTGACCAACACTTCAGTACAGCGTCTCCCTGTTTTTCTCCACAGGATCTTGAGAAAGCACTTCGAGAAGACCTCAGTGGGGACGTATTAAAGACACTATTGGCTATGTTAGATCAGCCCGGCTACTTTGATGCCAAGTTGCTGAACAAGGCAATGAAAGGAGCTGGAACAGATGAAGATATCCTCATCGAACTTCTCTGCACACGAGCCAATTCAGTATGTTTGATTCTGAGAATATTATTGACAGCATAAACATATTTTGACTGCGGTCATTAAAAGGTATTCCCAAGTAGAAGGAGCTGAAAAATTAGATCATGCAGCAAGGAAGCTGATTTGACCCATCAGGCCCATGCTGCCTCTTTAAGTGGGATCTCCAGGTAGTCCCATACTTTAGTCTCTTCCCATTTTCCTTCAACACAAGTTGGCAATTGGTAGATATGGATATTCAAGATTCTGGAGTGATGATGAATTTGGGGCTAGGATGAACAAAGGTCAGGGGATTGGGGTAGTGGGGGATGGTGTGACCTATGCATGTTGAGGTTTGGGGTGGGAACAGTGTCATTTGAGAGGGGAGGGTGGCCTAAAGGATGGAAGCAAAGGACAGGAGCAAAATCGTAAAATGATACATTTACTATTTGCATGGTTACCACAAAATGAACTCTTCCGCACACATGCAAACACATTTATACACACACGCACACACACACACTTAAGAATTCACATACACACAGAGATAAACCGCACACAAATACAAATACACACACATGCACGTGGACACACACACATGCACAAATACACACATAAGAATACACAGATCATACACCCGTAGGATCTCAATTCAGCAGAATGCTGTTACAACCCTTTTATCCACTCTCAACCCCACATTTTGGGAAATGTTGCCAAAGGATTGTGGCACAGGAAATGATGTCATTGGGAGCATGTCAGGCGTGAAAACCGTGTCAGGCATACAAATGGGACACATACCCTTAAATGCACAATTGAAAATCTGTAATTATAAACCGGTTATTGCATTTCCCTCAGGGAAAACCAACGCAATTGTGCAGATGCGCACAACATTCTGCAATAGAATTTTGAGACAACTGTACCTCTGTGTTTGCACTCTGTGTGCTGCTAAAATGAGATTTCCTGCCACAAGACTGTAATTTGGAGAAAGAATAATAATGCTAAACTTAGACATTTGATCCAAGCTGGGAGTCGGAGGGGCTGTTGTTATGGGTGGGGTGGGAAGTGGGGGGTCATCATTAGAGACTTTCCAGCAGCAAAATCACAAAATAATACATTTACTACTTGCTGAGTTAACACAAAGTGAACACTTCCTCACACAATCACACTTATACACATAAAAATACAGACACACACACACACACACACTAAAATAGGCACAGACCCAGACATACACCTATATATATACACACAGAGACAGAAACACACACAAAAGCATGAACAACCACAAATATATATAGAAAGTACACACACATGCCTAAACACAAATACACATGCAAATATAAATACACGCACATATATACATGTGCACAAATATGGGGACACACACACATGCATGCACATACATTTTCCTCCTGCATTCATTTTATTTTCTTCGAGTTGCTCGCCACTTTTGTTCACTGTCCTTGGCCTCCCACATCCTCAGTCTTTATTTCATAATTTCTGCGATCTATAATGACACCTGAAACATGCATCCTTAGTTCAGTTTTGTCTAAACAAAACTTGTGATGTGTGTATATACACATTTATTATTTACTAATTCTAATTTATTTTTCAGCAAATTATTGCCACAAAAGAAGCATACAAACAATGTAAGTAGTTAGTAATAAATAAGTCAACAAATGCTTTATGAATTAGAAAGAGTACTTATTACAAATTTATTAAGAATACAAGCCTCCTCCGCCATTCATCAGGATTATGGCAAATCTATCTCAGCATCATTTTTTAAACCCAATTCTCAAATCTCCTGATTATCTTAACAACAATTTATGTTTTGAAAGCGTGGGTGGGTGGCAACTGAGCCTCCACTGGCCTCCGGGATAGAGAATTTAAAAAAATCACCACCCTTTGAGTGAAGAAATTCCTCCTCATCTCAGCCCTAAACTGCCTCCTCTTTGTTCTCGGGTGGTACACAAAAATGCTGGAGAAACTCAGCGGGTGCGGCGGCATCTATGGAGCAAAGGAAATAGGCAACGTTTCGGGTCAAGTCCCTTCTTCAGACTGATGTGAGGAAGGGGGGGGGCCAGAAGAAGAAAGGAAGAGGCAGAGACAGTGGGCCGAGGGAGAGCTGAGAAGGAGAGGAGAAAGCAGGGACTACCTAAATGAGAGAAGCCAATGGTCATACCGCTGGGGTGCAAACTGCCTAAGCAAAATATGAGCTGCTCCTCCAATTTACGGTGGTCCTCACTCTGGCCATGGAGGAGGCCCAGGACAGAAAGGTCGGATTCGGAACGGGAGGGGGAGTTAAAGTGCTGAGCGACAAAAATGTTGGAGAAACTCAGCTGGGTGAGGCCGCATCTATGGAGCGTAGGAAATAGGCAAAGTTTTGTCAAAAATGCTGGAGAAACTTGGGTCACCCCTTTATTCTCAGTCGGTGACCCTTGGTTCGAGACATCTCTTTAAGGGTACAAACCCTCTCTGCATCCAGCCTGTTGAACTTTGTAAGAATTTCTGAAGTGTCAATGAAACCTTCAATGCAACATTTGTCATGTTTTGTTAATTTAGCCTATCACGATGCACAGAAAAAAATGGAGACAAGTATTTGGGCTATTGAGGAGTCAAGGGATTTGAGGATCAGACAAGAAACTTCAGCTGAGATCAGATTGCCATGGCATAAATAAACAACAGAGCTAGACACAAAATGCTCGAGTAACTCAGGAGGTCAGGCAGCATCTCTGGAGAAAAAGGATGGGTGATGTTTCAGGTCGTGGCCTCCAGAGATGCTGCCAGACCTGCTGAGTTACTCCAGTACTTTGTATCTATCTTTGATATAAAAAAGCATCTGCAGTTCCTTGTTTCTACATTTAAACTGCAGAGCTGGCTTGAGAGCTGTTTTAATCTACAATTTGAGAGGGAGAAAGGAAAATCGGAAATGTCAGTATTGCAGTTGAGCAAAGGGGACTATGGAGCCATGAGGGAGGAGCTGGCCAAAGTTGACTGGAAAGATACCCGAGCAGGGATGACAATGGGACAACAATGGCAGGTATTTCTTGGAATAATACAGAAGGTGCAGGATCAGTTCATTCCAAAGAGGAAGAAAGATTCTAAGGGAAGTAAGAGTAGACCGTGGCTGACAAGGCAAGTCGACAGTATAAAAATAAAAGAGAAGTACAACATAGCAAAGATGAGCGGGAAGCCAGAGGATTGGAAAACTTTTAAAGTGCAACAAAATACAACTAAAAAGGCAACACGGATAAAAGATGAGGTACGACGGTAAGTTAGCCAAGAATATAGAGGATAGTAAAAGCTACTTTAGGTGTGTGAAGAGGAAAAGACTAGTTAAGCCAAATGTGGGTCCCTTGTAGACAGAAACAGGTGAGTTTATTATGAGGAACAAAGAAATGGCAGATGAGTTGAGCAGGTACTTTGGATCTGTCTTCACTAAGGAAGACACAAACAATCTCCCAGATGTACTAGTGGCCAGAGGACCTAGGGTGACGGAGGAACTGAAGGAAATTCACGTTAGGCAGGAAATGTAAGTGTAATATTAAAATGACATGCAAATGTCAGGCTGTCTGTCACAACATACAGCCCCGATAACCCATTATTTCCTTCAGTTAAATATTGGGTAGGTAGTACTATTTGTCATTTGCCACTCAAGTATTATGTTTGTTTACCTCACTGACTATTTCTTAACCCCCCTAAATTCCTATGACAGGTTGAATAGAAATGTTCCCAATCTCGTTGTTTTATTAATTGAACACATAGATGAACATCCTCAAGGAGTGTAATCAGATGGAAACTGATTCAGATGCAATGTTTAAGAGCTTGTTCAAATAAGGGACATATTTAGAAGGAGTGACCAAGATACTGGGAATGTGTGAGGAGGTTAGTATTTGTCTTTAGACAAATAGCTTGAACCAGGATTAAAGTTTAATATAATAATTGTGCTGATACTGTCACCAAACAACCACGTAATGAATATCATCCATTCCGGAGGTTTTATTTTTCTGATGCCATTTAAACTTCACTTGGATTTCAATCACATCAATGTAAAAATAATTGGGAATGGGGAGCATTGGAACAAAAAATTGCCCTTGGTACATATTAACTGTAATATAATAATGTATGCATGTTAGTAGGTGCAATAAAAAACAAAGATCTTTTTATCATTGTTGTTTTATGAATACCACAGAAAATATTATGTACTCTCAAGATCACATTAAGTAGAATATTATTGCTTAAATATATATATTGTTATTGGACTTTGCATTTCGGAAAAGTCCCAGCTGAGAGGAAAACATCAAAATACTGAAAATATTGGGGTGAATATGACTTCAGGACAGTTTGTTAGGAAAATGAAGGAAATGGTAACAGAATACATACAGCTGAGTGAGTATAATTTTATGGATCAGAAATTATGTTCAACCAATTGATGACTTCTTTGACAAAGTAACTAGCATGTTAGATAACAAGGAAGCCAATGGATGTAGCAAATTTTGTTATCCAAAATTTGCTCTGCGAAGTGCCCCATAAAAGATTACTGCATGAGATAAGCACCGGTGGACTTGAACGTAATAGGTTAAGTCCAGGGGGTCAGATATGGGGCTTTATGTGTGGGCCAGATATATTGTCAGTGCAGAGGGGCGAGGAGCAAGGCCAAGTGTGCATCCAGTCAAGGTCTAGAATAGTACTAAGTGTGCAGTCAAAGCTGGGAGTGTTCAGCACTGGGAACCTAAGCAGGTAGGCAATGATCAGTGTAGAATAGGGGGGCAGGTGTAAAGCTGGACTCAGGGTCAGGAATGAGAGAAGGTATGCAACTGGAGTCAGGGTGAGGAGCAGTACCAGGTGTGCAGTGAGACCCAGGTTGGTCAACATGGGCCAAATGCTTGATTATAATCTGATTTCCATACATGAATATACTAAGATCTTTCATGTGCTGCACCTGTTGATCAGAGCCTAGCTCTACTGCGGAATGTAATTTAGCCTAACTTTATTCATAGCTAATCCAATTTAAAGCATAAATATTGCATTCAAGTGTAAGTTAAAAGACTCACTGCATCATCTACAGCGCAGAATTTGCTTAGGTTGCTCAGGAAGAAAAACTGATTTGCCACGGTCTTAGTGCAGATTTTAAATGATTGATGCATCCTCATGCCCCAGCACAGGGAAAAGCACTTGCTTGCAATTCTCCCACAGGCCCCCAGGTGGAGTGTGTTGTTTGATGTTTGAACATCAACCAGCACACAACGAAGAACACTTCAAAACATGCCTTGGCATCCTGTGCAACGGTCTGCATGGGCTGTTGGGGCCTGGGTTTAATTTCTCAGCCAGAAGATTGGATAAGGCATTGGTGATGCCATCGTTGGAGTATTGTGTTCAGTTTTGGTCATCCAATTATAGGAAAGATGTTGTTAATCTAGAAGGAGTGCAGTGAAGATTTACAAGGATGTTTGTTGGATGTGAGGGCTTAAGCTTTAGGGAGAGGTTGGGCAGCCTAGGACTTCATTCCTTGGACCGCAGGAGGATGAGGGGTGATCTTATAGAAGTTTATGAGGGGACTAGATAGAGTAGATGCACAGAGTATTTTACACAGAGTAGGGTAATCATGAACCAGAGGATGTAGGTTTAAAGTGAGAGAGGGATGATTTAATAGGAGCCCAAGGGGCAATTTTTTTCACAGTCTGATTTGTATATGGAAAAAGATGCCAGAGAAGATAGTTGAAGCAGGTACTATAATAACATTTAAATGACATTTGGACAGGTACACAGATAGGAAAGATTTAGAGGGACATGTTGGCAGGAGGCAGGGCCGGCCCTAGGCCGATTGGACCGATTTTTCCAAATTGGGCCCCGCGCCCAAGGCGGGCCTCGCGTTAATTTTCCGTATTTCATATGGAAATACAAATTTGCTATGTTAAATAAAGATTAAGAAAAAAACATTATCCATACGGATTTTTCTACAAAACGAACATGGATAACAAACGATGTGTTAACTGCTACTATAACACTTGTAAACAGCCAGTAGTTAGCAAGTAGTTAAACAATGCATCGATCCGCATTCCTCAGTAAATGCGTTAAATTGTGTCACTCTCTGTTGCCGGAGCAGACCCGGGGGGGGGGTTGGAAGTCTACAGGGCGGCAAGCCCCAGCACTGCAGCGAACTCAGGCTGTGATTATTCAACTCTAAACGCCGGGAGCGGGCAGGCGGGCCATGTGTGAGTGGGAGTGGGGGGTGGGGAGTTTACACTATACTGTGAAATATTGCACATTCTGACTAGACGACGATTTTCTTGCCGTTTTTGTTGTTTCCATTGTCGTTATTATTTATCTGGTACGTTGGAGCTCCGCTCAGGCAGCGAGCCTGAAATTTTGTTGTATGTATTTACAATGACAATAAATGTATTGTTATTATTGTACTCGGGGGCACAGGCAACTTGTTGCCAGAACTGTCAACCAGTGCAGTTGCCCGTGAGCCACAAGATAATTTTTCTACAAACTTTTAGAGTTAAAACTCCCTATATGACACCAGAAAGGTAGACATTCCCATTATCTAGCCCATCCTCACCTGTAGGTCAATCTTGTCTCGCAGAGCCTTATAACTGCTGGTTCCTAGTCATCATTCCCTCTTGCATCCTACAGGGTCCCAGTTGCCGTCATTAATCATGACATTCTTTTATGTTGCTGGATTTTCCCTTTCAATTCTGCAATTTGTTTTTTGATTATTTTTACACTATCTCTGTTCATAATTTTGGCTCTGTAGAATTCTAAAAACAACTGTTGCGCTTCCTTTCTTTTCCTTTGCCCCTTGTCTTCTTTCCATCACTCACGCTCCCTATCCCATGCCTGACACAGCTGGATATCTGCCATCAGCTCGCATTGGAAAGACTTGACAATATTGTTACCCTTCTCTATATCCCTGATCCCTTAAATCTCCTTTCGCCTAATTCACTCAGTGGTTGGGCAAATAATTCATCCCCTTCTTCAAACCCCACGCATTTTCAATCATCGTTTGATTCAGTGTCATTTTAACACCTGGTTGATATAGTTTTTTTGTTTTTTTTTTAAAGATACAGTACATTACAATAAATTGTTTCAAGCGTACCCGGTACCAAACGCACGAACATTAAGGTGGTTACTGATGTTACAAACTGTTATAATTGAATATAATTTCAAAGTGAAATAGGAGATTTCCGTGGAAAGAATATTTAACCAGAATATAAGGTGAGGTCGCTGCAAAATGCTCACTTAAAACAATACGCCGTCAACTCAGGATTGTTTCTTAGCCCTCTGACAGGTGTTTCAATCTCACCTCGTAGCTCACTGTTAATCAATTCATAGCTATTAATTTTCATTCCTGGTCCATATCGAACTTCTCCAAATCCAAACGCTTCAAGTTATGCTTCTAGTGTGTTGGTAAAGGGGGGGGGGGTGGGGGGGGGGGGGGGATGCTAGGATAAAATACCATGTATTTGCATTTATATCGCGATCTTGCTGCGAAATTTTTGTCGAAAGTTGTATTTTATTTCAAAGTGGGAATTGGAAGATAGGGACAGAGATGCTACACAGAGATTTTGATAAGAAGGAAACGTTACAGCAGCTGAGTAAAATATCGGTCAAATGATAGGTTCAGTGAAGATTGGGCGAGGGGGATTGGGGGTGGGGGGGGGAAGTATGTATAGCTTGGGACTTGCCCAAATGAGTACTGAGATGGATTATCATTCCACACCAAATTTCGTAGACAATAATACTTTTTATGCAATTATCACAATAGTTTGTTGGATATGGATCGACGGACTCTGTATGGTACATGCTCGTAAATTAGTAAAACAAATGTTCTTCTTTAAGTACTGTTGTTTCTGGGATGGGGTGACTGATAACAAATAACCCACATTCTATATTTTGTCATAATGTGGCTGAAACAATGGCATATTTTGTGATATTTATTGAGATAGAAAGATACAACGGAGTTTGGGCAAGATATTACCTTGCAACATTCTGTATGTCTGATAGATATTGTGAAATGGAACTCAGAAATTATGGGAGGATTACATAAAACTACAATTCAAAGGTAATGAATATACAGAGTATTCTTATTTCCATCATGAACATACAATAGTGATATAGGACACCAGGTCCTACTACGGTAAACTCACGAGCTACTACGGCATGCCTACGTGTTAAAAAGTATCACATTTTTACATCCTCAGTATATTTTTCATGTGGACATTTTTCAACATGTTGAAAAATCTTCACGAGTTACCACGTTTCCCGAGTACCTGCCGTTAGCGCTAAGAAATGGCATGTTGGCCTTTATAACAAGAGGAATCAAATATAGGAGCAAAGAGGTTCTTCTGCAGTTGTACAGAACCCTGGTGAGACCACACCTGGAGTATTGTGTGCAGTTTTGGTCCCCTAATTTGAGGAAGGACATTCTTGCTATTGAGGGCGCACAGTGTAGGTTTACAAAGTTAATTCCCGGGATGGCGGGACTGTCATATGCTGAGAGAATGGAGCAGCTGGGCTTGTACACTCTGGAGTTTAGAAGGATGAGAGGATATCTCATTGAAACATATAAGATTGTTAAGGGCTTGGACACGCTAGAGACAGGAAACATGTTCCCGATGTTGGGGGAGTCCAAGGGGTGAGGCCGAAGGTTAGGTTATTAGCCAAGAAAGATAGACTTTGTTATCCCTCAGTACAGCAACATCAAGAATGATGTTGCTGTACTGAGATATAGCCAAGTCTATCCCTCATTGCTAGCAGCTGATGGGAAGTGGCTGTAAAGTGGTGTAATAGTAGCAGCATGGCCCAGATGATGAGGAACGTTGTCGATGGCCTGAGGCAGTGCCTAGTGTCGATGCTTTCCAATTTAATGCATTTAAATGCATTAGTGCTATTGCGAACTCCCGAAGATAGCGACGGTAAGGGAATCCCCGATCGGAGGGGAATCCCTGACCTCGCGGAGGCTGTACCTGTAAATACCGGGGAGGCCTTCATGGAGTCTGGAATCGAGGCCATCAGGCAGGACTACAAGTAAGACTGAAGCACAGGGGACTTTGGCCCCCTCTCCCTACCATCCTACTAGCCAACGTACAGGCACTAGAAAACAAAGTGGAGGACTTAAGGGCAAGGCTGCTTTACCAAAGGGAGCTGAGGGAATGCTCTGTGTTCTGTTTCACAGAGACATGGCTCACCCCCAGCTCCCCACACTCAGCGGTCCAGCCTGAAGATTTCTCCATCCATGCCATGGACCGTACAATGGCATCTGGGAAAGGGAGAGGAGTGGGCGTCTGCCTCATGGTCAACTCTGCGTGGTGCTCAGACCTGGCTGTCCTATCCAACTCCTGCTCTCCACACCTCGAACATCTGGCGGTGAAGTGCCGTCCCTTCTACCTTCCGAGGGAATTCACCTCCATCATCCTGACCGCGGTCTACATCCCTCCCCAGGCAAACGTCCGTCTGGCACTGGAGGAGCAGCACGCCGTGGTCAACAAGCACCAGACGACTTACCCCGAGGCATTTACCACCGTAGCCGGGGACTCCAACAAAGCCAACCTGAAGAAATCGCGCCCTAAATTCCACCAACATGTCTCCTGCAGCACCAGAGGATCAAACACCCTTGACCACTGCTACACCACCATCAAAGATGCCTAACGCTCTATCCCTCGTCCTCACTCCGGAAAATCCGACCATTCAGCGGTGCTGCTTCTTCCTGTTGCAATGTTCAAGGTCTCGGTAACGGACCTGGATGAATACGCCACAGTCGTTACAGACTTCATAAGGAAATGTGTGGAGGACTGCGTTCCAACAACAACCTTCCAAGTGTTTCCAAACCAGAAGCCTTGGATGAACCATGAGATCCGCATTCTTCTGAAGACTAGATCCCGGGCATTCAGGTCTGGCAATGCAGAGGTCTATAAGACGTCCAAATACGACCTTGGTAAGGCCATCAAAAAGGCCATAAGAGACTTCTGCTCTAAGCTGGAGGATGAGAGGATGTTCGGCAACTGTGGCAGGGCTTGAATGACATCATCTCCTACAAGGCAAAATCAGCAGGCGGCTCAAATGACAGCGAAGCATCACTCCCTGAGGAGCTCAATGTATTCTACGCATGGTTCGATAGGGAGAACGCTGATGTGCCTTCCCGAGCCCCTATTCGCCCTGACGGTGTTACAGTCATAGTCACAGAGGCTGACGTCAGAAGATCCTTCAGGGGGTGAATCCTCGGAAAGCGCCTGGACCTGATGGTATACCCGGCCGTGTTCTAAAAACCTGTGCGGACCTACTGGTGTGACTTAACGGACATTTTCAACCTCGCACTTCTGAGGTCTGAGGTTCCCACCTGCTTTAAGAGGGCATCAATTATACCATTACCCAGGAAGAGTAAGGTGACGTGCCTCAATGACTATCGACCTGTGGCACTAACGTCTGTGGTGATGAAGTGCTTTGAGAGGTTGCATATGGCGCACACAACTCCTACCACGACAAGAACCTCGACCAACTACAGTTCGCTTACCGCCACAACAGTTTGATTTGATTTGATTTAATTTATTGTCATTGTCTTCAATTAAGAGACAACAAAATTATTTTTCCCCAAAGTTCCCCATTGTGAGGGAAGGAACCAAAGTCCAGTCAACCTCCTCACTGATGTTCCCCAATGTTCACCCGTGGTCGGGGCCTCCCGAGCCCTCCGCAGTTGCCGCTGTGGGCGGCCCGAAGTTCAAGCCCTCTCGCCGGTAACGATGGAACCCCGACGTCGAATGGGAGGACATCCTCAGCTGCCTGGACCTCTGAATCAGCCACCTCCCACCGAAGTCCGCGGCTCCCGATGTCCACAGGCCGCGCTGGGCGGAGATTCGCGCTGGCGAACCCTGGCAAAGGGTCCCAGGACTCCACGATGTCGAGGTCAGCACCGCCCGCGTTGGGAGCTCCACACCCACAGTTCCACGATGTTGGAGCAACGGTCCAACACTCCGGAGCTCCAAGCGGCAATCCCAGGTAAGGCCTCGCCGCCGCTGCTGAAGCTCTGGACCAGTCCGGCAGGAAAGGCCGCGCCAATCTAGCTAGTAGGCCGCGAGGAGGGGGGCGAGGGCGCGACTCAGTTAACAGTCGCACCCTCGTCAGGAAGTGACTGAAGGACGGTTCCCCATTATCATACCCTCATACCTTCCCCCTTATCATACCTTCCCCCCACATAAAAAATACTGGAAAAAAAACAAAAAAAACACACTTTAAACATAACAAAAAAACAAAAGACAACCAGACTGTGGGCAGAGGCAGTTAGTGACAGCGCCACCGGATGTCCGAGAGGTCAACGGTAGATGCAATTTCACTAGCTCTCCACTCCGCACTGGACCACGTGGACAATAAAAACACCTATGTCAGGCTGTTGTTTATAGACTACCGCTCGGCATTTAATACGATCATCCCTTCCAAACTGGTTACCAAGCTCATGGAACTGGGCCTCTGCGCATCCCTCTGCAATTGGATCCTCGACTTCCTCATCCACAGACCAGTCTGTTCGAATTGGAGGAACCACTTCATCCTCAGTAACAATTAGTACGGGAGCACCTCAAGGCTGCGTGCTCAGTCCCCCTGCTTTACTCATTCTATACCCATGACTACGTAGCCGATCATAGTGCGAACTCCATCATCAAGTACGCCGTTGACACCACTGTGGTTGGACAAATCAGATGGGGACGAGTCTGAGTATAGAAGTGAGATCGGCTGACTGACCAAATGGAGCCAGCACAACAACCTGGCCCTCAACATCAGTAAGACCAAGGATCTGATTGTGGACTTTAGTAGGGGAAGGATGAGGACCCACAATCCTGTTTATATCAACAGGGCGATAGTGGAGAGGGTCAATAACTTCAAATTCCTGGGCGTGCATATTTCAGACGATCTTTCCTGGACCCAGCACACCGATGCAATTGTAAAGAAGGCACATCAGCGACTCTACTTCCTGAGAAGATTACGGAGATTCGACATGTTGAAGAGGATTCTCCTAAATTTCTACAGGTGCATGGTAGAGAACATTCTGACTGGTTGCATTGTGGCCTGGTTCGGCAACTTGAATGTCCAGGAGCGAAAAAGACTACAAAAAGTTGTGATCACTGCCCAGTCCATCACCAGCTTTGACCTCCCCGCCGTCGAAGGGATCTATCGTAGTCGCTGCCTCAAAAAGGCAGCCAAAATCATCAAGAACCCACACCATCCTGGCCACACACTTATCTCACCACTGCCATCAGGAAGAAGGTACAGGAGCCTGAAGACTGTAACGTCCAGGTTCAGGAACAGCTCCTTCCCCACAGCCATCAGGCTTTTAAACACAACAAATAAGCTATGAGCTCTGAACTGCAAAAGACTATATTATTATTTGTTATTTGCACTATATTTGTTATTTATTGAACTTTTTCTTTTTTTCCCCGTTATATACAATGTTTACATATTCATTGTCCCGTCTGGGACATATAACAATAAAACACTCTTGACTTCACAATAAAGTGTTTCCAGTTTTGTCAAGTTATTACCAGTCTCTGTTACACTGTGAGAGAACCCTCTTGTGTTTCTAACCTTGGAAACTAGGAAAGTTTGGATGCACGCTGGACCCGGCTGGACTGTACAAGAAAGCATAATCTGACCACTAAATTTCCCTCACTCAGTATCCATCGTATCAGATTTAGACTCAATGGTAAATATGATCCCTCTGTTATGTGCAGTGTTCTCGTCTGAACTGGTTAATGATATTCAAGGTGACACAAATGGAACTCTACAGAAGTTGCTGATCTCACTGCTTGAGGTAAGAACTGATAAACCAATCAATGCTCTCTTAAAAAGTACAAAAGAATATACTGAAAGCCAATGTACTTGTTTCTCTCAACGTTGTTATTTAAAATATCTGGTAAATGTACAACTAACAAGAAGATTTGTAAAATGAATCAATTTTGTCTTCCCTAATATGAAACTAATATCCTTTTTAGTATTCATCCAATCCTTATTTGAAAAGGTTAGTTATGGAACAGAAGGAAAGTCTGTCAAAGTAAGAAAGGATGTAATTCAATCCTCAGTAGCCACACCAACCTAAAAACGCCTCAATTCTTCCAGTTTGCTGGTTCTTTCCATAATTCAGCAAACAAGAGGGAGCATTAAAAATCAATCTGACCCAATTCAACCTCAGCAAATCCGAGGCCAATCTGACCAGACCAAGGCCAATCCAAATCCACCTGGTCTGTGACCAATCCAAACACAACCAATCCTTATTTGATTCAACCACAGCCAATCCAAATCAACCTAGTCTGTGACCAATCCAAATTTGACTCAACCACAGCCAATCCAAATCCAACTAGTCTGTGACCAATCCAAACACAACCAATCCAAATTTGACTGAACCACAGCCAATCCAAATCAACCTAGTCTGTGACCAATCCAAATTTGACTCAACCACAGCCAATCCAAATCAACCTGGTCTGTGACCAATCCAAACACAACCAATCCAAATTTGACTCAACCACAGCCAATCCAAACTGACCTGACCAAGACCATTCCAAACCCACCCGAGTTATGGTAAATCCAAACATGACCCAGTCATGGCCAATCCATATCCAACCCAACCACAGCCAATCCAATCCAAACCAAACCAAACCATGACCTGTCTGAGGCCACTCTGAACACAATCCATGGAAGTCTCATCAACTCAATCCAAAAAACAGAGAACAACAGCTGTTCATTGAATAATAAATGACTTGGCTAACCTTATTGACACCTGTTCAAATGCAGGCCAACCGTGATGAGGGATTTGGGGTAAATCAAGACCTGGCTGAACAAGATGCCAAAAAACTATTTGAGGTAAATAAAACTGTGCCGGGTCCAAATCATGCAAGAATTAAAGGATGTATTTGGAATAACCTTTTAAACGAAAAATAAAACTAATTTCTGTTTGCAGGCTGGAGAAAATCGTTGGGGCACAGATGAAATGGCATTTACTAATGTTTTAACCAAGAAGAATAGTATGCAGCTGAGAGCTACCTTCAAAGCTTATGAGACAGTGAGTGTCATTTCGAACCACACGAGAACACAAACAAAATAGGTGCAGGAGTAGACCACTCAGCCCCTCAAGCCTGCCCTGCCATTCTGTATGATCATGGCTGATCTGCCCCTGATCTCAGCTGTATCATTCTGGTTTCATTTTATTCGATTGTTAATCTTGGATGTTGAGAGAGAATGGAGTCATGGACATTGACACATGAGCTTGGATCCGGCCCCTTCAGGAAATAAATTTGTAAAGCATACAGCATTTCCCCATAAAATAGCTTTCGATTTTAGAATTTAAATTTGTATAAGAATATGTCAAGACAGGAAATGGCGTGCAGCTACTGGAAGCCTCGTAGCTCTTGCGGTAACAGGGCCTCAGCAGATGGATCCTGATATTTGATGCTTTGGGTCGAGACCCTTCATCTAACAGTCCAGATGAAAGGTCTCGAAATATTGGCTATCCATTTCCCTCACAGATACTACAGATAGACACAAAGTGCTAGAGTAACTCAGCAGGTCAGGCGGCATCTCCAGAGAAAAAGGATGGGTGACTTTTTGGGTCGGGACCCTTCATCAGACTGAAGAATACTGAAGAAGTCTTCAGTCTGAAGAAGGGGCCCAACCCGAAATGTTACCCATCCTTTTTCTCCAGAAATGCTGCCTGACCTGTTGAGTTACTCCAGCACTTTGTGTCTATTTTTGGTATAAACCAGCATCTGCAGTTCCTTGCTTCTACATTCCCTCAGAGATGCTGCTTGGCCCGTCATCTTCCCCCTGCAGCTCTCCTTTCTTCAACCTAGATTCCAGCATCTGCTGTCTCTGGTGCCATTATGGCTGATCTTCAAGCTCAACTCCATTTCCCTGCACCTCTCACCACATCCCTTAACATCCAGAAAAACACAACCTTGAAGTCTCTTCTTCTTGGTTTCTTGGTCCTCCAAAATATTCCAAATGGAATTTAAACTGGAGGTGGTGGAGGGAGGACTTAAGCCAGAAAGGGTTATTTGGAAGAAAGAGCTACTTTAAATTTAGTTGCATCTGGTTGGGTAACTATAGTTGGGTGGAGATTATTCCATGCTTTAATTGTGCGGGGGAAGAACGAATTGCTGTACACATCTGTCTTTGTAGCTGGAATCACAAATTGGATCGAATGCCCTCGTCTGCTCCTAATTGGTTTGGGTTTGGTGTAGGTCTTGTAATCTATGTCGAGCTGACCATTTAACATTTTGTAAAAACAGGTCAAACGGTGAGCTTCACATCTGTCTTGGAGAGGGTCCCACCCCAGAGAATTCAGAAGTTTGGTAACACTCACTTCTCTCTCTCTGGTGTTAGTAACAAATCGAGCTGCCTGTCTTTGGACACGTTCGATGGAAGAAATGTTTTTATTTGTGTATGGGTCCCATGCTGCAACTGCGTAGTCCAAATGAGGTCTAACGAGGGTGAAGTATAGCTTCTCCTTGACAGCCTTCTGGCTCGAGAATTTGAATGATTCACTACCCTCCGAGTAAAAACATTCCCATATTAGTCCCAAATGGCCAACCCTTTAATCTCAAACTGTGCCTTCTAGTCCCAGACTCCTCATTCAGGGGAAGCATTCCACCAGCCAAGTCCTTGAAATATTTTGTAAGTTTTGTTTTGATGAGATCTCCTCTTATCCCCTATGCAGTAGTAGGTTGATGTTCTCTAAGAATGCATTAGATTCCAACAGCACTTATCAGACCAAGAATTCATTCAAGAGGTGGCATTTTCAACTGTGCAGCATTTACTTTGTATTTCAGCACTCCCCCCCCCCCCACCTACAGTGCAAGGGTCAATCTGAATCGTACACTCTGATTTTTGCGTGGGAGTTTACCTCGTGATATTTTGTCGCAGAGATGAGAAAGTTACCTACTAACTCATGACTGACACCCTATAAGTAACCACGGGTGGATGAACAGGTGGAACTGGGACTACTACTGATCTCCCTCTTACTCCCACAGCTCCATGGCTCAGGCATCGAGGAGGTGATCAAAAAGGAAACATCTGGTGATATGGAAAAGGCTTATCTGACAATCGGTAAATTGTTAATTAATGATTAGTAATAAGTTGAGACTAAAAAAGTACACAAAGTGTTGGAGTAACTCAGTGGACAAGGCAGCATCTCTGGAGAATCTGAATAGCCAACGTTTCGGGTCGGGACCCTTCTCCAGAGTTGAAACCATGGGTACTGACCCAAAACATCATCTGCAGTCTGAAGAAAGGTTCCATTCCGAAATGTCACCTATAGTCTGAAGAATGGTCCTGACCTGAAATGTTACCTATCCATGTTGTCCAGAGAAGCTGTTAATCCAGCACTTTATGTATTTTATTTGTAAAACCAGCTTCTGCAGTTCCTTGTTTCTCCAATTGGTTTTGGCTTTTATTAGAGCACCAAGCACAAGATTATATTTATATTCTCTTTTATAAATACTCCATGCCATGGGATACATTAATGTCACAAGCTCAATATGAGTGTCTAATAATGGCGAGGTTGCAGCAGCACAAGAGATGTAGGAGAAGGCCATTTAGCCCCTCAATCCTACCCATCATTCTCTTGGATCAGGCTATTCTGTAGTACAACCTTGCTCACCTAACTCTGAAGGTTTCTCCGAAAAATAAATCCATCCATTGCTTGAAAATGAAAGCATCTTTGACCTGAGACATTAAAGGGCATGTCCCACTTACGTGACTTTTTTGGCGACTGTCGGCACCCGTCATAGGTCGCCGAACATTTTCAACATGTTGAAAATTCAGCGGCGACCTGAAAAACGCTACGACTCTTTGGGTGACTAGGAGACTACTCACGACCATACAGGCGACACTTTGGGCGACATGTCCCGGGGTGAAGCCTCTATGGTCATGAGTAGTCGCCCAAAGAGTCGTACCTTGTTCTGGTCGCCGCTGGATTTGCAACATGTTGAACATTTTCGGTAACAACCTATGACAGGTGCCGGCAGTCGCGTAAGTGGGACAGGCCATTAACCCTACTTCTCTCTTTATAGATGCTGCCCGGCCTGCTGAGTGTGTTTGACATTTTCTGTTTTTATCATGCCTGCTTGGTTCCGCTGAGCAGCTGAGAATACCATCATATTAAGGATACAACAGAAAAATTCAAAGGCAGGGAAAGCAAAAAGTTGTAAATATTGGAAATTTAAAAGAAAATGCCAGGGATAGTCAGCAAGTTAGACATCTGTGGAAAGAGATATAGGGTCCACAGTTCAGTCTAACCCAAGTTCAAAGTTCACCTTATGTGGTCATGCTTTCCTTGTTACTTCAGAATAATTTATCCTTCACTGTGTCAACACACACATATGATTAGAGAAAGTAGCATCAGGTACCAGAATGATTTGGAGATACTATAACCTATCAATTCTTCAAGCCAAGTCTCTAGTGATAGCCATCACTACGATGACTAGTGATGCATAGTCATTACTATGCATTGCATAATCTTTGCATGTTCCACTTTAAGTTCATCTTTGGTGAATTTAACCTGGGCAAAATTAAAGGGCCTGTCCCATTTACGCAACCTTTTCGGCGAATGCCGGCACCCGTCATAGGTCGCCGAAAATGTTCAACATGTTGAAAATTCACCATTGACCAGAAAGACACTACGACTCTTTGGGTGACTAGGAGACCTCTCACGACCATACAGGCGACCCCTAGCGACCTCTCACGATCATACAGTTGACCCCCTGGTGACATGCCCCCTGGTGACACCCCGTGACAACCGCAACATGTCACCAGGGGTTGCCTGTATGGTCGTGAGTAGTCTCCTAGTCACCCAAAGAGTCGTTGCGTCTTTCTCGTCGCCGCTGAATTTTCAACATGTTGAAAATTGTCGGCGACCTATGACGGGTGCCGGCATTCGCCAAAAAAGTCACGTAAGTGGGACAGGCCCTTAACACACCCACAAAAACTAGGATATGTCCCAAAGGTTTGACAGCACATAATAAAATTGGAAGGAAAGGAACATTGGAAAGAAAGCAATGTCAGGGCGGGATGAGGTGGAGTGTGAGCGGGCGGCATTGTGGTACATTGTTAGCACTGCGACTTCATAGCTCCAGAGGCTCAGGTTTTGGCGTGTGGAGTTTGCACGTTCTCCCTGGAAGCATTTGGGTGCTTTCCTATGCGCTCTGATTTCCTGCCGTATTTGAAAAGCAATGAATGGAACTACTATTTTTCTGCAATTTTGTCTGTCGGCTCCGCCAGCTTTTGAAATTTGCCCTGTGGTTTAGTTAAAACATTAACCATCAGCCAATGAACCCGTGCTCAGTATTGCTTTATTTTCCTTAACTAGTTCAATGTACCAAGGACTGCCAAGCCTATTTTGCAAAGGTGCTACATGAAGCGATGAAAGGTGTGGGGACAAGTGAGGACATACTGATTCGCATCCTGGTCTCTCGTTCAGAGGTAACACTGTGTTCAAACTTGGCTTTTTGTGTCTGGTTTCCAGTTAGGATGGAGAGTAGGGAAATGATTGGCAGTATCCTGAAGGTACAGGTATTTCTGCCATAACGTAGATTCCATGACGCATAGAGGATATAACGTGATTGATTAATTATGGAGCACTATTCGGTTATACTACAAATTGGTTATAATACAATGTTAATCTGGAACTAGCCTCACAGTAATAAAACACCTATGCTTCAGATAAAGCATAAAAATAACTTTAATTTGATACCTAATTCACTTTCATATCTTCAGTATTAAAAAAGTTATGGGCATTTTCATATTTGGAAATTAGCATCTTGTTCCCTATTGCTTTTCCATTAGCTTAACACAACAGCTGTGATCGAGGACAGTCAATTGACATAAAAGCCCATAACTTTCTCAAAAATTAAGAGAATTGAATTAAATGTTCAGTTATTATAGATTGAAGCATTCTGAAACAAATATGATACATCTTACTTGGATAGCCTGAAAATAAAGTATATAATTAGTTAATTACCTAATTAAGTAGCTAATTACAAAATTAACCATTGTGACGGAAATAGTAATAGACACCCAGACTGCCTTGAAAATTCAAAAATGTGATATTCTCAAGATCAGAACTTTAATATTATTGCAACATTAAAACAAATAGTAAACACAATAGTAAATAGCAAATTAATCTTCATCGGTGTCATCAAATCAATTAAATTCGTCTAAATTCAATTACTAGATCTAAACATCTATCCCATTCTTAAGAAAAGGCTAAAAATAAATGTTTAAATAGCCAAAGTATCCAAATAACAAACTGATCCAATTCACACAAGAATTCACAATATAAAATGATGTTTAAATCTCATTGTCATGAATTTCTATGCCAAATCGAAGGAATTGAATGTTTAATTCCCATAAATTTTACTTTGTTGGTTTATAGCACTGCAGCAGGCGAGGGCTGTTTTGCACAGACGTGTTCAAAATCCACAAACATCCACTCTCAAGATAATCAAAATCATTATTTTTTGCACAATCATGTCATAAGAACGTCTAAATTATTTATATATTGTGTTATTATCTACCCATGATCAATATCTCCTATATATACACTTATAAAATTTGTTTTTAAATTTGCGCAAAAACAATTTCCCATAGCGCAACGATTTTTCGCCACCTTACTCGCCATTCTCCTGTGCTGCAAGTGCATCAAGTTTTATTCCGATTGGTGAAATCTTTGCAAAAATTATTGGTCGGTTATTCGCCGGAACAGCGACGCCCCTTTCGGCCCCATTGTCAATCACCGTTGGGAGAATAAGGCTGAAGGAGCTGAGTGCGGGCGGGAGCTGCTGTGTTCGCGGGCGGGGACGATGACCACCACGTCAAGCCGGGTGCCGATGAGTGCAGCCGGAGCTGGGAGCCACTCAGTGCAACAGGCGCCTGGTCCTGGAGCTGGTGAGTGAGTCCGGAGCCGAGTCCTGGAGCCTAGAGTGCAGTCGGAGCCGGTGCCGCTGAGCCCACACCCCCTTCACCTCCTCCCACAACACCCCCCCCTTACACATACAAACCCTCCCTACCACACACACCCCTCCCCTCCCCCCCACACACACCCCTCCCCCTACACACACACCCCTCCCCCCCCACACACACACCCCTCCCCCCCACACACACACACACCCTCTCCCCACACACACCCCCCTCCCCCACCCCCCCCACCCACGACACCCCCTTCCCCCACACCCCCTCTCCCCACCCCCTCCCACACTCCCACTTAGTCTTGTTTTCATACTAAAGATCTGACTAAAAACTTCCACAGTACATAGTTTTTAGTCAGATATTTAGTATGAAAATATTGATCATGGATAGACAATTACACAAAATATAGATAATTTAGATGTTCTTATGACCAGATTGTGCAAAAAATAATGATTTTTATTATCTTTAGAGTGGAGTAAGATACATAGATCGGATTGTGGCTTCCACCGTGATTTTGCACACAGTCAGACAGGACACGGCCAATATCGAGGCCTAAATAACATATTTCGGATCATCAGATTAAATGAAATTACACCAAAAACTAGATAAGATGTTAAATAAACGGTCAACAGTACATACCTTTTGCTTTGTCCTGAATTTGCGATCCGTGATTCAAGGCGTTTTAATCTGATGATTTTCATCCAGCGATTCGATAGTTAAAAAAAACGCGAATGGCCCTCCCCCCACCCCATAGCCTCTCGAGTCGCACGCACGGGCAGTGAGCAGATCAAGAGCGCCACCGATGGTAGCGAATTTATAACAACGCTAGTAAATGGACACCTGATGGTTAGCATGGATTTGACGGGGCAAAGGGCTCGTTTCTGTGTTGTATGACTCTATCACTGTGATGTACGAATGTCTCCTGCTGAAGATTCCATGGCAAATAAGTCCTCTCCTCACTCGCTAAAATTTTACACAATCTATAAGACAATCACCACTTTCCTGGGTAATTATAGCTCAGCAACACTTCAACGAAATCCACGTCATGCAACCCACAGCAACCCACATGACTGGGACCAAAACATCACCCTAGACTTTCACTCTCTCCACCACTGGGTTTGCAGTGTGTACCATCCACAAGGTTCATTACCGTTTATTTGCCAGCACCTTCCTAACCTTTGACCTCCACCAACGGACGATGGCAGTGGTCACATGGGTCAGCATCATCTGCAGGTTCCCTCCAAGTCACACACCATCTTTACTGCACAATCACTGGATCTAAATCCCTGAACTCCCTCTCCACAGCACTATGGAAGCACCATTGACAAAATAACTTAAGAAAGTGGCACACCACCACTCTCTCAAAGGCAAGTAAGAGATGGGAAATGAATGCCAACCTTACCAGTGGCACCCACAGCCCATGAATGGAAAATACACATCATCTCCCTCCGCCCTCTCTCCACAGTAATGTTCCTCCACATAAGATGACTCTCACATTACAGGGAAGGTGACCCGCATCTCTTCATTCAACAGATTGATCTTCCGTCCATTAAGGAGAGTTACCAGGAGATGTACAAGAAAACTTTGGCTGATGAAATCAAGTCTGAGACTTCCGGATCTTTCCAAAAGGTTCTGCTGGCCTTGGTAAAATAAGAACAGGGGGATGGTCATAATCGAAAAAAACATGTTGTTCCAAATCGTGGTCTATTTGACATTCGAAGACTTATTTTTGCCCCAAGCATGGGCTCGAACCAGAATGTAAGGGAGCAATCTAATTCCTTCTGTTCTTCATGGTGTTGTGTGAACTGAGGCCTGGCTGCCTGGCAACCATACATCAAGCAAATTGGAAATTAGAATACAGCATCACATGGGTATTAAACATGTTCTTTAAGTCTAAAGAGATTCAAAGGTTCAAAGATTCAACTTTAATTGTCATTGTGTAATGTACAGTACAGAGACAACGAAATGCAGTTAGCATCTCCCTAGAAGAGCGACATAGAATATGAGCAATAAATAAATATATTTACGTGCATACAGTCATAGTGTTTTTCCTGGTGGGAGGAGTGTCGGGGGGCAATCACCGAGGTACGTTGTTGAGTAGAGTGACAGCCGCAGGGAAGAAGCAGTTCCTGGACCTGCTGGTCCAGCAACGGAGAGACCTGTAGCGCCTCCCGGATGGTAGGAGGGTAAACAGTCTATGGTTGGGGTGAGAGTAGTCCTTGGCGATGCTGAGCGCCCTCCACAGACAACGCTTGCTTTGTCAAGACAAGAGTCAAGAGTCAAGAGTCAATTTAATTGTCATTTGGACCCCTGGAGGTCCAAACGAAATGCCGTTTCTGCAGCCATACATTACACACAAATAGACCCCAGACACAACATAATTACATTTTACATAAACATCCATCACATAGCTGTGATGGAAGGCAAAATAAACTTATCTCTCCACTGCACTCTCCCCCCCCCCCGATGTCAGAGTCAAAGTCATAGCCCCCGGCTGGCGATGGCGATTGTCCCGCGGCCATTAAAGCCACGCCGGGTGGTGCGAGGTCGCACACCGGGTCTTGGTGTTGGAGCCCCCGGTGTGCGCTCGCAGAGTCCGCGGCCATTCCAGCCGCGCGGGGCAGTGATGTAGGCTCCGGTAGCATCAGCAGCAGCAGCAGCAGCAGCAGCAGCAGCAGCAGCAGCAGCAGCAGCAGCAGCGCTCCTCCACCGCTCCACCCGCTCCGGACTCGGCCAGCTCCGCGACGGCAACGGTGAGTCGGCACCAGAGTCCCCGGCTTCTTCCCGTTGGAGGCCACTCCTCGTTGCGACCTCAACGACACCTGAGACCCGACGAGAAAAGGTCGGGTCTCCAGTGCAGGGAGAGATTCAAAAAGTTTCCCCCCCCCCCCCTCCCACCCCCCCCCCCCCCCCCACACACACACCCCAACATAAAATAACAAAAACTACATAAAAACACAGACAAAAAATAATAAAAACGCGGACAGGCTGCAGAGGCCGCTGCTGGCCAGAGCCGCGCCGCCTACCGGAGAGACAGACTCAATGGAGGGGAGCGTGGAACCGGGGATGCGTTGGGCAATTTTCACCACCCTCTGCAGTGCCTTCCGGTCGGAGACGGAGCAGTTGCCATGCCATACTGTGACACAGTTGGTAAGGATGCTCTCGATGGTGCAGCGGTAGAAGTTCACTAGAATCTGAGGAGACAGATGGACCTTCTTTAGTCTCCTCAGGAAGAAGAGACGCTGGTGAGCCTTCTTGACCAGAGTTGAGGTATTGTGGGTCCAAGAGAGGTCATCGGAGATGTTGACTCCCAGGAACCTGAAGCTGGAAACACGTTCCACCTCCGTCCCGTTAATGTGGATGGGGGTGTGCGTGCCGCCCCTAGACCTTCTGAAGTCCACAATGAGCTCCTTGGTCTTCTTGGAGTTAAAGGCCAGGTTGTTATCAGCGCACCGTGCTGCTAGGAGCTGGTCCTCCTCCTTATAGGCCGACTCATCGTTGTTGCTGATGAGGCCAATCACCAAGTCTGAGATTAAGGTTATTTTTTAGAAGTGCAGACCAAACTTTCCAATGTAAAAGCTAAATGCAGATAACATGCTCCTTCTTTAACCTTGCCACCAATCAGAAGTTCAGTGGTAAGAAGAACCCACAAATCTGCTGGAGTATTTTTATGATGTATTCAATTCATGGCATCCCTAAACATGCAGCAACCTGCTGCTATATACCTGTCCTCTTTACATGTACAACATAGTTTTAATTTCAGTGCAATGCATTGTAATTAAAAGAAAATCCACATTAATTATTGGTTTTTGGTTAGAGATACAGCACAGAAACAGGTCTTTTGGCCCACCGAGTCCGTGCCCACCACGATCCCCATACACGAGCACTATCTACACACATGGGACAATTTACAATCTTTACCAATTTACCTACAAACCTGTGCGTCTTTGGAAACTGGAGCACCTGGGGAAAACCCATGTGATCACAGGGAGAACATACAAACTCCATACAGACAGCATTCGTAGTCAGGATCGAACTCGGGTCTCTGGTGCTATAAGGCAGCAACTCTACTGCTGCGCCACCGTGCCACCTGTCATGTCAAAAGTTTGTCTATTCCGAGTCAAAGACTCTGTTCACATGATATATCATGGAAATAACATATTTATTTCTCCTAGAATTACCACTTCAAAGTGTGACACTGATCCTTCACATCCTACCTGTAACTCTCCCAATGCCTCAGCACAAGTTACTTAATTTTGTTCCTTTAGCCCTGTGTCCGATGATTTAATATTATAAACATCAGTAGGGCTTGTTTAATATATAGAGTGCAAATATTTATTCAAAATTCCACCCCTAAGTTTCCCTCTGTTGGAACTCTGTGCATGACTTCCGCAGTGACAGAGGGAAGAAGCGATGGAGGAGGGAGGCCAGAAAAATAAAGCTGTGAACATTCCCTTCATTCCAACCCTCCACCATTTTGAGAGAGGAACGTATTCAAAGCAAACAAATCCCTCACCAAAGTTTCCAGGATTTTGTTTCACACAGGGACAAGAGGACGCTGTTCAGTCCCTGGAGGCTATTTTAGGCTGATATAATGGCCCTGACTGTGTCCAAGCCAGCATTAAAGTGAACATAGACGCAAAGTTCTGGAGTAACTCAGCAAGTCAGGCGGCATCTCTGGGGAAAAAAAGGAATAGGTGACGTTTCATGTCTGAACCCTTCTTCATTGACTGAAATGTAGAGGTTGGTGGTGGCGGTGGGGGACTGGGGCCGAGAAAGGGCCACAACGAAACAGGGACAGCAACTGATGACCTCACGAATGGTGGAGTCCATAATGGCCCATTGTTGGCTGGGGAAGACGTTGGAAGCTGCCCAAGCAAAATATGAGGTGGTGTTCCTCCAAATTGCGAGCCTCACTCTGACAATGGAGGGAGGAAGGCCAGAACAGAAAGGTCAGTATTGGAATGGGAAAGGGATTAAAATGTTTGGCAAACTTTGGGAGATTGCATAGGTCAAGACGGACTGAGCGCAAGTGTTCAGCAAAATGATCAGCAAGTCCACACTTGGTCCCGCCGATATATAGGAGCCCGCATCGGGAACACTGGTTACAGTAGATGAGGTTGGAGCAGGTGCAAGTGAACCTCTGCCTCACCTGAAAGGACTGTTGGGGTCCCTGGATGGAGTCGAGGGAGAAGGAATAAGGACAGGTGGTTGCAGGGGTATGTCCCTGGAGAGGGAATGGTTTGGATGGGAAGGGATGAGTGAACCGAGAGGTGCAAGTGAACTGAAAATAATATATTAAAAACAACAAGGGTAAAGTTACTGTCTGACCAGCATTGAAATTAACAAGAGCTCCCTCTGTCTTGTAGGGCACTTGTAACAGCCCCCTGGTTTATGCATGTATGTGCCTGTCAATCACTGAATTTATTTTACTTGGAACTAAACATTTCTGCCATGGTGAACACACAAAGTGGGCACAGTGTGGTATGGTCATTAGGTCAGAAGGAATAGGAGTAGAATTAGGCCATTTGGCCCATCAATTCTACTCCGCCATTCAATCATGGCTGATTTATCCCTTTCTCCTAACCCCATTCTCCTGCCTTCTCCCCATAACCTCTGACACCTGTACTAATCGATCTATCTCTGCCATCAAGGTGAGGTCTAGTGTGATTTAAACAGGTTGAACTACATGTGGGGCATCACAGTCTCATTATGTTTGAGATCCTTAGTGCTCCAGGCAGTGGGTTTTTGGATGTGGGACCAAGGTTGTGGATAAGGTAAGGAATGATGTGAGGGTGGATAGTAATGGCCACTGGCTGTGGGTCTGATCTGTGCCTGTACTCTTGTTAACGGGAATTTCTAAGATGAAGGATGGAAGCTTGTGTTACAGAGTGAAACCCAAGAGTTGGGAATAGTGGAAGAGGGATTTGGGGAGTGAGGTCTCTGGGAATCATGGGACTGCCTGCAGGGTCACAGGAAACAAGCCAAATGACCTGATGGACCAAATGGCCTGTTTCTTTGTTGAGTGACTGTGAATCACTAATCAAGAGTGTCAAGAATGTTGAATGGTCATGTGCACTGGGATTGGATCAATGAAAATCACACTTGCTTCACCTTTATAGATGCATGAAACGCATCGACAACTAAATGTACAATACATTATCATTTTTTTAGGTAAAGCAGACCATGAAGCAGGATGCAAAATATGTAACATACAGTGCAAAGACCTTTGCTGAGTAGGGCTGTAGTTAGGATTGTGCAAGATGGTTCAAAAAGGCCTGATAGGAAGAAGCTGCTCTACAACCTGGAAGTAACCGTTCTCAGGCTCCTGGACCTTCTTCCCGATGGAAACAGCAAGACGAGAGCAAGGCCAGGGCCTTGATGTGGACCTCTGATGATATTAGTTGCCTTCTGGAGACTACTCTTTCTGTAAATCCCGAATGTAGGGAGGTCAATACTACCTCAGCTAACATCCACCTTTTTGTGCAGCATCTTTCTCCCCAAAATCCCTTCTCCCCAAAATCCACAAACCTGACTGTCCTGGTAGACCCATTGTCTCTGCCTGTTCGTGCCCCACCGAACTTATTTCCACATACCTCAACTCCATCCTATCCCCCCTGATTAAATCCCTCCCTACCTATGTTCAAGACACCTCAGACACTCTCGGTCGTGTCCGGGCATTCCATTCTCTAGGCCCCCATCCCCTCATCTTCGCCATTGATGTCCAGTCACTCTACACCTCCATCCCCCACCAGGAGGGTCTCAAAGCGCGTCAACTGCCCCTCCTCCAACCTCATCTATTGCATCCGCTGCTCTAGATGTCAGCTGATCTACATACAATACAATATTTATTCATTGTCATTTGAACCTCGAATGAGGCTCAAACGAAACTCTGTTTCTACAGCCATACAAACAGAAACAATTTCTACAAGACACACAAAAATACAATTCACACAAACATCCATCACAGTGAATCTCCTCCTCACTGTGATGGAAGGCCATGTCTTTTCTCTCCCCTGTGTTCCATTTTTCTCCCGATGATAAAGCCCCAGGCGGGCGATGGTAAGTCCCACGGCCGTTAAGGCCGCGCCGGGCGATGTACGGCCCCGCTCCAGGTCTTAATGTCTCAATGTGGGAGCCCCCAGCGGGCGTTGGCATTTCTCGCGACCGTTAAAGCCGCACCGGGCAATGTAAGGCCCCGCTCCGGATCGTTCCAACCCCGCGACAAGGGAGGGAGAAGTTGCGTTGCGGGAGCTCCGTAAAGCGGTCTCCCACCAGGCAACCGCAAGCTCCCGATGTTCCTGTCCACCAGGCCTGCGGCTGGAGCCTCCGAGCTCCGGAATCGGGTTGCAGCCACGCGCCACCACCGTTCCCCGCGCTCCGAGGCCGGCCAGCCCCACGATGGTAAGTCTGCAGCTCCGCTCCACAGGCTCCGCGACTGGAGCCCCCAGGTCATTCCGGTTGGAGGCCGCTCCACGGTACTAGGCCCCAACGACAATGGAGACCCGACAGGGAAAAGGTCGGGCCTCCCGTGCAGGGAAGAGATTTTAAAAGGTCCCCCCTCCCCCCCAAATATACACATCAAACACAGTACAAAAGAACACAACAACTACATTTAACTGGACAAAAAAAAAAGACAGACAGGCTGCAGGGGCCGCTGCAACATTGGTCGCGCCGCCAACCGGAAACCTCGCCATCGGTGAGACCAAGAGTAGGCTTGCTAATCGTTTCGCCGAACACCTCCGCTCGGCCTGCATTAACCAACCTGACCTCCCTGTGGCTCAGCACTTCAACTCCCCCCCCAATTCCGAATCCGACCTTTCTGTCCTGGGCCTTCTCCATGGCCAGAGTGAGCACCACCGGAAATTGAAGGAGCAGCACCTCATATTCCGCTTGGGCAGTCTGCACCCCAGCGGCTTGAACATTGACTTCTCCAATTTCCAGTAGCCCTTGCTGTCTCCTCCCCTTCTCAGCTCTCCCTCAGCCCTCTGGCTCCTCCTCTTTCCTTTTTCCTTTCCCCCCCCTGCTCCCCCATATCAGTCTGAAGAAGGGTTTTGGCTCGAAACGTTGCCTATTTCCTTCGCTCCATAGATGCTGCCTCCAGCATTTTTGTCGACATCCTTCAATAATAAATCCCTCTCAGCCACAGCTAATAAAGTATCCAAGCATAGAGCTTATACATGTATTTAGAAAGTGAAGGAAACGGATTTTTAATAATAATGTGCAAGGTTGAACAGAAAAGAAAGAATTGCCCTTTTAATGCAATAATCACGTAACATGGCATGCGATGTGATTATTTCCAGACCTTGGCTAAATCACCCTCTGGTGGAGAGAATGAGTTTACCACAAAGTTATTCAGTCTGACGAAAGTGAGTCAGAAGTTGTTGACAATCACATGATGTGAACCAGAGCCAAGGGACGCTTGTGCAACCAAACGGTCTGTATGTGGGTCAACTACAGTGCAGGTACAGAGTGGCTTGTGGTATTTTCCATGATGTCTCCTCTGTTATGCTGGGCTCTGGCCAAGATGAATAGTTTCCTGACACCAGGACCGCACAAAAATACTTCCACCTACTCCTTCCAGTGTTCAAAATCATGCAAGGAATAGATCGGGTAAATGCACAGTCTCTTGCCCAGGGGAGGGGAATCGAGGACCAGAGGACATAGGTTTAAGGTGAGAGGAGGAAGATTGAATGGGAACCTGAGGGGTAACTTTCGTTACTCAGAGGGTGGTGGGTGCATGGAATATGCTACCGGAGGAGGTAGTTGAGGCAGATACTATCGCGACATTTAAGAAACATTTAGAGAGGTATCTGTACATGGATAGGATAGGATAGGTTTAGAGGGATATGGCCCAAAAGCAAGCAGGTGGGACTAGTGTAGATGGGGAATGTTGGTTGGCGTGGGCAGGTTGGGCGGAATGACCTGTTCCCCTGCCCTTTGACTATGACCGCAAGACCAAGTGGTACAACTCTCAACCAGTGAGTGACCGATCTGGTGAGAGAGTGCAGCGGTCAGAAATACATTTGAAACCCAGCGGCATCTTGCAAGGAAATGCGATCTCATGCGAGCAGATCCTTCACCATTTATTTTCCCGTTGGTTATTCTGCCAGAGTTCACAGTTTCAGTTTCACCCACAGGCAAAGATATGTAGAATTGAGATCAGGAGCAACATCTTCACCCAGAAGGTGGTTAACATGTGTAATTCTCTCCCATATCAGGGGCCAAATCTCCGAATATATTAAAGAAAGAGATGGATGGGTTTCTGGGCACTATACGGGGTCATGGACAGAGAGTGGGAATAGGGAGTCAACTATGATGGGACTGATTCGTGGACCTGGCATGAAGGGACGAATGATCTCCTCCTGCTCCTTTGCTTCTTTATTAATGGTTGGAAGTCACCTAATCCTTCCGTTGCACTTCAGCTGAGTTACTCCAGCAGCTGAGGTGCAGGAAATTCCAGTTGCACCAGTTCTTTAGCTGCTCTACCACAAGCACTGCCCTTTGGTCATTTGCCAACACGTTCTGCTGCCCTTCATCTCTGGTTTCCTTCCTCGGGAAATGAATCAAACCATAACCCTCTCCACAGGGTGAAGGAAGGAACTGCAGGTGCTGGTTTAAACCGAAGATAGACCCAAAAAGCTGGAGTAACTCAGCGGGCCATGCAGCATCTCTGGAGAGAAGGAATGGGTGACGTCTCTGGTCATTCCTTCCCTCCAGAGATGCTGCCTGTCCCGCTGAGTTCCTCCAGCTTTTTGTGTCTATACCCAGTGGACAACGTGGTCCAGTGCCATGCTGAGCGCCACTCATGCCACAGAGTCGGTTACGTGGGTAAAGCAAACTCCTTATGCTACATATATCCTGGAGAGAGACCGCTTTTCGGGGCTCCTGCAACGGCGAATTCTCCCGCCCGAGTTGCGGGGTCGAAGAGCTCCTGGAGCGGGGCCTAACACCACTGCCCCGCTCCTGGAGCGGGGCCTAACACCACTGCCCCGCGCGGCTGGAACGGCCGCGGGACTTTACGAGCGCACACCGGGTGCTCCAACACCAAGACCTGGTGTGCGACCTCGCACCACCCGGCGTGGCTTCAATGGCCGCGGGACAATCGCCATCGCCAGCCGGGGGCTATGACTTTGACTCTGACATCGGGGGGGGGGGGAGAGTGCAGTGGAGAGATAAGTTTTTTTTGGCCTTCCATCACAGCTATGTGATGGATGTTTATGTAAAATGTAATTATGTTGTGTCTGGGTCTATTTGTGTGTAATGTATGGCTGCAGAAACGGCATTTCGTTTGGACCTCTAGGGGTCCAAATGACAATTAAATTGACTCTTGATATCAGATTGGGAATCGATGTCCCAGTGTGACACCCCAAGTGAAGTACTGAGAAGGTGCTGCTCAGCAGATATGCCTCCCTATCGATGGGATGTCTGCCGATCGGGGATTTTCACCCATCAGGGTGCATCCTGCTGGTTGCCATTTCAAAGAAGAGCAGGAGACTGCAGTCACTGGAATGTGGAGCAAAAAAAAACAAATTGCTGGAGGAACTCAGTGGGTCATGCAGATTCTGTCGATGGTCTGCATCGAGACTGAATGTGTAGAGAAGAGACACACCAGTATAAAAAAGGTGAAGAGGAGGAGTGAGGCAGGAGCTTCTGCAGTTGTATAGGGCTCTGGTGAGACCACATCTGGAGTATTGTGTACAGTCTTGGTCACCTAATTTGAGGAAGGACATCCTTGTGATTGAGGCAGTGCAGCGTAGGTTCACGAGATTGATCCCTGGGATGGCGGGACTGTCATATGAGGAAAGATTGAAAAGACTAGGCTTGTATTCACTGGAGTTTAGAAGGGTGAAGGGTGTTCTTATAGAAACATATAAAATTATAAAAGGACTGGACAAGCTAGATGCAGGAAAAATGTTCCCAATGTTGGGCGCGTCCAGAACCAGGGGCCACAGTCTTAGAATAAAGGGGAGGTCATTTAAGACTGAGGTGAGAAAAAACGTTTTCACCCAGAGAGTTGTGCATTTATGGAATTCCCTGCCACAGAGGGCAGCGGAGGCCAAGTCACTGGATGGATTTAAGAGAGAGTTAGATAGAGCTCTAGGGGCTAGTGGAGTCAAGGGATATGGGGAGAAGGCAGGCACGGATTATTGAATGGGGACGATCAGCCATGATCACAATGAACGGCGGCGCTGGCTCGAAGGGCCGAATGGCCTCCTCCTGCACCTATTTTCTATGTTGCTATGTCTCTAAGTTTCTATGAGCCGGCTGGCAACAGGTAGAACAAGGTGAGGACGGGGATAACGGCCAGATGGTGCTGGGTGTAGGGAAGGATGCGAGAATATTCATCCCATTTCTCCACGTCTTGCCATGTAACCCATTCTCTCTCAACTCCCTCGACCCTTCTGCCACTTACTCCGCACACTCGGGGTCATTTACAGAGGTCAATTAAGCTAACTGCATTTCTTTGAGATGTGAGAGGAAACCAGAGGCCATGCGATCACAGGGAGAACAAGCAACATCCGTAAAGACAGCACTGTGAGGGCAGCACCCTAGCAGCAGAGTCACTGGAGCTGTTGGGCAATCAGCACTAACTGTTGCCACTGTGCAACCACCACTTTCCCCGGTATCTGGACCAATATTTATCTCTCAACTAACAAGCTCAAACAAACATTCAGCATGGCTTTGTGCATGGGGATCGTGTCTCATGAAGTTGATTGAGTTTTTGAAGAAGTAACCATGAAGTTTAAATAGGGCAGGGCCATAGACATGCAGCAGCCTCGCCTGCAGCTGTTCGTTCAATAGACAATAAACAATAGATGCAGGAGTAGGCCATTCGGCCCTTCGAGCCAGCACCGCCATTCAATGTGATCATGGCTGATCATCCACAATCAGTACCCCGTACCTGCCTTCTCCCCATATCCCCTGACTCCGCTATTTTTAAGAGCCCTCTCTTGAAAGCATCCAGAGAGCCTACCTCCACCGCCCTCTGAGGCAGAGAATTCCACAGACTCGCCACTCTCTGTGAGAAAAAGTGTTTCCTCGTCTCCGTTCTAAATGGCTTACTCCTTATTCTTAAACTGTGGCCCCTAGTTCTGGACTCCCCCAACATCAGGAACATATTTCCTGCCTCTAGCGTGTCCAAACCCTTAACAATCTTATATGTTTCAATGAGATATCCTCTCATCCTTCTAAACTCCAGAGTGTACAAGCCCAGCTGCTCCATTCTCTCAGCATATGACAGTCCCGCCATCCCGGGAATTCTTCACCCTTTTTTTAATTTTTAGTTTGTTTAAAAAGTTTTTTTCTGGAGGCCTTTTAGTCATTTTATGTGGGGGATGGGGGGGGGGGGGGGGGGGGGGGGGGGGGGGGGGGGGGGGGGGGAAACCGTTTTTTTCTCCAGTCCCCTACCTGGGTGAGGATGCGTTCTTCTTCCGAGCCGCATCTTCGCCCCCTCCTCGAGGCCTGCCACCTGGATTGGCGCAGCCTTTCCTGCCAGAGACCGGCCAGAGTTTCGAGCTGCAGCTTCAGCGGCGGCGCAGCACTGAGGTACCATCGCGGAGCAGGCGATGCCTTACCCGGGACGCCGTGTTGGAGCTGCTGGGACTGCCGACTTCAACATCATGGAGCTGTGGTCTGCAGAAGTACCAGCTGCGGGCGTCGCTGACTCTGAACACCTGGGATCTTTCGCTGTCTTTCGCTGAGTGTTGGAGCTCCGACCAGCGCGGCCTGTGGACTTCGGGAGCTGCGGTCTCCAGTAGCAAGCGGCCGTTTCGAAATTCCAAGCCGCTGAGAGTGTTCTTCCGATGCCGGAGTTCCATCATCCCAGCGAGAGGGCCTGAAACATCAGGCTGCCGTAGCAGCGACTGTGGAGGCCTCAATATGCCCCAACCAGGGGTGAATTTGGAGGAAGTGGACTGCACTTTGCTGCCTTCCCTCACAGTGGGAAACGTTGACCTCGCTGTGGGGGGGGGGGGGGTTTTGGTTTAATGTTGAATTCTATAATAATGTGTTTATTTTATTGGTGTGCTGCAATGGCAACTCAAATTTCACTACACCAATTGGTGTATGTGACAATAAATGTCCTTTGTCCTTTTGTGTATATGGCCTTCAGTGAGGTCCTTTGAAAAGGTTCTGCATGGTAGGCTCCTCTGGAAGATTAGATTGCAAGGGACCCAGGGAAAACTAGCTAAGTGGACAGTATAGGCTTCATGGTAGCAAACCCATGGTGGTGGAAGGTTGCTTCTCGAACTGGGGGCCTGTGACTAGCGGTGTGCCACAGGATCATTGCTGGGCCCACTGTTGTTTGTTCTTTTGTTTGCAGTTGACACTAAAATAGGTGGTTTCATAGACAGTGAAGAGGGTTATCAAGAATTACAGTGGGATCAGCTGGGCAAGCGGGCTTATGGAGTTGAATGTAGATAAGTGGAGGCATTGCATTATGGAAAGCAAACCAGGGCAGGACCTTCATGGTGAATGGTATGGCACTGGGTGGTAGAGTAGAGAGATCTAGGAATACAAAGTTCCCTGAAAGTGGCATCACAGGTAGATAAGGTGGTGAAGAAGACTTTTAGCATGCTGGCCTTCATCAGACAAGGTATCGGATATAGAAGTTGAGATGTTATCTTACAGTTGTGCAAGGCGTTAGCGAGGATGCACTTGGAGTATTATGTTTAGACATTCTGCTATAGAAAAGATTCCATTAAGCTGGAAAGAGTACAAAGATTTATGAGGATGTTGAGTTCTATCAACCCAAGGGCTAAGCAACAGGGGAAGGATGGAAAGGGTCAGCTTTTATTCCTTGGAGCACAGGACACTGAGAGGTCATCTTCTAAAGGTGTATAAAATCATGGGGAAAATAGATAGGGTAAATGCACATAGTCTTTTTGCCAGGATTGGGGAATAAAGAACTAGACAACATACAGTAGGTTTAAGGTGAGAGGGTGAAAATTTCATCAGAATATGAGGGCCAGCTTTTTCACATAGATGGTGGTGGGTAGATGGAATAAGCTTCCTGAGGAAGTTACAGGTACAAATAACAACATTTAAAATACATTTCGACAGGTACATACAGAGGAAAGATTTGGAGGGATATGGGCCAAGCACAGGCAAATGGGATTATCATAGATTGGATATCTTGGTTAGTATTTATGAATTGGATCAAAGGTCAAGACTCCCTGGCTCTGAATAATCTAGTCATTATATTGGTGTCTGCGGACCTTATGGCGTAAATTAACCGCTGTACTTCCTGCAGCCGTAGAGTCACAAGAGACTGCAGATAATGGAACCCTGAATTAAAAATAAACAGCGGGAAGAACTCAGAGAGTCAGGCAGCGTCTGTGGAGGGAAGTGGACATATGACGTTTCCGGTCAGGCAGACCACACCCACAGACATAACACACTTCAATTGGCCATAAATTGCCTTACCACAAGCTGAGATTTGAAAGGTGCCACATAAATACATTCTCTCCCCATCTATTATCAGAAGCCCCCATCTCATCAAACTGGGATCACAGTTTTTTGTTTAAACCTACCAATTTTAGCAGTTGCTGATTCTTTTACAGAAACTTTGGAAGGAATTCAGCACCTCAGGGAGATGGTATTAGAAACCCTGGCTCCAAACCGTAAGGACAGTAATCTGTGAGATCAATTTTCTTACACGCACCAATATATCAACATATGCTTCAGGAAAATGCAGACCATCCACAACAGGGTTTAGCTTTTGAGGTACGAATAGAAACACCAGTTTGGAGAAATTGACTCAGGTTTAGCACTTGGCAATCGATTCTCATCACATACGTCCCCAGTTTAAAGTGGATGGAAGTAGGCCCCTTAAACCATGCTAAAATTAAACCACCTTCTCCCCAAGGCAGGCAGGCATAAAAATGGTGCGGGTCTTATCTTAGCACCGGCACAAACAAGCAAGTGAGATGTCACATGTGGAGTGAGTTGGAAGTCCATGCTGGTCTATTAATAGTCCCAGAATGTAAGTTATGTTTTGATCGACTGCTGAAGTAAATACAAGTATCAACGCAAGGCTGTCTGCCTATTAACAAATCTGGAAATATTAATTCAGGAAAATTACACCGACACCAACCAGTGCAAGGCATTATTCATGTTCAGTTGTTCTGTATGCACCTTCAAGCACCTCTGGTACACATCAACTTCCAGAAAAGAAAAGAAGGTGTAAAGGGGAAAGTTTGACACTCAACGGCGACTGTGCTCTGGACACCATCAACCATGGAACTCAGGTAATTGAATAATCTATTTGAAATGTGTGAACACATCAAAATTCATTGCATTGCCAACATGTTTTTTTTCAAGATTGAAATCTTTTGGTCTTTGCTGCTTGCTTTGAAAAAAAAAACATATTGACTCACTCATGTTACTGGGGAATAGAATTATTTCATGCAGTCGCTAAAATTTCGTGACTAATTGTTTTTTCCACATGAGGTGTTTGTACCTGCCATCCACTCATGTAATTGGTTGTCCTGCTTTATTCAAGATCAAATTTCCTTGGGGGCTTTGGGTGTGCCTTGCAGTGTTTCAGGGAGAAATAGGGAAGGGGGCAGGGTCAAAATCTGGGGTGGGACACATTTGGGCAAACATTACTTAAACATGTTAGGGGTTCCTTTGTACATTAACCTCTTGATGGTCCATTATGGTGCAATTTTCCTTTGTTATTGATAACCTAGTGAGAGGCCTTATTGAGACTAGGTGTCTGTTTGATGTTAGTAAGTTTGGAGAAGGAAGAAGGCATGATAAACTAATATAATAATAATAATAATAAATTTTATTTATGGGCGCCTTTCAAGAGTCTCAAGGACACCTTACAAAGATTTAGCAGGTAGAGGAAAAACATGTTAGGGGAATGAAATAAATAGTAGAGACATGACTAGTACACAAAGTAAATACAGAATTCAATACAAAACACAGTATGAGGCAATTAATGCACAGATGAAAAGGGAGGGGGACGTGGGGCTAAGGAGAGGCAGAGGTGAAGAGATGGGTCTTGAGGCGGGACTGGAAGATGGTGAGGGACACGGAATTGCGGATCAGTTGGGGGAGGGAGTTCCAGAGCCTGGGAGCTGCCCTGGAGCAGGCTCTGTCCCCAAAACTGCGGAGGTTGGACTTGTGGATGGAGAGGAGACCAGCTGATGTGGATCTGAGGGACCGTGAGGGTTGGTAGGGGGAGAGGAGGTCAGTGAGATATGGGGGGGCCAGATGGTGGAGGGCTTTGTAGGTGAGGATCAGGATTTTGTAGGTGATCCGGTGGGAGATGGGAAGCCAGTGAAGTTGTTTGAGGAGTGGAGTGATGTGATGCCAAGATTTGGTGTGGGTGATGAGTCGGGCGGCTGCGTTCTGGACCAGTTGGAGTCGGTTGATGTAGGTGGAGCTGATGCCAAGGAGAAGTGAGTTGAAATAGTCCAGTCGGGATGAGATGAAGGCATGGATGAGTCTTTCAGCAGCGGGCGGTGTGAGAGAGGGTCTGAGTTTGGCGATGTTGCGGAGATGAAAGAAGGAGGTTTTAATGGCATGGCGGATGTGAGGCTCAAGGGAGAGGGTGGAATCAAAGATCACGCCAAGGTTGCGGGCCTGGGGAGACAGTGGTGCCGTCGATGGTGGGAGTGGGGTTATTGATTTTGCTGAGTGTGGCTTTGGAGCCTATGAGGAGGAATTCTATCTTATCGCTGTTGAGTTTGAGGAAATTATGTTGCATCCAGGTTTTTATAGCTGACAAACAGCTATAATATCACCTCAATGAGCCCTCATACCTGTGAGGCATTAATCCCCGAACTGTCATGTACTTACCAGGGCATGGTACTTACCACGGCATGATGGCGCAGCGGTAGAGTTGCTGCCTTACAGAGCTTACAGCACCAGGGACCCGGGTTTGATCACAACTGCAGGTGCTGTCTATATGGAGTTTGTACATTCTCCCTGTAACCGCGCGCATTTTCTCCAAGATCTTCTGTTTCCTCCCACATTCCAAGACGTACAGTGGCTTGGTATAAATGTAAAATTGTCCCTAGTGTGTGTAGGATAGTGTTAGTGCACGGGGGTTGCTGGTCAGTGTGGACTCAGTGGGTCAAAGGGACTGTTTCTGCGCTGTATCTCTAAACTAAACTAAACAATGCAAAATATATAAGCTAGACAAAAATGCTGGAGAAACTCAGCGGGTGCGGCAGCATCTATGGAGCGAAGGAAATAGGCAACGTTTTGGGCCGAAACCCGTCTGAAGAAGGTTAGCCGGGAAGTGGTGTTAGGTAAATTGAATGGATTAAAGGCCGATAAATAGGGCCAGATAGGCTGCATCCCAGAGTACTAAGGAAGTAACCCCGTGGATGCATTTTTCAAAACTCTTTAAGATCTTCTGTTTAACATCGGTAGTCCCTAAACATTAAAGAGAGCGCACATTTGGAAAGTGGTGAAATCATTGGACAAATCAAATGTAAAATTGTCCCTAGTCGTGTGTAGGATAGTGTCCTAGTGCACTTGGTGGGGTTGTACAGTTTTTGGTCAGTGTGGTACAGAGAAGGTTCACACTGTGGGTCAAAGGGACTCGGCTTTTCTGCTAGAATTTAGAAGATTGAGGGTATCTCTAGAAACTTACAAACTTCTTAAGGGTTTGGACAGGCTAGATGCAGGGAAGATTATCCCGATGTTGGGGAATGCAAAATATATAAGGTAGACAAGAATGCTGGAGAAACTCAGCGGGTGCGTCTGAAGAAGGGTTTCGGCCCGAAACGTTGCCTATTTCCTTCGCTCCATAGATGCTGCCGCACCCGCTGGTTTCTCATGCCGCACCCGCTGGTTTCTCATGCATTTTTGTCTAACTTCAAATTTCCAGCATCTGCAGTTCCTTCTTAAACAATGCAAAATATATAAATGGCTTCAATATCCATTCTCAATCAGACATTCACGTTACCAGAAAATTATTTCACCTCAATGGACAAAAAGAAAAAGAATTCAGTTCAGGAACTAGGATATATTGTATTTAACCTAATCAAATGGTTCAATATGGACCTATCAGAATGGATAATGCACAACAGGCCAATCAATTTCTTCCTGTTGTTCTTGGCACCTTTTTCCATCTTCCCTTGGGTCAACGTTAAAAAGGAGATAATTCATTTTAACTCACAGGATGGAAATATCCCTGGTGACACTAACACTTATTGCTATCTCCATTGTCTCTGTACTGGGTCTGGGGTCACATATAGGCTGGAAATTGTTAGGACAGCAGATAACCTACTCTGAAGAACATTTGGTCATTTGACAATCCAGCGCGTTCATGATTACCACTGCTGAAAATAACTTTGTTTTACTAGCTCAATAACCTTTGCCAGCTGTCAAGGTGGTATTGAACTTAATGGTCACAGACTCTATCTGCTCAACCACTAGCTACTGTGCCCCTGTTTGTAGCGTATACGTTTGCAACAAATGCTATTTATGTTTTTTTTTAAATGAATTGTTTTATGCCTGAGTTTCCTTGACATTTGGAGACCCTCCTGGTATTGACCCTCTACGCTGGCATGTGGAGCATTCAGGTTAGAGCAGGGCACTAACTTGGTTAGGCTTCACAGCATAGGATGCTAGCTTTCAGAATGAGCCCTTCAATTAATATCATTTCCCTTACTCTTTCCTCAAAGCCTTGCAAATTTTACTTCTCCGACTATCTTCAACTGTTCACAGTGAATGGCAGGGGCAAAGGAATCTAGGGATGCATGTACTGTTCCTTGATAGTAGTGCCACAGCTAGATAGGGTGGGCAAGAAGGCTTTCGGCACATTTGACCTTCATTAGTCAGAGTATTGAGTATAGAAACAAGGCAGTGCAGATGCTGGCATGTACCAAAGATAGACACAAAGTGCTAGAGTAACTCAGCGGATCAGGCAGCGTCTCTGGAGAAAAAGGATGGGTGACAATTCGGATTGGGACCCTTTTTCAGAGGGAGAGGATGGAGTTGGGGAAGGGGGGGGGGGAGTGGGGGGTGGTAGGGATAAGACCTGGAGGTGAGCATAGACCAAGACCATTCAAGGCCGGCACAAATGACCTCAGGCAGGGCGGGGTTGGAAGATGAGATCATTTGGGGCTTGTCTGGAATGGTTCTGGTTTATGCTAGCCTCCAGCTCTTAACCCTAACCCCCCCCCCCCCCCACCTCAAACTCCATACCTTCAATCTGAAAAAGGTTCCCGATCTGCAACATCACCCATCCTTTTTCTCCAGAGATGCTGCCTGACCTGCTGAGTTATTCCAGCACTTTGTGTCTATTATGGAGTATTGAAGTTGAGATGTTATTTTACAATTGCAAAAAACATCGGTGAGTTCAAATTTGGAAAGGGCGCAGAGAAGGTTTACGAGGATGTTACCAAGACTCGAGGGCCTGAGCTATAGGGAGAGGTTTAGCAAGCTAGGGCTTTATTCCTTGGAAAGCAGGAGGATAAAGGGTGATCTTATAGAGGTGTAAAATGTGATATGATTCGGGTAAATGCATGGAGTCTTTTATCCAGAGTAGAGGAATCAAGAACCAGATGACAAAGGTTTAAAGTGAAAGAGGAAAGATTTAATCGGAATCAGTGGGGCAACGTTTTCACACAGAGGATGGTGAGCAGATGGAATGAGCTGCCGGAGGAGGTTGCAGAGGCGGGTACAAAAGCAACATTTAAAGCACATTTTGATCAGTACATGAATAGGAAAGATTTAGAAGGCTATGGGGCAAACACAGGCAGGTGGGACTAGTGTAGATGAGGCATCTTGGCATCGGCAAGTTGGGTAGAGGATCCATTTCCATGCTGTATGACTATGATTCTATAACCATCTCTCCAGTTCCCTTCTATAACAAATATAGACTTCACTTCCACTCCCTTTCAAACAGTACATTCCTGACCACAATAACTCAGAACATAGCTGTTACTTTCCACAGCCAAAGTCTGCGTTTCCAGTGGACTATCTTTAAAAAAACAACCTATAAAACCCCTGACTTCTGCCAACAACTGGCGCAGTTTATAAAACAAGTGAAACTTTTGAGAATGCATTGCTATCCGTGATCAACTCCCATCCATGAACAGTTCATCGGTGTTCAATCGTAGAATGTTTATAGTTTTTTGCTTATCTAATTTTTCCTGAATCAAATGATAACAAATGCATAAAGCTTGCCGCAAGAATTTCCTCTTAAAACGATCTGGCCTTATCTTTAACATTGCAAAATCTTTCTGTTTTTACAGCATGAATAACCCTGCAGTTCCTCATGACTCATTTCAGTTCAAAGAAATGGACCTGTCTCACCAATTATTAAGGCAGCTTAATAGTCTACGGGACGAAGAGACTTTAACCGATGTTGTTCTCTGTGCTGGGAACAAAGAGTTGCCTTGTCACCGAAACGTATTGGCATCAAGTAGTCCCTATTTCAGGGCTATGTTTTGTCACAACTTCAAAGAAAGATTCCTGAAACAGGTGCGGTTGTTGGGGATCGATGGGGACATTCTGACTCTACTTGTGGATTATGTGTATACAGGTGAAATTACTATAAACATGGCAAATGTTTTCCCCTTGATGGATGCTGCTGCAATTTACCTGTACCCCAGGGTGCTTGAGGCTTGTTCCGTGTACTTGCAAAGTCAGTTAACTGCTGACAACTGCCTGGGCATGGTAAGGCTGGCGCAAATGTACGACTGCAAAAGTCTGCAGTGTGGGGCCAAAGAGGTGGCATTGGAGCACTTCCTGGAGGTGGCATCCTCTGACGAACTGAAGGAGCTCTCCTGCACCGAGATGGCGGGCTACCTCGGAGACGATAAACTCTGCGCCGAAGAAGAGCAGGTATTCGAGGCCCTGGCCACCTGGATCAGCCACGACCCAGAGGCCAGGCAGCGGTACGCGCACGAGCTCCTGGAGAAGGTGCGACTCCAGTACGTGCACCCCACCTACCTCTTCCACTTCATCGCCATCAACCCCTTTGTCCAAGCCTCATCCATGTGCAGAGGTATCCTGGAATCAGCGCTGAGGTTGCTATTTTCCTTGAGCCCCACAAGCAGCCCTAACGTCCAGCCCCTGTGGCACGTCCCACGCAGGCATTCTTCCCAGGAGTTCCTCGTCACCATTGGCGGTAGGAAGAGCAACCATCAGACCACAAGGGAGGTGTTCTTGTACAATTACACAAAACAGCAATGGCTAGCCCTCTCGAAGCTTCCCGCACATCTTTACAAAGCTTCATCTGTATGTCTACACAGGAATGTGTACCTCCTCGGGGGACTGATCAGTAACAACAAGAAGAGCATTGCAAGTGCCAGAGTTTATAGTTTCTCCTTGAAAATGAATCGCTGGCGGTCAGAGAGAGACATGCCCCTCCCCTGCTATTCCCATCAGACTCTGGCGCACATGAATTGTATTTTCTCTCTGGGAGGAATTGGGCCCAGTCAGGAGATACTGGACACCATGCACAGGTATGACAGTGTGTTTGGTACCTGGGAGAAGATGGCTCCCATGCCTGTTGCCGTGCTGCACCCGGCCACTGCTGCCGTCAACCAGCGCCTCTATGTTGTTGGCGGGGAGGACGTGGTCCAGAATGCCGCTCGCTTGATACAGGTACGGCTGTCAGAGCACACAGTGCTCGGAGAAAGGGAGGGGCCATGACACAAGTTGGTGACGCCTTGTGACATTTGACCATCCCAAGGTGTCTGGGCTCCCATCATCCTCAGCCTGAAGAAAGGTTTTGGCCTGAAACGTTGCTTACTTCCTTCGCTCCATAGATGCTGCTGCACCCGCTGAGTTTCTCCAGCATTTTTGTGTATCCTCCCTCCATAAACCTGCAGATGTCAAACACTGCAGGCTGCCCACCTCCCCAAGCTGTGCTGGCCAGTGGTGGACTGGGTCGAAAAATATTGGTTGCCAGGAGACAAAGGGGGCCCACTTCATCAGGGGCCCACTTGCCATCGGGCAAGCTGACACCCTGGCCAGTCCGCCAGTGGTGCTGCCTCTCACCATGCCACACACTATCTCACACTGGCCCCTAGCTGAAGCTGCAGTTTTAAAATTATCTTTAGTTGCGATAGAATACCCGCACCGCATCCTATATCCACGACTTGGTTGTATTTATGTATAGTATTATCAGATCTGATTGGATAACGTGCAAAATAAAGCTTTTCACTGTCCCTCAGTACACGTGACAATAATAAACTGAAACTTAAACCACCTCCGAGATCTGTACGCTCCATGAATTTTGGCTTCCTGCCATTCAATGGCAGCACCACTTGTGTCCATACCTTCAGTTGTCAAGATCTGGAATTCCCTCTTTAAACCCTTTCCACCCCTCACTCCAGCCTTAAAACACTTCAATCCAACTTTCTGCCAGGTGTTTGGTCATTTGCCTTAAATCCGTCTCACGTGACTTGGTGTTAAACTTTGTTTTCTAACGCTCCAGTTAATCGGCCTGGGGAAATTTGGCCTAAGTTAAAGACACAATATTTCTCATTGTATGTTTTTTGATTTATTGGAAGACTTTACATGCACAGAATTCTGGCAGTCTGGCATTCCTCTGCTTAATAATCCTGCTAATCAGATGTACAAAGCATAAAAATCAAAAAGTTTTTATGCACGGCTAGCTTTCGTAAAGTTGCTCACGTTGAAGTTGCTTCATCAATTCGGGATTGGGTGGGAAGGAACTGCAGATGCTGGTTTAACAAAGATAGGCACAAAAAGCTGGAGTAACTCAGCGAGTCAGACAGCCTCTGTGGAGAAAAGGAATAGGAGACGTTTTGGGTTGAGACCCTTCTTCCGGATTAATGTATGAGCACCAATAAGAATGTATATATTTATCTTTATATTTATTTAATTATTTCAAACAGAATAAAAGAATAAAATGCAAGTGTGAAACAGCATACAAAAAACAAAACAAGAATATTTATAAAGTGTCATAAACAATATCTATAAATAAATGAAATTGTATGTGTCCGAAAAGGAGCAGGAAGAAGCCAAAGCTTATTAATTCCCTCCCCTTATTCAACTGCTTATAATTATCTTATACAAATTTAGCAGCTATATGTACACCATATGTACACCAGCAGCTATATGTACACCAAATTATTTACATTTATACACTAATCAAACATTTACAAAGCCATACAAAGAAGAGAGAAAATAATTTGGAAATCTGGAAATAAGGCAAATATACCAGGATGATTTAGCCTGGATTGAAAACGAGCTTTCAGAACTGTCTAAATGGAAGTGGAAGATAACTGTAACATTAATCCCCTGCTCTCTGAGTGATTGTCGTTGATGATTTATATCTGTATGGGCTGTTTAACCAAGATGGAAACTCCATTAACGGAACATTAGTTGGTAGACTCATGAAACATGAGACAGCAGAATTAAAACAATCAATAAATAATGTGATCAAGAATAACTGAGATCGAGCATTTAAACGCTTCACCTCTCTGAGATAAATCCAGAGCAAAGTTTTTGTTCAGAGATTGTGATTAGCTGACAATTTTGTAAAATAGTTGGTGAATAATTTATCTGCTGTGGACTAAGTGACCAAAATTGCAATACTCTGCAGGGCAGACACATCACGATAGAAGCCTAAACCCCCATCAGTGCTGCTCCACACAATGTTCAAATACAGTATAACTCAGACAATTGCATCCATTCAGATACTGAGTCATATGATATGACTCACTGCACACAGAGGACATTCAGCTCATTGTGGTAATGCCAACTCTACAGAACGGGGATAGACACAAAAAAGCTGGAGTAGCTTAGCGGGACAGGCAACATCTCAGGAGAGAACGAATGGGTGACGTTTCGGGTCGAGACCCTTCGACAGAACAGGGATCTGATTAGATCTCATCTCCATAGCCCCACAGATTCCTCAGCTTCTTGTATTTATCCAGTTCTCTTTTGAAACCTCCTGTTCAATCTGCAGAACATCCCAGATCACGCACTATATAAAAAATAATTCTCCTCTTCTCATCTGTACTTTCCTATTTATTTTATTCCAGTTATTCATCCAAATGTCAAGGAAACAAATATCTATTTAATTGAATAACCCAAATAAATTTCACCTTAACCCTCTCTTGGCTGTTGTCAGGCGACTGAACAGTTCTCTCGCCAACTGAAGTGCAGTCCTGACCTACTATCTACTATCATTAGAAACCTTTAAACTATCTTTAATTGGACGTTATTGGACTTCATCTTGTACTAAATGTTATACTCTTTATCCTGTGAAGTGGGCGCCTGTGCGCATGTGCTGAGCTCTTCTAGAGTGTGCGCATGCGCAGGACATTTCTGGAGTGTGCGCATGTGCGAAGTATTTCGGGCGGAAAAGCCTGCGGAATCAGCCATGTTTGCCAGACGTTTCTGAGGTTGTGTATTGCAGAAATAAATTGCTTAAAGCTTAAATAAAGTTAAGTTAAGTACGAGTAGTGAAAGTTTCATTTATCTCATAACATCCTGTATCTGTACACAGCTTGTAACCATGTATAGTCTTTTCATGGCCAGGATAGCGTGCAACAAGAGGCTTTTCACTGTTCCATGGTACATGTGACATTAATAAACTAAACTAAGTGTCATGGTGGTACAACGGTAGAGTTGCTGTCTCACAGTACCAGAGACCCGGGTTTGATCCTGACTGTATGGAGTTTGTACCTTCTCCCCATGACCTGCGTGGGTTTTCTCCGGGTGCTCCAGTTCCCTCCCACACTCCTAAGACGTACACATTTGCAGGCTAATTGGCTTGGTAACATTAACATTGTCCCTATGTGTGTGTGTGTGTGTGTGGTGTGTGGTGTGTGTGTGTGTGTGTGTGTGTGTGTGTGTGTGTGTGTGTGTGTGTGTGTGTGTGTGTGTGTGTGTGTGTAGTGTGTGGTGTGTGTGTGTGTGTGTGTGTGTGTGTAGGATAGTGTTAGTGTGCGGGGATCGCAGGCGTGGACTCAGTGGGCCGAAGAGCCTGTTTCCACGCTGTATCTCGAAACTAAACTAAATTCAAACTAAAATAAACTAACCTAAACTCTGCTCTGACGTCAACCACTGTCTCTGCATCTTAAACAAGTCCCTCAACCTTCTGGCAAATCTCTGCAGCTCTCTCTCAAGTTTGTCACCCAGATTTGGACACAATTCTCTCCGTCAGGCTTGTCCAATGATCCAGATATCCTGTAGTACCTTTCTTATTTTTATTTATCCATATACTGGATCAGACATTAAGCAATGGCAGCATTTATTGTCCATCCCCAAGTGTTCCTCAACCCATATGACCCGACCATGTCGACGCTACCATTAATTATCAAGTTTCCCCCATCTTCCTACGGGTAACAACTGCAGCAGGAAAGAAATGGACTGTGTGCTCTCTCAGTCAATGGAAAGCACCATTATTAAGAGCACCTTTACAAAAGAACCTGGCCAAAAAAATGCAGAAAAAAACTAATTATCAAATTCCACAGGACTCAAGCCCATGTCCTTGGACTAATTGGCAAGGCCACTGAATACTCGATCAGTACCCCTGTGTATTCAACCTTGTGCCAGCATTTATGATTCAACCAGGACTCCACTTACATGCCCCATCTATCCCATCATCGCATTTTTCTTTCCCTCTCTTCGTCCAGCTTCCCCTTAAGCCCACCTCTACTACTCACCTCCAGAGATAACCATGTATAACCATATAACAATTACAGCACGGAAACAGGCCATCTTGGCCCTACAAGTCCGTGCCGAACAACTTTTTTTCCCTTAGTCCCACCTGCCCGCACTCATACCATAACCCTCCATTCCCTTCTCATCCATATGCCTATCCAATTTATTTTTAAATGATACCAACGAACCTGCCTCCACCACTTCCACTGGAAGCTCGTTCCACACCGCTACCTTTCTCTGAGTAAAGAAGTTCCCCCTCATGTTATCCCTAAGCTTCTGTCCCTTAAATCTGAAGTCATGTCCACTCACTGTTTAAAAATGTTTCTCGTCGATTCCCAAATGGATTTACCATAAGAATATCTCTTATATTTGTGACTCCATATTTTTGGGTTTCCCCTCAAGTGAACATATCAACACAGAAATCTTTCCTGAGTTGTATGCGTCAAAGGTGCTGACCCTGACCTCCGGTGCTGTCTGTGTTGAATTTACATGTTCTCTCCGGGACCTCGTGGTTTTCCTGTGAGCGCTCTGGTTTCCTCCCACGTCCCATAGACCTACTGGTAAATTGCCGCTCGTGTGGATGGGTGACTGGAAAATCAAGAGGGAATTAATGGATATGAGAGAAAAAGTTGCAGAGTTATAGGGAAATAAGAATGGGAGTGGTATTGATGGGATTGCTCAGTTTGTGAGAATCTAAGACATTTTGGAAGTACAGAACCAATGCACTATTACATAGAAACATAGAAACATAGAAAATAGGTGCAGGAGTAGGCCATTCGGCCCTTCGAGCCTGCACCGCCATTCAATATGATCATGGCTGATCATCCAACTCAGTAGCCTGTTCCTGCCTCCTCTCCATACCACCCTGATACCTTTAGCCACAAGGACCACATCTAATTCCCTCTTAAATATAGCCAATGAACTGGCCTCAACTACCTTCTGCGGCAGAGCATTCCACAGATTCACCACTCTCTGTGTGAAAAATGTTTTTCTCATCACGGTCCTAAAGGATTTCCCCCTCATCCTTAAACTGTGACCTCCTTTCAAAACTTTCAAAACTCTGGACTTCCCCAACATCAGGAACAATCTTCCTGCATCTAGCCTGTCCAACCCCTTAAGAATTTTGTGAGTTTCTATGAGATCCCCTCTCAATCTCCTAAATTCTAGAGAGTATAAACCAAGTCTATCCAGTCTTTCTTCATAGGTCCACAGTCATGAAAGTCCTGACATCCCCAGGAATCAGTCTGGTTCAGTATGGAATGGCAAACAGGAAGCAAATAGTAGCAAGAACGGGTCCTTTTCCTCAGATTAGGAGAGGCTCCAAAACTATACAATATATATTAATGATCTGGTTGAGGGAATTGAAGGCAATATCTCCAAGTTTGCGGATGACACTAAGCTGGGGGGCAGTGTTAGCTGTGAGGAGGATGCTAGGAGACTTGGATAGGCTGGGTGAGTGGGCAAATGTTTACATATAAGATAAATGTTGATTCTCATTTTTCAAGCAAGATTATTATCTACATCTCTCCAACAATCCCTTCAAATAAATAGGCTTTGGCAAAGTTGGAAAGGCAGTATGTTGGCTTTCATAGAGGATTTGAGCTGCAGGGAGCACCAGTACAGGATCTGGGGCCCACACCTTTGATTGCGTGCAGTTATGTCTCCAAATGCTGTCTGTATAGAGGGAGTTTGTACGTCTCCCTGGTGAATGCATGAACTTTCTCATAGTTGCTCTCTAGAATTTTCCTCCAATCTTATAGAAACTTACAAAATGCTTAAGGAATGGTCGGCTAGATGCAGGGACCCTGTTGGTCCAGGAAAGGGGTCACAGTTTCCACATTGTATCTCTGAAACTAAACTACAAAGTGGTGAATTCTCTCTTCCTATTTTCAATATTAATCAGACTCTTCATTCTTACTGATTTGGATGATCAGCCATGATCATATTGAATGGCGGTGCAGGCTAGGCGCAAGTACTATTTTAAAGGGCCTGTCCACTTTCACGACATAATCTTCCTGCCTAGACCTCCAACCCCTTAAGATTTTGTGAGTTTCTTGAGATCCCCCCCAATCCTCTAAATACTAGCGCAGCATGGTCATCATGAGGTCGTAGGAGGTCGTAGGGATAAGGATAAGGGGGAAATCCTTTAAAATCGAGATGAGAAGAACTTTTTTCATCACAGAGAGATGGTGAATCTCTGGAACTCTTCTGCCACAGGAGGGTAGTTGCTGAGGCCAGTTGGGTTTGATCCTGATTTAAGAGGGAGTTAGAGTTTGTGGCCCTTGTGGCTGAAAGGGATCAGTTGGGGTATGGAGAGAAGGCGAAGGTACGGGATACTGAAAGGTTGGATGATCTAAAGCCATGATCATATTTTTGAATCAGGCGGTGCAGGCTTTTCGAAGGGGTCCCACTTTCCGAATGGCCTACTCCTGCTGAGTTTGTCCTGACTCATTTCTATGGTCGTCATTCTAGGTCGTAGGTAGGCCGTGATGCCAGTCGTAAGTACTCGTGGCATCAAGTAGGTCCCGGCGTTTTTTTCTAGCCTGATGAAAAATGTCCACGAGTAAAAAAGGTCATGAATTAGGTCGTGAAAGTGGGACAGGCCCTTTAGTTACACTGGAGTTAACCCTGCTGCAGAATTCATTCAGAAGTTTTTTTGTAATATTGGTTTGTTAATCCTGTAACACGATTCAGGTTTACAACATATCACGGAACATGTGGTTCAGAATGGAGACAAGAATGGTTAAAAACATCTGCGGCCCCGCAGCTGTGGTTGGGGACAAGATTATTATTATTGGAGGTACGTGTTGCATTCATATTGAGAACTATTACTCCTCCGCTGACACCTTGACACAGAATTGCAGATTATTTTGCTTTATGCCTGGGAATGATGGCTATGGTTTAAGTCTGCTTCTTATTTTTTTTAGGATACACAAGGAGGACTATTGCCTTTGACACAAAGAGCAGCCAGTTTATAAAATGTGCCGATATGAAGGAGAGGAAGATGCACCATGGGGCCACAGTTGTAGACAATAAAGTTTACGTTACTGGAGGCCGGCATATCACTTCTGACCACATTATTGAAGACAGTGATGCCTTTGACTGCTATGACCCAGAGACAGATAGCTGGACATCTAAAGGAAGCCTCCCACACAAACTCTTTGACCATGGGTGTCTAACGCTACAAAGCATTCCTTACAAATCCTGCACAATGTAAGTGTTGTGACAGAGTGTCACAGCAAGTGGTTTGGGCAGGAGAAGACCATAAGTCCATTCCACTTGTCCATGTGTGGTATTCCTCTGTTGTGGCATGCTTGCGTTCATCGGTCGGGATATTGAGTATCAGAGTCGGGAAGACATGGTGAAGCTTTGTAAGACAGGTTTGGCTGCATTTGCAGCATCGTGTGCAGCTCTGGCTACCCCATTCTTAGACAGATGTGGAGGCTTTGGGAAGGGCACAGAATAGGTTTACCAGAATGATGCCTGGATTAGGGGGGAATTATCTACAGGGAGAAGTTGGGCAGGCTTGGATCGTTTTCTCTGCAACATCAGAGGTTGCAGGGAGACCTGAGAGAAGTATATAATATTATGAGAGGTATAGACGGGAGAGACAATCAGAACCTTTTTCCCAGGATGGAAAAATCAAACACTAGAAGGCATAGCTTTGAGATGAGAGGGGCAAAGTTCAGAGGAGATGAGTGGAGCAAGTTTTTTCACACAGAGGGTGGTGAGTATCTGGAATGTGCTGTTGGGGGTAGTGGGTTGAGGCAGATACAATACTAAACCACCAAGTCATTCTGAATCCTGGCTGGGATTCAACTCACCACCCCAAAGTCTCATTTGCTGTCACATAACCTTCTATCTGCCTCCCCATCTGATGATGCCCCCTGACTTCACCCTGCCTCGTTGTGCTTCAGAGCCAGGCATGGCTGCTGCTGCTGTTCATCCACAGGGCTGGATTAACCATTAGGCAAAATAAGCACGTGCTTAGGGCATCAAGGGAAGGGGGGGTGGGGGCATCACAGAAATGGTAAATGGTTTACGGCACAGAATAAATCACTTGCTAAAATAATATTCGAAGTGGTTTATATAATCGGAAATATAAGTGTTCACGGTGTCATAGTGACGTCATATAAAATTGACCAATCATAAACAAGATGGGCGGAGTTTATAATTTATTCACGTGTTGCTGGGTATTATTTACCAGTCAGTTTTATGCGTTGGTGAGTGGCGTTTGCGTGTGGTGTTTATTTCACGGCAAATTTACAGTGATAACGCACAACAATTTATAGAGTGAAAATGTAGGAGAAAACTTTCCAAATATAAATAAAGTGGACATTTTATGACTCTTTTAAAAAAAATTGTATTTTAATGTTGCTTTTTTACCTGCATTTTTTTTTAAACTATTCGTACTGTTTTTATCAGGAACTGGATTGTTTTTATTTTATGTGTGAAATGTTTAAGTTTTTATGTGCGATGCTCTGAGAAACGTCTTCTCATTTTGCACTGTACAATTTGTTGCTTTGCATGATGACAATAAAGAATGATGATGATGAAGTGGAAGTATACAAAAATAAACATTATTTTCCATCTTACTGTTAGTTTTGTTTCATTTTGAAAAATAAAAAATTATTTTATGGTTTATTATTGTTTATATTTTGAATTACATATATATGGGGGCACCAAAATTGTTTAAGTGCTTAGAGCCTCTATGGGTCTTAATCCTGCCCTGTTCATCCATGAACAGTCACCCCCTCCCCACAGTACCCAAAGTGTACATCTGTTTTTTTTTGGGGGGGGGGGGAATTGCCACAGGGGATTCCTGCACGATCTACCTACTAACTTTACTCTATCTAAGGTGTAACTACCTCACTGTAACCCCTATCTATGAAGCCCTCAGTCCCATAGATCATGAGATTCTGATCCTGAGGTCATCCAGCTGCAGCTCTAGTTCCCTCATGCAGTCAATCAGGAGAGACAGTTGGATGCGTTTCCCACACGGGTCGTCCTCAGTGGACACTGGAAGTTTCCCTGACCTCCCACATCCAGCAGGAGGTTCATACCACCCTACAGAAGAGCTACAACAACAAAAACGTACCTTATCTTACCTTCTATCTCCACTCAGCCTCTTTGTTGAAGTCTCTCGAGTCTTCAGACCGAAGAAGGGTCTCGACCCGAAACATCACCCATTCCTTCTCCCCAGAGATGCTGACTGGCCCGCTGAGTTAAGGGCCTGTCCCACTTAGGAGACCTAAACGGCAACCTCTGGTGACCTTGCCGCCACCCAAAAAAAAAAATCAAGGTCGAGGTGACCTGCAACCTCCTACCACCTCCCACGCATATGTTGAAAACCTTCCTCGACTATGAAGAAAACCTCCTTCGACCTCCCTTGACCAGCTTCGACTAGCGTCGCAAACGGCTTTGATTAGACCTGCGACTAAAAAATAATCGATTTTTAAAACGACAACCTATTTTTAGTCGAGGCCGGTTTTAATCACGATGAAAAAATAGCAGCAACCTAGATGAAGCCTCCACCACGCAGAAACCACTTTTGACCATTAGGGAGAGTGACCAAAACCGCCTGTGACCTCATGGAAACCTTGGGTGGCGGGCAAGGTCACCAGAGGTTGCTGTTTAGGTCTCCTAAGTGGGACAGACCCTTTATTTGTGTCCATCTTCGGTTTAAACCAGCTGTTCCGTCATGCAGTATCTCACACTACCAACAAGACTTCACTTGGTGTTAACATAAATAGTTTTGTACTTTGACTTGTGCAAGCAGCATTGGGGTTTAACATGGTAAAGACGTTATATTGAGAAATTCATAACAATATTATTTCACTGTTTATCTCTTCCCAGTTGATTATTTCAATGGTTGAGCTGAATATGGATCTTCTGCTGGGGAAATATCCACAGCCACTGGGAAAGAGGCAGGGAACTTGGAAATATCCAAGCAAGAGTCTAAAGCATCTCTGCAATCAGTTTCAGAGCAAGCAGTTGCTTGTAAAATGCAGTGGGAAGAAGCTTGTGCTACCAGTATATATCTCCACAGGTACCGTCTCTGTAAAAGCCAGAATGGACCACGAGAGACCGTAAAACATTTCATCCTTGAGTATAGAATGCTTCCATCTGTGAGGATTGGAAAACTACCTTCCAAAGTTTCAATAGATCAATCGTGCTTTATTGTCACATCTGCAACTGCGCAGTGAAATGTAGGCGCCGCCATTTTTGATGTTATTATTCAAAGTCCAAAGTCTGGTTGGCCGATATGTTAGATGCGCTGGAGCAGTTCCCTCGAACCGATGTCCCTCTCCTCTCCTTGCCCGGCCATCTTTGTGTCCTGGGGGGCATCTCCTGTAGCTGGCCTTGAAGGAGATGGAGGCATTATCCCTGCTCACCCTCCATCCAGTCCATGCTCCTCATGTCCGACGTCTCCTGCTCCCTCCCGGTCCCACCGTCCAACGAACCTTTGGACGGGCTCCTGGTATCGAAGACCGACAAGGCTTCGGGAGGTTTCCTGATATTTACGGACACTGACGCAAGTTACGCAGAGAATTCCTGCAAACTTGACTTTCAAAGAGAAGGAAGGGGGAGAATTTATTATTGCTCCTTTCACAACTTAAGAACATCATTGTCATCCTCAATTAACTTTTGACATGCAATGTTTGTTGTACTGTGGGAAACCTGGCAGCTGAGTTGTACACTGATCATTCCCACGATCAACGGTAATCTGTACTAAATGTAGAAGGTACAGGGATGTGAATATGCTACGATGCAGAGAGAACACCCTTCGTTTCTTTAAAATGGCGCCAACAACGTTAGATTTACCGAAGAGGGCTTAAGTTTCAAGGTTTTGTTGAAAAGATGGCACTTCCAGTAGTGCAGCCCCAGTCTACTGTGGTCGGGTTAGTCTGCTCCAATGTTATGCTCATTTCTCTGGAGCTGGTTAATGAATGAATAATCTCCTGACTCAGACTCAGAGGGCTTTCCATTGAGCCACAGCTGATAACTGGTTGCATTGCAACCAGAGAAGAAGAAAAGGGTGGAAGCCACTGTTAAACTAATCAGCATAATGCAAACTTTGCTTATGCCAATGAGATAGAACAAATAGAGCTAAAGGGCCTGTCCCACCAGCATGCGACTGCATGCGTCTAGCGCGACCAAACGTGGTGGCTTGAGGCGTACTCCTGGGATTCCTGGGATGTCAGGACTGTCTTATGAAGAAAGACTGGATAGACTTGGTCTACACTCTCTAGAATTTAGGAGATTGAGAGGGGATCTTATAGAAACTTACAAAATTCTTAAGGGGTTGGACAGGCTAGATGCAGGAAGATTGTTCCTGATGTTGGGGAAGTCCAGGACAAGGGGTCACAGCTTAAGGATAAGGGGGAAATCCTTTAAAACCGAGATGAGAAGAACTTTTTTCACACAGAGAGTGGTGAATCTCTGGAACTCTCTGCCACAGAGGGTAGTTGAGGCCAGTTCATTGGCTATATTTAAGAGGGAGATAGATGTGGCCCTTGTGGCTAAGGGGATCAGGGGGTATGGAGAGAAGGCAGGTACGGGATACTGAGTTGGATGATCAGCCATGATCATATTGAATGGCGGTGCAGGCTCGAAGGGCCGAATGGCCTACTCCTGCACCTAATTTCTATGTTTCTATGTTTCTATGTTTCTATGTACGGCCTCGCGGGGCCGGTCCCACTTCCAACCGCGGAGGCGCATGGAGTTGTGCGGGGCTGGTCCCGGCATCATACTCACCAATCAGCTGGGCAGGAGGAGGGCTGACTGAATTTGGACGTCGCACGGCATTGGGCGTTTACGTCATCATGCAACGGCACGCCAGGCGGTGACGTCATCGCGCAACGCCACTCACTAGGCGTACGGCATCGAGACGCTGCGTACGGCCTCAATGTGGCTGCGGGCCGGCAGGCCGTAGCCACGTGGATTTTTGGACAGTGTCAGTTTTTCGGAGCCCCGCGCGATGTCCGGACCAGCCCCGCACAACTCCATACGGCTCCAGCGATTGAAGTGGGACCGGCCCCGCGAGGCCGTACGGCTCAAGCGACCACGTTAGGTCGCGCTCGCCGCATGCAGTCGCATGCTGGTGGGACAGGCCCTTAAATGATCACTGACTATGCTGGTCATGTCAGGCAGCTAGGGTCGGTGACCTTTCTCCAGACCTTCTGAGGAAAGGACATCGACTTAACATTAGCTACTTCTCTCTCCACAGATGCTGCAGCAATTGCTGAGCTATTCCACCATTGACTGACATTATTTCTGATTTCCAACCTGAGATTAATATATATATATATGTGTTTAAGAAGGAACTGCAGATGCTGGAAAATCGAAGGTAGACAAAAGTGCTGGAGAAACTCAGCGGGCGCAGCAGCATCTATGGAGTGAAGGAAATAGGCAACGTTTTGGGCCAAAACCCTTCTTCAGTCTGATCGATTAATATATATATATTGTTGGTACTTTAAAATGGGGGGGGTCAACCCCTTTCCTTTCTTCTCCGTTGGTTCCAATGCAGCCCTGCCTCAGTGGGTGGCTCTAGGTCTGGTCCAAATGTTGGGAGTTTGAGTCCCATGCCACACATTTGACCTAAACAACAGTGCTGAGCCACCCACCACAGTATTGAGTGAATGCTGCATTCTGGAGGGGCCCATCTCCAGAATGAAACAATAAACCAAGTACCTGTGAGCTGTCATAGGTGTCAACGAGATGTACTGTTTGGTTTATTTTTCTGAAGTAGATCCGTCCATTTCACTTGACTGTGTTATTAATTGTCCGTGTGAGGAACATTTGACATTTCCGTATTGTATCTCTGACCGCACTGCGGCCTAACATCGAGGAGTTGGCGGTCTTTGAGAGCTCCATCGCAAGAATCCTATGGGACTTAACATTGTGGAGCCTGCGATCCCTTTGCCAGGGAGCCACCACGGAGCTCCAACCGTGGGTGTTTGCAGACGTAACATCATGGAGCTCACAGTCTCTGGTCAGAGACCAAATTCGGGAACTCCAAGCCACAAGAGCTTTGATCGCCCCGACGCGGGGGTTTTGAGCGCCCCGATGCAGGAGCTTCGACTGCCAGCTGTGGGAGCTTTGATCGCCCCGACAGATGGTTCGACTGCCCCGACCATGAGAAAATAAAGAGGAAGAAGATTTGACTTCTTTTGCCTTCCATCACAGTGAGGAATGTGGGGAATTCACTGTGGTGGATGTTTATGTTAACTTTTATGTAGTTGCGTATCTTGCTGCTTTTTTTTCGTATGGTTGTATGGTAATTCGCATATCACTGTACCTTAATTGGTACATGTGACAATAAAAAACCTTTGAAACCCTTTGAAACTTTTAATTATCAATTGTTACTCTTTATATTCTTTTTATTTCATTCTACATGATTTCAACATTTTTTTTGTCATGTACACAAAGTGAGCTTTAACATTATAAGAATGATGAAAATAGATGTCAGTGTATACAAATGTATCTTACTTTAAGAACTCTGATAATGCTGAAGAATGTTCGTTGAATTCTCATTTTCATCACCAATGCTATGATTAAAATGATACAGAATGGCACCATAGTTCCAAGGATTATTCAAACTGGGAAAGAGTTAATTTGCTAATGTCATTTATAATGTTGCTTCTTTCATGCACATAAATTTAGTAGTTGGCCAACTAGTGCTATCCATACACATCTACTCTCACCCCTCTTCACTTGTCACCTCCTTTTATTTCTTTCATCCTTTTTGTTTCTTCCTTCAATTTCCCTTTAAATTACAGGGGCACAGTGGAGTCTGTACTCACGTATTGCATGAACATGTGGTACTTCAACTGTAACTGCTCAGACAGGAAGGCTCTGCAGAGGGTAGTGAGGGGAGCAGAGAGATGTGGGGAGGGGAGATTGGCATCTCCCCACCCTTGGTACAAGACTCATTCACGCACACACATACACACACACACACACACACACACAGACTCATTCGCACACATACACACACACACAAACTCGCACACACACACACGCATTCACACACACACACACACAGACTCATTCGCACACATACACACACACACACACACTCATTCAAACACACACACGCATACACACACACAGACTCATTCACTCACACACACTCACCCAATACTAAAATGCCAAGTAACTTCAGAACGTGTTGAATATACAGTGTGTAAAACAAATGTTTAAAGTTTCCTGTAGAGGCTGCTGGTGCTGAAGCAAAAACATGCTTTGAATAACATCCAACAAACACACTCACCATAGACAGAGCAGCTCTCCTGAATTATTCAACGGCACATACACTCAGCACCATCTTGACGTCACCCTCTGAGTGAGCCACCACACTTTCGGGTTTTATAGTCCCTCCCCCTTGCTGCCAGCAGAGAGAATGGCGAATTTAAAAAAAACATTAATATCTCTCTGATGTTTCATCGATGGGAAAAATTCTCCAGTCCAGTCTGGCAGAGGGGGGCTCTGAGCGAGGTGACCAAAAATGACGGCCGTTAGTGGCGGCGTTCTCTCGGAAATCACATCGCAGTGTCAAAAGCGGTCATGATCAAAGGTCAAAGGTCAAATGTATTTTATTAGTCACATTCACATACACCTAGGTGTAGTGAAGTGAAATGCTTTTTGCCATTTTACAGTACACAAAAAAAGAATACAGACATAACACCAATGAGAGTCTTAAACACGTAGAACATCCCCCCACAATGGCTCCCACCATGAGGGAAGGCACAAAGTCCAGTCCCCAACCCCAGTTCACCCATAGTCGGGCCCATTGAGGCCTCCACAGTTGCCAGTACGGAGGCCCAATGTTCCTGGCCGTTCCCGCCGGGTGATGTTGCTCCGGCGTCGGGAGAGTCCTCCCAGCGGCCTGGGAACCCTGGAACGGCCGCCTCCGCACTGGAGGCCGCGGCTTCCGAAGCTGACAAGGCCGCGCCAGTTGGAGCTCCACAACTGGCGATCTCGGCGCGAGATCCCAGGCTCCCGGTGTAAAGTTCAGCGCCACCGCCCGCATCTTACTATTAGTAATATAGATATATATATAGAGAGAGAGAGAGAGAGGGGGGGAGAGAAGATTGGGAGAGAGAGAGAGAGAGAGAGAGAGAGAGAGGGGGAAAGACAGAGAGAGAGAGAAAGAGAGAGGAGAGAGAGAGGAGAGAGAGGAGAGAGAGAGAGAGGGGGGAAAGAGAGAGGGGAGAGAGAGAGAGAGAGAGAGAGAGAGAGAGAGAGAGAGAGAGAGAGAGAGAGAGAGGGGTAAAAGAGAGAGAGGGGGAAGAGAGAGGGAAGGAGGGTGAGAGAGAGAGGGGAGAGAGAGAGGGAAAGGGAGAGAGAGGGGGAGAGGGGGTGGAGAGAGAGAGAGAGAGAGAGAGATTTCAGATTTGGACCGCATTTAGTGGCCCGGGTCCGGATTTTGTAGTGATGAGCATCAGTCGACCCACTACACGGGGTCTGCCTAGCTTCTACCGCGATGTGTTAAGAGTGAGGAATCTAGTCATCTTCAGCCAGTGCGTTGCTCCTCAGGGGGAGGGGGATGTTGTAACTGCGAGGGGAGCCGATCGTGTCACGGTGGGTGTCAAGGAGAGGCATGTGGTCGGAGTGATTCTGACTGAGCTTACCCCCGCTCCGCCGAAAATATTAATCAGGCCCAGGCTCCGGAATATCTCCCCCCCAGGGGGGCCGGCCCTACACAACATGCCGCCTTTCCGAGATGCCCATGACGCGGAGAGACAGGATGCTCCTGCACACTCTACACCTCCTCGCCTTCGACTTCCATCCGGACACTCCATGGTGGGGACGGTGACACAGTGGAGGGCTCTCTACAAGGGAGTCGTCCCCCTTTACATTGGGGACCTGGGGTGGAGAGTGTTACACAGAGCCGTGGTGTGTAATAAACGTTTGAGCCGGATCACGGACTCGCCAGCCGCCCGTCACTACTGCGGGGAGGAAGAGACCGTGTTCCACGTGTATATGGAGTGTGATAGGTTGCTGTCCCTGTACGAATATCTGAAGGGGCTGCTCCTCAAGATTTGGTTGCATTTAGTCCCACGGGCACAGGGCAGGGAGTGGAGAGAGGCCGTTTGGGAAGGTGGGATCTCCCTGTCGGTTTGCTCATGGACCTGGCCAAGATGGCCCTTCGCAGGTCCAGACAGCAGGCGATCACAGCAGAGTCGGGCCTACGTCCGTGCTTGCATGTCCCTGGAGAGGGAACACACGGTGTCCACGAGGACTCTAGAGGCCTTCCATGAATGCTGGTCATCGCGGGGGGGGCTTGAGAGCAATGTCGATAAAGATTCCACCTTTGTACTATAATGACTGCTTGATGTATTGTGACCATTGAACGTTTATGTACTTTTGGTACACTGTAATATGCAAATGTTGAACAATGTCCTTGGAATGGAATGGAAAAAGAAGAAAGAAGAAAAGTAAAGAAAAGAAGAGAATTTAAAAAAAATGCATTTACATCTGGCAACATGGATTGGACATCAATTCAAAATTAATCTTTTGGCTCCAGTTCCAGATTTTCAAAACATAACTTTCAAAGTCAAATCTCAAAGGGAGGGTAAATATTTAAATACCAAAAACATGTGAAGGGAACCTGCTGTTGATTAAAGAGATCTACGTGTTCATTTCATAACCATTGGTGTATTTATATCAATCAGACTAAGGCAGAGGCTGGGACAGTTGACCAACTTGCTGACATCTCTCAGTTTAGAAAGCTGATTATTTTTAGCAAGGGGCACAACAACGTCATGTGACAAGACAAACAAGAGTTGATGCACGTTACAGAATGGGAGACCATTTGGCCCACGACACCTGTGCTGGCTCTTTGAAAGGGTCATAGAATTATGCAGCACAGAACTGGACCCTTCAACACATCTCATCCTTGTGGATTTTTTTGTCCTCCTATACATGTCACAAGTCAAGTCACATTTATTTATACAGCACTTTTTTTTGTTAAACTCTCGTTGGCCAAAGTGCTTTACATTTGTTATAAGAATAGTATAAACAAACAAACTACATACATATAGCCCTCGCTCAGTGGACGTCAGGAAAGGCTTGGGAGTATAGATAAGTTTTTAGTCTTGACTTAAAGGAGTTGATGGAGGGGGCAGTTCTGATGGGAAGGGGGATGTTGTTCCACAGTCTAGGAGCTGCAACCGCAAAGGCACGGTCGCCCCTGAGCTTATGCCTAGACAGCGGGATATTCAGCAGCCCCAAGTCGGCCGATCTGAGGGACCTGGAGGTGGAGTGGTGGGTGAGAAGACTTTTAATGTAGGAGGGGGCAAGCCCATTGAGGGCTTTGTAGACATAGAGGAGGGTCTTGAAATGTATACGGAACTGCACAGGGAGCCAGTGGAGAGAGGCCAGGATCGGGGTGATGTGGTCCCTTTTTCGGGTGCCCGTCAGGAGTCTCGCTGCGGCATTTTGGACCAGTTGCAGGTGGGACAGGGAAGATTGGCTGATGCCAGTGTAGAGGGAGTTGCAGTAATCTAGGCGGGAGGACATATCCCATTTGTCCACATTAGATCCTTGACTTCTATGCAATGACCATTTAAGTACTTGTCTCAATATCTCTTAAACATAGTGTTTTTGTATCCGATTCCACCACTCCATCTGGCAGTGAATTCCAAATATCAATTACTCTCAGTGTAAGGAACATTCCCCTCAAATCCCCTTTAAAACCTCTCACCTTAAGCCTATACCCTCTTGATTTTGGTACCTCTACCACAGATTATAATTTCTGACTATCTCCTCTCTCTATGTCTCTTATAATTTTATATATACTTCAACTGATCACCCCTCAGCCTCTTTCACCCACAGAAAACAAGCCCAGTCTATTCAATCTCACCCCATAACTAATATCTTCCAATACGGGCAGTATCCTGGTGCATCTTCAATACACTCTCACCAATGTGTGCCTGGAAACAGACAGCCCCATAGATAGTGGCCTCTGCTTTGTCTCACTCGCCTCGAGTTCTCCCCATAAGTTTTCTTTTACAAACAAACAAAAATGATTGGAATTGCATTAACCATATAACCATATAACAATTACAGCACGGAAACAGGCCCTCGGCCCTACAAGTCCGTGCCGAACAACTTTTTTCCCTTAGTCCCACCTGCCTGCACTCATACCATAACCCTCCATTCCCTTCTCATCCATATGCCTATCCAATTTATTTTTAAATGATACCAACGAACCTGCCTCCACCACTTCCACTGGAAGCTCATTCCACACAACTACCACTCTCTGAGTAAAGAAGTTCCCCCTCATGTTACCCCTAAACTTCTGTCCCTTAATTCTGAAGTCATGTCCTCTTGTTTGAATCTTCCCTATTCTCAAAGGGAAAAGCTGATCCACATCAACTGTCTATCCCTCTCATCATTTTAAAGACCTCTATCAAGTCCCCCCTTAACCTTCTGCGCTCCAGAGAATAAAGACCTAACTTATTCAACCTTTCGCTGTAACTTAGTTGTTTAAACCCAGGCAACATTCTAGTAAATCTCCTCTGCACTCTCTCTATTTTGTTGACATCCTTCCTATAATTGGGCGACCAAAATTGTACACCATACTCCAGATTTGGTCTCACCAATGCCTTGTACAATTTTAACATTACATCCCAGCTTCTATACTCAATGCTCTGATTTATAAAGGCTAGCATACCAAAAGCTTTCTTTACCACCCTATCTATATGCGATTCCACCTTCAAGGAACTATGCACGGTTATTCCCAGATCCCTCTGTTCAACTGTATTCTTCAATTCCCTACCATTTACCATGTACGTCCTATTTTGATTTGTCCTGCCAAGGTGTAGCACCTCACATTTATCAGCATTAAACTCCATCTGCCATCTTTCAGCCCATTCTTCCAAATGGCCTAAATCACTCTGTAGACTTTGGAAATCCTCTTCATTATCCACAACACCCCCTATCTTGGTATCATCTGCATACTTACTAATCCAATTTACCACACCTTCATCCAGATATAACCATATAATAACCATATAACAATTACAGCACGGAAACAGGCCATCTCGACCCTTCTAGTCCGTGCCGAACACATAATCTCCCCTAGTCCCATATACCTGCGCTCAGACCATAACCCTCCATTCCCTTCCCATCCATATAACTATCCAATTTATTTTTAAATGATAAAAACGAACCTGCCTCCACCACCTTCACTGGAAGCTCATTCCACACAGCTACCACTCTCTGAGTAAAGAGTAAAGAGGTTCCCCCTCATGTTACCCCTAAACTTCAGTCCCTTAATTCTCATGTCATGTCCCCTTGTTTGAATCTTCCCTACTCTCAGTGGGAAAAGCTTTTCCACGTCAACTCTGTCTATCCCTCTCATCATTTTAAAAACCTCTATCAAGTCCCCCCTTAACCTTCTGCGCTCCAAAGAATAAAGCCCTAACTTGTTCAACCTTTCTCTGTAACTTAGTTGCTGAAACCCAGGCAACATTCTAGTAAATCTCCTCTGTACTCTCTCTATTTTGTTGACATCCTTCCTATAATTAGGTGACCAAAATTGTACACCATACTCCAGAATTGGCCTCACCAATGCCTTATACAATTTTAACATTACATCCCAACTTCTATACTCAATGCTCTGATTTATAAAGGCCAGCACACCAAAAGCTTTCTTTACCACCCTATCTACATGAGATTCCACTTTCAGGGAACTGTGCACAGTTATTCCCAGATCCCTCTGTTCACCTACATTCTTCAATTCCCTACCATTTACCAGATCATTGATGTACATGACAAACAACAAAGGACCCAACACCGATCCCTGAGGCACCCCACTAGTCACCTGCCTCCAACCCGACAAACAACCATCCACCATTACCCTGTGGCTTCTCCCATTCAGCCACTGTTGAATCCATCTTGCTATTCCGGCATTTATACCCAACAGTTGAACCTTCTTAACCAACCTTCCATGAGGAACCTTGTCAAAGGCCTTACTAAAGTCCATATAGACAACATCCACTGCTTTACCCTCGTTAATTTCCCTAGTAACCTCTTCAAAAAATTCAAGAAGATTAGTCAAACATGACCTTCCAGGCACAAATCCATGCTGACTGTTCCTAATCAGACCCTGTTTATCCAGTGCTTATATATATTATCTCTAAGTATCTTTTCCATTAATTTGCCCACCACTGAAGTCAAACTAACAGGTCTATAATTGCTAGGTTTACTCTTATAACCCTTTTTAAACAATGGAACAACATGCGCAGTACGCCAATCCACGGGGACTATTCCCATTTCTAATGACATTTGAAATATTTCTGTCATAGCCCCGGCTATTTCTACACTAACTTCGCTCAATGTCCTAGGGAATATCCTGTCAGGACCTGGAGACTTATCCACTTTTATATTTTTCAAAAGTGTCAGTACTTCGTTTACTTTGAAACTCATAGTATCCATAGCTACTCTACTAGTTTCCCTTACCTCACATAATTCAATATCCTTCTCCTTGGTGAATGTCGAAGAAAGGAAATTGTTCAATATATCTCCCCCATCTCTTTTGGCTCTGCAGATAGCTGTCCACTCTGTCTCTCCAATGGACCAATTTTATCCCTCGTTATCCTTTTGCTATTAATATAGCTGTAGAAACCCTTTGGATTTACTTTCACCTTACTTGCCAAAGCAACCTCATGTCTTCTTTTAGCTTTTCTAATTTCTTTCTTAAGATTCTTTTTACATTCCTTATACTCCTCAAGCACCTCATTTACTTCATGCTGCCTATAATTATTGTAGATCTCCCTCTTTTTCCGAACAAGATGTCCAATTTCCCTTGAAAACGAGGGCTCTTTCCAATTTTTACTGTTTCCTTTCAACCGAACAGGAACATAAAGATTCTGTACTCTTAAAATCTCACCTTTAAATGTCCTCCATTTCTCTTCTACATCCTTCCCATAAAACAAAATGTCCCAGTTCACTCCTTTTAAATCATTTCGCATCTCATCAAAGTTAGTCTTTCTCCAATCAAAAATCTCAACCCTAGGTCCAGTTCTGACCCTCTCCATAATTATATTGAAACTAATGGTATTGTGATCACTGGACCCCAAGTGCTCCCCAACGCATACCTCCGCCACCAATCCCGTCTCATTTCCTAACAGGAGGTCCTGCACTGCCCCTCCTCTAGTAGGTACCTCTATGTATTGCTGCAAAAAGACAGTCTAAGACCTTTTATTCTGAGGCTGTGTCCGCTGGCCCTAGACTCTCCCCACTACTGAATGGAGATGAGGAGGAATTTATTTAGCCAGGGGGTGGTAAATCTGTGGAATTAATTGCCACAGACAGCAGTGAAGGCCATGTCACAGGGTATTTTTACAGTGGAGATTGATATGTTCTTGATTAGCAAGGATCTCATAGGTTATGGGGAGAAGGCAGGAAGACGGGGGCTTAGAGGGGAAAAATAGATCAGCCATGATCGAATGGCGGAGCAGACTCGATGGGCTAAATGGCCTAATCTGCTCACGTGTTTTACGCTAATTCTGAGATTCTTAGATTTTTGTCAATTGAAGGGATTGAAGGAGATGGTGCAATTTAGAATTTTTTTTTGTATTTAGACGTCAGCATGGAAATAGGCCCTTCAGCCCATCCGGTTCACACCGACCATCAGTCACTCGTTCACACAAGTTCTATTTTATCCCAGTCTCTCATCCATTCCCTGCACACTAAGGGCAATTTACAGAGGCCAAATTACCTACAAACAAATACGTCTTTGGGATGTGGGAGGAAACCGGAGCATCTGGAAGAAATCCATGGCATCACAGGGAGAACGTGCAAACTCTACACAGACAATCCCAGAAGTCAGAATCGAACCTAGGTCTCTGGCGCTGTGAGGTAGCAGCTCTACCTGCTGCATCACGTTGCGCTCCATTCCACAGATTGGCTGTATGATATCAAAAATTCCTCTAGGAGCCATTTTCATTGAAGTTGGAAGTGTGATTAAAATTGTTCTGAACCCAACTATTTTCAAACAGGTCAAGAACTGAATATTATTTTCATTGAAGCAGAACTTTCTGCAAAATAGAACTAATCATTGAGTTAGGAAGCCAAGCGAAGGAAAACATGCCACACATTCCTGTGCTAATTGCTGTTCATTTTGTCATGCTACATGTTATTTTGATGCCCAAGGCCTATAGGTTTTGTTCAAACAATGGCAGATAGAGTTGCCAATCTTACTGGGTTGAATTGTAGCATTCAGTGACTTTTTAAACTTGCATCTTAGTGGTGGAAATACTGAAAAAATTGGCTGCTGCCTGATAAACATCAATATATTTTAATTTACCTCCTCTCGTTCTCTTGTGTTCTTGTGAATAATGAAGAACAAAAGAATCTGATCTGAATAGGTGTGATGGTAGGAATACTTGTTTCTCCAAATTAGTACATATCCCGTTTCAATAGTAACCGAATGTACACAAAGACATTCTCTTCAGAAGCATTTTGTCCAAAGAGGTATTTCTATTCCATTGTTGTTTACTGAGTCCACTTTTATTAGTGTCAGGATTTTTTTTGTAACAAACCAGCCTGTAATCTCTGTTAACAATTCTTAAAGTGCAAATCATTGCTTGCCCATTCTCTTATTCCCCTACAATCAAGTCAAGCACCCGGCCTCTGGGAGTTATTTCCATCTCTATTTCCGGCCATCACCTCACGCTGACAAGTAACAGCATGATCTGTTCTATGGGCTGCAACAGTTGGGCACCATGTGAGGTGCTGTAATAGTTTGGGACGAGGTCTAATCTACCACAATTTAAGCACAACAGACATAAGAGGAAGGGAAGGCTGGGTGTGTTGGGCTGAGGGTTGCCAGAGATGATACAAACTATGATTAGATGGGAACGGTGCAAAGTTGGGTGACAAATAAGCAAAGCAGATAATAGATTCAACCAGCATACAATTGAAATCAACCTATGGGGCACATTTTACTCTTGCTGTTGTCTTTATTTCCCCAGTGCCTCCCTGTGCTTGATGTGTATAAGGCTTTCTCTCGTCATATTCCACCTCTCTTTGTCTTCCCCCAAACCGCTTCATTAAATTAGTTATTTCTATTTTCATCCAATTTGGAACACAAACATAAATGAGTGTTCACAAGCCAATCAGAAGCTTCCCCTTCAATAGGTTATCCATTAGTCATTGAGTTATACTGCACGGAAACAGGCCCTTTGGCCCAATTCGTCCCATGTGAATGCTTTGAAGTAGCTCTTGGTGAGCTCTTGGCTAGACCCATTTGCCTGCATTCCCTTTAAATCTTTCCTATCCATGTAAATGTCCAATTGTCTTTTTCAATAATGTTATTGTTACAATACAACAAAGCCATTAAACGGATGACAAATAACCTGCTCAAACCATTTCATACTTCCCATAATGGTGATGGAGGCCATTTGGCCCATCGAGCCTATGCCGGCTCCCAGAGCATTCTCATCAATTCGCACAATTATTGCCCTGAAATCTATTCTTCCTCACATGTTCGTCATCTCCCCCCAATTTTCCTGCCACATGCACTCGGGATAATATACAGTACATTTTTGGGATGAAGGGAGGAAACTGAAGCACATGGGAGAAGCATAGGCAGCCACTAGGACAAGCTCCACACAGACAGTCTCGAAGGTTAGGAACACACCTGGGTCCCTGGAGCTGTGAGGCATCACCACTATTTGTGCCACTCACCTTAAGAGAATGAATTTCTCTTTTCATTAGATTTTCTAAAGTGACTCTCTGAAGTTCATGAGTCCCACTGCCCATTGATGCTAATCAAATTGAATCACATCAGCCCCATTCTGTGATATGTTTAACCCAGGGCAAGATAACCCAAGTTTCTGGTCTCCCAGGTAAACATGTTCAGCAATTAAACTCAGCACTGATGCCTACCGGGAGGAGGTGGCTGATCTGGCACTCTGGTGTCAGGACAACAGCCTCCTCTTGAATGTCACAAAAACTAAGGAGCTGATTGTGGACTTTAGAAGGACGTACACACCACTGGAGATAAATGGGACCACTGTGGACAGGGTGAGCTGCTTTAAATACCTGGGAATCCACATCATAGAGGATCTGACATGGACAACACACACTGCCACACTGGTGAATAAGGCAAGGCAGCGCCTTTGCCACCTCAGGCAGCTGAGGAAATTCAGAATCTCTCTGAGGATCCTCCAGTGCTTCTACTCAGGGGCTGTAGAACCAATCTTGTCTGACAACATCACAATCTGGTTTGGGAACTGCTCTGCCCACGACAAGAAGGCTCTGCAGAGAGTAGTGCGTTTGGCCGAACGCACTATGGGAATTACACCCGCCCCCCCTGCAGGACCTATACACCAGGAGGTACAGATCCAGAGTCAGCAACATTATGGGGGGCCCCTACCACCCCAGCAACAGACTGTTCCAGCTGCTAAGATCAGGCAAACGCCTCCGCTGTCACGCTGTGAAAACAGAGGAGATGAATCGGAGATTCTTCCCACAGGCCATCAGGGCTGTAAACTCTTATCTCACCAGGGACTAATTTACTGTTGTGTTGTGTCTTTTAAAAAAAATTCTAACATGTAAATACCGATACTTGCACAATCTGCAGGCATTGCCACTTTCATTTCACCCTACATCTTGTATGTGTATGTGACAAATAAACTTGACTTGACTTGACTCAATTCTCTCTCTAATTGTTGCTGTCTCTCTATACCATTTTTTTCTAAGCCTACCTCTTTGACAAAGCTTCTGTCTGAATATATCCTTGTGTGACTCTTCATTATTTGCTTCTATTTAATAACACTCCTGTGCAATACCTTGGGGTGATTTTGCTGTTACAGTTCCTATATAAATGGAGCCTGGTGTTTAGGTCTCATCAATCCCAATGTATGAGTATGCGTATGTGTAGATGTGTTACAATTAGATACTGGATGAATTAACAGCACCGACATCTGTCACAGAATATTATACAATTGCCATTATGGAGTGATGCTGCAGTGATCAAGGCTCGCAAATGAATAGCCAAGAATATCCCATATGGGTGTCAGCATGGTACAGCTAAAAAGGTGGCTGCCTCAAAGCACCAATGATCCAGCTTCATTCCTGACATCCGAGATGCTGTCTGTGTGGAGTTTGCACATTCTCCCTTTGACCATGTGGGTTTCCCCAGGGTGGTTCTGCTTTCAATCCACATCCCAAAGACAGGTGGTTTGGTAGGTTAAATGGACATTTAATGGCCTCTGTTGTGTAGGTATATAGAAACATAGAAAATAGGTGCAGGAGTAGGCCATTCGGCCCTTCGAGCCTGCACCGTAGTGAATCTGTGGCAGAGAATTCCACAGATTCACCACTCTCTGTGTGAAAAATGTTTTTCTCATCTCGGTCCTAAAGGATTTCCCCCTTATCCTTAAACAGTGGCCATCTTGTTCTGGACTTCCCCAACATCGGGAACAATCTTCCTGGTGAGTGGTAGAATCTAGGGGGAGTTGATGGGAAGATGGGAAGATTTTAAAAAAAAGGGGATTAATGTAGGAGTAATATAAACAGGTTTTTAATAGTTAGCAGAGACACAGTAGGCAGAACTGCCTAGTCTGTGCTGTACCATTGTGCTGTACCATTCTATTATATTCAATGACAACAGTTACCATGTTTCTTTCTATCACCAAAGAAAGGAAATGCATTCCAAACATAGGCAAAAACAAAGTTAAGAATGGAACTACTACTGAAGGGAAATAATACTAAACTGAAAAGTAGAAAGGGTGGGGATTGGGAGCCAGAGTTTTGTAAAAGAGCAAAATAATTGATATTGGTTTATTATTATCATGTGTACCAAGAAACATTGAAAAACATATGTTTGTGCATTATCCAGGCAAATCGTACTATACCCGAGTACAGTCAAACCATACACGAGTACTACAGGTTGTGCAAAAGAGAAAGGAAATAGAGTGCAGAATATTGCATTACAGCTACAGAGAAAATGCAGATTTTAAAAAAGTGCAAGGGCCACAACGAGGTGGATTGGGAGATACATTCTTTGCATATGAGAGATCCATGCAAGTGTATGATAACAGTGAGGAAGGAGTTGTCCTTAAATCTAGTGTATGTGCTTTCCAGCATCCCCTGTCTGACAGGAGAATAGAGAATGATTGGGGTGAAAGTGATCCTTGATTATGTTGGCTGCACTCTCGAGGTCGAGTGAAGTGTAGATGGACTTGATGTCCCTTCTCAGAGGGATCAGTAACTCAGTACCCAGAATTTAGGTAGGGAGTTGAGCAGTACTTTTTACCCAAAGAATGATGGTGGGGGTAGGGGGGTCTGGAACATTGCCTGAAAGGGTAAGGAAGATAATTCCTCCTCACTCCCCCCCCCCCCTTCCCCCCCTCACCCATTTCCCAAATGTGGGCTTGGCATACAGTACAGAGAGCTTGGAATTGACTAAGTAGCCTTGTTTCTGGCTGGCATGGACATGGTTGACTAAATGGCCTCTTGTGTCGCAAATGCTGGTCACAGCCTTTTATATTGTTCCATTTTGTTTTGGCTAATCTGCACCTTAACCCTATCCGCCAACTTTTGTTCTTTTCTGAAGAAAGGTCCCGACCCAAAACATCACCTATCCATGTTCTCCAGGGATGCTGCCTGATCTGAGTTGCTCAAGCATTTGCTGTCTTTCTTTGGTTCCTTCATAATCTTGCTGAATCATCCGGGATTCTGGGGAGAGCAGGGTAAAGAGAAGAGCCCTTTCAAAGCCCTGCCTCAGGTTTGCTGGGCCAAAGGCCTTTATTTTGTGGGATGCAGTGGCAGTGCATGAAAACTGCATGAAAGCAGCCTCTTCCTTCTTCTGTTACTCACATTCTTCTCAAATGGATCAGAACGAAATAAGCTTTGATTCTTAGTTTTGGAATTTGCAGTTGGCATTTTTCCCCCGTCTGTCTGCCTCTATTTTTTTAGCTGTGAGAGACTTCCAGGTTCATGTTCCAGATGATGTCAAGCTAGCTCTGAGTCTTAAAATAAACCTTCCCACCCCTCCCCCTCTCCACCCTCCTCCCCTCCCCCATTGTCCTTCTTGGCCCCCCTTAAAGATGAGACAAACCTTTGATTCCAAAGGTTGAAGTGTGCTTGATTACAATAAAACATGAATGCTGCATAATATGCCGAAACAACCTCGGCAAATGTAGTGCGATTACACAATGGGACTGGACATTTCGCACATCTCCTTTCTGTAATCTGCAATGCCTCACATGTAAAAACCTTGTCGTAGGCGGGAGCCTGAGAGTTAACTCGAGAGCTGGCTGTCTGGGTGAAGCATGGGAAGGAAGTTATTGGACCCACGCCACATGGCAACAAGGTGCAAGTAAAATAAAATAAAAACATTATTCATTACTTGGAAATCCAAAGATCCATAACAATGTTCTTCAACCACATTTTTGTTGCATGTGTGGTAGCCATGTTATTTCTTTCTCCAGTTAAGCATTCTCATTAATTACTACCATTTGCAAATGTATATGACTCAATACGACCACTACAATCAAAAATTCAACAAACAAAACTAGGGTGCTGCCTCTCCCAATCTCCTCCGCGTTTCATCTCCTTCCACCCATATTCAGCCTCTTCCTCCTTTGTATCCACCTTCATCTTCATCCTTCTGCTGCCTCTTTTTCCCTCTTCCTGGTGTTCCTTCATCCACCCTACTTCCCATCAACTCTCCTCATCCCACTCCACCCTTCCATGCCTGCTCCATCCGTCTCTCAATTGCTAGCTTCACCTCCCCTCTTCCATTTTAATTTGTCTCTAAGGTAGGGTTGTGTTCGGGTTGTGCAGGGCGGTGCAAAAACCTGGCGGTTGAAAGGAAGAAGCTGTTCTTGAAACTGGAGGGGATAGTTCTCAGGCTCCTGAATTTTCTTCCCAATGGTAAATGCAAGACAAATGCGTGGTCAGGGTGATGTTATTAGCTACCACTTTGAGACAGCACTTCCCGGAGGACTCTTCGATGGTGGGAAAGTCAATATTTGTAAAGGACTGGGCCTTGTCCACTACTTTCTGCAGCCCCCTTCAATCTTCGGCATTTGAGTTCCTGAACCAGGCCGTGATGAAACCAATCAGTATGCTCTCCGAAAAAAATGACGTGTAATCTCCCATTAGGAAAAGGGGAGATGCAGCGAGACCTGGGTGGCATGGTAGTCCAGTCATTGAAAGTAGGCATGCAGCTGCAGCAGGCAGTGAAGAAAGCGAATGATATGTTAGCATTCATAGCAAAAGGATTTGAGTATAGGAGCAGGGAGGTTCTACTGCAGTTGTACAGGGTTTTGGTGAGACCACACCTGGAGTATTGCGTACAGTTTTGGTCTCCTAATCTGAGAAAAGACATTCTTGCCATAGAGGGAGTACAGAGAAGGTTCACCAGACTGATTCCTGGGATGTCAGGACTTTCATATGAAGAAAGACTGGATAGACTCGGCTTGTACTCGCTAGAATTTAGAAGATTGAGGGGGGATCTTATAGAAACTTACAAAATTCTCAAGGGGTTGGACAGGCTAGATGCAGGAAGATTGTTCCCGATGTTGGGGAAGTCCAGAACAAGGGGTCACAGTTTAAGGATAAGGGGGAACTCTTTTAGGACCGAGATGAGAAAAACATTTTTCACACAGAGAGTGGTGAATCTGTGGAATTCTCTGCCACAGAAGGTAGTTGAGGCCAGTTCATTGGCTATATTTAAGAGGGAGTTAGATGTGGCCCTCGTGGCTAAAGGGATCAGGAGGTATGGAGAGAAGGCAGGTACAGGATACTGAGTTGGATGATCAGCCACGATCATATTGAATGGCGGTGCAGGCTCGAAGGGCCAAATGGCCTACTCCTGCACCTAATTTCTATGTTTCTATGTTTCTATGTAAGACATTGAAAGTTAGGCCACCATTAAACAACAAGCAGGCTTGGAATAAGTCTTTGATGTGATAATGCCTGGCACATTTTGATCTACACAACAGATCACTATTGTTTACAGCTGACTCGCTCTTCATGTTGCTGGGGTAACAAGATTACTATCGATTTCTCTTTAAAGGTATTCTCACGGGAGATGTAATTGAGATTAAAGAGGTTTTGATGCCAAAAGAAAACTCAGCATCGGCAATATAACCTTTTTTTTCATGCATTCAATAACACGTGAAAAGTACTGCATTTCTTGTGCTAAATCCTCTTCCAAGTCAAGTCAAGTCAAGTTTATTCGTCACATACACATACGAGATGTGCAGTGAAATGAAAAGTGGCAATGCTCGCGGACTTTGTGCAAAAAGACAAACAAACAAACAAACAAACAACCAAACAAACTACAAACAGAATCACATATTCTTTTACATGTTAAATATTGTGGGCGGAAGGAAAAAGGTTCAGTAAAGTTAGTCCATTATGAAATACAGTCCCCCGTTGCAACTCCAGTCTCGCTGCAGCAGGGTTTGGGTATTGTATGCTGCAGCTCCTGAGCATGAGTGAAATTGTCAAGTCTGATTGGATACAGACATGGATGTTTCATTGCATGACCTCCAGCCCTTCCAGCCATTGACTGCTTGCAAATCTATCATCATGGTGCCTCCTTTCCCAGAGTCAACGCAAACTTCCTCACGGTGACTCAGAATTTCCTTTCTCAATATTTTTATAACTAATAAATGAAAATGTTCACAGAGAATAGAAAAATATTTTCCCTCCCTGGCCTTGCTGACACCCCTGAACTGTAAATTTGACCTATAATTTCTGGGGATCTGAAAAATCCCCAAATTAACCTGATTCTCTCTCACTAGATACTGCCTGAGCAATGCCAGGATTTTCTGTTTGAAGAGTTGGTTCTGTCTGTTCTGTAATGAGGAGCAGAACTATCTTCTCTTCTAACGGAAAATCGTAGAAATACTCAGACAGTATTGAAGGAGAGACAATCAGAGTTCATTCATCAGATCTGCCCTGCTGTTCTGACCACGCAGTTCCAACCACCTAGCCACCACGCAGTTCCAACTATTAAGCTGGAAAGGGTGCAGAAAAAAATACATCAGGATGTTGAAAATAAGACACAAGGTGCTGGAGTAACTCAACGGATCAGGCAGTATCTCTGGAGAAAAAGGTTGTGTGACGTTTCAGGTCGGGAACCTTCGTCAGAGTGAGTCTGAGTCTGATGAAGGTTTGTGACCTGAAACTTCATCCATCTTTTTCTGCAGAGATGCTGCCTGACCTGCTGAGTTACTCCAGTACTTTGTGTCTGTCTTTGGTATAAACCTGGATCTGCAATTCCTTTCTACACACCAGCCTGTTTCCATACTGAACAAGCGTCTACTGATGTACTGTAGAAAGTAGAAACAAGGAACTGCAGGTGCTGGTTTATACCAAATATGGATACATGTGCTGGAGTAACTCAGCAGGTCAAGCAGCATTGCTGAAGAACATGGATAGGGGATGTTTCAGGTCAGGTCTGAAGAGGGATCCCAAACCGAAACGCCACTCTTTTCTCCAGAGATGCTGCTTGACCCCCTGAGCAACTCCAGAGCTTTCTGTCTTTTACTATAGAAAGTGTCCTGACTGCTTGCATTATGGCCTGCTACAAAAATTCCAACACACAAGAATGCAAGATGCTGCAGAGATCGGTGTTCTTAGCCTGGTCCATCGGAGGCACAGCCTTCCCCAGCATCAAAATCATCTCCATAAATTGCTGCCTCAAGAAGGCAGCATCTATCATCGAAGATTCCCATCATATGGGCCATGCCCTCATCTCGCCACTTCCATACTTCCCGACAAACATCAGGTCCTTGATCCGACCTGCACCACACGAATCCTGCCTCGGCAAAGGAAACACTACGGGCCAGCTCTTGCTCTACCATGAACTTTTTATAAAATTGTTTCATTTGCACTAATGTCTTGTTTTTTGCACAGTCTTTTTCTTTTTACTATCTTGCAGAATTTATGCATCATTTATGGGTTTGGTGTGTGGTTTGATTCAACATGCCTGTGATCAGCTGCAAGCAAGTAGCTCACTGTACTTATACATATGACAAAAAACTTGACTGTTCATTTATTGTGTATATATAGTCTATGGTCTATAGATGCACTGAACTTTATCCCCCGTTCTGTATTATGTTTACATATTCTGTTGTGCTGCAGCAAGTAAGAATGTCATTGTCCTATCTGGGACACATGGCAATAAAACTCTCTTGACTCTTGCCTTGACATTTCACATTACCTTAGGAGTGATTATTATACTTGTTAGCAATGGTGCGTGTATATTGCAATGAAATGTTGCTTTAAGATTTGCGAGTTGCTATTTCCTTAAGAAACTGAGTCATACGGTCAGTTATTGCAACACTATTTATCACTCTTTGGCCCAGTTGACCATAACAACGTACAAAAACAAATCTTTCACTTGAATCTGCCAGTCAAAGCACATTACGTAATATTCCACAATGCAATACAAGACATATCTGATACTGTGCTATCCATGTCCCATTTCCTAGAATCTGTTCAATATATGCCCCACCCCCACCTTTAAGAAGCTGCTAAAAACCCAGCCATCATGGGGTTTGGGTTGCTACTGCCAATCTCTACTCACTGTTCCTTTTGTATTGGGGGTAATATAAAGATGTGAGCTATTGGTGGACCGATGGCAAGAGACTACTTCTCATAATTTAGGGTGGCACAGCGGTGCCGCTGGTAGAGCTGCTGGCTCACGGAGACAGAGGCCCAGGTTCGATCCTGACCTCGGGTATTGGCTGTGCTGAGTTTGCATGATCCACCTGTGGCCACATGGGTTTCCTCCCATTTCCCAACGGTCTGCAAGTTTCTAAGTTAATTGGCCTTCTGTAAATTGCCACTAGTGTGTAAGGAATGGATGAGAAAGTGGAATAATATTAAACGAGTATAAATGGGTGATTGATGGTTGGCATCGACTCGGTGGGCCGAAAAGCCTGTTTCCACACTATTTCACTTAAACTAAATTAAAATATAGAAAAACATTTCACCAGACCAATCTCCCAATTACTGTGGCTGCTCACGACAAGAATTCCAAATACAATTGGAGATGGGCAATTAATGCTAGTATTGATCTTAGTCTGAAGAATTCCTGGAACTTGTCAAACCAGAGACTATTGAGAAGTCTTAACCATATAACCATATAACAATTACAGCACGGAAACAGGCCATCTCGGCCCTACAAGTCCGTGCCGAACAAACGTCTTCGTTCCTGCAAAATTGGCAATGAAGATTGAGCTGCTTTCATTGTCAAAGTTGAAGAATGTGTTAATGACCTCTACCTGCCCTTGTGATGATTTAGTGGTAAGTAATGTGGTCCAGGATATCCATCCAGTGATGAAAATGGAACAGCACTACCTGTCATAGTGTGCCTCTGGCAGGCTGCTCACTAACTTGAAGCTACTTGTCCAATTTGATGTTTTCATTTTAACTATTCTATAGGACATGGGCATTGCTGACCAGGCCAGTATTTATTTCCCATTGTAAGTGTCTTTGCTGGAAGATAACAGAGGGCACTTAGAAGTCAACCACATTGTTGAGTCTAGAGTCACATTCAGGACAGACTGGGTAAGGCTGGCAAGTTTCTTTCCTGAAGGTCATCAGTGAAACAGATGGATTTTTACAACCATCTGGTAGCTTTACTGACACTATTACCAACGTTATCTGTTTACTTCAGATTGACTTAATCAACTGAATTTAAATTCCAAGATACTATGTTGGGAATTGAACTCAAAAGCGGTTTTCCTGGTCCCTTGAAGACGAGGCTGGTATAAACCACGAGCTTCCTGTTCCCAGGGAATGGCTGGGAGGTCATCACAGTGGGCAACTGCAGTGCCTCCTGTTGGCCAGTGGCCACATCAACAGTGAACTGGAGGTGAAAGGGAAGGATGTCAAGTGCATTTAATGCGAAAGTGCTGAGTTGGGTAACAAAGAATGTTGGATATGTATTTATTTATTAGGACAGTCAAGTGTTTTCTGTTTTAAATAGCATCAACAGAGCAGGTGCGGGAGGAATAGTTCGACCAGAGTGACTCACAGGATGGGACTGTGAGTTTGTCTTGTGATAGCTGGTGGGAATTTGATCTCAGGAAGAGAGATTATTGATTCTGCAGCGGGAGAGGTCGGGGGGGGGGGGGGGGGGGGGGGGAAGGGGGGGGGGTGTGTATGGGTTTTGGGGATGCGCAATTCCATTTTCCTTCTCTCGTCTTGATATGAAGGTTTCTTATCTTAATATGTGTGGGCATAAGTGAACTTGTGTTCCAGCTGCCAAGTTACAGGAGCTGATTTTGACCTGACTTCTCAGGCAGAGTGATGATGAAATAAGGAAGAGCTACACGAGCAGGTGGCAAAGCCAAAAACACTTTGACTGTTTTCACAGCTGCCCGTTGCAACCTATTGCCTCACCTCTCAACAAAATCCCCCTGAAAAAATATTTCCATGGTTTTCAAACAAGTTCCAACAACAAGCTGGGTTTAACTGGATGACAACTGGATCAACATTAATTACATTGATTGCTGCTGAGGTCTTCAATTCTGGTCTATTGCAAGAGTGATAATTGCTTGGCCTTTATCGTATAAATAAATTCGTATTTCTGCCTCCTGAGGTTCAAGGTATCTATGCTGCAACGACAACCTGCATTTTTATAGCACCTTTCAGAGACTCAGTACACTTTACTCTGAAGGGTTAATCGGTACTCTGAAGTTTGAAATGCAGCAGCCAAATTGCACACAGCAAGTTTCAACAAATAGCAATATTAGTGATAGAGAGTCACTGAGACATACAGTGAGGAAACAGGCCCTTTCTCACACCATCAACCACCCACCAACATGAATCGTACATTAACATTGCGTACAGTTTTGGTCTCCTAATCCGAGGAAAGACATTCTTGCCATAGAGGGGGTACAGAGAAGGTTCACCAGATTGATTCCTGGGATGTCAGGACTTTCATATGAAGAAAGACTGGATAGACTCGGCTCGTACTCGCTAGAATTTAGAAGATTGAGGGGGGATCTTATACAAACGTACAAAATTCTTAAGGGGTTGGACAGGCTAGATGCAGGAAGATTGTTCCCGATGTTGGGGAAGTCCAGAACAAGGGGTCACAGTTTAAGGATAAGGGGGAAATCATTTAGGACCGAGATGAGAAAAACATTTTTCACACAGAGAGTGGTGAATCTGTGGAATTCTCTGCCACAGAAGGTAGTTGAGGCCAGTTCATTGGCTATATTTAAGAGGGAGTTAGATGTGGCCCTTGTGGCTAAAGGTATCAGGGGGTATGGAGCGAAGGCAGGTACAGGATACTGAGTTGGATGATCAGCCATGATCATATTGAATGGCGGTGCAGGCTCGAAGGGCCGAATGGCCTACTCCTGCACCTATTTTCTATGTTTCTATGTTTCTAACACCATGCCCTGCCATTCAACATGATCATGGCTGATCTAAACTGGCTTCCACTCCTCTTCTCTGTGAGTTCCCCATACTCCGTACGATTTGATAATCAAATAGTCTAATGTTCTTTATGATGAACCGCTTGGTGAATTAAGAGATGGGCTCGGCATTAAATGTAGCTTTTCTCAAAAGAGGAAAGCTATCAACTTTTTGCTGGCCATGTTGAAGCAGTTAGTAATCCTCAACAGTTTTGTTTCCTCCAAAGAGAGCAGCCTACACGTGATAAAATAGCAGCATTTTATTAAATAAAATATTATATGCAAGGTCTGTATAACATTATGAAGTTGTATTGTCACAGCCTGCAAATTCCCAGAATCAAAATCTTCTGTAAGAGGTTTAGGTGTTTATTATATGGAGTCCATTTCCACATGATTTTTTTCAATGTTTGATTATCTATACAGAAGCTGAAGTTCAAACTTGAAGTTTGACTCAATTCCTTTTGTTAAACATTTTAAACATATTTTTATTTTATGTAAGTTCATATACATACCCAAGATTGAATTATTTGGAATTACAAACAGGGCATAGGATGAGCAACATTTTTTAAAAATATATATATATATTCCCTATGACCCTTAATTCCCTAATGTTCTCTGCCAGTTCCCAATTCCATTTAATTCCCTCGCTTATAAATACACTCATTGATCCAGGCTCCACAACCATCCAGTCGGGAATTCCAGAGATTCACCAACATCTCTGGGAAGAAATTCCAATGCACATCAGTTTTGATTATAGAAACAGAGAAACATAGAAAATAGGTTCAGGAGGAGGCCATTCAGCCCTTTGAGCCAGCACCGCCATTCATTGTGATCATGGCTGATCGTCCCCAATCAATAACCCGTGCCTGCCTTCTCCCCATCTCTTCTTATCTGCCTCCTTATCTTGTAACTAAAATTACCTGCAACATTGACTCAGTTTCTCTCTCCCCAGATGTCCCCTGATCTACTGAGTGTTTTTTTTCCAGCATTTCCTGCTTTTATCACAGATTAATAGCAAACCTCTAAATTCAGGAAATGAGAGATGGGGGATTTTCTGACAGAAATTTCTGTGTTGAATGTTGTCCAGTGTCACACTTGTGGAACATCTTGACATGTTTTACAATGTTAAATGCAGGTTTTGACATCACATTTCCACAGTTTTCCAACCTGGTGCAGTTTCCATGGTAATAGAGCCAAACCAAGCAAATCTTTACAAAGCACATGTTCCCCTTGACTCTCTCCTCGCCATCTTGGGCAGCATTCTAAATTGGTGTTCCTTCTTCTTGACATTCATAGTTGGGGACTTGCTTTTTCCCCCTTCATCTATTATTTTAGAATCTCCCCTAAACTCCTTGGCTTCCTCCACCATAATGCAGGATGTGATGCAGTCGTGAAGTCACACAGCACAGAAACAGGCCCTTTGGCCCACCATGTCTATGCCCACCACCAAGCACCTACATACATTAATCTATTTACCAACACTTGGTCCCTATCCTATTGTGCACTAGCGATTCCATATAACCATATAACCATATAACCATATAACAATTACAGCACGGAAACAGGCCATCTCGACCCTTCTAGTCCGTGCCGAACACATAATCTCCCCTAGTCCCATATACCTGCGCTCAGACCATAACCCTCCATTCCCTTCCCATCCATATAACTATCCAATTTATTTTTAAATGATAAAAACGAACCTGCCTCCACCACCTTCACTGGAAGCTCATTCCACACAGCCACCACTCTCTGAGTAAAGAAGTTCCCCCTCATGTTACCCCTAAACTTCAGTCCCTTAATTCTCATGTCATGTCCCCTTGTTTGAATCTTCCCTACTCTCAGTGGGAAAAGCTTTTCCACGTCAACTCTGTAAAGATTCAAGTGCTCATTAGATGCTAATTAAATGTTGGCTGGTTATACTCTTGCCCGAATGAGAAATAGAGTCAAAGAGCCATGGGGCACAGAAACAAATCCTTCGGCCCACCAAGTCCATACTCTATAAGCTGCCTACCTGAGCATATCCTATTTACCTGCCTATCTAAATGTCTGTTGAACATTGTAATTGTACCCACCTCTGTCACTTCTACTGCCAACTCATACTACAAAGCCACAACAGTGTGTGTGGAGAATTTGTCCCTTTGTTCCCCTTTACATTTCCCCCTCTCATTTTAAATCTATGCCCTCTAGTTTTAGACTCCCTTACCCTGGGAAAAGACTGTGACAATCCAGGTTGTCCATGCACCTTATGAATTTATATACCTGTCCTCAGCCTCCGACCATCCAGGAATATAAACCTCAGCCTTTCCAGTCTCTTCTTACAACTCACACCTTCCAGCTGTGGTAATATCCTTTTTCTACACACTTTCCGCCATCCTTTTAGCTGGGCAACAAAAACAATACTTCAGATATGTTTCTTGTACAGTTGTAAACTGACCCCACAACTCTTGTACTCGGTGCCCTGACTGATGAAAGTAAGTGTGCCTAACACCTTTTTCACCACCCTGTCTAACTATGTCTCTGATCTACAAAACTCTCCGAGGCCCTGCCAATTACCACAAGTCCTGCCCTGTTTTAACCTAATAAAACGCAATACATTGCATTGTCTTTGTTAAATTCTATCTGCCGATCCTTGGCCCACTTTCCCATTTGATCTCGTTCCTGTTGTAATCATAACTTTTGTCACTGTCCACGATACCCCCAACATTAGTGTCATTCAAAAACTAACCATCTCAACTAATTCTCATCCAAATTGTTAATACAGATGGCATACAACAGGTGACAACAATGATTCCAATGGCACATCAATGGTCTGAGGCCTCCAATCTAAAAACCAACCCTCCACTGCCATTCACTGAATTCCTACTACTATCAATTTTGTGTCGAATTAGCTAGTTTAACCTGGATCCCATGTGACCTAATCTTCTGGTCCAGCTTACAATGCAGACCTTTGTCAAAGACTTTGTTAAAGTCCATGCAGATAAAATCTACTATCCTGCGCTGATATACTTTTGGTCACCTCTTCAAAAAATCAATCAGATTTGTGAGTAATGATTTCTCACACACAAAGCCATGTTGATAAACATTCCCTTTCCTAATACAGATGAATCCTGTCTCTCAGAATCCCCTGCAGTAATTTTCCTACCCGTGATGTTAGACTTAATGGCCTGTAGATCTTTAACTTACCCTTGCAGCCCTTTTTAAATAAAGGCCCTACTTTAGTCATTATCCAATCTCCAATCAGATACATAATCCATGGCTAACAATGCTACAAGCATCTCCGCCAGGTCTCTTGCAATTTAACTCCTAGCTTCCCACCATGATCTGGACACACTCGGTCAGGCCCTGGGGATTTATTTTCCATATGTGCTTTAAGACCTCCCACACATCTTCTTTTGTGATATATTTATATTTTAAGACATTCCCCTCCTGGCTCCCATAACTTTCTCCATGATAAATACAGATCAAGTCAAGTCACTTTTATTTCTATAGCCCATTTAAAAAACAACTCTCGTTGACCAAAGTGCTTTACATTGGTGGAGGTACGAACGTTATACAACAGTGGTTCATAGATTAAGTACATACATAAATACATACATATAGCCCTCCCTCAGAGGATGTCAAGAAAGGCTTGAGAGTAAAGATGAGTTTTAAGTCGAGATGCATTTAAAACCCCACCCACCCCCTGTAACTCCACACATAGATGACCACCTTGATCCTAAGAGGCCCTATTCTCGCCCTAGTTACATTTTTTGCTCTTACTGTAATTATAGAATATCTTAGAATTCTCCTTAACTATATCTGCCGAAGCTATCCCATGTCCTCTTTTTGCCTTCCTGATTCCCTCTGGAGCACTCCGGAATCCCTCACCAGGTTCACTTGATCCCAGCTACTTATGCCTGGCATATGCATCTTTCTTTTCCAGAGCAGTCTCAATATCCTTTTGAACTAAGTCAAGAGTGTAATTGTCATGTGCACTTGAACAGAACAATGCAATTCTTAATTACAGTTTCCTTAATCCTGCCTGCCCTTGCCCTTCACTCTAACAGGCACATACTATCCCTAAATTGTCCTACCTCAATTTTAAAAGGCTCCCACTTGACGGACATCCCAATACCTGCAAACAGCCTCTCCCACTCAACCTTTGCAACTTTTGGGTCTAATGCCCTCAAAATTAGCATTAAACCAATTTAGGACTTAAAATTTGTGGAAAGCCCTGTCTTTTTCTACAACAGTTTTAAAACTAATAAACTTACAGTCACTTGACCTGAAGTCAGGCACGTGCCGTGAGTGATTACTCAGTGTAGGCACAGTCGGCTTTTTAAAAATCTTGAAAACCGCGCATGCACAGATTGTTCTCTCCGGTAAGCAGTCAGTCAATTTTTATAAGGTAATTTGTCTTCAAAGCCTATCTCTTAATAAAGTATTTAAAAACATATAGCTCAAAGAAATTTACTTACTACATTATTTGTACACAAACTCCATACTTCTCTCTTTGTTTCTTAAGATACTCTTAAGATAATGACAATACATGTTTGAAAAACCCGCCAAGAAACTTGCCCTGCGCATGCACAGTACACAGTCCATGGTCCAAAGGCAGAATTTCAGCTGCCTTTATAGACCGCTGTCATTGAAGGCATGAAGCGGCGTCGACGGCACGTGAGTAGCACATACTTCCGCATATTACATGTACTGTGGATGAAAGGCACGGGAGAATTATGCCTACTTAAGAGATCGATCTCTTAGGTAGGCATAATTCTCCCGTGCCTTTACTATTTATATTTAATAATTACCATTTTATAATTTTAGACAGGGTAGGCACTGCCTTCCTTGCCTATCCTGATGGCACCTGCCTGCCTGAAGTGCTCCCGCAGAGACACTTTCCCTCAATTTCCCTCCCTCATTTTCCATCAGGAAGTCCATATTGTCATCTCTCTATTAGGAGTCCATCTACACATTGACTGAGAACGTTTTCTGGGACACAACAAATAAATTCCATCCCATCCAAGACCCTTTGCACTATGGCAGCCCAAGTTAATATTAGGCAAGTTAAAGTCGCCTACTAATACAACCCTATTCTTTGTACAGCTATCTGTGAGCTCTCTACGTATTTACTCCTCTAAGTCTAATTATTATCTAAATGGTGGCCGATTGGGAAAGGGGGAGATGCAGCGAGACCTGGGTGTCATGGTACACCAGTCATTGAAGGTAGGCATGCAGGTGCAGCAGGCAGTAAAGAAAGCGAATGGTATGTTGGCTTTCATAGCAAGAGGATTTGAGTATAGGAGCAGGGAGGTTCTACTGCAGTTCTACAGGGTCTTGGTGAGACCACACCTGGAGTATTGCGTGCAGTTTTGGTCTCCAAATCTGAGGAAGGACATTATTGCCATAGAGGGAGTGCAGAGAAGGTTCACCAGACTGATTCCTGGGATGTCAGGACTGTCTTATGAAGAAAGACTGGATAGACTTGGTTTATACTCTCTAGAATTTAGGAGATTGAGAGGGGATCTTATAGAAGCTTACAAAATTCTTAAGGGGTTGGACAGGCTAGATGCAGGAAGATTGTTCCCGATGTTGGGGAAGTCCAGGACAAGGGGTCACAGCTTAAGGATAAGGGGGAAATCCTTTAAAACCGAGATGAGGAGAACTTTTTTCACACAGAGAGTGGTGAATCTCTGGAACTCTCTGCCACAGAGGGTAGTTGAGGCCAGTTCATTGGCTATATTTAAGAGGGAGTTAGATGTGGCCCTTGTGGCCAAGGGGATCAGAGGGTATGGAGAGAAGGCAGGTACGGGATACTGAGTTGGATGATCAGCCATGATCATATTGAATGGCGGTGCAGGCTCGAAGGGCCGAATGGCCTACTCCTGCACCTAATTTCTATGTTTCTATGTTTCTAAGTCCCATTGACTATCGGGGTCTCTGATACAATCGCATTAAAGAGACACAATGTCCTGGAGTAACTCAGCGGGTCGGGAGAACATGAGTGAGTGATGTTTCGGTTCGGGATCCTTCTTCAGACTGATTGTATGGGAAGCGAAAATAACTGTGAGAGAGGAGGGACAGGGCAAAGCCTGGTAGATAATAGGCGGAAACTGGTGAGGGGGGGGAGGTTGAAAGGCAAATGGTTGGACAAATACCAGAGATGAAAAGACAGAAGGTGTGAGACAAAAGGATTCAATTTCTGATTTTTAAGTTAGAGGAAGGAATGTAGGAAGGAGAGGAGAGGAATGATAGGTGTCAGTCCAGGAGGGGCACAAAGGGAGAGGGGGGGAGATGAAGGGGTGGAGGTGGAATCTTTCCCTAAAATAGGAGAATTCAACATTCCTGCCATTGGGATGTAAGCTACAAAAGCAGACCTTGAGATGCTGTTCGTTCAGTTTGCATGTGGCCTCACTTTGGCAATGGAGGATGCCCAGAATAGAAAGGTCAGTGTGGGAATGTGACGAGGAGTTAAAATGATTAGCAAACAGGACATCTAGTAACCCTTGGCAGACTGAATGCTGGTGTTTGGCGAAACATTAAAGTAATTATTTGTTATCTCTGAATTGCACCCATAGCCTCCCTGGATGATACCCAGTAATATCTCCTCAAAGTCCTGTCACAATGTTTTCCCTAATCAAAACTGAAACTGTCCCTCCTCTCTCACCCATATCTGTAGCATCTGCAGTCCAGATCATTGATCTGCCAGTCCTATAAATCCCTCAACTAGCTTTCGTCCAATAGTTATAATATTCCAATTTGAAACATAGAAAATAGGTGCAGGAGTAGGCCATTCGGCCCTTCGAGCCTGCACCGCCATTCAATATGATCATGGCTGATCATCCAACTGAGTATTATCCTGTACCTGCCTTCTCTCCATACCCCCCGATCCCTTTAGCCACAAGGGCCACATCTAACTCCCTCATAAATATAGCCAATGAACTACCTTTTGTGGCAGAGAATTCCACAGATTCACCACTTTCTGTGTCATTCTCTGTGGAAAATGTTTTTCTCATCTCGGTCCTAAAAGACTTCCCCCTTAACCTTAAACTGTGACCCCTTGTTCTGGATGACCCCTTGTTCGAAGGTGGAGTCACAGGTAGATAAGATGGTCAAAAAGACTTTTGGCACATTGGCCTTTATCAGAGTATTGAGTATAGAAGTTAGGAGGTCATGATGCAGTTGTATAGGACATTGGTGAGACCACATTTAGAGTATTGTTTTCAGTTCTGGGCACCACATTATAGGAAAGATGTTATCAAGCTAGAGAGGGTCCAGAGAAGATTTGTGAGGATGTTGCCAGGACTAGAGGGTCTGAGCTTTTGGGAGAAGTTGAGTAGGCTGGGACTGTATTCCTTGGTGAGCAGGAGGATGCAGGGTGATAAGAGAGTGAGGTGTATAAGATCATGAGAGGAATAGATCGGGTAGATGCACAGAGTCTCTTGCCCAGAGTAGGTGAATTGAGGACCAGAGGACATAGGTTTAAGGTGATGGGGAAAAGATGCAACAGGAATCTGACAGTTATCCCAACGTTTAAGAAACAGTTAGACAGGTACATGGATAGGACTGGTTTGGAGGGATATGGAACAAACTTGGGCAGGTGGGACTAGTGTAGCTGAGACATGTTGGCCGGTGTGGGCAAGTTGGGTCTAATGGCCGGTTTCCACACTATCACTCACTCTATGACACTGCCCTTCTCCCCCCTGCCAGACTAGTTTAAACCCTTCTGAGTAGCATTATCAAATGTCCCCTCGAGGATATTGGTGCCCCTCTAACTCAGGTGCAACCCTTCACTCATGTGCAGGCCAACTCTGCCCCAATAGAGATCCCAATAGGGCCTCTAACAACCGACATCCTCTCCTCGTCCTCCCACCTTTGTTCCCCGGGGAGCCTCTCGCAGCCGACTTCGAGGGTGCGGTGGGCCAGAACACAGTTCCCTCACCTCTCCTACTGGCCTATGTCCTCACCTGTCACATACGTCATCGTCTCCGGCTCCATCCTTCCAGTATCTTTGCTCCCAGTCGCCCGGAATTGAGGAAGCAAAACATTCCAAGGGATTGGGGGTCCAGAGTGTCTGCCTGAAGGGGTGTTGGGGGCAGATAGCCCCATCAATCTATCTATCTATTCTATCTATCTATCTATCTATCTATCTATCTATCTTTCTATCTATCTATCTATCTATCTATCTATCTATCTTCTATATATATATAAAACTCAAATCAGTCCGCCTGCCGCCGTACGGCGTCCGCCGCGTTTCTTCCTTTGATTCATTGCCACGCCCAATCCAGACGCTCAATCTCCGAGATATTTTCCATTTCGGTACAGATTTCGCTTTTCTTTCTAAGTATCCGCTCCTCATTTCATTTCGTCGTCGTGAAGTACATGTTTTTAATCAAAATCCTTCCCCCCCCCCCCTATCCCCCACCCCCCCCAAGTATTTCAAAAATAAACAGGCTTCTCCATTTACATGTCAGCTTCCAACACACTTCAAAACAAAGTTGCAAGAGAGGAACACTGACCTTTTCACTGCTGCAGCAGGCAGGGGAGGGCTGCAATCTTACATTTGGGAACGGGCTCAGTTCCAATGGAGGAGACGGGTGCATGGCGGAATATTGGGTTGGGGGATCACACCATTGGGGGAGCAGACCCAACGGGTCTGCACTTGGTCTAGTATATATATAAAACTCAAATCAGTCCGCCTGCCGCCGTAAGGCGTCCGCCGCGTTTCTTCCTTTGATTCATTGCCACGCCCAATCCAGACGCTCAATCTCCGAGATATTTTCCATTTCGGTACAGATTTCGCTTTTCTTTCTAAGTATCCGCTCCTCATTTCATTTCGTCGTGTTGAAGTACATGTTTTTAATCAAATCCTTCCCCCCCCCCCCCCCCACCCACCCCCAAGTATTTCAAAAATAAACAGGCTTCTCCATTTACATGTCAGCTTCCAACACACTTCGAAACAAAGTTGCAAGAGAGGAACACTGAACTTTTCACTGCTGCAGCAGGCAGGTGAGGGCTGCAATCTTACATTTGGGAACAGGCTCAGTTCCAATGGAGGAGACGGGTGCATGGCGGAATATTGGGTTGGGGGATCACACCATTGGGGGAGCAGACCCAACGGGTCTGCACTTGGTCTAGTCTATCTATATATATATAAAACTCAAATCAGTCCGCCTGCCGCCGTACGGCGTCCGCCGCGCGTTTCTTCCTTTGACGCTCCGCAACTCCGAAACCGGACGCAGGATCGCCGACGTCTTTTCCATTTCTGTAGAGATTTCGCTTTTCTTTCTAAGTATCCGCTCCTCATTTCATTTCGTCGTGTTGAAGTACATGTTTTTAATCAAATCCTTCTCAAAGTCTGCACTTGTCACATTTAAAGTGTGCTTTGATGAGTTCAGTAAGAGCCACATGGGGCAGTGGGGGCAAGTAAATAGCAACTTGATTTTGCCTAGCACATAGGCAGAGGGCCAAATGGGCCCTAATTATGCCATTCATTTCTGTGAGCATACTTTATTGGTTGTACTGTGCATTCGGACAGAAGCGATAGAATCCCAGAAATGAACAGTGAGGGATGTATGTGATTGATTGCAAACGGGACTTCACGTTAAATACTATCGCCCTGTACACCTTGCAGGTTACAACACTTCAAGTACTTCCTAAAAATGGCTAGATATTTTGAAGGTTGGCGTTATTTTGAAGGTCGTACGTTGCTTAATCGGTTTTAACAGGGACTTCATGAGCAGTTCAAGGAAAAATATGCACTGCAGAGCCAAGTCGCGGAAACAGTAAAATGAGATGTTGGTGGATTGCACAAGATACAGGGCAACGGATAGCCTGAAACGATGAAGTTGTACAGACCGCTCCGGGTCACGCTGTTCAGGCAGAAAAACAATGTGCCACGTGAACGGCTGAGTGGCGCTGGGATCGCACTGTGCAGACGGGCGGGGCTTCCAGCTCGAAACTCGCTTCCGGCAACAGAGGCTTGAGAGGATAAATAGGAGGCACTGTGCAAATCTCCCCATAATAAACACAAAACCCTCAACGCAGAGTGAGAAGGCAGGAGGCAAAACAAAACAGAAGGGGACACCACAGCCAGGACTGGAAGAAGTGCACAGGCAATAAAGTATAGAGGAAGGGTTTGCTTAGTGCAAAAGGGGAAGTAAGTTAGCGATTGTGTAAAAACTTAGAACAGGGACATCCGTGCTTGAACCGAGGCAGCGTTGGTACTGAAGTCCCTTCCAGCAGCCTGAACGAGGAGACAGGGCAGCAATTTTGCAGCGAATCGGCACTTTCGGCCAGGATGCCATTCTTGGGCCAGGACTGGAGGTCCCCCGGTCAGAGTTGGATCAAGACGGACAGCGGCTGGAAGAGGTCGAAGGTTGAAGCCAACAACAATGTGGCGCCGCTGAGCTGGTGAGTTGTGGAGCGTTTCGCAGCCCCCTGCGGGAGGGCTGGACTGGGGACGGGGTGAGCTCGGTCCCACGGTCAGTGGGCAAGCGTGGGAATTGTTCCGAGGGTGGGAAAACAAAGTGAAAACCACAAAGTATATTTGGAAGAGTAAACAAACGGAAATCGGGTGACGTTGGAGTTAAAACAGCAAACATTCAGCAGGTTGGGCAACAACGATAGGAAGAGAGGCTTCAGGTCTTGGTTGTTTAGTCAGAAGCAACAGTAAATAACACATTCGGGGAGAATGACGGCATCTTAAAGATTGCAGCCCCCGTGGGGGGAAATGTGTCCTAACTCCTTTGGGGGAAACGGATCATTAAAGTCCCTATTCCTGTGTAAATAAGTAGAATCAAGTCAGAATTCACAGTGGCAAAAGGATGCTTCATGTCCAGAATTCAATGTTTAAACAATCGTGAACATATTTGTTTCTTTTTGTGTGGGGGGGGAGAATTACTTCTGTAAACTGTTTCAGTTGGTAACTGTCCAAGCAAAACAAACATTGCAGGCAACATGTATTTTCTTGTATGTACGTATTGTCAAGCTCTTCGCGATTCCAAGTAATACATTCAAACTGCTTTAAAAACCAAACGATAATATATTGAGCACAGTGGTAAAACACCATGATGAAATCCTATTTATGTTTAAAACTTGAATGAACCTTTTTCACATTGTTTGGAATCGCGACGCCTGAATATAACTCTAGCTCGCTGCAAGACGCTGTGTGTGAGATACACACTCCCAGTACTGTGGTATCACAGTGATTATGTGATCATCAGAAAGCACCTCCTACTTTTCAACCCTTCTCCCCTCGTGATCTAATATTGTTGCTGTTGATGCGCTGGTAAACGAATCATGCGTTGCTTGTCGGTTGCAATGTATGCCTCTTTCCCCACCAGGCATGGAGAACAGATTTGGATGAATGTCGCAGCAAGTTCCCTGATCGAGACGAAAGGGGATTGTACTACATCTGGGGTTTACTGACCTTCGAGTGTGAGCGGAGGCGGGCTGTGTGATGGATGGATGGCATCGCGGCCAATCCCCGTCCATTTCTGGTTGTTTCCCATCCAGCTGTTGTCATGAGATAATCTTCATCAGCGTTAGAAAGGTCAGGGGTCTTAACTAGCTAAGTTTGCCCAACAACAACAAAACAGTCTGTATATCTGTTGTGGGTGTGCGTATAATATACAGGTATGTGTGTGTGTGTGTATGTATGTATGTATTTATATAATAGTTCATATATAATAGGCACTGAAATATAATTATACACTACCAAAGTGTTAATGTTATGTAGAAACAAAGAACTGCAGATGCTGGTTTATACCAAAGGCACAAAGTGGTGGAGTAACTTAGCATGGTGAACTCACTGTGGCGGATGTTAAATTTGTGTTTATTGTGTGTTTTGTTATTTTATTATATGTATGACTGCAAGGCAACGGAATTTAGTACAGACCGAAAGGTCTGAATGACAATAAAGGATACTTTGACTTTGAGCAGGTCAGGCAGCATCTCTGGAGAAAACGTAGGGGTGACATTTTGGGCCGGGTCAGAAGTCTGAGGAAGGGTCCTGACCTGAAATGTCACCCATGCTTTTTCTCCAGAGTTGCTGCCTGACCTGCTGTATTACTCCAGCACTTTGTGTCTATCTAAAGTGTTAACGTTGATGGACGTAAGGGGATTTTGGGGTGGGTGACCAAAAGGTGACTGGTTTTGATAGTCTTGGAGGATGAGGGGTAAATGAAGGGATTTTAGAGTTTGAACAGCAGACATTTGGAGGTTGGAGAAAGTACAGGTGGACAGAATTAGACAAGCACAGATCTTGTGTGACTGTCATTAAGAATGCACTTAATTTAGCAAACAGATTTGGAGGGGCAGTCCTAATGTTAGATCTTACCCTGTAGTTTATCACCATAATAAAGCCACAAGGAGCAAATCTTTAGTATTTCTTGAAGGTTGGTTAAAATTGGCCTTTTCCTAAGATTACTGTATTCATATAATTTTTATACTCGTGCTAAGATTCATCCCATGGATATGCTGTCTACAAGCTTGGTTGTGCCTGATCTCGTTCCTGTCTTGGTGGTTCACAAGGAGACCAGTGAAGACAGAGGAATTTGGCAAGCTGCCAAATCATGGTTTGCATTTCAAAAAAGTGTCAGCATGTAATATTGAATGTTGAGATATGTTGAGGGAGAGTGTAGGAATCTCATTAATATTGGCTTCATCAGGGGTGTTGTTAGTGTTCTTGCACAAGGCAGTGGAAATGTGCAACTATTCTAACCATGGTGTATTTGGGGCCAGTTGTGGTGTTGGGCAAGGTAAGGGGTTGGGCAGGTTAGATGCAGGAAGATTATTCCCAATATTGGGGAAGTCCAGAACAAGGGGTCACAGTTTAAGGATAAGAGGGGTGTATTTTAGGACCGAGATGAGAAAATCATTTTTTACACAGAGAGTGGTGAATCTGTGGAATTCTCTGCCACAGAAGGTAGTTGAGGCCAGTTCATTGGCTATATTTAAGAGGGAGTTAGATGTGGCCCTTGTGGCTAAAGGGATCAGGGGGTATGGAGAGAAGGCAGGGATGGGGTATTGAGTTGGATGATCAGCCATGATCATGTCGAATGGTGGTGAAGGGTCGAATGGCCTACTCCTGCACCTATTGTCTGTTTCTATGTAACTGGGTTTAATTTTAACTAGCCATGATCTTATTACATGGAACAACAGGATTGAGTTCTAACTGTCCTCCTGTTGCCACGTTCCTTTCTATGGTCCTGTGTTTGTCTCAAATAGCCTTGGATCTTGAAGTGAGTTTATTAATTGAGCAGCTGAACCGTTAAGACTAACTAAACTCGGATTCCATCCCGGATGTGTTTGCACACCTGTTTGAGGCAATACTGTGATGCTCCTCATCATTGTGGTGGGCTGTTGAATGTGAAGGCAGGGTAGCCAGGGTTCTGATGTGAACCAGCATTAGGTTGAGGTTAATATGGTGTATAGGTGAATAACCTATATTGTCACCAGTACTTTCTCATAATTCCTTTTAACATGGGAGATCATTTGATCCATCAAGGTTATCTGGCTTAGAGCAATCCTACCAGTTCTATTTCTCTGGAACCTCAGATGCCTATTGATTCTACCACCACCCATCCCAGTTCTACATCTATCAAAGCTGGGGATAATTTACAGTGGCCATGTAAGAAGAACCTGGAGCATCAAGGGGGAAACCCAGGTCTGAGGGGGAAAGCACAAACTCCACACATATGACATGAGGGCTAGAAGAAGCAACACTACCTGCTGCATCCATGGGTTCCATTGGCTTGCCCACAACGAGGATAGTTAGGATGTTGTGTGCTCGGGCAACAACCTTCAAGGTAAGCACCACCAATGCAACTAAACAGCGCTTGAACCATTGCCAGGAAGGATGATGGCAGCTATTTCAATGTTCCCTGCACATGTTATACCAACTGGGGAATGGGGTCTACCAACTCTCAATATCTGCATCATGGATAAGGGCAGCTGGCTTCTGGGAGCACAATCACCTGCAGGTTCCCTCCAAATAGCACACCACCCTGACATATAAATGTATCACTGTTCCTTCATTGCTGGGTCAAATCGTGGAAGAACTTCACCAGCAGGGCTGTGATGATTCACAACGTGGTTCACTTCTGTGGAGGGGAGGAAAGAAAACTGACAAGAGGTGATCAATATTGTTGCTTTTTTTCCTATCCCTCACTAACTCTCTTTGGCCTTCTTAAGCTACAACAAAATGCAGTCTTGCAAAAACAGGAAGTCTTGCAAAGCTCTTATTTGAATACAGATCTTGTGGAGGTGGGGGGTGTGGTTAAGGAGATGTGGATGCACTCATTCTGCCCGAGTTCTTCTAATATGCTGCTGTCAGGAAGCCACAAACCAGCCAGCCGGAACTTGAATCTGGTTAGTTGAAAACTTCAGACGTAGCTTAATTTTGTTTTGTTTTTTTCAACAAGGGGTATGGGCGTTATGCTGCAATCCGTGAATAGCGGGGCAAGATCAATGGCTTAATGGTATTTTATTGTCGCATGTACTTTGGTGCAGTGAAATCCCTTTTAGCAGACAATTTAGTAAAAATCTTACTATATTCTAGTACAAGAGTGTATGTAAGAATAATAGTTTACTCTGAGGCAGTACACAAGTCACCACATTTCCGGTGCCATTTTGCACTTCAAATTTCAAAGTTGTTAAAAATGTTGAGTATTAACCTGGCCTTTAGGGCTCAATGGATGGAGGGAAGGAAGACCAGGTGAAGGAAGAGTGAGAGTCCGAGTGATGCAGTCCAAATACATTGCAGAATTCTGATATGTCGTTTGTCTAGGAAGCTGTTTTGCTTCAGTTTGTCTCCCTTGCATAGGTCAAGCTGCCTGCCACAATCCATGACTGCTAACAGCAGGGCGATCTGCCAAAGCAGCCAGTTTACAGGCGGCAGGTTAACGTCTTCCAAGTAGTTGTGCCCCAACTGTAAACAAGAATAGATGGAGTACAGCGTGAACTTGCAAATGTTGTTTGTGCTGCCTTATTGCATTCTCTACTCTGCAGAATAAACTCTGCTTTTTGTAACCCTTTTACGTTTGCTGTAAGGATGTGGTCTGAAGCAGAGCTGTACACCAATGCTATAAATAACCTGCTTGTGAAAGGCCTGTTCAGTCAAAAATAAAAAAATCCCCTCTTGAAGAGAATGTGCAGCCAAAGACTATGAAGCATATTCTGAGCCGTGTGCACACGCACACTGACACACGCACACTGACACACACACACACTGACACACACACACACACACACACACACACACACACATTTTTTGGACAACAGTTCCTGTTGCTTTTTTTATTTGAATGATGAGGTCATGAAGTGAGACTAATTTCTACATTAAACAAATTTGCAGACTGCTGGAAACCTCTGGACTAAACTAACTGCTGGAGGAACACTGCTTCCAGCAGCTTTTTATTTTTTTGGACAACAGTTTTGTTTGTTTTTTTGCTTAAAGTAATTAGTACTTCCATCATTGTGTTTGTGTGTATGCGCCAGACATGAAGCTGCCCCCACCAGCCTATCTTATGCCATTTTCCCTTGCATATTTCCCCACAATTGCGCACCCCTCTTCTTTGCTGCAAATTTTTAATAGTTTCCTAGAACAAATTGTCCGTCCCAATATGTCAGTGTCACGGCACAATCTGGGACTTGTTCGTTTAGTTTCTAATGTAACAACATTTAGCGGCAGTAAAGATTTTTTCATTGGAATGCACAATGGGCAGGAGAGGAAAATCTACCAGGTAGAAGTTGGCTCGGTATTGGGGTTAGTAGTGAGTGCCAACAGATCCTGGAATGGTCTTGTAGAGATAACGTAAAGAAGAGAGAGTGCTGGACATGCTCAATATTCCAATCTGCATCTGCAGAGAGAGAAACAGGAAAGATCTTCAAGCTGAAATATTAATTCTGCATTTCTCACTGCTGGGATAGTCCAGTGGATCAGCAGCTAGTGCTGCTGACTTGCACCTTCAGGTGGCTGGGTTCAATCCTGACCTCTGGTGCCATTCTACCTGCACTGCATGGGTTTCTTCTGAGTGCTCCAGTTTCTCCCATGTCCCAAAGTGTATGGGTTTGTGGGCTAAATAGCCTCTGTAAATTGTCCCTAGTATGTAGGTAAGCGGGAGAATATGGGCAGCAGTTGATGGGAATATGGGGAGCATAGAATTGTTCTGAGCCAACATAAATGAGATGGGCTGAGGGTCTTCTATATATAAAGAAATACAAAGTAATGTTGGATTTTGTACCCTGTTCATACTTTCTGTTCCTTTTTGTCTTTGCATAGTTACTCCAATGAAGAGTTTAATAAGGAGAACTTTCTGAACAATGTTGGGTACGATTTCATGACCAAGAAAAGAAAGAAGGATATTTTGAATAACAACACAAAAATCCAATGTGAGTCTTGCAACTTTGTCTAGACCAAACTTTTCAACAATCTTAAAATGACCATATGTAAATATGTGTGTATATATATGTGAAGGTATATATATTTATATATGTGTATATGTGTGTATAACATATATAAATATATAATGTGATGTGTATGTGTGTGCAATATTTGTCTATATATATAATATATATTTCATATATATATTATATGTGTGTGTAATGCATATATATATATATTTTTTTTTGCTCTGCAAACTTGTTCTTTTAGAGTGCGACTCAGATGGTTACTTTCGTCTCTGGTGTCAATTCCTGGAGCATTGAAATTGTCATATGTTCCCAATATGGAATAACCTAGTGTACGGGTGATCGTTGGTCAGTGCAGTCCCAGTGGGCTGAAAGGCTGCATCTCTAAACTAAACTGTAGGACTGAAGAAATGACCCACTGTCGGAGATGCCAGCTTTTGGGGAGAAGTGTTGCATTTGGGGCCCCTCTCCTGTAGACATAAACATTCACTTGGTCCTGTTGAAGGATAGGAATGGAGTTCTCCTACAGCTTGACTATAGCTGCCCCTCGATCAGTGTCACTTGAACAGGGTATGTCGTTATCACATTGCTTTTGTGGGACTGTCTTGTTCATGTTGGCTGCTGGGTTTCCCATCCACTTCCCATACACTCCCTTGGGATCGCAGATGACTTGCTACACTCCATTCTGTTGCCTCCAAGGTGACCGAGGCCCTTGAGGGAACCGTAGCCTTTCGCAGAGATGGGGAAGAAGGTGCTAGCTGGTGGGTAGTTTGTGAGGTGGTCTGCTCCCTCTTGATGTACCCAGTGCAAGGACATAAAATACTCCATCTCCCGTTTCTGCACATCCGAAGCACTTAATTCTCCGGAGCACTATGTGTTGCCCTGAATAGCAAAGCAAGTATTTTTGTATTCCCATCAGGAGAATTTCCTTGGTCTCTCAGAGTGGCCATTGGAAACATTTCTGGAGAAGCAGTTCTGTTTTTATTGGCCTAGTCTCAGACTTTTTTAAACCTCCTGATGTGATTACGTCACTGTTATTGACATTTTGATTTGAGAGTTGCTGTTCGGATCAAGGGGATGTTAAATGTGTGGTTATCGGGGATATTAAATTATTTCCCATTAGTCTCTGATTGCTTCCTTGTTCATTGGCCTGGAAGCTCCTTGACCTGCTGCTCCACCACCTGTAACTTGATCGGACGACTGGCAGGCTTTGTGTACAGATTAAGGCCACACCATTCGTAAGGTCATAAGTTATTGGAGCAGAATTAGGCCATTCGGCTCAACAAGTGCACTCCGCCATTCAATCATGGCTGATCAATCTCTCCCTCCTAATGCCATTCTCCTGCCTTCTCCCCATAAACCCTGACACCCGTACTAATCGAGACCTGTATGTACACCCGTACTATTCATCGTCATAGTGATACAGTGTGGAAACAGGCCCTTCGGCCCAACTTGCCCATACTGGCCAACATGTCCCTGCTACACTAGTCTCACCTGCCTGCCCTCCCTCTAAACCTGTCCTATCCATTAACCTGTCTAACTGTTTCTTAAATGTTGGGATAGTCTCAGCCTCAACCACCTCATCTGGCAGTTTGTTCCATACCCTACCACCCTTTTTGTGAAAAAATACCCCTCCGATTCATACTAAATCTTTTCCCCTTCACCTTGAACCCACGCCCTATGGTCCTTGATTTCCCCTAATCTGGTCAAGAGACTCGGCATCTACCTGATCTATTTCTCTCATGATTTTGTACACGTCTATAAGATTGCCCCTCATCCTCCTGCGCTCTTAGAAATAGAGACCCAGCCTACTCAACCTCTCCTTATAGTTCACACCCTCTTGTCCTGGCAACATCTTCGTAAAGACTATTCAGTCGTGAGTGGAATGTGTACAGAGCTACAGTTAATATCACACTAGTTCACCCAAGTTAACTGGGGCAAGAGGATCATGGAGAGAGACAGCATGGAAGCTGGCCCTTAATCAAGCACTAGAGTTTACACTCGTCACACTAACTCATTTTATTTTGTGGGTAGAGAAAAAAAAATCACACTCCAGTAATGGTTCACAAAAATTTTGGGAAAACATCTTTTCCTCAGGCTATGAATGTAGTTAATAAAGTCTGTGATTTTTGTCTTTGCCATCAGATTTCCACCATGATACTTGGATCTCAGTTCACAAAGGAAGCACGAAAGAAGTGAGTAATTCTGTAATTCTGTTGTATAATGTGACCAGTTGCTGTTTCATTACTCTCCCACCAACAGTACTAACGGTCTCTCCATTCCTCCCAGCGACATGGATACTGCACCCTGGGTGAGGCTTTTAACCGCTTGGACTTCTCCAGCGCGATACGAGACATCAGAAGATTCAATTATGTTGTTCGGGTATGTGAACCTTGAATTTCTGTCTGCCACTTTACCTCATTTATTATTTATTTGGCACTTTACGTCATGGCACCGACTCATTATTACAATTAATTCTTGATTAAATGGGCAGTAGATGTGGTAATTCCATCTGAAGCAGGAGAATAGAATTGCTCCGTAACTGAATCTTCTTGCCTGCTATAAAGCAAAGCAGCTTTGTACATGCTGTGTGGCCTTTGGCACATAATTTATTCCAATGCAACTTCTAATCTCATGGCAAGGTCTAACTTATCTGAGATGATCAAATTGGATGGAGGTCTCAGGGTGACTGGAAGACTAAAAGCTTATCTGATTAAGATCTTAAAAAGGGGTTTTGTTAGGGTTTCAGCATGGTAGACATTTCCATTCTCGTGAAAGCACAAGTCATTGATAAATTGAAAGAAATGTTTTTCTCTGGAGAGTTGGTTGGGAGTAAGGGGAAATATGAAGCTCAATCCCACAGGGATGGTGTGAGGCATGTGAGGGGGGGGGGAATAGAAACTTGTACTGACAGTGTGGGTAGGAGGTGGAGTTTAACTGGAAACACAAACACCACAATAGTTGCATCATGAGGCCTGGATTGTAAGCTCAGAGCATCTCTGGGTTTTTTTTAAACTGATTTTTCACTGACTAGCAGTCTGCAATACTATGAAATTTGCTCATTTTTTGAAGTTTCTTTCATTCAATTAAGTGTTAATGGGAATGTGTGGAGAACAGATTTGGGGAAATTAGTGAGGAAGGGGACATGACCTAGGAAATGGTGTGGTCAAAATGGCTTCCTTCGATGGCTTGAGCAAATATTTTAAAAATGTGTCATAGAAACATAGAAAATAGGTGCAGGAGTAGGCCATTCGGCCCTTCGAGCCTGCACCGCCATTCAATATGATCATGGCTGATCATCCAACTCGGTATCCCATACCTGCCTTCTCTCCATACCCCTGATCCCTTTAGCCACAAGGGCCACATCTAACTCTCTCTTAAATATAGCCAATGAACTGGCCTCAACTACATTCTGTGGCAGAGAATTCCACAGATTCACCACTCTCTGTGTCTTTAAGAATCTTTTTTTTTTCTCTGTTTTTATTTTTGCCAATGTTAATGGTACCCAAATCTGTGAAAAACTGATTATGTTTGTGCTGGTTTCTCTTGTACTGATGAAGGGATCTGTTACCCTGAGTCATACCACACCAGCCCTGACCATCCATCACCAGTCAAGTCAGCATGCGCAGTGACAAAGCCAACAGCTGACACACTATCCAGTGTGTTGCTGCTGTGCAGGATAGGAGCCGATGGAAGAGGAACTGTTTTGAATTCCTGTCATGATCCCACCCCCATCGCTCGCTGGTGTCTTGTGACTAATTAACTCTGGCTTCAAGCTTTACAAGTTCACTCATCTGAGTTGCAGCCCTGGTCATTCGAACCGTGAAAGTGATTGAGTCTAAAGAAAGACAAACCGTTTTTGCAGACCCAAGGTATCCAAAAGAGCTCCACTGGCAGTGAAGTACCTCATTTTCTAGACCCTGTTTTGTGGTGAAATGCAGTAGCCAATTACCCCTGCCTCTAGGAGGTTATGTGTATGAAGGAACTGTAGACACTGGTTTACACTGAAGATAGACACAAAGTGTTGGAGTAACTCAACGGGTCAGGGAGAATCTCTGGAGAGAAATTGAATAGGTAATGTGATGGATTGAGACCCTTCTCCAGATCTGACCGATGGTCTGAAGAAGGGCTTGACCTGAAATGCTACGTATTCCTTTCCTCCCCGGGAACCTGCCTGACCCGCTGAGTTATTCCAGTATTTTGCGTCTATCCGAGGGATAAAGGTCAGATGTAGTAATGTTAGTTGGTGGTGTAATTATTGGCTGGGATATCAGGAACTCTGCTCTAATGAAATATTGCCACCAAATCTGTAATACTCACCCATGATACAGACATGGTCTCAGCTGGCTTTCTCTGAAAGAAGATAGTACAGCACACTCCTTCATCTGAGCCAGGGGCGGAAAACCTGGGGGGGGGGGGGGGGCAGAGGGGACACGTCCCCCCCTCCATGTTTTGAGAGGTGGGCGACATCCCCGCCAGGTTAACCTGCCTGGACTTGCTGGAAATATGGCCAGCGCAGAGAATCAGTGCTGGTGTCCCGTCAGTCCAGACGGGGCTGTAGTTAACCCGGTGAGACGGGCAGAGTTGAGCTGCATTTAGCGCTGGATTGAGCCTCCGGAGCCTCGTGTGCGCATGCGCGCGCGGCCGCCAAAAAATTGTGTCCCCCGTCCCCTCCATGTTTTGATAGTGAGTTCCGCTCTTGATCTGAGCTGCATTCACTGGAGAGTAGCCCTGGATTTTTCCTGTTTATAACTTGAAGTGAGTTTGAGGTCCATATTAATTGGAGCGAACTGTCTATGTTGGATACCATCAGTCCTAAGTTTAACAGCCTTTTACTATGATCTATAGTAAGTTCTATACCCTGTCGGGGGGTGGTTCATGTTGTGTGGCCTTGAAGACAAAGCTCCTGTCACAGCCTGCACCAGAAGTTCATTATTATTACTGATGCTGTGCATTAGTAATGCAAGACCTTATAAAATGGATGATCTTTCTGGTCTTTCTCTCGTTCTGCCACCTCTTCTTCACCCATGCCCCAGTAAATTATTTTCAGCAGGCAGTTTGGTGATGGTTGTGTCTGACCATTGGCTATCGGTGCTGACCCACCGAGGATAGCAAGATGGAAACTTGATTTCTGCAGTGTGGTCTGAACATGTGTACACAGTTGTCTATCCACTGACACAGAATGGACGGGGACTTCAGAAGTGACGCGCATTGCACAGCCCATTGCATACCTGTCAGTTTACAGTGTGACCAGCAGCCAGTGGTTGCACTGGGATACCCACAAGCAGTGTGCATTTATTTTGAAAGCTTGGCTTCACCAGTTTTCCTGACTACCCCTCCCACCATTCAATGGGTGAAACAAAAAATAGATTGTAATGTTTGTTTTCCATCATTTTCATAATTGTTTCCAAAGGGGACACTATTCCCAGGGAAGCAGCATGATTAAGGCAAACTTTAGAAGTTTGGCTTTGCTCGATTTCCAATTGCTTAGTAGCAGTTAAGAACCAGTACACACTGTACTGGTAGTTTGATCTTCATGAGCAGCCAAAAAGTAATGATATTGAACTTCACTTAACCCCATTTCTCCTTTCATGTTCTTGAACTTGTTTGTGGGCAGCATTGATGTTCTTCATATTTGGAAGTTCTGAATATCTGCAGCTACTGGCTACTGTGGCCCAAGGGGCCAGGTTGAAACAGCTGCATGGTTTAAACATGCAAGAGTGATACCACTTTATTTTCTGTTTGCAGTTGCTTGAGCTCATTGCAAAATCCCAGCTCACTTCCCTCAGTGGGATTGCTCAGAAAAACTACATGAATATTCTGGAGAGAGTTGTGCAGAAAGGTGAGCATTTACTGTCATTCTTCTGACCTCTGGCTTTTATCTACAGCACGTAGTGGGCCTGGAACAAATGTAAAATGGAGTGTTTACTGGGGTGCTACTGAAACTTGGATACAAGGAACTGCAGATGCTGGTTTACAAAAACAAAAGCAAAGTGCTGAGTAACTCAGCGGGTTGTGCAGCATCTGGAGAACATGAATGGGTGACGTCTGAGGGCTGGGACCCTTCTTCACACAACACTAAATGAGTTTAAGCTTGGGGAAGACTGAACAGATAGTGAAGGAGAAGGCTGAGAGTAGACCCAGTAGATGACTTGAGATTGTGAAAGTGGAAGATTAGGTGTAGAGAGAATGTGGATGTAAGCGGAGCAAGAGCCTGTGAATGCACGGAAGACTTAGCAAATCAGTTGGGAGAAACCTTTTCTCTCCAGCCCACCTCCCTTCCCCCTTCTTCCCCACCCCCCCACCCCTGAGTTTCTTTTGTGGAAGGAATCGCATTCTCGCCATCTGCCATGAATTCCTTTTCAAATCTTGTGCCTTGGTCAGATCACGTCTTTATTTTAGCTCCAAGTGTGGGCCAGTCTCTCAGGATCCAAGTTTGCCATCAGTGTAACAATGGAAAACTATCAAGAACTGTGTGACTGCTTGCATTCTTGCACAATTTTAAAAAAGGTTAAGAAGGCATTAGAAAATCACTGAGCAGTTCTGGTAAATACTTCTGTGGAAATCCACTGATATGGAGCTATGGACAAGGACCAGTGGGGGAAACATTAGCAGCTGCAAAGTGCTTTTTACAGTCGCAACTCCAACCATTAGGAAAATAATAGAATTAAAATCAACAGTTATTTTATTAAACAAATAGGAATTGGAGTTTGTGATGTAACCACAGGCCTTCTTTTGGCATGTAATAAGAACCCAGAATCTACTTTTACTGTTTGTCCTTGGGAATAAAATAGAAAGTACTGGGAATGCAGCTCGGGCAACACTGTGGGAAGAGGAACCGAGTTAATGTTTTGTATAAGAAGGAACTGCAGATGCTGGTTTACACTGAGGATAGAGACAAAATGCTGGAGTAACTCAGCAATCAGGTAGCATCTCTGGAGAAACTGCATGGGTGACGTTTCAGGTCAAGACCCTTCATCAGACTGTGGCTGACGACGACTGACAATGTCAAATGTTTTGTCAGGACCCGATTTCGTAGTTTGTTGGACGTTGAGTGAATCTACCAACCTTGAGTGTGAATATTTTATGCTTTGGAGAATTTCAAATTTGTGACATTTTCAATTTATTCTCTTTCCTGAAGAATTTGTCTGAAGAAGGGTTTCGGCCCGAAACGTTGCCTATTTCCTTTGCTCCATAGATGCTGCTGCACCCACTGAGTTTCTCCAGCTTTTTTGTGTACCGTCGATTTTCCAGCATCTGCAGTTCCTTCTTAAACACTATTCTCTTTCCTTAATGGCCCTTTTGAAACTATTATTTAGACGTCTGAAGAGACCGCAATGATTCTTAAAGGAACATAGTACCCAGCATCTGGGTGGATGTGTCTGCGTTTTAGTGTAGTCATGGCACCGTTCTTAACATTTTGGTAGAATTCATGGTAGAAACATAGAAATTAGGTGCAGGAGTAGGCCATTCGGCCCTTCGAGCCTGCACCGCCATTCAATATGATCATGGCTGATGGTATAGGAGATACTTCCCATTTTTTGACAAGGTGACATTTTGATTAACTAATTTTAAATTTTACTTACTTGCTCCTTCCTGCCACAGTAACCACTTGCAGTTTCATTTTGCCTCTTTCCATCCCCCCACCCCAACCCATTGCCCCAAAATCTCAAACATCGCCACCAAGTGTTGGTGCATTAATTTCTATGTTAAGAATATTGTTTTTTTTGTTCAGTGCTTGAAGACCAGTGTGATATCCGGCTAATTAAGGAGCTGCTCAACTGTCTGTATGCCACCATTTGTGCGCTAGTCAAAGGCGTGGGGAAGTGTGTTCTTGTGGGGAACATTAACACCTGGGTCTACAGAATGGAGGTCATTCTTCATTGGCAACAGCAGCTGAATAATATGCAAATCATCAGGGTAAGTGATAAGCAAACATCAACTATGGCAGGTGCAGTTGTCATGGTAATGTGGGAGAGGAATAATAACCTCAGTGCTGCAAACAGGAACACAGTAACTAGCTAATCTTAGTTGTTTCTATACATGCATGAAAAAGCTGGATGATGGAAAAACTTGATTAAATAGAAAGGAGAGAGAGCAGCTTACAGGGAAATATGTGGGGGAATGTCATAGTCACCGAGTCAAAGAGTGATACAATGGAAACGGGCCTTTCAGCCCAACTTGTCCACATTGGGCAACATGTCCCACCTGCCTGCGTTTGGTCCATATCCCTCCAAACCTGTCCTAACCAGGGCAGAATATGACATGTCCAAAGATGATGAGGTAGATTTTGAGAACTGCATTAAAGAGGAAAATAGATATAGGTCTTTCAAGGGGGCAATACAATGACTTGGGGTCCTGGATCCTAGGCTTGACCAAAGCCCAGTTGGATGATGGAACATGTTGACCTCGCATCAAGAGTAACTCAGCGGGTCAGGCAGCATCTCAAAGAATCTTTTGAAGACTTTGGATTTTTTTTACGTCAAAACGGGTCCTTCTTCCCATCGAGGCTGTGCTGACCAGTGATCACCCCGTACACTAACTATCTTACACACTCGGGACAATTTACAGAGCATCTGGGGAGAACCCATGTGGTCACAGGGAGAATGTACAAACTCCATACAGACAGCACCCACAGTCAGGATCAAACTGGAATCTTGGGTGCTACAAGGCAGCAGTTCTAATGTAACGCCACCATGTATTACTATTGAATAACAATAGACAATATGTGCAGGGGGATGAGGAATTGAAATGCAGAGATCATGATTGGTTTTGGAAATCTGCAGTAGATTAGAGACGATGAGTCGCAAGGATATGGGATTTTAAATCAAGAAAGTGCAATCCAGGAGTTATCTAGCTGCAACTACAGAGTGCATGGGACTTGAGTAAGGATGCAGTGCTTAAAATCCTTGGCCCGTGGTCTTGATTATCTTAAACTTTTTTTTGTTTCACAGCCTATATCTACAGGAATGACCCTGACTGACCTACCAATGTGCCTGCAGTTGAACATCTTAGAGAGGTTGGCTGATGGGAGAGATATTGTAAACCTTGGACAGGTATCTCCTACCCTGCAAGTTCTGAGTGAGGACAAGCTTCTATGGAGAAAATTGTGTCGCTACCACTTCACAGAGCGCCAGGTATGGAAAGGTCGCATTGCAACCTAGTTTCTGGTTAAAATACACAATTTGACTGTGCTTCAGTAAGTACACAGGAACACAGGACATTATTGCCATAGAGGGAGTGCAGAGACGGTTCACCAGACTGATTCCTGGGATGTCAGGGCTGTCTTATGAAGAAAGACTGGATAGACTTGGTTTATACTCTCTAGAATTTAGGAGATTGAGAGGGGATCTTATAGAAACTTACAAAATTCTTAAGGGGTTGGACAGGCTAGATGCAGGAAGATTGTTCCCGATGTTAGGGAAGTCCAGGATAAGGGGTCACAGCTTAAGGATAAGGGGGAAATCCTTTAAAACCGAGATGAGAAGAACTTTTTTCACACAGAGAGTGGTGAATCTCTGGAACTCTCTGCCACAGAGGGTAGTTGAGGCCAGTTCATTGGCTATATTTAAGAGGGAGTTAGATGTGGCCCTTGTGGCTAAGGGGATCAGGGGGTATGGAGAGAAGGCACGTACGGGATACTGAGTTGGATGATCAGCCATGATCATATTGAATGGCAGTGCAGGCTTGAAGGGCCGAATGGCCTACTCCTGCACCTAATTTCTATGTTTCTATGACACTGTTCAGATATGGTTCTCTTTATTCCCAGATTCGCAAACGTCTCATTTTATCTGAGAAGGGTCATTTGGACTGGAAAAAGATGTACTTTAAACTTGGGAGGTGCTACCCAAAGAAAGAACAGTATGTGGACACACTGCAGTTCTGCCGACACTGTCACATCCTCTTCTGGAAGGTACAGTGGAGCTTGACAAATACATGGGCTTGGATCACTGCTGCCCCTTGTTATCCTTGGTCTGAAAAGGATTATTTATTGCAGTTATCTTGAATTCCAAAATACAAGATCCAGAGAAAATTGGGACTTTAAAATGTGTCTGTCTCAATAGGTTCAACTCGTATCTGTTCTTGGATCCAGTGTTATCAGATCTAGATTTAGGATAAGGAAATGGAGGGTGGCACTTGACTGGCACTCTATCCACTACCAAAAACATTAATTCCCTCCACCACTGTCTATTGTGGGCTGTCTACAAAGTGCGAGGCATTTGCTTGCTCGGACTACTCTTCAACAGCTCCCCCCCAAAATTGACAAACTACAAAGTTGGGCAAAGGCTGCAAGTATATGGAAACACCACCCCCTGCAGGTTGTTATCTAAGTCCCATACCATCCTACCATGGATATATATGTATCTGTATCTATATCTATATATAATATTCCTTCCTTGTAAATCTTATAACTCCCTCTGCAACACCTTGACCAGAAGGACTGCAGGGTTTCAAGAATGTGAATCACTGCCATCTACTGAAGGATAGATAAGGGGCAATACATTTTGGACTTGCCAATGATGCCCAAATTCTATGAATGATTAACCGAAAAGGTTCTTTGTGGACAGCTAATTATAGCCATAGCTGTTGATCGAACTTTACCTCTGAGGCATTGGGTTGATATCCCATTCCAGACCTTGATTACAAAAATTGTATCAATATTAATTCAGAGAATGCAACATTGTTAGAGGAGCTGTCATTTTGATGAGACATCTAGCCAAGGCATCCAACTACTCCCTTGATTCAATCAATATAACAGACAATAATTTAGCTATTTGTTATTATGCTTTTCTGAGAGCGCTGTGTGAAAATTGGTAGTTGTGCTCCACATCTAACAATTGATGACACTTCAATGATTGTCTGTAACGGTTTATAAAAAGTACTGCAAATTAATGAGTTCCTTTCATTTTTTTGCTTTCAGGATACTAATCATCCTTGCACAGCAAATGACCCTGATGGCTCTTACACTTCTATTTCACCTCTTGAATTCATCAGTCTCTTCAAGTTCTGAACTTGGAAATTCCAGCAGACTCCCAGTCTGGAAGAAATCTTTTGCTTTTACCAATGTAAATAATGTATTTTATAATATTTATACTTTTTACACTGAAGCTGAAATAGAAGTGGTTTAAGTTTATATTTTATATATTAAAGTTCATGCTGTGTAAATATTGCTTGGGATGATTTGGGGGAATAAAAGGTTACTGAGGCAACATTTCAAGGTGACTTGAAGGAAAGTCAAGTTGAGATGTCAAACAGGAGGCATTTACTCTTAAATGGGGTTGCATTGCTATAGTAATGCATTGAAAGTGTTCAGTTTATCATTTCTGGCTATTGTTCGAATGACTAATGGTGTTGGCAGAAACATTCTCTGCACTGGTTTGTTGATTATAATATTAAGATGCACGTGTTACAGAGCATGGATTTGGGTAGTTCCTGCCTTCCCTTTCTTGCCTAGTTGCTGAGACATTGTGAAAGTGATCTGCACTGCCTTGAGCTGGTCACTTCACCCACCTGAGATCAACAGGCTGTCAGTATCATTTTCTGTAAAATGGAGTTATGGAAGTGGCTTCTGAATTTCTGGGTGCTCCTTTGAAAATGGAACCAACTTTGAGCAATCAAGTTTTCAAACCCCAATTTTGCTATCCTGATAAAATAGCTGATTCTGTGTGTGGGAAGCCGAGTTCTCTGCAGAACATTGCATAGTCCCATTCTCTCACATTGTGGTCAACTCATGGTAACATGGCGGTTTCGTAGGACACTTAATTAAATTGTGACAGGAGTGATGGAGTGCAGGAGATGGATTCTTATCTTTCTGTATTTGTGGTCAGTTCTGTCATTTTATTTGCTGTTAGCATTATCTTCTGTTTTTATTTATTTTATTATTTTTTTTAATTTTAAACAAATTGCTGACATGTTGAATGCAGAGTATAGTGTCTGGCCTTGCATTTAATTGTATTTGTTTGTGGATGAGTGACTTACGATTTTAAATCTGATGTTTTTTGTGCAAGAGGCACATCTTTGAACGGAGGGGTCGATTGATTGTGAAAGCAACAATGAGGTTCCAGAGATTTCCATAATCTGACATGGAGCAAATCTTCAGTTGTGATAGAGGCTTGAGAGGAGAGAGGAAAGGGATTGCTTAAAATCCCAGCCTTCTCCATCAAGGGGGAACTGTTAATGAAGGGACAGTTGAAGTGTTGGTTGGGAGAAGTATTAATGGAGATATTACATTCAGTATTGGGGTCAAAAGACATTTCTCGTGTACACCACAAACAACCAGGCAGCACAGCAAACTGACCACCTCCATCTTTGCAAATTGAGGCCAACTGTTTTTTTTTCCACCTTTTAGAATTGTTCAACCCATTGAAAAGCCAAATTATATTGGGCCATCGTGTTGGTGGCTCCAGTTTCCACTTGTAGCAGACTGGTGATGGGCGACTACAGACTAGCTCCTCTAGCCTTTTATGGCCCTCATGTAAAGATCGGTGTTCATTTTCAATCAAGTTGTCACCTCCACAGAAATTGAGGACTCCTTTACTGTTCATAGTCACCAGCCTTTCTGGGAGAAAATTCAAAATGTATTTGTAAATGTTTCCTGAACTTGTGTTTTCAACACTTTGATCATGGGGATAAAATATGATTGACTGTCAAGATTTGTCCATTTGGGTAATAGTAATTTGTTTTATCATTGGTTATGTTGATGGACTGGCAAGTGACCTGCGGTGATATGCGAGAGGGTGTGTTCAGAAGACGTGATTATGAGTGTGAGCAGCACGGTAATCTTTTGCAAGCAACAACATTGGATAGTTATATGGATGGGAAGGGAATGGAGGGTTATGGTCTGAGCGCAGGTATATGGGACTAGGGGAGATTATGTGTTCGGCACGGACTAGAAGGGTCGAGATGGCCTGTTTCCGTGCTGTAATTGTTATATGGTTATATTTTGCAATAGATGGAGAAAGCTCATTCCATTCCCATTAGAAATTTAAATTACTTTGAAAGTAATGTTTGGGCTGTTTCTGAGCAAGATGGTCCCAGCTTATACAATGAACCATGTGGACACTGGCTGTGTAAGAAAGTGATTGGAAAATGTTCAAAGCCTCTGCATTCAGATAGCTTTAGAGAAGTAACAATGTTACTGCCAACAGTATTATTGAAATACTTTGTCCTGTGTGTGTGTGTGTGTGTAGCTATCCCCTGATAATGTATAACTCTGCGCACATTGCATAATTCCCCAAACTAGCAATTGTTATATTGCCTGAAGTCATGTTAAAGCATTATTATACATGTCGCTTTCAAAAGGGATACCGATCTCGAGAGCAATCAAAGCTACAGGCTGAAAAGTAGAAAATTAATACAATCTGTTTCAAAGTTAATTTTAGTTCTGCAAGAATGTGTTTGAAAGTGTCGGTATTATTTTATGAGAACAATTGGGCAGTTGCACACAATTCCAAACATTCTTGTTCAGCGAGTTCTCATAGCTGCCGGGTGAGACTCCTGCAATCAGACATTAGTTGTCACATAAAGCAGTATTGGAGTAACTCTGAGTCCGACAGCATCTCTGGAGAACATGGGTAGATGTTTTGGGTCAGGACCTTTCTTCAGTTGTCACATGTTTTAACGGAAGATTCTCATTGCAAGAGTAGATTGTTGGAGGGCTCACTTTTCTCTCCCTGTAGGAAAAGGGGGTGTTGATTATTTAAACACGAACGTGGACAGTGGTGGACTGGCCAGGGTGTCAGCTTGCCCAATGGCAAGTGGGCCCCCCTGTATCAAGTGGGGCCCCTTTGTCTCCTGGCAACCAATATTTTTACACCCAGTCCGCTACTGAACGTGGAAAGGGGGTGTTGGTGTTGGGGGTCAAGTTAGAGTGAAGGCTTTGACAGTGAAAACACAGATAATGAACAGTGTGTCAACTCTGTCTGTTTTACACTAACACTGAGCTAATACCTAAATGGATCTTTGGTTCCTTTGAGAATTGGCAGCCTGAGCTTGGCACTAGTTTCAAAAGCCAATGTTGGATCAAAGAGGAAGTAGATTGAACTTTATTGCCTTCCATCACAGTGAGGAATGTGCAAACCACCGTGGTGGATGTTTCATGTGGTCGTGTGTCTTGGTGCTTTTCACTTAGTATGGCTGTGTGGTAACTCAAATTTCACTGTACCTTAATTGGTGCATGTGACAATAAACTGACATTGAAACCTTCTGATTCACCACAAACCCTTCAGCATTTGACTAGGGGCAAAGGTGACGATGGATCTTGCACAAAGTAACCCCAACAAACTGCAGCGTCTATCCAAAATGTGTTTGGATGAAATAGGCAGGTACTGCAATCACATTGGCAAGTCTGGAAAGTTGAGAATTTCTACTTTTTCTTGTATATAAAATCTTTTTACCTTCTCATGATTTATTTTGGCTATTGCAACTTGCAGCAAGGAAATATTTAGCGTGGCAGTTATTTTCATAAAACTCAACTGTGCTGTTTCCACCAAGGTAAAGGTAAATCAATTCTTGCTTTTACTTTGGGTTAACTTTGTTTATCAGCATAAATCGGATGGTAGTGATTCATCATCCACTGGCTTGAGGAGAAAGAGTTGGATAGAGGTCTTAGGGCTAGAGGAATCAAGAGATATGGGGAGCAGGAGGGAACGCGGTACTGATTGTGGATGATCAGCCATGATCACATTGAATGGCAGTGGTGGCTTGAAGGGCCGAATGGCCTACTCCTGCACCTATTTTCTTTGTTTCTAAATGGGTGGGAAGAAATGTTATCTAACTTCAGATAGCCCTTGCTTTCTCTCTGCACCCCCTTCCCCTTCCCAGTTCTCCCACTAGTCTTACTGTCTTTGACTACATTCTATATTTGTCCCGCCCCCTCCCCTAACATCAGTCTGAAGAAGGGACTCAACCCGAAACGTCGCCCATTCCTTCTCTCCGGCGATGCTGCCTCGCCCGCTGAGTTACTCCAGCATTTTGTGCCTACCTGGGAAGAAATGTTAGGTGGTCTTGGAAATTGTCATCAATTATTGCACTGTCCAAATGTCTGCATATTATTCTTTAGTATCATTGAATTTTACAAATTTCTTGCATAACCCTTGTGCAGTTGAAGTGTCGCTTGTTTTAAGCTTTTAGTTATTCAGACCAACATTTTGTTGTATCTGCATACTAAGTTTCTGAACATGTGACATAATGTGCTCTTCTGATGTAAAATACTTCTTTGTAAATTTTGATAGCTTTTTAATAAATGATATCCTCTTTAATTGTTGAGTGGTTTCAATTTCTATGTCCAATCTTTGAAGGGTTGTCTTGTGGGCTGGAACTCATCTTGGGTCTTCCAACACAACAGAAATAGTGAGTACTGAGATTTCTTCAGTACAACACAAAGTCAATCAACATCCGTAGGTGACAGAGACAATGTTTCTGTTTTGGGAGGGTGCAAAACCAGGAAGATCTATATTTAAACAATTACCTGAAACCCAAGAGGGAACTTCTTTCAAGCCTCCAGAAAGAGTGGAACCCTGGCTGTGGTTGGAGGGACCACCAGATATAGATTGAAGGGGAAGCTGGATAAATACAAGGAATAGCACAATGAGTTGCACGAGATGAGGGTGCTCGTATGAAGTGGAAGAACCTGATGGATCAAATGCCCTATGCAGGCAGTGCCGGATTTACCTATAAGCTAGACAAGTTTAAGCTTAGGGCCTCGAGGTCTAGGAGGGCCTCCGGCCAAAGCAGGACACCTACCGTTCAACTCTGGGCGGCCCCCCTCTCTAACTCTCTCCCTCTCTCTCTCCGCCTTGCACATGCCTGCACGTCCTCCCCACCCCTCCTGCAGTGTCCCCGTGTGTTTATGCTTCTGCTTGTTTAAAGTACAGTTTTCTCGTGATGGTGTACAACTTCAAGGACTAGTGGTGATGGTTTGCAAACATTTGGCTGCAGTGTAAAACTGCATGGTAGGACATTTTGCCACCTTGACTTTGACTTGATGGAGAACATTTGTGTTCATGAGTGTATTCTAAACATATTTTAATAGGGCTTGGAAAATAAATAACACTGCACTTAACTCCAGTCATTATCCTGAAGGGGAAAACTAACTTTCAGTAAAATGCAATAAGGTTCAATTATCCAATAGCTGCTGAAGTTGCTGCCTAAAATAAACTTCTTGATTTAACTAGGGGAAAGCTGGTTGCCAAGAGAACTCTCACTGGAGTATCAGTCTGCCTGTCAGAGGCTTGACAAAAGACATTTGTTCTTTTTGAATACCTTCTGATGAATGAAGAAACATCATTCAGTGATGTGTAGAATTTGATCATCTGGTCTTGAACATCGATCATCCATCTACCTGCTCTTCCTCTCCTACTTGGCTTCATCTGTCTTATTATTTACACTCCTCTGCCCACCAAACACCTCTGCATCCTGTCTCTCCATTCCCCCTCTTTATACTAGCTCTCTCCCCTCTCCACTCTTGGTCCTAATGCAGGGTTTTGTCCCGAAACGCCAACCATTCCTTTCTTCGCCACAGATGCTGTTGAACCCACTGAGACTATTGTGAACTAGTTCACTAGTTGTGAATATTGCTGATTGAATCCTAGCTTGCAACAGTTGACCTATGACATGTTTCCATTTTGGTCCCAGTCCAAAAATTCCTCCTTGTGATACTAAACTTTCTCTTTGGCCTTGGATGAAAATAGTAGCGGACTTCCCCCATAGAGATCTCTGAACACCTCCAAATCCTACCTCTGGGATGTTCTATATTTCACTCCACCCTTGGCAATTGTACTTAAGCTTTCAAAACTCCTCCTTAAGACTTTGTACCTATTCTCCTTTGGGATGCCTTTGTTTAAGCCTCTCACAAACCTAACAAGCAATGCAGCAGGGAAACAGGCCCTTTGACCCACTGAGTCAACCTGTGTATAAATGCAATCAAGCCACACTAGAGTACAGTAAGTCGATTGAAGGGAAAGAGTTCAGAATATAGTTCTCAGCATTGTAGTGCACCAGTTCCAAACAAAAGTCCAACGTCTGGAATAGAGTCGCGGAGAATCGGTGGGTACCCGATGTCATGCTTACGAAAGGACTGTTCAGAAGCCTGATAACAGAAGGGAAGAAGCTGTTCTCCAGTCTGGTGGTGTGTGTTCTCAATCTTTTGTATTTTCTGGCCAATAGTAGTGAGGAGAAGGAATAATTGGGGAGGGACAAGTCTTTGATTTGTATTGGCTGCTTTTCCAAGGCAGCATGAAGCGTAGATGGAGTCAGTGGTGGGGAGTCTGGTCTGTGTGATGGACTGAGGAGCTGCATCCACAACCCTCCTCAGTTTCTGCAAACTGGATTCAATTAGTATTGAGTTTGCATGTTCTCATTAAACCAGGTGGATGTATTTTGGGCTCTCCACTTTTCACTCGCCCATCTTAAAAAGTATAGAGTATAGAAGCTGGGATGTAATGTTAAAATTGTACAAGGCATTAGTGAGACCAAATCTGGAGTATGGTGTACAATTTTGGTCGCCCAATTATAGGAAGGATGTCAACAAAATAGAGAGAGTACAGAGGAGATTTACTAGAATGTTGCCTGGGTTTCAACAACTAAGTTACAGACATAGGTTGAATAAGTTGGGTCTTTATTCTCTGGAGCGCAGAAGGTTAAGGGGGGGACTTGATAGAGGTCTTTAAAATGATGAGAGGGATAGACAGAGTTGATGTGGACAAGCTTTTCCCTTTGAGAACAGGGAAGATTCAAACAAGAGGACATGACTTCAGAATTAAGGGACAGAAGTTTAGGGGTAATATGAGGGGGAACTTCTTTACTCAGAGAGTGGTAGCGGTGTGGAATGAGCTTCCAGTGGAAGTGGTGGAGGCAGGTTCATTGGTATAATTTAAAAATAAATTGGATAGGCATATGGATGAGAAGGGAATGGAGAGTTATGGTATGAGTGCAGGCAGGTGGGACTAAGGGGAAAAAAAGTTGTTCGGCATGGACTTGTAGGGCCGAGATGGCCTGTTTCCGTGCTGTAATTGTTATATGGTTTAAGATGGCTTTGACTAGTGGTATTCAAGTGTGCTTGGCCATTTCTGTTCCAAGTCAATATATGAAGGATGACCCAACAATGAGGCTTTGTGGCCAGGTTTGCATCTGATACAAAAGTGTGTAAGAGTCATTGGAGACTTGCTGCGATCTACCAGCCTACATTCCTTTAAGATGGGTGAGTGAAAAGTGGAGAGCCCAAAATACATCCACCTGGTTTAATGAGAACATGCAAACTCAATACTAAGTGAATCCAGTTTGCAGAAGGCAAAGAGTGGCTGCCAGTGACTAGTGGTATTCTGCAAGGGCCGGTGCTGGGGCTATTTCTGTTCACAGTGTATATCATTGATTTGGATGAGGAAATTGAAGGCTTTGTGGCCAGGTTTGCAGCTGATACGAAGCTAGGTGCAGGGCCAGGTAGTGTAGCAAAGGCAGGGACTTTGCAGAAGTACCTGGACAGGTTAGGAGAGTGGGCTGAGAAGTGGCAGATGGAATACAGCAAAGTGCAGAGTCAATCATTTTGGTAGTAGGAATAAAGGCGTAGACTATTTTCTAAATGGGGTGAGAATTTAGAAATCGGAGGTGTAAAGGGACTTGAGAGTGATGGTGCAGGAATCCCAAAATGTTAATTTGCAAGTCAAATCGGTAGTAAGGTAGGCAAATGCAATGCTAGCAATTATTTCGAGAGGATTAGAATACAAAAACAGGGATGTAATGCTGAGGCTTTAAAAAGCACTGATCAAACTGAATTTGGCGTATGGTCAGCAGGTTTGGCCCCATAGCTGAGGAAGGATGTGCTGGCATTGGAGAGGTTCCAGAGGAGGTTTACAAGAATGATCCCAGGAATAAGTGGGTTAACAGCGTTTGAAGGCACTGGGCCTATACTTGTTGGAGTTTAGAAGAATAAGGGGGGGGTTCTCATTGAAACTTACCAAATAGTGAAAGGCCTGGATAGAGTGAATGTGGAGAGGATGTTTCCACTGGTGGGAGAGTCTAGGACCAGAGGCTATAGCCTCAGAATAAAATATTGTACCTTTAGAGAGGAGATGAGGAGGTGGAATTTCTTTAATCAGACGGCAGTGAATCTGTGGAATTCATTGCCACTGATGGATGTAGAGGATGTCAATGGGTATTTTTAAGGTGGAGATTGACAGATTCTTGATTAGTAAGAGTGTTAGGGATTATGGGGAGAAAGCATGACTTCAGAATAAGGGGGTTGAGGGGGAAAGATTGATCTTTCCATGATTGCGGTGGCAGAGTAGACTCCAGTGAGTGGTGGAGCCGGTTCAATGGCATTTAAAAATGCTGGATAGAAAGTATGGAACTTATGAATGGCCTGGTCTTAGAAATGCAGTACTAAGGGGGAAAAAAAAAAACTGGATAAGCCATGTGGAAGATGAAAGGTCCGTGCTGTAAGAGTTATATAGGGGAAAGTTGGATTGGAGAGTTCTTTATAGATGCAGGCACAGGCATGATGGACTGAATGGCCACCTCCTCTGTAAGTGAGAATTTCTAACAACCAAAGGTGAAGCAGTCAGAAATCCCTTGAAAAGACACGAGAAATTCCCAGCTGTGAGTGAGGGTCATCATTAGGAATTGTGTGCTGGGTGGATCCCACCATTTTGTGTTGAGGATCAATCCCATGAGTGTTACCTGGTGTGAAGCCAGCGGCAATCATGCCGAGTTCCTGCCTGTATACCAAGCTGCCTGTGAAGGAAGCAGAAAACTTCAAACCTGCTTCAGCTGTTTAAAGGGCTTTGGCAGCTAAAAGGCTCAAGTTTATCATTTACAGAAGGTATATGAGCCTGAAAACTGTCTCAATTGTATTGTATTCAAATTTATTGTCATTTTCTCAATTTGAGACAACGAAATGAATTTCCCTTACAGGCAGTATCATAAAAATAAAAAAATCATAAAAAAATATATATATATATATAAAATAAATAATAAAACATATTAAAAATAAAATTGAAATTGAATTTTAAAAAAAGCACAAACACAGAAAGTCCACGACACAACATAACATAAATGGCATCAAGGTGAGGATGGCACCATAGTCCAGTCAGCCTCCCCTCCGTGTTCATCCGTGGTCGGGGCCTTCCGAGCACCCGCAGTCGCCGCCCCGGGTGGCCCGATTCAGGAGCAGCTACTTCCCTATAACCATCAAACTATTAAACACTACTTTCTTATCTTCATAAAATGAAGTATCGCCGCATGTTATTACACAGTCGGGTGCCATTTGATCCATCGAGTCCATGTTGGCATGCGGAACAATCCCACTAGTCCTCTTCCCCCTCACCGTATTTTATTAGTCCCATCAAGTCACTCAAATCCCCCTGCCACTCGCCAACACAATGATTAATTTACAGTAAAGGAGCCAAGGTTTCGGAGTAACTCAGCGGGTCAGGCAGCGTCTTTGGAGAACATTGATAGGTGACATTTTTGGTGGGGACCAAATTTACACTTGTTGATTAATCTACCCTACACATCCTTGGGGTGTGGTCAAAACCCTGCATGATCATGGAAAAGAATCTGCAAACTCTGCACATTCTGACAATGTCAGGATTGAATCTGGGAATCTGGTGTATTGAGGGAACAGCTCCTAACTATTGTAGCATTCTTGAGTTCACTTCATTAGTTTCATAGTTTAGTTTTATTTTACTAATGATCGAGATTACAAGACCTACACCAAACCCAAACCAAATAGGAGCAGACGAGGGCATTCGATCCAGTTTGTGATCCCGGCTACAAAGACAGATGTGTACAGCAATTTGTTCTTCCCCCGCACAATTAAAGCATGGAATAATCTCCACCCAACTATAATTACCCAACCAGATGCAACTAAATTTAAAGTAGCTCTTTCTTCCCAATAACCCTTTCTGGCTTAAGGCCTCCCTTCACCACCTCCAGTTTAAATTCCATTTGGAATATTTTGGAGGACCCAGAAACCAAGAACCATGAGAAGTTTAGACTAAAGTTTCAGAGCTATGAGTTCTAATTCCACAATGGAGAATTCAATACATAGAAATGTGGGGTGTTGCATTTTAGAAAGCAGGACCAACACAGTGAATAGAAGGGTTCTGGTGAGTGTGGTAGAGCAGGGGGATCCAGGAGTGCAGGTTCATAGATCCTTGGAGATGGCATCACAGGTAGATAGGGTTGTCAAAAAAACTTTTGGCACATTGGCCTTCATCAGTCAGAGTATTGAGTATAGAAGTTGGGAAGTCATGTTACAGTTATATAAGACGTTGGTGAGGCTGCATTTGGAGCAGGGGTTCCCAAACTTTTTCATCACGTTTATCCCTGGCAACTTTAATAGCACATAACAATGTTATTTTCACTTATTTATGAACAACTAATGATGAACAGATACTGGTATACCAGAACCAAACGCAGTCAGTCAATGAGAAAAAATGTGTACAAATCCAGAATCAACAAATTTACCCCCTGGGTAGGTGAACTGTAGCCCCTGGGGATACATTTACCCCAGGTTGGGAACCCTTGATTTAGAGTATTGTGTTCAGTTCTCAAGTTCAAGTGAGTTTATTGTCATGTGTCCCTGATAGGGCAATACAATTCTTGCTTTGCTTCAGCACACAGAACATAGTAGGCATTTACTACAAAACAGATCAGTGTGTGTGTCAAGTTGAAAAGGGTACAGAAAAGATTTACGAGCATTTGCCAGGACTCTGGGGTCTGAACTATAGGGAGAGGTTGAGAAGGCTGGGACTCTATTCCTTGGAATGCAGGAAGATGAGGGTTAATCTTATTGAGGTGTATAAAATCATAAGAGGGATAGATCAGGTAGATGCACAGAGTCTTGTGCCTGGAGTAGAAGAATCAAGAACCAGTGGACCAAGGTCTAAGGTGAAGGGGGAAAGATTTAATAGGAATCTGAGGTATAACTTTTTCACACAAAGGGTGGTGGGTGTAAGTCACAAGCTGCCAGAGGAGGTAGTTGAGGCTGGGACTATTGCAACGTTTGAGAAACAGTAAGACAGGTACATGGATCGGACAGGTTTAGAGGGATATGGACCAAACGCAGGTCGGAGGGGTTAGTGCAGATGGGACATGCTGGTTGGTGTGGGCAAGTTCCACGCTGTATGATTCTATGGGAGTTTGGATGGGATACAGGTAATTCAAATACGAATTGAAGATCTAATTAACAGTGTTGGCACCATGAAACTACTGGATTGTAATAAAAACTAAAGTTTCACTCGTATGACTTTGAAGATACAGTAAGGAAACAGGCCCTTTGGCCAACCAGCCATCACCTCATACACTAGCAATATCCTACAAACTAGGGACGATTTACAAATTTACCAAAGCCAACAAACCTGTACGTCTTTTTGGTGTGGAAGGAAACCAGAGCACTCGGAATATACCCATGTGGTCACAGAGAGAACGTGCAAACTTCACACAGACTGCACCTTTAGTCAGGATTGAACCCAGGTCTCTCTCTCTCTCGCTGTAGGGCAGCAATTCTACCGCTGCATCACGGTGCTGCCCTTTGGAGAGAGAAGCTGCTCTCCTTAACTGCTCTGACTCAACCACAGCAACGTGGCTGATTCTAAAGGGCTTGTGACTGCATGCGGCAAGCGCGACCTAACGTGGTCGCTTGAGCCGTACGGCCTCGCGGGGCCGGTCCCACTTCGATCGCCGGATCCGTATGGAGTTGTGCGGAGCTGGTACCGACATCGCGCGGGGCTCCGAAAAACTGAACGTGTTCAAAAATTCAGCGCGGCAACGGCCTGCCGGCCCGCAGCTGCCTCGACGCCTTACGCACCGCCTCGACAGGCGTGCGCACCGTCTCGACGCCTTACGCAGCATCTTGACAGCGTACGTCACGCGTGAACTTACCGCGGACTTCGCTCGAACTTCACGTCACTCACTCGACCTCCGCGCGGCCCCCGCTTCCGGTTTGGCCGTGCTTGCCGCATGCAGGACGCATGCTCGTGGGACAGGCCCTTAAGTACATAAGATCACAAGATACAAGAGCAAGAACAGGCCTTATGGCCTCTGTCATTAAACAAGATCATGGATGATCTGAACTGGACCTCCATTTGCCTGTTTATTCCTCATGATGCTCATCTCCTTTTTGTTTAAATGTCAGTCTGTTTTGGCCCTGAATATATGTAATGACTTTGCTTTCACAGCTCTTCAAAATAGAACATTTCAAAGATTCACTGACCTTTGAGAGAAAAAAAAGTCCTCTACATTTCTGTATCGAGTTCTGCAGTTATAAGAAACTGCTGCATAAATATCAATGTACGGTTCACAGTGGTTCAAGATCATCTACTATAGAATGTAGAAAGTTCAGCACAGTACAGGCTTTTCGGCCCACATTGCCTACTTCCTGAGATGCTAACGGAGATTTTACATGTCGAAGAGGATTCTCCTAAACTTCTACAGGTGCACGGTAGAGAACATTCTGACTGGTTGCATCGTGGCCTGGTCCGGCAACTTGTACGTCCAGGAGCGAAAAAGACTACAAAAAGTTGTGACCACTGCCCAGTCCATCACCGGCTTTGACCTCCCCACCGTCGAAGGGATCTATCGTAGTAGCTGCCTCAAAACGGCAGCCAAAATCATCAAGGGCCCACACCATCCTGGCCCACACATTTATCTCACCACTGCCATCAGGAAGAAGGTATAGAAGCCTGAAGACTGTAACGTCCAGGTTTAGGAACAGCTTCTTCCCCACAGCCATATTAAACACAACAAATAAGCTATGAGCTCTGAACTGCAAAAAAACTATTATTATTTGTTATTTGCACTATATTTGTTATTTATTTAACTTTTTCTTTTTTTTCCCCGTTATATATAATGTTTACACATTCACATATTCTGTCGTGCTGCAGCAAGTAAGAATTTCATTGTCCCATCCGGCACACATGACAATAAAACACTCTTGAAGTTCAGCACATAACAGGCTCACAATGTCTGTGCCAAACCTGATGCCAGGACCATCGTTTATCTACTTGTTCAATACCAATATTCCTCCATTCCCTGCATATCTATCTATATGCCTATCCGATGGTCAAATGCCATTAATGCACTGGCGACACGGTGGCACAGTGGTAGAGTCGCTCCATTACAGTGCTAGAGATACGGGTTTGATCCTGACTACAGGTTCTGTCTGTACGAGTTTGTGCATTAATCTACAAAGATGTACAGGTTTGTAGGTTAATTGGCTTGGGTCAAAAAATGTAATTGTCCCCAGTGTGTAGTGTATGGTCGGCACAGACTCGGTGGGCCAAAGGGCCTGCTTCCATGCTGTATCTCTAAATTAAAGTAAAAATCTGCTTCATCTTGCCCTGTACGTTTAAAAAAAAAAACTATTTTGGGTGGTAGGTATGAGACTGGTAAGAAACATTTCTATGAAAAATTATAAAGCCATCTCTGTCATGTCTGTCTTGGAAAGTAACTGGAAAGGCTCTCTCCTTCTCTGCCATCCTGGCAAATCTCAAACCTGAATTAAATGCACAGAGTGGGAGGCTGTAGAACGAAAGAACGGTACATTATTGTGTATGTTATGGAGGGAAGGAATGATCAAGAAAAGAAAACCATTTTGAAACAAAACTAACAAATTCATTTCATTTCTGAAAGAAAAATGAACAATCTTTGAGCCAAGTATGGTGTAAGATTGTTTATAAAAGAAAGGAAGGCAGACTCTACTCTTCCCTGGGGCTGTGCCCAAGAGCCTGAGATCAGCAGCATAAATGAGGTTTGGCTGCAATAGTAAGAGCATAACCAGGGATCTGTGCCAGAACTGGGATATCTGCATAATATCTTGAGGAAGTGTGACTATCACAGGCTTGGTTGTGAACACATGAAAACATCTGTTAAAAGGAACTGTGGTATTAACTGCAGATTAAATTTTGGTACCTTCTTGCTTGTAAAGCACTTTGAGACATGCTGAAAAGGCCATCAAAAGGGGGAAAAGACACAAAATAACCATATAACCATATAACAATTACAGCACGGAAACAGGCCATCTCGGCCCTACAAGTCCGTGCCGAAAATAGGAGCCAGTTATTAAAAACTGAGAGGTTTCAGTGTCCTCTCTCGGAGGGTCAAGAATTTCTGGGATTCTCTGCCCCTGATCTCAAGGTGGAGTCCGGATCTTAAGGTGGAGATAGATAAATAGTACTTGAAAATCATGGGGAACCGTCACGAAAGAGGAGTTGAGGGCTATGGGGAAGTGGCACGAGAGGAGTTGAGGTCGGCATAGATCAACCATGATCATAATACATGGCAGGACAAGCTTGAGGGACATGGTGGCCTATTCCTGCTCCTATTTTCTTATGTTGTTATTATAAATGGTCCGTCTTTCCCTTAAAAACCCTTGCGCTATTCAGCGTTTGTGTTATGGAGTATGTGAGCATCATTCACACTGCCACACCAGATGCTGTAACCTGGCTACAAATTATCGACACAAAAGTATAGGTTCCTACCACTGCTGGTGGAACAGTGACAAAGATTCTCTTATGACAAAGGGTTTGAAAGGGGTTGAAGAAGGGTTTCGGCCCGAAACGTTGCCTATTTCCTTCGCTCCATAGATGCTGCTGCACCCGCTGAGTTTCTCCAGCTTTTTTGTGTAACCTTCTCTTATGACAACACTGGTTATACTTCAAAAGCATTGACTTTCCTTTAAGTACTGAAGCCCAATAAGCACCGTGGACATGCACACACTTGTATTCTTATTCCAGAGTATTCACAGGGAACAGGAGACCGCAGCAGCAGGCTGCTTTTGTGGTCCCGGGTGCAGCTTTTATAAGCTGTTTACTGGAATGTGTTGCAGTCTGGCGAGGAACAAGTGAAAGCTCTAGAAGGTTGAACAGAACCAAAGAGGAGACAGCTGCATGGTCCAACATTCTTTACTGCTATCTGATAACAAGAGAGTGGCTCCAAGTCCAGTTCTCGTCATTTTCATCTGCCACGTTAGACTTGTGGTCGAAGCAACTCAAGCTGGGGAGGGAGAATGAGAAGAGAGCCATCCTAGGGATCGCTAGTGCCCTCAGCAGGACGGGTGAGTAATTTCTCTGCCTCTCTGGCTCCTTCAGTGAATCTTCTGTCCACATGCAAGAGGTAAATTTTCCATCTTTGAATAAACTAGTCCAAGGACATCAGCCTCAGTTCAAAAGCCTCGGGTTAAACATCCTTTAAAATTTGATATCGTATTTGACATTGTTAAGGGGATTTGCATTTATTGGTGTCTGTGGTTGTGGTTGTCCTGTTTTCTTCAAGTCCTCTCTATTTCTGCACTGGGTTGACTTTGGATTAGTAGGTTTCAATGCCATTTCTCAATCAGAGCTTAGAGTCATAGTCATACAATACAGAATTTTGGCCCGACTTATCCATCCCACCAAGATGCCCCATCTAAGCTAGTGCCATTTACCTGCATTGCCCCATATCCCTCTAAACATTCCCTATCCATGTACTTGTTCAAAAGTCTTTTAAATATTATTATTGTACTGCCTCAACTATAACGATACCACGAGAACATTGCTAAGGAAACCTAGATGGTGTAGTGCCAGCAGGGGCGGAAAACCCGGGGGGGGGAGGGGGGACAGAGGGGACATGCCCCCTCCATGTTTTGAGAGGTGGGGAACACCCCCCCCCCCCAAGTTTTTGTAATCCTGATTTAAAAATCCGGTGAAATCTCCGCTTTTCGCGAGACAGTGGGGGTGGGACATGATCAGGGCGCCGATTTGAGGAGAGAGTCATCGGTCAGCAGGCAATTGGGGCGGGACATGATTCAGCACGATGATTGGAGGAGGGAGGAGTGAGGGGGGGGTGGATTGGAGGAGGGAGACGTGGCACAGATCTGCGCTTCATCCGCAGCCAGGATGATCCCGGCCGGCTCTCCGGCGCTGTCCTGTCCCATCCCGAGTGCCCCCCCCCCGCGGGTGGCCAGAGAGGTCGGCAGCAAAGATCCTCCGCTATATCTTTGGTCGGCAGTCAGACGGACTAGCGCAGAGAAACAGCACTAAACCCAGCTAACTCTGCCTGTCCCGCCAGGTGAGCTTACAACCCTTCCTGGACTTGCGGGAAATATGGCCAGTGTGGAGAAGCAGCGCTGGTATCTCGTCAGTCCAGACAGGGCTGTGGTTAACCCGGTGAGACAGGCAGAGTTGAGCTGCATTTAGCGCTGGATTGAGCCTCCGAAGCCCGCGCGCGTGTGTGTGTGTGTGTGTGTGCGCGCGCGGCCGCCAAGAAATTGTGTCCCCCCCCCTGGTCCCCTCCATGTTTTGACAGCGGTTTCCGTCTCTGAGTGCCAGTAATATGTTTGTGGCTGCAGGAGTCAGTACTTTAGAAGCTATCCTAAGACATCACATGTATAAATTCATTTGCAGGATAAATGACTCTTAAAAATGTAATTACTGTGGCCTTGTCAAACATAAGGGTTAGCACTACACGCTACGAATCCCAGCTGTGGAGACACTCTTATCGTTGTCTCGTTGTAGGACATTGATCATTCTTTTAATCTGGGATTTTTAACTTATGTATTGTGTTTAAAAAAAATATAATTTATGATGCTTTTATAAGTGATAGAGTAAGATTTTATATGTATTTATGATATTTAATATGCAATGCATTTTTTTAATGTAATGTTGCCCCTTGTCTGGACCTCGAGTCCGTAATAAAGTTTATTATTATTATTATTTTATCTATCTGCTTATTCTGTATATCCACCATCTTGTAAATTTTCTGTACACCCTTTCCAGCTTAATGACATCTTTCCTATAGACGATGACCAAAATTGAACACATTAGTCCAAGTGTGGCCTCAGCGACGTCTTGCACAACTGTATCATACATCCCAACTTCTATACTCAGTTCTCTGACTGATGTGGGGCAATGTGCCAAAAGCCTTCTTCACCTATCTACCTGCAAAGCTTCCGAGTTCAAGCAGAACAGTAGGTCAGGCAGCACATCTGGAGCAAGAAGCAAGGTTAATGCTTTCAGGTTGGTGGCTTTACATCAGAACCCAGAGTAGTTGGAAGTCAAGGAGCAGGGTGGGGAGAACAAAAGGATAAATGTGTCATGGTAGAAAACAAGATAGAATAACGGTCATGGTGAAGATAGACACAAAGTGCTGTAGTAACTTAGTGGGTCAGGCAGCATCTCTGGAGAAAAGGAACATTTTTCCTGCAGTTACAGTAAGTGAAAATCTAGCAGGCAAGCAGGATGCTTTCTCCAACCACCCCCATTTGAAGGCCACTACCTTCCATCGCTTCTACCCAGTGCTTGGCACCTACTTCTAGCAGCCACTGGTTGTCCTCCAGGATGCACCGAGCTGCAGCCTGGTTTATGCCGGTCACCTGGGCAAATTCGGACAGAGCATCTCACGACCGCGGCGCAATGCTTCCGACGCCTCCGAAGGCCCGGGATTCTTGCACTGAGACTGCTCCATGGCCGGAGATGCAGAGAGCGACTCGCCAGCCACGCATACACTCGACTGCCCCGGCTCCCTGTACACATCTGCCCCCGCCGCTGCTTCTGCTTCCATCCCTCCCTCTGCCCCGGCTCTCCAACACCCACGATCAGGTTGCTCAGAGCACAGCAGAGCCTCGTCCAAAGCCGGAGATATTGAAGCATGTCTAGCCAAAAAAGTGGAGGGGCTGCAGCCCTCCCCCCCCTCCAGTTCCGCGGCCCATGTACCTCTCTCGCCGGCATCGCTTATGTCAGTCGCTTCCCGCAAATCCTTAAATTCCGACTGCTGCCGGGAGCAGGACATGGCCTTACTTGCTGCGCTGGGTGACACTCATTCACAGTACGGTCCGTGTCTTTCAATGTAAATTTGCATGGGGACATGGTTTGGAGGTGTGTGACGGTTCGGTCAAGTAAGAATAACAGAGAATAAGAGTGCTGCTGTCTTGTCAACATACGCGCACACATGCAGTTGATATTAGTTTTGGAATTCTCGTTGATCACAGAATTTCTCATGACAGAGCGTGGGAAATTCTGTGATCAGCGTGAGAATTTGGCTAAATGCGCGAGTCTCACGCTTAATGTGTGAGAGTTGGCAGCTCTGACATAGGTATAAAAAGATCTTGATTTTCTTTTTTCTGTCTTGCCAAAGCCATTTTGTGGCCACTTTTGGCCCTTCTAATTGCCCGCTTTAGTTTTTTCCTCCTTTCTTTACAATCCTTAAAGGCCCTGTCTGATTCCATCCTCTTGAACTTTGCATGTGACTCTTTTCATTTTGACAAATTTACAACCTCTTTGGTCATCCATTATTCCCTTACATTGCCATCCTTATCCCTCCTCCTTACTGGAACTTGCCGGTCCTGAATATCGATCAACCGACCTTTAAACAACTCTCATGTCAAACGTGGACTTACTGAATAGCAATTGCTCCCAGTGTACTCTCCTGAGCTCCTGCCTAAATACGCTGTAGTTTACCCGACTCCAATTTAGTACCTTCCCACAAGGCCCAATCCTCAAAATGCACTTCCGCTGTAACACCAGTCCCATGGCCAGACTTATTTTCCAACACAAGGTCCCGTATTTTCCAGTACATACATGACGATTTAAACATGAAATAAAAAGGGAAAAAAAGTGTTAAAAGGTTACATTTTATTGGATTATTTTACAATGTGGATAACAAAACTTTGGTTTACATACTAAACAGATAGGGTTGGTCCTTTCTTTGTGATACCATTGCAAAAACAGACAATCTGTACAAGGTTCCATGTGCTGAAAAAATACTATAAGACTGTAGGAAACAGTTCATTACAGTGTCTTCATTTGATATAGAGTTCATTCTTGAGCAATACTTGCAATTTGAGGGTTTATTGTCAATCACAATTCCAATGGCCATGGTTTGAATGATATTTTCATTCACCTTTCTTTAACTGCTGCATTCCTTCTATCTAAAGGTTTTTTAAAAAGCCCACCTTTGTTCAATACGCAAAGTACTTCCTGTCAGATGATTTATATCTCTCTCATGCAGTTCCTTCAAATCTTGCAGACCAAAGGCTGAGAATGTTTTGGTTCCAAATGTCATTGCTTTGTACTTCCAAACTGTTGCACAAATTCAGTGAAGGTATAAACATCGCCCCATCCGACAGCAAGATTCATACTGATGAAGTCATCCAGGTTCATTTGTGCTTCTAGATTGCAATAAAAATCACAGGAGGTTAGGAGATCGAAGTTTTTTAAACCAGGAATCAATGCCACTTCTCAGTGGAAGCAGTTTTGTCTTATTTACTCCATAATATCCTTCACAATTTTAAGCCCCTCTTTAAAATGTAATCTTAAGATAAGCATCAAAGTTTGCTTTGTATTGTTCAGCCTTGAAAACACATCAGTCATTGTGTGATGGACACGCAGCAAAAGCCTGGGATGCAATCCCAAGAAGTTCACTACCATTCAGGATAACAATCCTGCTTGACTCGCATCCCACCCACCTCCTTAAACACTCTTTGCACTGAAACAATTTATCTAGGCATCTAAAAGCACCTCCTGAGTTTAAAATGTCTTCCACTTAGAGGGCAGTGGTGCATGGAACAGCTTATGTAAGTACTTACCTCCACACTATCATCTAGAGTTGGAAATATTTTGCTGTTCCTTCATCGTTGCCAGTGTCTAAATCCTGGGAAACGTCAACAATGCTGTGAGAGTACATTTACCACCAAGGCTTCAGTGGTTTAAGGGCAATAAAACTGGCTTTGACAGCCATGTACACATCCCAGAATAAATAAAAAAGGGACATATTACACACAACTGCAGAACACCACATTAAGCACATAAGCCCTGTCTAAACTTTGAGTTATATTAGAAAAGATGCACTGTCTGTTTTTGGAACAGATTGATTTAAAGATCCAGAATGTTTTTAATTTCACGTACCTGTAGTCTGAATGCATGGATATGGTGGAGGAGCCATGCGCCACATTCCATGAGCATCTTTCATATGGGACCGATCTGAAGCAAATGTCTTCAGGTAGAGATCTGCTCTGAGAACTCTCATCTTCCTGCACATGAATCACACGCAATAGCTGACGTTACAGAACGTTCAGTCCCTCCGTAATCATTGCTTTCTACATTACAGTCCCAGAGAACTGATCACAAGAAGAAACAAGCTGCTATTTTGAATTGATGAACTGTGTGGGTGGCAGGAAGCGGTGGATTGTCAGAATTAAGTTAGATCTTGTCAACTAACTACACGTCCCGTCTGTGTTCAGTTCCCAAGAATTGTTTGTAATCCGAACAGTTTGCAAGTTCAAATGTGCACGTGAACCGAATTCCTACACGGCAAAAGATATCAGTACAGGTGCATTGTCCCATTGGAAAGGACAGTCTGAAGGACATTTTTAATCTTGCTTTGTTGTTCTTAATAATAAAATTAACGCTAATAAAATTCAGCCCAAGCCCATTTCAGGCCATCAATGATATTCTTTTAAAATATTTCACTGCAGATGAGGTCTTGCATGCTATTAAAAAGCACATTGTTTCTGGCCAAGACGGTGCATACCCTGATAGGATTTGCAAAATGGACATCAACGTGTTAACTGGAATGTAGTTTTCTTCTGTTTGATTTGTTAAAATTTCAACCAGTGTCCAGAACAGTCACCTGCAGCCATGTTACAATCGACAAATCCATTCTGCCAGTCTTCCAAATGTTTTTTTGTATGTAAGGGGTATACATGTGTTCGTAAGTCAGGAGTGACCTGAAAATGGATCCTAGGATTTGGTTGTGGAGAGAAGACAGTAGTGCAGCAGGTAGCACAGCTGCTGCAGGATAAACCCTCACCTCAGGTCTATAGGGAGGTTTCACGGCAGTCGGGTAGTGACCCATGACGCCCGTACTGTTGCTACGCTACTCCAAATGGATTACACGCGATGTACTGCAGGTAGGCACTTACCATTGTTTCCAGAGTAGCGGGCCCGTTAAAACCCGCTGAAATTGGCAATTTTTGCGCTGTAAATAATTATGGAAATCGGGATAAGCGTGTGAGACATTTAGCCTACTTCAGAATTCTAAAAGTGAGGAGAAATGACAGTAGATACAAGTGTGAGATGAAGGGACAACAACAGCCAGAGTGCTTAGCGAACATTGGCCATTTGCTCACTGCTTTTCATCAAGTAAGGCATTATTTGTGTTTTTTCTTGATTCCTTTGACATCTAAAAAGTTTCAGAAGTGATAAATCTGGCTAATTTTTTTAAATCGCCCATGGTTCTCAAGTGGGTTTTTACATACAAAATGAAACCGCATCTGAAGAAAAATTTACAGCCAGATTTATCACTTCTGAGACTTGAAATGCAGTGAGCAAACGCGATAATTCCCAATATTTTTAATTCCGATATCTGCACAGCCAATGTTTACCAAGCACTTTAGCTGCTGTTGTCCCTTAAGTTTTCGCTTCTCTTTACCTTCATTTCGCTTCACTTTTGGAATTCTAAACTTGGGTACATGTCTCTCACACTTACCCCGACTTCCACAATTTTTTTCAGCGCAAAAATTCAACATTTTGGCAGTTTTTAACAGGTAGGAAAGTACGCGTTTCTTGCATTAATAACATATACCGGAAGTTACGGATGTCCTCCAGATGGATTGAGCGGCTCCGTGCGTCAAGCCCAATGACCCAGTGACCTTACATGCAACCCCCCTATATAGCGTTAGCATATTCTCCCTGGCCGTGACCCAGTGGATGGTCCGGTTTCCTCCCACATCCCTTAGACGTTAATAGGTTAATTGGCCACTGTAAATCACCTCTCAGTGCAAGTAGAACCAGGAGAGAGTTGATAGGCACTTAGGAGAAAAACATGGGGAATGGGGTTGATGAGAATGTTTCAAGAGCCGGCATGGACTCAATGGCCTCCGTTTATATTGTAAGAAAATATGGGGAATGCCAGTTTAGTAAATTGCAGTCCAGCATTTCAGCTAAAATTGGATGAATCAACCTACTTGGAGAATATTTCTGGTCCTTGCATTACAGAAAGGATGTGGAAGTTTCAGAGAAGGTACAGAAGGGGTTAAGCAGGATTCTGCCTGGATTAAAGGGTATTGGTTGTTAGGAGAGGTTGGATAAACTTGTATTGTTTTCTCTGGAGCGTCCGAAACTGATATGATAAGAGATTTATAAAATGATGAGAGGCATTCTTCTCAGGGCGGTAATATCAACTACTAAAGGGCATAGTTTAGTTTAGTTTAGTTTAGTTTGGAGGTACAGCAGAAAACAGGTTCTTCGGCTCACCAAGTTTACACCCACCAACGAACATAGTTGTCTGTTGTCCCACTTTCTCATCTACTCTCAACACACTACAGGCAATTTTACAGAGGCCAAATATCCTACAACCCACCTTTGGCTCGGTTTCGTCCCACAAGACGTGTACGTTTGTAGGTTAATTGCGCTCTGTAAATTGCCCCTAGTGTGTAGGATGCAAATCTGGGCTAATATAGAACTAGTGTATGGGTGATCATTGGTCAGCACACACTTGGTGGGCCGAATGGCCCTTTTCCATGCTGCATCTCGCAACTAAACGAATATTAAATCCGTCTAGGAAGCCACTCAGTTCAGGGCCACTAGAATGGTGGGATGGGGGCAATTTTCCAATGCTGCCCAAATCTTGTGAATCAATAAATTAAGAAAGATACTTTCCTCACCTTCTAAAAATTGGTCTGATGTGGTCTTCAGATCGGAAGGCTTCTTTCATGTAAATATCAATAGGACATGGAAACGGTAGTGTTGAATCCAAATCATAAACCTCACAGTGCTGCCCTCCACAATCGTGGAGCAGGATAACGTGGTAATCCTGGTTTAAAATACATTATTTTAATTGCTATATTATATGCATCTATAATTTGTGTTTACACCACTGAATTTTATTAAGTGAATTCCTTATCTGAGGAAGGGTATCGACCCAAAACGCCACCCATTCCTTCTCTCCAGAGATGCTGCCTGGCCCGCTGAGTTACTCCAGCATTTTGTGTCTATCCCCATCAAAATGTCTGAGTGTTTGTACAATAAATTGTGTCGGCACAGCTATTGCAGGACAATTTAATCTCAAAGATTAACACGGGCCACTGAATGATTGAAAAGATAATTTGCCTTTAAATGGTGGTATAAGCACCAAATCCCATTGATCCCGACACCCCTGTATAAATGCACCAAATCCCATTGATCCCGACACCCCTATATAAATGCACCAAATCCCATTGATCTCGTCATCCTTATATAAAAGAATAAAGGCTCCCAGTCTGACATTCAAATCTCTCCAAAGCCTCGTCCTTGCTTTGTCCCTCCAGTCCTACAACTCTCCAGCCTCTACCGTTCCCTCCCAAAAAACCTTTCACCTCTTTTTCCTATTGATTTCAGATTCAATCTTTATTGTCATTGTGCAGTGTACTGTACAGAGACAACGAAATGCAGTTAGCATCTCCCCAGAAGAGCGAACATAGAATAATGAGCAATAAATATATATACGTACATACAGTCGTAGTAGTGCAATTTTTCTGGGGAAAGGAGTGTCCAGGGGGGGGGGGGGGGGTGACTGGCAATCACCGAGGTGCAGAGTTAAGTAATGTAACAGCCGCAGGGAACAAGCTGTTCCTAGACCTGCTGGTCCGGCAGCGGAGAGACCTGTAAGATTCTACCAAATCCCTGCCTCATTGGTCTGGCTACAGAAGTTCCATAGCACAGTGGTTATGTTACAGGACTAACAACAAGAGTCCTGGACCACTGACCCAATGACTTCAGTTCAAATCTCCTTGTGACAGCTGTGGATCTTAAATTCAAGAAATTAATATCTGATTCCCCTCACTGATTTCTATGCAAAAAGCATGTTACATTTATGGAGAGAAATCATGCTATACTTTTTTTAAGGACTCGGGTAGAAGATAGTATACAATTGCAAACATTTATGGAACAATGTTAGGATCTTTTAGAGGTGGTTTAATTGTACAGATTGAAGGAATTCAATAATGTGGAATGCCTGGGGGAGTTCAAACTACCTCCTCAGAGCAGAGCAGGTTAAGAAAACTAATGGGGAGATTGAAAATCATGAAGGGTTCTTATAAACCAAGTGGTTTAAAGCTGTCTCTGTTGGCAAATGGATGAAAACAGAATCTTTTCATGTGAACAGTCATTAAGATCAAGGATATCTCATCTAAAACGAGTCGGATTCCATGGGGTATTTCAAAAGGCAATTGGATATGTACTTCAATTGCAGTTTCATTACAGTTGTCATGTAGGACTTATTGGATTGCTCATTGGGTTCTGTTCAATTCCTATATTTGAATAAGCAAAGGGAAATTGAGTTTAACTTGGGTTCAACAAGAGCACTACTTACCCAAATCACAGGCTGATCTTCATGGCACGATCTCTGTCTCCAGATGGGCACCTTTACAGAAAAACATATTAAAATAATCAGATTCATAAACTATACTGTAATACGCTTATATCGTAAATGTTCCCCTTCACTTAAATTACTGAATGATATTTAGACATATGATGAGATGCATTCTAGTAATGCAACCAATAGACGTGGATAAGACAGGGACCTCTCTCCTGACTCAGTGCCAAATGATACAGCAACATGGGAGGAACAGCTATTCTGTGCATGCTCATCACTAGATCACTTAGACTTTAGTGATAAAGTGCGGAACAAGCCCTCAACCACTAAGTCTGCGCCGGCCAGCGATCACCCCATATACTAGCACTCTCAGATACACTCGGGACAATTTACAATTTTACCAAAGCTAATTAACCTACAAACATATCAAATAGGTGTAGGAGTAGGCCATTCGACCCTTCGAGCCTGCACCACCATTCAATATGATCATGGCTGATCATCCAACTCAGTATCCTGTACATGCCTTCTCTCCATACCCCCTGATCCCTTTAGCCACAAGGGCCACATCTAACTCCCTCTTAAATATAGACAATGAACTGGCCTCAACTACCTTCTGTGGCAGAGAATTCTAGAGATTCATCACTCTCTGTGTAAAAAATGTTTTTCTCATCTCGGTCCTAAAAGATTTCCCCCTTATCCTTAAAGCTGTACATCTTTGAAATGTGGGAGGGAACTAGAGCACCCGGTGAATAGCCCATACAGTCACAGGAAGTACGTACAAGCTGCACCCCTAGTCAGGATCGAACCTGGGTCTCTGGCGCTGTTAGGTAGCAATTCTACCCCTGAGCCTTTGTGCCACCTTCTCCATATCAAATTAGCCACTCTCAAATGGTGCACATAGAGCTCTGATATTGAATGTTATGGCTGACGAGTTTCTTAATCAATCCCATTCTTATCAGTGATTGATGTTGCTAGCATTCTATTCATACTGAGCTGATTATATTTCACAGACAAGTTCATAAATCATAACAGCACAGGAGGTTATTTGACCTGCCATGCTTGTAAAGCTCTCTAATTAGCTACTCTTTCCAAACAGCCCTGCAAATGTTTCCTCTTTGAGTATTTATTCAACCACCAGCCTTGCTGTCAGATCACAGCAACTCACTGCATTAAATTGAAGTGCTAATTGACAACTTTGTGCATAGCAATGAGCTCAAGGTTTGGTAGCATGTGTGACTTCCAGCAAACTGTTTTCTATACAGTAAACAAAGTAAATTTACTTGGAAAACATTGTCAGGTTAAACAGGATTGAAACAGCGACCATTCCAACTTCTCCTTGGATGGGAGCTCCCTTGAGAGGGGTCCATAGGTTGGGCGTTCGTAACCTGGGCTAGCCTGTCATCCCTTTCACAGTGTGGCAGAGGTTGCATGACTGATTGTGTCAGAGGCGGTGTACTCCACCTGCCATTTACTTTGGGTTTTGCATGCACCGGTCACACAAACCCAAGGTTTCCAGCGCCTTCCCAAAGAGTCCTTCTCCAGTTTGAGCGGCCACGGGCCAGGGATTCTCGTGTGGGTGAGGGAGCTACAATTTTTTCAGGAAGGCTGTGAAAACAGCTTTGAAGTTTCTTTGTTTATCTAGAAATCTCTTCATGTGGCAGAGCATGAATACTGTGCACATTTCAGAAGTCTGGTATTCTAGAATCACAAAGACATACAGCGTGGAAACGGGCCCTTCAGCCCAGAGTCCAGGCAGACCTTCAATCCGACATGATCCCATTGTATTTTCCCCACATTCTCAGCCTCGCACGCAGCGAGGCCTTTCCATCAGAACCGACCAAGTATAATAAGGCCCTCAATTCACCAATGGCATTCGTTCGCTTATCCATCTTGTAAACTTGGAGAATTGTGTAGAGAAAGTGTTGCTTGCTGGAGTCCTAACCGATTTCTATTTCTCATATAACCATATAACAATTACAGCACGGAAACAGCCCATCTCAGCCCTTCTAGTCCGTGCCGAACACTTACTCTCACCAAGTCCCATCTACCTGCGCTCAGACCATAACCCTCCATTCCTTTCCCGTCCATATCCAATGTATTTTTAAATGATAAAATCGAACCTGCCTCCCCACCTTCACTGGAAGCTCATTCCACACAGCTACCACTCTCTGAGTAAAGAAGTTCCCCTTCATGTTACCCCTAAACTTTTGTCCCTTAATTCTCAAATCATGTCCCCTTGTTTGAATCTTCCCTACTCTCAATGGAAAAAGCTTATCCACGTCTTATCTGTCTATCCCTCTCATAATTTAAAAGACCTCTATCAAGTCCCCCCTTAACCTTCTGCACTCCAAAGAATAAAGACCTATCTTGTTCAACCTTTCTCTGTAACTTAGTTGCTGAAACCCAGGCAACATCCCAGTAAATCTCCACTGTACTCTCTCTAATTTGTTGACATCTTTCCTATAATTTGGCAACCAAAATTATACACCATATTCCAGAATTGGCCTCACCAATGCCTTGTACAATTTTAACATTACATCCCAACTTCTATACTCAATGTTCTGATTTATAAAGGCCAGCACACCAAAAGCTTTCTTTACCACCCTATCTACATGAGATTCCACCTTCAGGGAACTATGCACAGTTATTCCTAGATCCCTCTGTTCAGCTGCATTCCTCAATTCGCTACCACTTACCATGTACGTACAATTTTGATTTGTCCTGCCAAGATGTAGCACCTCACACATATCAGCATTAAACTCCATCTGCCATATTTCAGCCCACTCTTCCAAATGGCATAAATCTCTCTGTAAACTTTGAAAATCTACTTCATTATCCACAACACCACCTATCTTAGTATCATCTGCATATTTATGCCCCTGTCCCACTTAGGAAACCTGAACGGAAACCTCTGGAGATTTTGCGCCCCACCCAAGATTTCCGTGCGATTCCCGGAGGTTGCAGGTGGTTGCCGGAGGTTGCAGGTAGTGGAAGCAGGTAGGGAGACTGACAAAAACCTCCGGGAACCACACGGAAACCTTGGGTGGGGCGCAAAGTCTCCAGAGGTTTCCGTTCAGGTTTTCCAAGTGGCATTTCCAAGTGGCATTACTAATCCAATTTACCACACCATTATCCAGATCATTGATGTATATGAGACATGTAGTAAAAGTCATGCTGTGGTTGTTATGGGAAATTTCAACATGCAGGTAGACTGGGAAAATCAGGTTGGTACTGGACCCCAAGAAAGGAACTTTGTAGAGTGCCCTTGTGATGGATTCTTTGAACAGCTTGTATTGGAGCCTACCTGGGAGAAGGCAATTCTGGATTTAGTGTTATGTAATGAACCGGATTTGATGAAGGACCTCAAGGTTAATGAGCCATTAGGAGGCAGTGACCATAACATGGTCAGGTTTAATCTACAATTGGAGAGGGGGAAGAGTAGATCGAAGGTGTCAGTGTTGCAGTTGAATAAAGGGGACTATGGGGCCATGAGGGAGGAACTGGCCAAAGTTGACTGGAAAGATACACTAGCAGGGATGACAGTGGAACAAAAATGCCAGGTGCTTCTAGGAATAATACAGAAGGTACAGGATCAGTTCATTCCTCGGAGGAAGAAAGATTCCAAGGGGAGAAAGGGACGACCATGGCTGACAAGGGATGTCAGGGACAGTATAAAAAATTAAACTGAAGAAGTACAACGTAGAAAAGATGAGCGGGAAGCAAGAGGATTGGGTAATGTTTAAAGAACAACAGAAGATAACCAAAAAGACAATACGGGGAGAAAAGCTGATGTACGAAGGTAAGCTAGCCAAAAATATAAAGCAGGATAGTAAAAGCTTCTTTAGGTATGGGAAGAGGAAAAAATTAGTTAAGACCAAAGTTGGACCCCTGAAGACCGAAAAAGGTGACTTTATTATGGGGAACAAGGAAATGGCAGATGAGTTGAACAGGTACTTTGGATCTGTCTTCACTAAGGAGGACACAAACAATCTTCCTGATATAGTAGTGGCCAGAGGATCTGGGGTGACAGAGGACCTGAAGGAAATCCGCATTAGGCAGGAAATTGGGTTGGGTAGACTGGTGATGCATTGGTGATAAATTTTCCAATGTTCTATAGTCTCAGGATCATTTCCTGTGGATTGGAGGGTAGCTAATGTTATCCCACTTTTTAAGAAAGGCAGGAGAGAGAAAACAGGGAATTATTGACTAGTTAGCCTGACATTAGTCGTGGGGAAGATGCTGGAGTTAATTATAAAAGATGAGATAGCCACACATTTGGATAGCAGTAACAGGATCGGTCCGAGTCAGCATGGATTTACATAGACACATAGAAAACATAGAAATTAGGTGCAGGAGTAGGCCATTCGGCCCTTCGAGCCTGCACCGCCATTCAATATGATCATGGCTGATCATCCAACTCAGTATCCCCTACCTGCCTTCTCTCCATACCCCCTGATCCCCTTAGCCACAAGGGCCACATCTAACTCCCTCTTAAATATAGCCAATGAACTGGCCTCAACTACCCTCTGTGGCAGAGAGTTCCAGAGATTCACCACTCTCTGTGTGAAAAAATTACGAAGGGGAAATCATGCTTGACTAATCTTCTGGAATTTTTTTGAAGATGTAACTAGGATAATGGACAAGGGAGAGCCAGTGGATGTAGTGTACCTGGGCTTTCAGAAAGCATTTGATAAGGTCCCACATAGAAGATTAGTGTGCAAAATTAGGGCACATTGTATTGGGGGTATAGTGCTGACATGGATAGAGAGTGGTTGGCAGACAGGAAACAAAGAGTAGGGATTAATGGGTTCCTTTCAGAATGGCAGGCAGTGACTAGTGGGGTACTGCAAGGCTCGGTGCTGGGACCGCAGCTATTTACAATATACATCAATGATTTGAATGAAGGAATTCAAAGTAACATTAGCAAAATTGCAGATGACAGAATGCTGGGTGGCAGTGAGAACTGTGAGGAGGATGCTATGCGAATGCAGGGTGAAGGCAGATGAAGTTTAATGCGGATGAATGTGAGGTTGTCCACTTTGGCAGCAAAAACAGGAAGGCAGATTACTATCTAAATGGCTTCAAGTTGGGAAAAGGGGAAGTACAACGGGATCGGGGGGGGTCCCTGTATATCAGTCTATGAAAGTAAGCATGCGGGTACAGCAGGCAGTGAAGAAAGCGAATGGCATGTTGGCCTTTATAACAAGATAAATCAAATATATGAGCAAAGAGGTCCTTCTGCAGTTGTACAGAGCCCTAGTGAGACTACTCCTGGAGTATTGTGTGCAGTTTTGGTCCCCTAATTTGAGGAAGGACATTCTTGCTGTTGAGTGAGTGCAGCGTAGGTTTACACGGTTAATTCCCGGGATGGCGGGACTGTCATGTGCTGAGAGAATGGAGCAGCTGGGCTTGTACACTCTGGAGTTTAGAAGGATGAGAGGGTATCTCATTGAAACATATAAGATTGTTAAGGGCTTGGATACACTAGAGGCAGGAAACATGTTCCCGATGTTGGGGGAGTCCAGAACCAGGGGCCACAGTTTAAGAGTAGGGAGTAAGCCATTTAGAATGGAGATGAGGAAACACTTTTTCTCACAGTGAGTAGTGAGTCTGTGGAATTCTCTGCCTCAGAGGGCGGCGGAGGCAGGTTCTCTGGATGCTTTCAAGAGAGAACTAGGTAGGGCTCTTAAAAATAGCGGAGTATGGGGAGAAGGCAGGAACGGGGTACTGATTGGGGATGATCTGCCATGTTCACATTGAATGGCGGTGCTGGCTCGAAGGGCCAAATGGCCTACTCCTTCAACTATTGTTTATTGTCTATTAGACAGAGTATTGAGTATAAAAGTTGGGAGGTCATGTTGCAGTTGTATAAGACGTTGGTGAGACCGCATTTAGAATATTGTGTTCAGTTCTAGGAACTAGGAAAATATTGTCATGCTTGTAAAGTTATAGGAAATATATTGTCAAGCTTGAAAGGGTTCAGAAAAGATTTACAAGGTTGTTACCAGGACTAGAGGGTGTGAGCTATAGGGAGAGGTTGAGTAGACTGGGTCTCTATTCCATGGAGTGCAGGAGGGTGATGGGAGATCTTATAGAGGTGTACAAAATCATGAGAGGAATAAATCAGGTAGATGCACAAAGTCTTTTGCCCAGAGTAGGGGAATCGAGGACCAGAGGACATAGGTTCAGGATGAAGGGGAAAAGATTTAATCAGAATGCGAGGGGTAGCTTTTTCACACAAAGGGTGGTGGGTGTATGTAACAAGCTGCCAGAGGAAGTAGTTGAGACTGGGACTATCCCATTGTTTAAGAAACAGTTAGACAGGTACATGGATAGGACTGGTTTGGAGGGATATGGACCAAGCACAGGCAAGTGGGACTAGTGTAGCTGGGACATTGTTAGCCCGTGTGGGCGAGTTGGGCCGAAGGGCCTGTTTCCACACTGTATCACTCTGTGACCCTTTGACTGTTTGCCAGAGCCCTAACCAATATCTATCCCTGTACTGTACACTGACAATGACAATTAAAATTGAATCTGAATCTTACCCACATTGTTCAAAGTTTATATTATATTACTAGACTAAGTGGGACCCGTTGGGTCCCATGTTCACACGGGAGGGCTGGTCCCCCAACGCAATATTCCACCTCTCCACCAATTCCAACATTGGTGGCCAGGGGGGAGGGGGGGGGTGGCGCTCTCTGGAGCGCTAGTATAGGTATTGTGGGCTGAAGGGACTGTTTTCCAGAGGGCTAGTATGGACATTGTGGGCCAAATGGATTCTTGGGGTGACAGCTCAGTCACTCAAGCCTGATGTGCTGGCAGCTCATTCACGGCGGGTGGGCTAGCAGTTGAATCACGGCTATTCCTTGAAATTCCATTTCAAGCAGGGTGCAAGGCAACCAAATTCAAATGCAATTTCTTACCACTTCAGGCAGGGTGCAAGGCCATCAAATTCAAATGCAGTTTCATACCATTTCAAGCAGGGTGCAAGGCCACCAAATTCAAGTGCAGTTTCATACCATTTCATGCAGGGTACAGGGCCACCAAATTCAAATGCAGTTTCATATCATTTCATGTAGGGTGCCAGGCCACCAAATTCAAATGCAGTTTCATACCATTTCATGCAGGGTGCCAGGCCACCACATTCAAATGTAGTTTCATACCATTTCAAGCAGGGTGAAACCACCATAAAACCACACAAAACACCACATAAATACCACACTCACAGTTCAGTAGACATTCAGTGTGTTCAGTTGATTCACAGCTCAGACAGAGTTGTGACCTCTCCCTCCCCCATCTTGTAGAGACTGAGCCACACCCACACTTCCGGGTTTTATAATCCCTCCCCCTCCAACCAGAAGGGGCGTGGCCTTCATGGCGTGATTGACAGGAGAGAGATTCTCACCATTTTTTAAACACTAATAATACTTTTATTTTTCATTGATGGGAAGAACCCTCTGCACCTGATGAGCGGCGGGGGACTGAGTAAGATGGCCAAAAATCACAATCGTAAGTGGTAGCGTTTTATCTAAAATCAATATACATTGCAAACAGAAAGTTGTCAAGTTTCCAACAACAACCATTTTTGCAGTGCAGCATTTCAAAGCAGTTATCACCACCAACAACAATCATTTGTAGTGCAGCATTTCAAAGCAACCACATTTTTATTTTCAAACCACATTAAGGGTACTCACAGTTGAGTAGACATGTGTTCAGTGTTATTCACAGCTCAGAGATGTGACCCTCTCGCTTCCTCCATCTTCCAGAAACTGAGTGAGGCACAACACTTCCGGGGTTTATAGTCCCTCCCCCTCCCACCACCAGGGGCAGCAGAGATAATGTCAACATTTTTAAAACATTAATAACTCTTATTTTTCATCGATGGGAAAAACCCTCTTGTCCTGGGCAGCGGAGGGGGACTCTGAGTAAGATGGCCAAAAATCACAGCCGTAAGTGGCAGCGTTTTTTCAAAAATCATGAAACAGAAAACAGGAAGTAGTCAAGATCCTACTTTTAGCAATATAGATTACCTAGTCATTACATTGCTTTTTATGGATTTTTGAAAAACATTACAACAATGTTTAGTTTAGTTTAGTGATACACATGGAAGCAGGCCCTTCGAGTCAACACTGACCATTGTTCACCCAATCACACTAGTTCTATGTTATCCCACTTTCTCATCCACTCCCTACCCACTAAAGGCAATTTGCAGAGACCGATTAAACTACAAAACAGCATATCTTTGGAATGTGGGAGGACACCAAAGCACCTGGAGGAAACTCACACGGTCAGAGTGAATGTACAAACACCACATAGACAGCGCCTGAGTTTGGGATTGAACCTGGGTCTCTGCACTGTGAGGCAGCAGCTCTACCAGCGGCACCACTGTGCCATGCTGAATGTGGTAATATTAGGAAAAAAAGTACTTCATTGGTAGTAATGAGCTAAGCACACCTCCAGATTGAATATGGGATTGGATGTTCCCATGAGCTTGGTATCAAAAGAATTTGGGGTTTCACCCCTAAAGACACAAGCTTGAATCTGTACAATATATGGGTCAGCTGAGCCTTTAGAACTTTGCTTGGAATGATCAATTTTTTCGGCTAGGACTGGGATAGTGGGGTGAAATTTATTAAAATTCTTGTACCTCATTTTAAAAGTACATTTCCAAATTACACTTACCATCTTTTGATCATTTGATATGAAAACAGCATACCATTCTTCTAAAGGATGTTGTCTTTTGTTCTTTATATATTCACAAAGCTTCCACACATTTTCTTCACTGTAAAGACATATCGGTCAAAGATTAAAGTGCAAGATTGTTTATCTTTTGAAACTGAAATGCCCAGTGCAAAATATGGGGAAAAGATGCAACATTGGAAAAGAGAGTTTGAAGATTGGACGATAACTTTCAAGGAATTAGGAGTTCTGTAAATTGTGTTTTTTTGAGGAGTGTGATTCTGTCAGAAAATCTACCACTGGGCAGCGGGTACTGGAATTTGAAAACCGTGACCTCCAAGTTCAAGAATAGCTTCTTTCCAACAACCATCAGGCTCTTGAACACTATACAACACTAATATCAACTATGAACTTATATAGACTGTTTTTAGTTGCACTAAGGACTGTTTACACTAGTATTGTGAATATTAATGTATTGATTTTTTTGTTTATTATATATCTGTGCATATTGCGTTTTTCTCGGCCAGTTATGCTGCTGCAAGTAAAACCCCTGTCTCACGGTGCGAGTTGACCCACGAGGTATCCCAAGTTAAAACTCGTGGTAATAACGTACGATTAACGTAGCTGTCACGTCGGAACTCGTGGATGCAACTTAGAGACTTGTTGCGCTAACGGCAGGTACCCGTGAAACTTGTTAACTCTTGGAAAAATTCAACCATGTTTTCCACGAGTAAAATGTACCGCTGACGTTAAAAATTGAAACATTTGAACTCGTTTTAAGAACGTAGTGGCCCATGTGTTTACCTTAGTGTCTCGTGAGTCTACCATGGGAACTCTTAAGTCCTGCAAAATTACGCGCAAGATTTCCAAAACAGATCTTAATGGCCAACTTGTTTCTTTTTTATGCAGAGTTTAACTTGCTAATAACTTTTGTTAAGTAAAATGTTGTGCCATTTGTTGGCTACTTTGCTTAATGGCATAAAAGCCTTTTTATATTCTGGTACAAACGTGTTAAGGGTTCTGCAATTGAGATCTGAGATGACCTTCCCGTTCAGACACACAGCATAAATTTCAGACCTCCAGTGTAAACTTTGGCAACTATACCATTAACTTATTGGTCTACGACCTACCTTATCGAGATAGGACTCTATTTAAATCAAAAAAAATCAAAGACCCAATTTCCTGTGCTGTCTCAGAATTAGTGAGTTTGGGGATTCGACGATGAGTTGGCAAGTATTGTTCTGCACAATATAGAAGATATAACGGGTAGTAAGGAACTGCAGGTGCCGGTTTACACCGAAGGTAGACACAAAATGTTGGAGTCACTCAGCGGGACAGGCAGCGGGACAGGACAGAAAATGAATAGGCGACATTTCAGGTCGAGATCCTTCTTCAGACTGAGAGTCAGGGGAAAGGGAGACGCGAGGTATGAAAAGTACAAAGAACAAATGAATGAAAAGTATGAAAATAACAAATCTAAGTCAACAACGATGATCAAGGAAAGGTGGAGCCCACAATGGTCCACTTTAGTCCTTTAATACAGTCTAAAAAGTATTTACATTGCTGAACGTAAATTCAATAAGATGGACGCAAATGAGTCGCACTATCTGTAGGCGAGTTTGGGACCAGACTAGACTATCTGAGAATTAGAAGAGTGGCGACACGGCTTCTCATCCACATTCAGTACCCCTTTCCTGCCTTCTCCCCATATCCCCTGACTCTGCTATCTTTATGAGCTCTATTTAACTCTCTCTTGAAAGCAGATAGAGTCCTTAAAGATAGCGGAGTCAGAGGATATGGTGAGAAGGCAGGAACAGGGTACAACTCAGCGGGCAGGCAGCATCTCTGGACTCCGGTGGCGGGTTCCATGCACAGCTGTTTAACCTGACCCTCCCCAGTTGATTGTCGCTCACTTCAGTTTCCCAGGGGGTCGGGACAGGACTGGAGTTGGGAGGGAAAGGTGGGGGGGGGGAGGGGGGGGGGGGGTTTGGGGGTGACTTAGTACAGGAGACAAGCAGACTGACTGTGTGAGCACACACCAAGTTAAATTAATCTCCTTTGCCTACATGTCATCCGTATCCCTCCACTCAATGCCCAGGTCAAAGGTCACTATTTATAACATTGCTGGAAAGCAGTGGAGCAATGGACCTTCTGTTTTTCTTCTGTCTTTTAACATAGAAACATAGAAATTAGGTGCAGTAGGCCATTCGGCCCTTCGAGCCTGCACCGCCATTCAATATGATCATGGCTGATCATCCAACTCAGTATCCCGTACCTGCCTTCTCTCCATACACTCTGATCCCCTTAGCCACAAGGGCCACATCTAACTCCCTCTTAAATATAGCCAATGAACTGGCCTCGACTACCCTCTGTGGCAGAGAGTTCCAGAGATTCACCACTCTCTGTGTGAAAAAAGTTCTTCTCATCTCAGTTTTAAAGGATTTCCCCCTTATCCTTAAGCTGTGACCCCTTGTCCTGGACCTCCCCAACATCGGGAGCAATCTTCCTGCATCTAGCCTGTCCAACCCCTTAAGAATTTTGTAAGTTTCTATAAGATCCCCTCTCAATCTCCTAAATTCTAGAGAGTGTAAACCAAATTTCCTGCTTTGATACAAGATACATTTAATTGTCATTTGGACCCCTTGAGGTCCAAACGAAATCTTCTAGGTTAGACTAGCATCAACTTTGATTCTTCTAGGTTAGACTAGCATCAAATACTGCTTTCAAACTATGAAATAGTTGTATTTATTGTTCCTTTGATAAAAGCGAAGATTATTTTGTTGTTTTTATAGCTTTATTATGCTCTGGTGCGCGCGGAAACTGGCCCTTCGGCCCACCGGGTCCGCGCTGACCAGTGATCCCTGCACATTAACTCTATCCTACACCCACTACAGACATTTTTTACATACACACATAGCCTACAAACCTGTACGTCTTTGGAGTGTGGGAGGAACCCGAAGATCTCGGAGAAAGCCCACGCAGGTCACGGGGAGAACGTACAAACTCCATGCAGACAACACCCATAGTCGGGATCGAACCCGGGTCTCTGGCACTGCATTCGCTGTAAGTAGGTATGTAGCAAAACTTACCTTCAGCAGCGCTGCAGTTCTGTCGCTGCCCGTGTGCGCGACTTTGGCGCCTTTGAGAGAGGGTTTAAAACGCGATTTTCTCCAGGGTATTGAAATCGAGGTTGTTCAGCCTGCCTAGTTGCTGATGAAAAATCGCTGCGAGGTTCGTTCGCTGCAGCTATTTTTAAACTAAATTGGGTTATTTAATTGTTATAGTAGATTAAAAATCATCCTCTAAAGCCGCGAACGCCGACAACGGGACAGATCTCATGTCGGGGACAAGGCAAGGTAGGTTGTTTATTTTTACATTAAAAAGTGCTTCTTAAGATCCCTTTATACAAAATTTTATGTTGCGAATAGCTGACTTGGGGGCCCATTCAATCCCGCAGTGTTTTTCATGCCATATGGGCTTCAAATCCACCGCAATGGCAACGTTCCAAACCAGCGCGTTCCACAGAATCCCACTCGCAAGCTGATTTAAATGGCCATTAATTTACAGCAATTGAACACTAAATTCCTTCCATTTGGCCTATAAATTAATGTCAATGAGATTTAAAAATCATGTTTTATTGTGAATTCTTTGTGAATATTATTTGGACACTTAGGCTATTTAAAAATGTTAATATTTTCTTAAGAAATGGATAGATGTTTAGATCTAGTAATTGAAGTTTGGAATTAGCTACAATTGGGTAACTAACTAATTATATGCTTTAATTTCAGGTCATCCATGTAAGATTATTTTATATTCGTTTCAGAATGCTTCAATCTATAACTGAAAATGTTATTCAGTTCTCTTAATTTTTGACTGTCCACGATCACAGCTTTTTTGTTATGTCCATAGTAAATCAATAGGGAACAAGATGCTAATTTCCGAGTATGAAAATGGCCATAACTTTTTTAATACTTGAGATATGAAAGTGAATTAGGTGTCAAATTAAACTTGTTTTTATGCTTTATCTGATGGGATAAATTGCAGACTTGATTTTTTAAATCTCAAAATTTTGTAACATTGCTAATAGAAGCAGCACGATAAGCAAAAGGTGAGGGGGTGATCATGCAGGCGGATTGTGACAATTGTAAGGGAAGTGGAAAACTAACATAGGAAACATGAAGTGATAGGGAAGTTTAACAAAAGTGTTGGATGAACTCTGCGGGCCAGACAGCGTCAGTGAGGGAACTAGATAAGACACATTTTCTGATTGGGACCCTTCTTCAATCTGACCGTTGTCTGATCTGCTGAGCTCCTCCAGCACTTTGCCCTTCATTCAAGATTCCAGTATCTGCAGCTTTTTGTGTCTCCTCTGAGATGGAAGGTTGATGGGTGGAGAGTGGGGGAGCAGTGAAGACGACATAGGCTAAAAGCATAGGCTCTGGAATTCCCTCCCCCAACTGATCCGCAATTCCGTGTCCCTCACCATCTTCCAGTCCCGCCTCAAGACCCATCTCTTCACCTCTGCCTATCCTTAGCCCCACGTGCCGTCCCTTTTCATCTGTGCATTAATTGCCTCATACTGTGTTTTGTATTGAATTATGTATTTACTTTGTGTACTAGTCATGTCTCTACTATTTATTTCATCCCCCTTACATGTTTTTCCTCTACCTGCTAAATTTTTGTAAGGTGTCCTTGAGACTCTTGAAAGGCGCCCATAAATAAAATGTATTATTATTATTATTAAAAGCAGTAAACCAGGCTGATCACGATTCAACAAGTGACAGTGCTAGGTTTGATGCTTGTAAAGCTGCAACCACCTGGGTGTAATTGAAGCCACCACCATTGACCCTCTCCCCAGAAGGACAGGTCAAGCCTGCAGCTTACCAATAACAGCTGGTGTACACACAATCCTCCTTCACAATGGCTGAGAGCTGGCCTGGGCCCAACGTGGCGGCGTTTGGGAAGTTCATAACAATCTGGGAGACAAGACCTGATCCCACCACGTATATTGATTTATTTTCTCTTCGGACCCGCTTCGCTGTAACACAACAGATCGGAGAACAGTGATTCCTTCCGGAACTATCGACCGGAGCCTGCGACAGAAGCCCGGCGGTGGCGGAGTGGACAAGTGGTTGCACGCACTCATTTCCACGCCCACTAAATGACGTCGGCCCAGGGCAGCCGCCTGCGCGCTTTACCCCAAAGATCTTGCTAGCAGTTTCTGCTTTAGGATCCCCGTCCTTGCTGCAGTTTATGCAATTATTGGCCGGCCCCGTCCTTGCTGCAGTTTATGCAATTATTGCAGTATATTATCTCTTTTGATTTGGAGATCTGCAAATTTAATTGCACTTTATCGACATATAAAAGCACAGTGCACTGAACCATTTTGGAAATGTGTCTGTAAATTGTAATCGGTGTCAGATAAGGTGTGGAGACAACACTATTGATACACAAAATAATTTTAAAAACACACAAAATATGTTAATACACAAACGGACACAATGTGCTCAGCAGGTCAGGCAGCATCTCTAGAGAACATGGATAGGTGACTTCCAGATTGAGACCTTTCTTCAGATCTTCAGGCTGTTAAAGTGTGCTGAAGAAGAATTAATTACCTCAAACAACTCCTGATTTTCCACACAGATGCTACCCGACCTACTGCATATGTCTCCAGCAGTTTCTGTTTTTATTTCAATGGTGACATAGTCTATCATTAACTTGTGGGTTGCCTTACTCCAGATAATATGGAGTACAGTAAGCTCGGCTCTGCATTTTGGAGGGAGTTGCATGATGCAATTTTCAATCTTGCAATTAAAGAAAATAAGGCTGTACTGCTCAATTGTCTAAGCAAAACATGGAAGAAGACTAGGGGTGTTTTTCTCAGTCAAGGGATTAATATTTATCAATAATTGTGTGAATAGCCTGATCCATTCATTATTTACAATTCTAAAACACAAATTAAATTATTACAACCTTAATGTTTCACGGATCTTTCTGCCTTCATGAGATGTCCCCCCATCCTGTATTTCCTATAATACAACAGAGATGACACACCAGAAATATTTCATTGCAAAGCATTTGAGACAACCTGAAAAGAATGAGAAAGATGCTATAAAAATCAGTTTTTTTAATGCAAATTTGATCAATGCAGTTACACAAAGCGTTTCCTGGTCCTAATTTTCTCTAAACAATATGTTCAGGAGATGATCAAGAGCATATTGCAACAATTTGTTTATCTTTTCAGCTTCACTTGACTTGAAGGTTCCCCTTGTGATACTCAGCTTTTTCTAAAATTGTTGACTATTATCTGACAAAGTTTAGCTTATTTACCAGAGCCGGTTAATGTGTGGATAAAACACTGAATTAAATGCAAAATACCACACATGCCAGTTATCCTAAAAGAGAAAAATGTTGGAAACACTCATCGAGTCGTGGATGTTGTAGAATCGGTATGGGTAGAACTGCAAAATAGCCAAAGGCAGAAACCGCTTGTTGGAGTTATATATAGACCACCAAGCAGCAGTATGGAGGTTCAGGATAGCGTCAAGCAGGAAATTAGGGATGCATGCAGCAAAGGTACAGCAGTTATCATGGGTGACTTTAATTTACATATAGATTGGGCCAACCAAATTGGTAGCAGCACAGAGGAGGATTTCCTGGAATGTAGACGGGATGGTTTTTTGAACCAATATGTAGAAGAACTGGTATCTATTGCTCTACACACTTGCTAAGATTCTACGGCAACATCTACAGAAGCGCCGTAGAAAGCATTCTGTAGAAAGACCAGAAGAAATTGCAGGGAATTGTGGACATAACCCAGACCATCACACAGACCAACCTCCCTTCCATTTACATCTCATGCTGCCTCAGCAAGGCCAGCAGCATAATCAAGGATGAGTCGCACCCCAGCCACTCCTTCTCCCCTCTCCCATTAGGCAAAATGGATAGTAGTGTGAAAATGCACATCTCCAGATTCAGGGACCGTTTCTTCCCAGCTGTTATCAGGCATCCTACCAGAGAGCAGTGCTGAACTACTATTCGCCTCTTTGGTGACCCTCGATTATCTTTGATTGGACTTTGCTGGGTTTACCTTACAGTACACTAAACGTTATTCCATTATCATGTATCTATACACAGTAAATGGCTCGAATGTAATCATGCATTGCCTTTCTGCTGACGGGATCAGCAGTCCAGAACTACTATCCGCCTTATGTGGAGCCCCTCGGACTATCTTCGATCGTATTTTGCTGGCTGAGTTACTCCAGCATGTTATATCTATGTTAGGTGTAAACCAGTTGCAGCATGGGACCCATACACAAATAAAAACATTTCTTCCATCGAACGAGTCCAAAGACAGGCAGCTCGATTTGTTACTAACACCTATGAGAGAGAAGCGAGTGTCACCAAACTTCTGAATTCTCTGGGGTGGAACCCTCTCCAAGACAGACGTGAAGCTCACCGTTTGACCTGTTTTTACAAAATGTTACATGGTCAGCTCGACATAGACTACAAGACCTACACCAAACCCAAACCAATTACGAGCAGACGAGGGCATTCGATCCAATTTGTGATCCCAGCTACAAATTCAGATGTGTACAGCAATTCGTTCTTCCCCCCGCACAATTAAAGCATGGAATAATCTCCACCCAACTATAGTTATCCAACCAGATGCAACTAAATTTAAAGTAGCACTTTCTTCCCAATAACCCTTTCTGGCTTAAGCCCTCCCTCCACCACCTCCAGTTTAAATTCCATTTGGAATATTTTGGAGGACCAAGAAAGCAAGAATCCTCTGCAGCTCCTTCCTCCTCCACGCCAGAGAACCCACGTGTTGCTTTGTTGTGACCGCGCCCCCGTCCGCTGCGTCAAGCGCCACCGTTCTGATTGGTCTATTGTGACGCTACGAAGCGACGCGCCGGACCACGTGTTCTCCCGGCTCTCGACCAATGAGAGACCAGGGCAACTTACCGCTCGCCGGCAGCTTTGAAGTGGAATCCCTCCGCGCCAACGGAGATGGGAATAAAGTTTCATGTCACCCTATTTCACCCAGTGGGGCGGGGAATCTTCAGTGGTGCGGCGTATCCAGTGGTGCGGCTTCTGCTTGCGGTGTCAATCCCAAGGCTGACGATAGGGAGGGGGGGACTATATTTCGTGGCGGAAGTAGATGGCGGAGAGCGCTCTGGAAAGTTCTGGCGCTGGAATCGGCGGCAGTTGGGCAGCGGCGAGGCGAGGCCGGGCGGACCGGACTGGACTGGAGGAGCGGGCGGGCGGGCAGTGAGTAGACAGACCCCGCCGCCGCCACCGCTCCACCATGGTGATGCTGAGGAGCGGCGCGACCATCTGCCTTGACTCCAGCTCCGAGTTCATGGCCCTGCCCGACACTAACAGCCAGCATCTCGCCAAGCGAGAGCACAGCTCTTCGGTAAGCGAGCGGCCGGCCGGCGGTAGAGAGCAAATTTGGTAGAGAGGGGAGAGAGAGAGAGAGTATCTCCCCACCCCCCCCCCCCAAACCCCCCCCCCCCAACCAGCCCCCCCCCAAAAACCAGCTACCCCCCCCCCCCCCCCCCCCCCCCCCACCGCCTTCGGGGGACCGGGGCAGGATGGTTTGGGTGAGACCGCAGCCTCCCTGCCTGGCAGTCAGGAGCCGGGGATGTGGTGCGGTGGAAGGGGCTGTTGACTGTCACCCGGGCATCGGCCGTGTCTATACCCCCCCGCGGTTTCGGGTCCACCGGCTGTCGATTGAAAGTTGTCGCCGACCGTTTCTCCCCCTGAAGCTGCCCCGACCCCCACCCTCCTGTCGTTGATTTGAGCCTCGCTGGGCGGGAAAGGGAAGGGGGTGGTGCTGTCGCCGAGCCGAGTCGCGCCTTTTCGGGGAGGGGGTGTGTCCGCAGCCGCTGAGTTTTCCGCCCTTCCCTGCCGCCCTGCCTTCACCGTGGGACGAAACCCATGTTTTTCCATGACCCTCCCTCCCCTCTAATGCTCCGGGCGCTGCCCGCGGCCCCGTAATTGACCTGTCGCATGGCTGTAGAGTGTGCCAAGTGTCTCACAATTCGGAGCTCGTTACTTTCGCTCTTCCGTTATCCCCACCATCTCTTCCCTTTCCTCCGCCCTTCTCTTCATGCGTCGAGTTGGATAATTAATGTGGCTGATGCGAACTTTTGCAGCCGGCCATGTAAGAAGCCGTGTCCCAGCATTCGTAGCTGCAGTGAAAGTCCTCTATCCCGAGTGCAGAACTTCCAAAATTTATGCCATTGCCTCTATAACAGACTGGTAGACTTTCCAATCATGGGAGAGAGCAGTTCACGCCCTTTATCTATTTAGTACTCTGTCGCATTAAAAAAAAAATTGTAAAAGATGTGGCTGATCTCCGCAAAAGAGATGCTAGGCGGGTGATCCGATCGATTTGTTTACATTTTTGAAAATATGGAAACTTCCATCTGCCACTTGGGGACGGGGTCAAGAATCCCGGATCATAGAAAATAATGTGTAGGAAGGACTGCAAATACTGGTTCACACAGAATGCTGGAGTAACTCAGCGGGTTAGGCGGCATCTCTGGGCATAGAAAAAAATAATGGGGATTGGACAATCTGCCATATACTGGATTCATGATCGATTGCCAAAATCTTGCACCCCATTCTTGTGTTCTCCCATGGCCATTCGGCCCTTCGAGCCAGCACCGTCATTCATTGTGATCATGGCTGATCGTCCCCGATCAATAACCCGTGCCTGCCTTCTCCCCATAACCCTTGACTCCACTAGCCCCTAGAGCTCTATCTAACTCTCTCTTAAATCCATCCAGTGATTTGGTCTCCACTGACCTCTGTGGCAGGGAATTCCATAAATTCACAATTCTCTGGGTGAAAAAGCTTTTTCTCACCTGTTTTAAATGACCTCCCTTTATTCTAAGACTGTGGCCCCTGGTTCTGGACTCGCCCCACATTGGGAACATTTTTCCTGCATCTAGCTTATCCAGTCCTTTTATAATTTTATATGTTTCTGTAAGAACCCCCTCATCCTTCTAAACTCCAGTGAATACAAGCCTAGTCTTTTCAATCTTTCCTCATATGACAGTCCCGCCATCCCAGGGATCAATCTCGCGAACCTACGCTGCACTGCCTCAATCACAAGGATGTCCTTCCTCAAATTAAGAGACCAAAACTGTACACAATACTCCAGATGTGGTCTCACCAGAGCCCTATACAACTGCAGAAGAATCTCTTTACTCCTATACTGAATGCCTCTTGTTATGAAGGCCAACATTCCATTAGCTTTCTTCACTGCCTGTAAGACAACTTTCAGTGACCGGTGCACAAGGACGCCCAGGTCTCGCTGCACCTCCTCCTTACCTAACCTAACCCCATTGAGATAATAATCTGCCCCCTTGTTTTTGCCGCCAACGTGGATAACCTCACATTTATCTATATTATACTGCATCTGCCCATCTGCCCACTCAACCTGTCCAGGTCACCCTGCAACCTCCTAACATCCTCTTCACAGTTCACACTGTCACCCAGCTTTGTGTCATCCGCAAACTTGCTAGAGTTGCTCCTAATTCCCTCTTCCAAATCATTAATATATATGGTAAACAGTTGCGGCCCCAACACCGAGCCTTGCGACACTCCACTCACCACTGCCTGCCATTCTGAAAAGGACCTGTTCACTCCTACTCTTTGCTTCCAGTCTGCCAACCAATTTTCTATCCATGTCAACACCCTACCCCCAATACCATATGCTCTAATTTTAGTCACCAGTCTCCCGTGCAGGACCTTATCAAAGGCTTTCTGAAAGTCTAGATACACTACATCGACTGGCACTCCTTCATCCATTTTACTTGTCACATCCTCAAAAAATTCCAGAAGATTAGTCAAGCATGATTTCCTTTTCATAAATTCATGTTTACTTGGACTAATCATTTTACTGCTATCCAAATGCCCCATTGACTGTCTGCTCTGATAGGAATTACCATAGGTTCACCACACTGGGTGAAGAAAATGTTCCTTATCTTAGTGCTAACTTGTCTACTGTGTATCCATGGATTGTGACTGGTCCTATTTGTTTCCTTGCCACTGTGAACGTTACTGCATTGCTTCCATGTGCCACCTCATTCTTCTGAGTCCTGGAAGTTATAAGCTCGAAGACAGACACAAAATGCTGGAGTAACTCAGCTTCTCTGGAGGGAAGGGATAGGTGACGGATGTTTCGGATCGAGAACCTTCTTCAGACCAATCATTCCAATTTCAATTTGTACATCTGTCCTGCCCACCCAGGAATTGGGAGTGGTGAGATTTTGTTTTCCTCTGCAGTAATGACATCCTCCATCTGATAAGGAAACAAAAATGTTACACATTATTCGGACTGTGGTCTTGCATCAATAAATTGTAGTAATATATCCCTGTTCCTGTACTCGGTTATTGTGACAAAAATGCCATTTGCCACAATCACTTGCATGCTTCAATCGAATATTCTTGCTATTGAGGGAGTGCAGCGTAGGTTTACAAGGTTAATTCCCGGGATGGCGGGACTGTCATATGCTGAGGGAATGGAGAAGCTGGGCTTTTACACTCTGGAGTTTAGAAGGATGAGGGGGGTTCTCATTGAAACATATAAGATTGTTAAGGGTTTGGACACGCTAGAGGCAGGAAACATGTTCCCGATGTTGGGGAAGTCCAGAACCAGGGGCCACAGTTTAAAAATAAGGAGTAAGTCATTTAGAACGGAGATGAGGAAACACTTTTTCTCACAGAGAGTGGCGAGTCTGTGGAATTTTCTGCCTCGGAGGGCGGTGGAGGCGGGTTCTCTGGAATCTTTCAAGAGAGCTAAATAGGGCTCTTCAAAATAGTGGCGTCAGGGGATATGGGGAGAAGGCAGGAACGGGGCGCTGATTGGGGTTGATCAGCCATGATCATATTGAATGGCGGTGCTGGCTCGAAGGGCCGAATGGCCTACTCCTGCACCCATTGTCTATTGAATAGCGAGTGCACGAGGGCTAATGACTCTTGCTGCACCTCTCCTTATGATACTATATACATATAAATACTTTGTTCAAAGCATTTAAACTTGTGGTGCATTAATAGTCACTATTAAACTTGTGATGCGTTAATAGTCACTGCCTGCCACTCAAAACAGGATCTGTTTATTCATTTTGTCTTTTTTTTTTATCAATCAGTGTTCCTGGACATTATATTAACCATTATTTCCCAAGCCATATGTTTTAATGTTGCATCATAATCTCGCATGAGGGTTGTGAGAAAGTGATTGGCAAAATAACCAAAAGTGAAATGAGGAAAATCGTGCAGTGGAATGTTCTGCCAAGATAATTAGTGGTTTCAGTTGTAAATTCAAAAGGAAGCTGGATAAATTGCAACAATATACAAAACTGTGGGGCGAGAAACCAGTGTTTCCACTTTGAAGTAAATTACCCGAAATTCGGGAAATTCTGGTTGTCTTCAGATAATTGTAGGGAAATGGATTAATTTCGGGAAATTTGCGCATCCGGCCCACGAAGAGGTGTAAAGGTAATACACACAGCACTGCTGGTTTGGCGCTCAAAGGTTTAAACAGATCGCTGTCAATTTATGCGTGGGAATTTAAACAAAGAGTTGTCGGCTGCAGCGCTATGGGTTCTAAACATAGCGCTACGGGCTGCAGTGCCATGGGCTTTAAACAGCGCTATGGATCCCAGACTGTTCGGGAAAATTCTCATATAACAATCTTTGGAATTATCTTTCTCAGTGGAAGTTGAGCCTTTGATTATTTTTCAGGCAGTGGTAGAATTCTGGATAAGCCTAGTGGTGAAAAGTTACCAGTGGGATTGCAGTTACATTGGGATTGGCTTGATCTTACAGAACGGTGGGTGGGCTCATGGGGCCGAGAGGGCGAGAGAGGGAGGAAGTGAAAAGAGGAAGGGAAGAAGGGAGAGGGAGGGACGAAGAGAGGGAGGGGTAGAACAGAGACTGAGACACATAAGAGCAGGTTGAAAAAATGAAAACAACGAAAGCTGTTGGAGGCAATGAAAGCTGCCTTGCATAACACTGTACAAGCGAGTAACGGAAGCAGGCAGATACGGTGTAATTACATAGATCTTTTTGTGTTAATGTGTGCCAGTGAAAAAAACCCAATAACAAATAGCACGTAACTTGGGATTTTATTTAAGGAATTTGGGAATTTATTTAAGGATTTATTTATTTTTAATGTGTGGAAGCACTGAGAGAAACCAACTGAACTCTTGCAGCGCCTATATTGATTTGATGGGCCAAATAGGTTGATCATAAATTGGCCTTCCGCCCAACCTGTCCATGCTGCATTTGGTTGCATTGGGCCCCATGTACCCCATAACATTTCTTATCCATGTACCTGTCCATCTGTCTTTCAAATTATATTGTACCTGCCTCAACTACTTTGGCAGCTTGGTTTATATATCTACCACCCTCATGAAATTCACGAGGCACGATTCCCCATGCTTGAAACCATACTGACAATACCCAATCAACCTCTGTCTTTCCAAATGCATGTAAATCTTACCCTGCAGAATTATGTTCAGTAACTTTCCCACCACAGATGTTGGTTATTGGTCTATCGTTCTGCATTTTTTCTTTGCAGCCCAATTCAAATAGAGACATGACGTTAGGCATCATCCAGTCTTCTGGCATCTCACCCACGTCTAATGGGGTGGGAGATTGCAACCTTCACGTGGTCCGCCCTGTTTCGACGAATGCAATCAACCTGGCATGCACAATCAAACAAGATCAAATAGAACAAGTTGTCCTACAACTTTAGGCTGTGCACGCCATACGCACGAAGAAGAAGACCACATCTAATGATTAATGTATCACAGCAGTACTCCTGCAATTACTTCTAGGTTACAACGGTGTCCATGGATATATCTGATCAGGCCTGGGAGATAAATCTAGCTTAATTCAGCACTTTCGAACCACTGTAATATGGATTTTCATTATGACACCGTTATTAACTTTTCTAACTTCACTGTTCTTGAAACAGACATTGAATCCCTTACAAATGGTAAGGGTTCAAATGTCTTTTCGAGTCTCCCATTCCAAGCATGAATGTCGTATCCTTTTTTGGGAAATCTTGCTTTATTCTCAATGTGACTGCTGGAAGGCAGCACTTAGACTGTCAATGTTTTGTTTTTTAAAGGGGGGGGGGGATTCATCTTGCTGAATGTTTATAGCTTTCTGCCTGGTGTTTCCAATTCAATTATTATTTCTTTCCTGAATACTATGACATCTCGAGATTCATTGTATGTTGTCTTCTTTCCAGATCAGTTTAAACATTTGTGCTAGTAGTGCTATTTTGACATATTTCTTTACTTGTGTCAAAATATTTAAAAAACAGATAATTTACAATGCACTGTTACTCTTTGCACAGAGATACCTATTCAGGAAAGTGAAGGAAAGCAGCAATGGTGATCTGCTTCCTGCTTTGAAGAGGAAGATTCAGTTGCACTTAACTGACACTTCCTTGGATTCAAGTTACAATGAGAAGAGCATGGAAGAATCATGTGACCATGGGGTAGAAGTACAGCCATTTACCAGGTAAAGAACTGAACTTTTTTTTTTTCACATTTATTTTTATTTTATAAGCCAAAAATAACATAATACATTTCCTGTACCAATTCTTGTTTTTAACTTTAAAAAGAAGGAAAGTAGAGAGAGTTAGATAGGATAGTAAGTGCGTGAAAGAGTGATCAAGAGAGCAGTAGAAACGTAAAACACGAAAAAGAGTTAAAAAGAAAATCAAAGAAAGAGAAAAAAAGAAAACAGAAGATATAAGAAAGTAAAATAAGATAAAAGGGATATACCTACTTGGTATCTTTACACACCCCTCACCAGGTCCTGAAACCATTTATTTTCAAAGTTATGTTGCACCCTATACTTGTAATGTCGATAAATGGAGACCAAATCTTTTGGAAATGGTCTAGAACTGAACCTATTTAGTGAGCAATCTCTATTCTTGCAGGTCACCCTCTGAAATGTATGCTTCACATTTCTTCTTGTATACTCTGGTACTTGCTTAAAACAATATATGCACCCCAGAAATGTGGACATTTGTGGGATCAGTGCAAAAAGTAGTTATCCATAATAAATGGAGAGACAGACAGACATCACTCCAATGGCCGGTACCTGATACAACTCTTGCCCTTCCTGCTGTGCTGGAATACTGACCAGTGTGGAATTATTATTCTCTCACTTGCTACGAGTTGCCATGCCAAGTATCTCGTGCATATATAGCAATGCATTGCATCATGACTTGGGGTGAAGAGGCTGCTTGTGAAAGGCTGGTGTTAAAGGGGGCCAAGGCAAGTGGTACAGTTGCTCAAGACTGAGGTTGTATGCCTGAAGGCTGGATCTTTGTCTTCAGAGTGGGCCATTATCGGAACACCCACTCAATGTGTTACAAGACTGCCCTGGCCCTCGCATTACCACTCTTAGATGTGATGGAAACTACCATTTTCCCCTTCTCCTTGTTTGGCTCTGCTGCTGTCTTGGGATTTCTAGAGTTATATAAGCTGAAGAACCAGAATGCTGCCTTGATCCTCAATTCTCAGTGACTGGCTGCACCGCTTGTCTTGGCCTGTTCAACACCAGCCCTTAGGCCTACTTCTCTACTTCAGAAATTTAGGCAGAATCGGCAGGTTGACAAATACTCTCTCGGACTTCTGCAGATGCACAGGAGAAAGCCTAATGCCTGTTTGCATTCAGTAATGTCCAAGACCAAAGAAGGTTGCAGAAAGTGGTGGGCATGGGTATTGATCTCCCCATCTTTGAAGGGATCTACAGGAAGCTCTGCCTTGGGAAGGCAGTTACAATTATCAAAGCTGCATACCACCCTGGCCATGCTCTTATCTCACTGCTACTATCGGGAAGAAGGCTTAGGAGCCTGCGAATCATTGACTCTTGGTGCAATAAATAATTTCTTCCTATCAACCATCAGGCTTTTGACCTGCACTGCACAGTCCTAACCACAGCCTTATCTCAGCAATCTGACACAGATCTGACATCTGATAAGAATGCATTTCGTTGTCTCTAACACTGACAATGCCAATTAAATTGAATCATCAATCTACTATGGACCTTGATAGATTGTGCTATCATGGTCTGGTTACCTAATAGTGCTAATATTTTATTGTTTATTGTACATTTGTCGTATTATGTTAATGCATTTGTATAGCTGCAAAGTTTCTTGTTTCTTAAATGTATCAATGTTTCTTCCTGGAGCATATGACAATCAAACATTCTTGACTCGACTAACCACACTGAGCTCTAGAACTATTCATTGCTGGGTTTGCACCAGGTTTCTGATCGAGCATTGTGTAGCCTGTGAGATGCTTTAAACAACCAAAAAATTATGCGTGATTGTTCAGTTGGAAAAATTCAGAACATTGAAATGATTGGGACTCTAGGCTTGGTACCAGTGTGTTTCAAATAGGATTGTCTACATTGAATGCTCTTTCTGCCACTAGAGCGCACCATTGCATTTTTGTAAATGGGTATTGGTGCAATTTACTTTTCAACAAACTATAGATTCAATAGCAGTTACAAGAGATTGAAGGCTGGCAAAGAGAAGATAAGGAACTATTGACCTTTTGACTGAACCAGAATGGATAAACCAGTTAATGTGATGTATTTCGATTTTTACAAGCCTATTGATAGGCTGTCATGTGGGAAGACATGTTTGGAGAATGTGAAATTGGGAGCAATCGAAACGTACAGCACAGCAACGGGCCTTTTGGTACAACTCGTTCATTCCGACCATGGTGCCCCGTCTAAGCTAGATCTAAACCTTTCTGATCCAACTGTCCAAATGTCTTTTAAATGTTGTGATTGTATCTATTTCAGCCAATTCCTCTGGCAGCTCGTTCCTTATAGACACCACCTGTGTGATAAAGTTGGCCCTCTGATTCCTATTAGATGTTTTTCCCCATTTTAAATCTATGCACTCAAATTCTTAATTCCCCTATCCTGGGGGGAAGAAAATGGTGCATTATCCATATCTATTCTACTAATGCTTTCCTATAGCGAGGTGACTAGAACTGATGATAATACTGCAAGTACAGTCTTGTGCAACTGTAACATAATGTACCACCTTGCATACATAATTCCCTGACTGAGGTCAACATGCCAAAAGCTGCCTTCATTACCATATGCATCTGGCACCACATTTAGGGAACTGTGTCCTTGTACTCCTAGATTTCTCCATTCTACAACACTCCTCGGGATCCTACTGTTCACTGTGAAGGCCTTGCCCAAGTTTGACTTTCAAAAATACAATATTTCACACTTATCTGAATGGCAGAGCTGAGGCCCTGTACAAGAAGGGTCAAAGCCAGCTGTACTTTTTGAGACGGTACCGCTCCTTCAACGTCTGCAGTAAGATCGGGAAGGAAGGCACCGCCTTGTGGGCGGAGTTGGATTTATGGGAGATTGGCTTGGCGGGGAGGATGCTCCTCAATGTGGAATACCTTTAGCAACAGACTTGTTCCACCAAGATGCAGGACAGAACGCCACAGGAGATCCTTCTTCCCTGTGGCTATCAAACTACAACTCTTCTCCTTCTGTCGTGGGGTAGACTGAGACTGACTCCCTTCACCCCACCCCCCACCCCCTCCCACATTCTTTGCACAACCCCGTTCCTTTCCACTTGTCACTTTAGTTTCATGTATTTAGTGCTTTTATGATTGTTGGCAAATCAATTTCCACCCTGGGATAAATAAAGTTCTATCATATGGTCTGGAAACTCCATTCGCCATTCTTCAGCCCATTTGTCCAGCTGATCAACATCCTGCTGTAATTCATGATAACCATCTTCACTGTCTATTCTACCACATATTTTAGTGTCATCTGCAAACTTGCTAATCATGCCTTAAACATTCTCATCCAAATTGTTGATATAATATACTGGCATGCATTGGAAATTGGTTAACAGGGTTTAAAGCAATGAGTAGAAATGAACATGTCTTCATCGGGTTGTTACGATCAGCCATGATCACAGTGAACGGCGGTGCTGGCTCGAAGGGCCGAATGGTCGTCTCCTGCACCTATTTTCTATGTTTATGTTTACTATGTCACTCCCGTAGTGGAGTACCACAAGGATCGCTACTTGGACACCATCTATTTGCAATTTGTCTCAATGATTTGGGTGTCCCAAATATATTTCATTGTTTGCCGATGATGTAAACCTAATGGGATTGAAATTAGGATAAAATAATAGACATTAAAAGCGAGTGGGTGAGGTAGAATATATTGTAGAAATTAGGTCATCCTCAAAACATGGGCAGAATATTTTTGGTGAGAGGTTGGAAAATACTGATGTTGAAAGGGAATGTGCTTTCGTACACATCACTGAAATTCTGCATGCAGGTGTAGGAATAAATTAGAAAGTTAAATGGCATGTACTCTTCATTGAAAGGATTTGAGTACAGAAATAAAGATGTCTTACTGCAATTATATAGGACTGTGGAGAGACCTCAATAGCTTTGGGCATCTTCCCTCAAAACAAAAAGGATATGCTTCTTGTGGGAAATTAGAGTTGAGGTAGAGGGTCATTCATGATCTTCTTGAATAGGAAACGGGGCTCAAATAACTAGATTGCTTGCTTCAAATTATCTATTTCTTTTCTTTTATTGGTCTCTATTTTATCACTCTTAAGATTCCAGCATCTGCAGCTCCATGTGTCTCCCTAATGTTTTTTTTTTAAATTCTGCTGGCTATTGTTGATTGTGGTTGACCATTCAACTGTGAGACCAATTTCCCAACTGGGATGAATGAAGTTCTATTGTATCGTATTTGCTTGATTTGGAGGGACTGAATTTGTCAACTCACTTCATCCCTGGACTGTACAAATATGGGAATCACGGGTGATTCCAAGTGGTGAGCTGGGCTAGACATCATCTGGTCCTTTGTCTTGCCCCTTCTGAAATACGTTCTCTTACGTGTTTGAGTGCTTACAAGCTCTCTTTTTTTGCAGGCAATCAGTAAGACTAAAAACAAAAAGGAGCGATAAAGGTAAGTTCCCAATTTTGTCCATAATAGGTCCCATTCTTCCATTTTCTAACTTTTTATTTATAAGCCTATTCTCTAATTCTATAATTCCCATTTTGTTAGTTGCTGGTCTTTTTTACATGCATTCCTTGCCATTTTTAATTTTAGCCTGTCTTCCAAGTCTACACAACCCTATATCTATATCATAGAGTGTTACTGTTTTTCTCATCCTCCGTCCATGGTTTTACGAGAATTTCCCTTGAGAAAATGTTTTGATGCTTTTTTTGCTTATCTCTTTCATGAAATTAGAAAAGTCAATTTTCATACCGCTGGGATGCAAAACTCGTAACAAGGGCAGAGCCCCCCTTGCCCTCGCCTTCTACTCTACCAGCCGTCACATAGAACAAATAATCCTCCAACGTTTTCGGCACCTCCAACGGGATCCCACCACTGGCCACATCTTCCCATCTCCTCCGCTGTCTGCTTTCCGCAGAGACTGCTCCCTCCGTAACTCCCTGGTCAATTCGTCCCTTCCCACCCAAACCACCCCTTCTCCTGGCACTTTCCCTTGCAACTGCAGGGAATGCTACACTTGTCACTTTACCTTTTTCCCCCCCCCCCCCCCCCGACTCCATTCAAGGACCCAAACATTCACCTGCACCTCCTCCAACCTCAACTATTGCATCTGCTGCTCTGGATGCCAGCTGCTTTACATCGGTGAGACCAAGCGTAGGCTTGGTGATCGCTTCGCCCAACACCTCCGCTCGGTTCACAATAACCAACCTGATCTCCCGGTGGCTCAGCACTTCAACTCCCCCTCCTATTCCGAATCCGACTTTTCTGTCCTAGGCCTCCTCCGTGACTGTTTTTCAGTTACCCTTCTGCTGACTTTGTTGGTGCATTGTTATGCTTGTGCTTTGCACCAAAGGTGATCCTGTAAATCGAGTATAGATTAAATGTGTTGAGTTTGACTATAACGTAATGGTCATGCATTGTATTCTTTCCAATAACCATGGCTCCCATCACACGACCAGTCAAGTGTAACAGGTCTGAAATGGAAGTAGATGGTGTGCAAGAGGAAGGGGGCACTGATACGGAAGTGCGACGCAGTTGTCGGCTCCGAAGAAATCGCTACAAAAACCAATCTGTGCTCTTTGATAAACTGATCACAAAGTAAGAGCAAATAATTTTTCTTTTGCTTAATTTGTAACCATTAACAATTCATTACCAGAAACTTTGTTTTCCTCTTCTTTCCAAACATTTGATGACCAGCACTGCTGAAGCAGTTTTGCAGAAAATGGATGACATGAAGAAGCTGCGACGTCAAAGAATGAGAAAATTGGAGAATTTGCGAGTACTCAATGATACAGAAGAAGTGGTATGTTAATACCTTGTGCAATGCATAATTTCAGTCCTGTGAGGCACTGAGGCAAAGCTTTACTGCTGATGAGCTTTAAATGGTGTGCTGTCCATCTTCTGAGTACAGGTTCACGCAGAACTGTGTTGGAGAATGGCCGGGGTGTCATCCCAGTGCTCTGGCAATAATTATCCTGTGAACTACATCATAAATCAGATCATTTGGTCACATTGCTGTTTTTCAGAGCTTGCTATGCACAAATTAGTTGCATCATTACCTACAATGGGACCTACAACTCGGAGGCATTTCATTGGCTCAAAAATACTTTGGACAGTTCTAAAAGTGTTGTGAAAAGTACTAGAGAAATGCATGTTTTTCTTTTACATTGACTATTATCAAAACAGCTGTTCTCACCAAGATAAAACACTTGAGGTTATCAAATGGGGTAAAGCTCTTTTGTATGGAGAGGTGGTGCGGTATTGATGCTGTCCTTTTCCATTCCTAAAGGAAAATCTAGACGTGTTTTCGTGTGTGAAAAAGAAAAGAACAACGCAAACAATAGATGAAGAAACTACTGAGGATCATGAAGATGCGAGCGGTGGTAAGGAACTCTAGTTTAATTATGCATAAACAATTTCATGTTTGCAGGTTGCGTAATATCTTTGTGTTTAGAACTTAATGCTGTTCACTATTTGTAGTCTAACTCGTGTTTTGCAGTTGAGCATGCTCTTTGTATTCCATATATTTTGTGCCCCAACTTGTGATGTCCCTTTCCCCATCGCCACTTTGTTTATTGAGCTACACTGCTTCTTGTTTAAGCAATGCATTTCTTTAAAAAATAAGAAAATAAAAATATTTAATCCTTATTTTACAATCTGCTACATGCTGCTTCCTCTTTCCCAGTTCTACCACAATTTTAAGTATGTGCTCCCTTAATTCATCATTAAATTTAATCTCCCAGCTGCTGGCAATTATTCCTTGTGTTGCCTGAATACGAAGATTTGGAATTTTCATTCAAGTCTGGCTGCCTTTGTTTTTCTTTGGTGACACTTGTTAACCAAATCTTCAGTCACCTGCCTGGTTGTGTGCTCTTTCTTGGCTTGTTTAAACTTTGTTTATCTCTTTTGAACTGTCTTCCATGAGTATTCCATGGCATTAAATGCACAATGCAAATAGAAGTTTGTGAAAGTATTAGCAAATTCCTGCTTTAAAAAAAAAAAAGTTACTTCTCAATCTTTAACCATAGATTTAACTGAAGAGGAAGCTGAAGATAGAGAAGATGAGGATGGTGAGGAGGACACTACCAAGCGTTACTATTTGCGCCAAAGGAAAGCTGTTGTGAAATGCCAAACTCCAGGTATATCTGCTCTCCATCTGATGTGATCCAATACATGTCTCTTTTTTAAGCTTAACTTTTTTTTTTCTTCTATCCCTTGGGAATGTATTCACACTTTCAATAAGCGGTTTTGTATTGGCTTCCTCCTTTCTGGTCTTTATTTCATTTGGAAAGCAGTGACAGGATCGGTCAAAGTCAGCATGGATTTGTGATGGGGAAATCATGCTTGACTAATCTGGATTTTTCTTGAGGATGTGACAATAGGTGCAGGGGTAGGCCATTCGGCCCTTCGAGCCAGCGCTGCCATTCAATGTGATCATGGCTGATCATCCCCAATCAGTACCCCGTTCCTGCCTTATCCCCTGACTCCGCTATTTCTAAGAGCCCTATCTAGCTCTCTCTTGAAAGCATCCAGAGAACCTGCCTCCACTGCCCTCTGAGGCAGCAAATTCCACAGACTCACCACTCTTTGTGAGAAAGTGTTTCTTCGTCTCCATTCTAAATGGCTTGCTCCTTATTCTTAACAAGTAGAATGGATAAGGGAGAGCCAGTGGATGTGGTGTATCTGGGCTTAAAAAAAACCTTTGACAAGGTCCCACATGAGATTAGTGTGCAAAAATAGAGCATATGGTATTGGGGGTAGTGTATTGACATGGATAGAGAACTGGTTGTCAGACGGGAAGCAAAGAGAAGGAATTAATTGGTCCTTTTCAGAATGGAGGCAGTGACTAATGAGGTGTCGCAAGGCTCAGTGCTGGGACCCCAAATATTTACAATATAACGATTTAGACAAAGGAATTAAATGTAAAATCTCCAAGTTTGAGGGTGACATAAAGCTGGGTGGTAGTGTGATCTGCGAAGAGGGTGCTATAAGAGTGCATGGAGGCAGACGCATGGATAGGTTGGGTGAGTGGGCAGACGCATGGATAGGTTGGGTGAGTAGGCAGATGCAGTATCATGTGGATAAATGTGAGGTGGTCACTTTGGCGACAAGAACAAGAAGGCAGATTATTATTTGAATGGTGTCAAATTAGTAAAGGGGGAGGTGCAATGAGACCTGGGTGTCCTTGTACATCAGTCACTGATAGTAAGCCTTCAGGTACAGTAGGCAATGGAGAAAGCAAATGGCATATTGGCCTTCATAGCGAGAGGATTTGAGTATGGGAGCAAGGAGGTCCTGGTGGGACCATACCAGAAGTATTGTGTGCAGTTTTTGTCTCCTAAATTGAGGAAAGACATTCTTGCTATTGAGGGTGCAGAGTAAATTCACCAGGTTAGTTCCCCCGTGGCGGGACTGACATGTGATGAAATAATGTATCGACTGGGCTTGTATTCATTGGAATTTAGAAGGATGAGAGGGTATCTTAAAAGGAACATATACAATTCTTAAGGGATTGGACAGGCTAGATGCAGGAAAAATGTTCCCCATGTTGGGGAGTCCAGAACCGGGGGTCACAGTATAAGAATATGGGGTAGGCCATTTAGACCTGATATGAGGAAAAACATTTTCCTCCAGAGAATTGTGAATCTGTGGAATTCTCTGCCACAGAAGGCAGTGGAGACCAATTCACTGGATGTTTTCAAGAGTGAGTTAGATTTAATTCTTTTGGCTAACTGAATCAGGGGATATGGGGGGGAAAGCAGGAATGGGGTACTGATTTTCGACGATCAGCCATTATCATATTGAATGGCGGTGCTGGCTTGAAGGGCTGAATGGCCTACTCCTGCACCTATTTTCTTTGTTTCTGTGTTATCGTATTTCTGAGTTGGCAACTGCAATGTACTTGGCAGTATAAATCAATCCCTCATAAAGCCATAGAATTGTTTAGCAGGAAATGTGAAATTCGGCCCTACTTGTCCGTGTGGGCTCGTAGGCACTCCTTCCATATTGATGTAATCTCCCAGCACTTCAAGCCTAGGCAATGCAAGTTCTCATCTAGAAACATAATGCATAATGTATGCCTTTATGGACTTGCAGAGATCACTGAAAAGTTTTTTTTTTCTGATCTTTGTACTAGAACCTGAAAGAAAACGAACTATCTTTTATCATGGCCCATCTTCACCTGTAGGGTATCGATTTGGTGCTTCAGGCTCTCGTAGTCCTTACTGCAAAAGAAAAATAATCAGGTTTGTTGTTTGTAATCTTGTTGCGAATAAAAGTTTAACTGTGGCTAATGTCTTTGTAATCAACGTTGTCTAAATGTTTTTCTTGTAATTTGCTTCATTCTGAACAAATACCCTGCCATTATATTTTTTGTGTGGTGTTCTGATGCTATACATACTGTCAAAAAATGCTAATGACTTATTTTGTATAAAGTAGGAAAGTTTTAATAATGGTTCTTCGCAGTTAACAAAACATTCGCTTAATGAGTCGTTGCAACAAAGAGGGGTCTTATAAATGTAAACACGAGGAACTGCTCATGCTGGTTTCCAAAAAAAAGACAGTGTTGAAGTAACTCAGCAGGTTAGGCAGCATCTTGAAACATCACCAATTCATGTTCTTCAGAGTTGCTGCCTGTCCCGCTGAATTACTTCTTTTCTTATTAATGGAGTTTGTCGCTTAACAAACACTTTATACCCTGCAGCGAAGGTTGGAAAACGTTTAGACACTGTTTTAAATATAGAACTGTGAACATTTTCAGTGTTTATCAAGGATAAATTTTTGGAGGAAGATATTAAAAATGACTAAGGGAAAACATGAGTATCTACATTCTGTCATTTGGCAACAGTAATGAATGACTCGTAGCTTTGAGCTTGTTTGTTCACTAAAACAAGTGTACTTTGCTGTTAATTTACTGCATCTTTACTGGGGAGAGAGACAGTCTCATCCACAGCAACTGGTAGCACCCTGTAAAATGTAAGGGTTCATTAAACCTGCTATGAAGAATCTGGCATTAAAATTGTTTAATAAATTTAACTCGTTTATTAGCAATGGGAAATCTGTATTGGCTTCAGCATGATTCTGAGGCATAGATATAGTTATGATTTGTCCTGTAGTTTCAGAGGAAAATAGACAATAGGTGCAGGGGTAGGCCATTTGACCCTTCGAGCCAGCACAGCCATTCACTGTGATCATGACTGATTATCCACAATTAGCACCCCATTTCGGCTTTCTCCCCATATCCCTTCAGACCATATCCCTATCTTTAAGACTCTTGAAAGCCTCCAGAGAATTGGCCTTCACTGCCTTCTGAGGCAGAGAATTCCACAGATTCACAACTGTGTGAAAACGTTTTTCCTCATCTCTGTTCTAAATGGCTTATTCTTAAGATTGTTAATAAAATTGTTTTTTAACTGGCTTGATCAATAAAAGATAAAAGGAAATGAGCTTTATTTAAGTGTTACTTTTTCGGAGTATTGTTGGTAGGGCAAACATTCATTGCCTTTGAAAAGGTGTGAGCCACAGCCTTCATCTTGCTGCACTACTTGGCATTAGGAAATACATACACTTGGGTGCGAGAAAGAGTCCAAGTTTGATAGCATAAGACGTAAAGATGGAAGACATTCCAATATAACTGCTGCCTTTGACCTAAGTGATAGGTGTTGGTTTTGGAGGTGCTGTTTGAGTAGCTATGGGTGATATGTTGATGATATGTGCAGCTTTCAAGCAAATACTATATATGTTTTTATTTGAAGACGAAGACATGCAATACATAGTAGTGATTCAACCTCCTCTTCATCTTCTGATGAGGAAGAGGGGCACTTTGAGAGACGAAGAAACAATACGAGGAACAGAGCACCTTTGAGGTATGTCATTTGTTATGGAAGTATATGAAACTAATTTAAAGTAACTATTCTTAAATCTCAAGGCATGTCTTACAGAGATTTTTTTAATAACCTATGTCATTTGTTGGTTTTGTGGAGGAAAAATAAACCTTTTGCTGAAATCGTTCTCATCTATATTTGTATGTTAATTGGCCTCGGTAAAATTGCCCCTCTTGTGTAGAGTGGATGATAAAGTGAGATAAAATAGAACGCGTGCGAATGTTTGATCAATAAGGATGGTTCAACTAAGCTCAACTAACCAAACCATGTTGCTGGCTCTTTCATTTTATTAATATATGAATCCTCTGCAGTAACAGGTTTAAGGCGCAATAATAAAAAATAACATTACCATTGTGATGTGATATTACCTATGGAACGTGGTCTGCTTTTGTTCATGGCGACCATATTTTAATTCTGTAATGTCATTCTTTGTGTTAGAATGTTTTGGGCTAATATTGGAAAAAAGTAGAACAAAAGGTGAGGTATTGAGCTTTATGATGTCATTTGCATTATTTTCAGAAGAGATTTGCATCATAACTGTAGGGCATTGTTTTTGAATATAAATCAGTCTTGCTGGCAGTAAAGAATCCGGGACAATATTCAGAGATCTACAGCAGAGGAAGCCATTTAAACGTTAGTGTGAAACCAATGGAGATGCTTGAGTTGGAAGAAGGTATTAGTTTCTGTGGGAGCTGCATGGGTGTGTGGATTTGGATTATCAGTCACTGAAGACAAGGGGTTAACATTACTCATCATTTTAAATTGTTTAGGAAAATTTGTTGTAAATAGTGGATGGGAATGATGTTCCTGAACAGAACCAAGCACATCTGTCCAGAACTAGCTGGATTGAGGAGTAAAGAGCAAAGGACAGATGAAGTTGTAGTTGAGGGGGAAAAAATAATTTAAAAATAGTTTGCGGGGGCCGTGAAAATGAAATTGAGAAAGGCTATTATGAAGAGGCAAGAGGAGCTACTAAAACACTCAGCATGCCAGATGAGATCTGGAAACTTGGGTTTAGATTTATTATTGTACATGTACTGAGGTACAGTAAAAATCTTTATTTTGCAGTTATTCAAACAGATCAGATATACAGGAACCAAGGAATAAATTTACTGTAATCTTAATCATTTCTGGAAGTTTCTACCTTCATGGAATATTTCTAATATTTGTTCATATTTATACAGATAGGGCTTTTATTGCAAAATGTAAAGTAGAAGGAATATTCCATTTAGTCACTGATGTAGGAATAATTTGTGCTGACTAGAAAGGTTAAGTGCATGTTTTGGGCAAGCTTCCTTTTGTTACTTTTCCAGATTCTTGGCGATTTTATCATTCGCTATTTTGCAAACTTGACTAATTTCACCTTTTAAGTTAATCTGTTTAAATTGTTTCCTGCACACATACAAATATGGAAACAAGCTTTTTTTTTACAATCCTACCATTGTACATTTCTAGATGTCTCCCACTGAACATTAGGAAAGATGACATGAAAGGAATTCACAAAGATCGGATGAAAATAGGTGCTAGCCTGGCAGATGTGGATCCAATGCAAATTGACACTTCTGTAAGTTAAGGGAGTTTGGGGTTTATGGTTTTCATTGTTTACCCCATCAACTGTTATATCAAGGATATGGAGTAGATAGCATTAAAGCATTTAATTTGGCAATATTTAAAGGATTTGTAATTGCTATATTATCGTTGCATTTACTATTAATCTACTTTTTTCTGGTTCTCTTTGATTTGCGCTGTAGCAACAAGCATAACTAATCTTGTCTTGGAAAGACTTGCATTGTTAAACTTTTGCCAAGGTTTCTCACAGTTGCCTCCAAGCTTAGTTGATGAAGATGTATCCTCTAATCATTCAAGCAAGCTGTTCGCCTGTGCTTCATTTTTATCTGGTTTTCATCACTTGCCTCCAGTGTCCACTCTTGAACAGACGAGATGGTGATCTCAGTTCAAATTTGTTTGAATTTCACATAAATCTGCATTTTCCTTGGTGACATTTGCCCGATATTGTAGATTAGAAAGATACGGGCTTTAAATTTAAACTTTTTTTCAGTCAGGATGAATCCAGGTTGAGTTGTTAAACTTCATCAAATTATCTTTTCACTGGCCACCAACAAAACAACAAGGTATGAGTTGCAGGAAAAAGATTTCTAATTTCAGAGCTGAGGGATAACTTTAAGCATCCTGCCTGCTAATCCAGAAAAGGTTTACTGTCACAGTAGATTAGTCCATTTGTGGGACCGTTCCTCCTAGATAACAGGATTAAAAAAAAATATTTAAAGCAATAATGTGGATAAAATATCATTTTTTACACTATTGATTTCTCATGTGCTTTTTAACCATATAACATATAACCATATAACAATTACAGCACGGAAACAGGCCATCTCGGCCCTACAAGTCCGTGCCGAACAACTTTTTTTCCCTTAGTCCCACCTGCCTGCACTCATACCATAACCCTCCATTCCCTTCTCATCCATATGCCTATCCAACTTTTTGCTTTAGAGTTTGCAGTAGGTTTAGTCAAATTTTAAATGTTCCAATTTACTCCACAACTACATATTTTCCTTCTCCAGAAGAATTTTCGAAGAGTTGCCTTGGTGACTTTGTTTTGCCTTTTGCCCACATGTCCTTTCGTCAAATGGCTCCCTATCTGACAACGAGGCTTATTGCAATCTTTTGTCAGTGCTCTGGCTGAGAATTGACATTGTATAGAGCTGAGTTAAAAGCTGAGATGCTCAGGTTGTCTTTGTGCAATTTACAGTCATCAGCAACTCTGGTTGCTTCATCTTGAACTTGTTTTGGTTGCAAAATGGCCGAATCCTGAATTTGTCATGCCTGAGTGGATTTACGAGGATGTTGCCAGGACTGGAGGGTCTGAGCTATAGGCAGAGGTATTGAGTAGGCTGGGACTATTCCTTGGAGTGCATGAGGATGAGGGGTGATCTTATAGAAGTGGATAAGATCATGAGGGGAACAGATCGGGTAGATGCACAGTCCCTTGACCAGAGTGGGGAATCGAGGACTAGAATACATAGGTTTAAGGTGAAGGGGAAAATATTTAATAGTCTGAGGGGTAACTTTTTCTCACAACGGGTGGTTGGTGTATGGAACAAGCTGCCAGAGGAGGTAGTTGAGGCAGGGACTAGCCTATATATAAGAAACGGTGAGATGGGTACATGGCTAGGACGGGCTTGGAGGCAGATGGACCAAATGCTGGCAAGGTGGGACTAGTGCAGCTGGGACATGTTGGCCGATGTGGGCAAGTTGGGCCATCTGTTTCCACACTGTGTCACTCTATGAAAGAAGATTTGTTTTTCAGAATAAAAACAGTTGCCTTTCTCATGGTGAATAGTTTTTGAACATTTGTACCAAGGTTAGCTATGTTTACAAAATTGAAGCAATGTAAATGTATGTTATGAGTTCTAGTTAACACTCTAATGGGGGGCCTTCATATTTTTGCATTTAAAATGGCCTTTGATTTAAAGTATAGTTGGTTCTGTAAAGGGAGGTTTAATGGATAAGATCAAAAACATCAGTGTTTAACTAGACTAATAAAAGTGATGGATGGATCAATATGCATAGGTTAGACAAAGATCCAATGCACAGAATGATGTAGTTAGAAAAGCTTGCTAAAGATCTATGTAAAATTTGCTTATTAATTTGGCAGTGCAAAGCTGCTGAAAGTAAACAAGCATACTATTTACTAACTGTAGAACATAAATGTGTGAAATATGAATAAATAAGCATCCCTGAATTTTGTTTATTGTTTAAAATGATTTTTGAGAGATTGGATAGTGCAATATAGTGAATTATTAATCTATATGCCTAAACTAGTGATTTGGAATCATTACTGATTATTCTGAAGATTACAAATTCAAGTTTAGTTCATGAAATAAACATGGAATTGAAGTGTCTGTTTTAAACAATGTGATGGTAAAAACCTAGCATGTTTGTTCAGGCTTGTATATGAATCCTGAAGCATGTAGTGTGATGAGATTCATAAGGTTGTTGCACCAAAGCCTATAAATTGTTCAAAAACAGCTTCATGCTCAAGGCAGACATGCGCAATAAATTGCGGCTTTGCCCTTGATGCCAAAGTGATTTTTTGTGGGGAAAAAGCATGTAGATATAACTTGGAAACATACTGTTTTTAAAACATTTTTCTCATTTAGGTTCGTTTCAATAGTGTGGGTGGACTTACAAACCATATTGCTGCACTGAAGGAGATGGTGGTTTTTCCATTACTTTATCCTGAAGTCTTTGAGAGGTTTAAGATTCAGCCTCCAAGGTAGAGAAAAGTCACTAATCAATCTAAATTATTGATTTTTTTTTCTGTGGTTCCATTGCAGATTAAAATATGTTAGAATGCAAATATTTTTTTTAATTATCTGGCCTGAGATCTTGCTGTGCATGCCTATCTTTGCTAATCTGTAAACTGCACACCTGGGTTTCTACTGCATTTAAAATCTAATAAGGTGTCTTATTTAACGCTAACCCGATCTTCCCATTTGTACTGTTTATGGATTGTCACGGATTTGCTGTAAGTTGTCATTGTAATGTGCTTGTCATTTTGGAAATGAGATGATTCATTTGGTTGTGAATATAGAAAATTTTCCCCAGTTTTATATTTTCACGTTCTGTTTTGGACTTGCGAGAGTTTCTCTTGTATGTGATTTCACTGCGTGTTGCAATTAAGATTTGTCATTTACTGAAGTCTGTGCTGTATCATTGATACTTAAGCTATTGCACTTTAATAACAATGTGCTTTTATAGCTCGTTTGTACACTTCGATTGTAAAGGCATCCCAAAACAAAATGTTATACTGAGTTGTGTTTGATATTTGAATAGTTAATCTAAATCTTGACAATGTGTTGGGTTGTAAACAGCCTTTTTTTTAAAGGAAAGTGAGAGAGGTTTACAAATGGAGATCCAGTGCAGAGGTCCTTGATGGGTCAAGACTTAATGTGCAAAATGCTATAATTGGAAGAACTGAGACATCTTAGAGAATTGTAGAGCTGAGGAAGGTTTGAAATGAGCTGTTAAGCTATGGAGAAATTTGTTACAAGAAATTAAAATCTGAATTTGTCAGTGTAGGGTGGCAAAGATGGGGCCAACAGGTGAATGAGATTAGCAGGTGATATGGTAGCACAGCAATTAGTAATGTTGTGGCAGACCCGGGTGCTGTTTGTATAGTGTTATCTCTGAGGCAGTGTTTCTCCCAGGTGTTCTGGTTTGTTCCCATATACTAAAGATGTTTAATAGGTTACTATAAATTATCCCCTGTGCATTGGTTAATAATAAAAATGAATCGGAAGGGTTGATGGTGCATGTGATACAGAATAAAAGGGGAGAGAAAAATGAGGAACCATGAAGGAGATACCTGCTCTTAGACTTATAATGAAGCAGATCATTCAGCTCAAGTAATGGAGTCAATTTTAGATGGACTGAAGTTTATTGAGTAAGTGTGTGCTTCTGTGGGTATGGTCCTTTTCAGGGCTCGATATTAACAGTTGCCCGGGTGCTAATGGCGACCTAAAGTCCCACCGGGCAACCTAAAAGTCTTGCCATTTTGCCCGGCTTGGCAAGCACCCGGGACACCTCCCGATCAACTCTGAGCGGGCCCCTCTCTCTGTCACACTCCGTCTCCGCCCCCGCCCACGCCCACCATCTGTATCCGTGTCCGGGCCGCCGGTTCTCCGCTCTCCGCCCGCTCCTCATCTGCCGGCACGGCCGGCAGCGTTGCACATGCGCACAGCAACGGCCTGCACATCCTCCCCCTGCACGTGCGCACTGCCACGGCAACTGGTCAGCGCCGGGCACTTTCTCCCTCCCTTTGCATTGTGGGAGATCTGGCCGCCATGACTGTCTGGTTGCCGCCTCGCCGTGACCGCTGAAAGCTAACGCCGAATCACTCCCTGGAGCTGGAGTAGCTCTTGCTTCTTGGTTTCCTGGTCTTCCAAAAATATTCCAAATGGAATTTAAACTGGAGTGGACCCTCCACCTCCCAACTCCAAACTCTGAAAAATAACAGCCTATTGCACTTTATATGTTTGTTTATTGTCTATATATATGGTCTGTGGTATATAGACACACTAAACTTTTATCTCCTGTTCTGTATTATGTATGCATTCTGTTGTGCTGCAGCAAGCAAGAAATTCATTGTCCTATCTGGGACACGTGACAATAAAACTCTCTGGACTCTTGACTTGGACTTAAGCAAAAAAGGGTTCTTGGGGGAAAAAAAGAGCTACCTTAAATTTAGGTGCGTCTGGTTGGGTAACTATTCCATAGTTAGGGTGAAGACTATTCCATGCTTTAATTGTGCGGGGGAACTCCATGGAGCAGCCAGCATCTCTGGATTGAATAAATTGGATGACGTTTCGGGTAGAGACCCTTCTTTAGATTTCCTCTGGTTTTAGTGTTTTTAGTTTAATTTAAAGATACAGCGTGGAAACAGGCCCTTCGGCCCACTGAGTTCATGCCGACCACTGATCACCGTACACTAGTTCTAATCCCCTCATTAGTGAGTCAAGAGTGTTTTATTCTCTCATGTCCCAGTTAGAACAATGAAATCCTTGCAGCAACACAACAGAATATGTAAACATAGCACTCTGTAAACAATGTTGTAAACGAGAAAAACTGAAGATAGACACAAAAAGCTGGAGTAACTGAACAGGTCAGACATAATCTCTGGCCAAAAGGAAAATATTACATTTTGGTTTGGGTCTGTAAAAGGTTCCTGCACACCTTTGGAATGTGGAAGGAAACAAGAGCACTCCGAACAAACCAATACGATCAAAGGGAAAAGGAGCAAACTCCATACAGACAGCACCCATATTCAGGATCAATTCCGGTTCTCTGGCACTTTTAGGCAGGAACATTATGGCCAATGTACTGCCCCATAGTCTTGAACTGAATTAAAATATACAGTAGCTGTAAAGGGGGACATAGCGTCACTTAGAGATTTAAGACTGAAAATGGATAGTTTCTTTTTTTTTTAGTAACCAAAGTTATCAACGTATAATTTTTTAGTGTTGGATAACAAAATATAGTGGCACAGCTGGTGGACTTGCTGCCTCACGCCAGAGATCTGTGTTCGATCCTGCCTCGGGCACTGTCTGTTGAATTTGCACATTGTCCCTGCAAGCGTGTGGGTTTCCTCCCACATCCCAAAGACGCATTGGCTTTGTAGGTTAAATTGTATACTGTAAAATTGCCCCTAATGTGTAGGCAGTGGGTGTGGAAAGTGGGATAACAGAACTTGTGTGAATGGGTAGACAAAATTGCTGGAGAAACTCAGCGGGTGAGGCAGCATTTCTGGAGCGAAGGAAATAGGCGATGTTTCGAGTCGAGACCCTTCTTCGGAATTATGTTGGGGGGGGGTGGGGGTGCTGAGACAGTGGGCTGAGGGAGAGCTGGGATGGAGAGGAGAAAGCAGGACTGCCTGAAATTGGAGAAGTCAATGTTCATACAGCTTGGGGTGTAAACTGCCCAAATGAAATATGAGGTGCTGCTCCTCCAATTTACGGTGGGCTTCACTCTGGCCATGTAGGAGGCTCAGGACAGAACGGTTAGATTCTGAATGGGAGGGGGAGTTGAAGTGCTGAGCCACCGGGAGATCAGGTTGGTTATTGCGATCCGAGCGGAGGTGTTGGGCAATCGCCAAACCTACGCTTGGTCTCACCGATGTAGATCAGCTGACACCCAGAACAGCGGATGCAATAAATGAGGTTGGAGGAGGTGCAGGTGAACCTCTGCCGCACCTGGAAAGACTGCTTGGGTCCTTGAATGGAGTCAAGGGGGAGGTAAAGCGACAGGTGTAGCATTTCCTGCTGTTGCAAGGGAAAGTGCCAGAAGAGGGGGTGGTTTGGGTGGGAAGAAACAAATTGACCAGGGAGTTACGGAGGGAACGGTCTCTGCTGAAATCTGACGGGAGGAGATGGGACGATGTGGCCAGTGGTTGGATCCCGTCGGTAGACACAGTTTGAGAAAATCAGCAGGTGAGGCAGCATCTATGGAGCAAAGGAACAGGCGACGTTTTGGGTCGAGACCCTTGTTCAGACTGATGTCTGCGAGGGGTGGGGAGGGGGAGGGGAAAAGAAAGGAAGAGGAGGGAGAAAGGAAGGACTACCTGTAATTGGAGAAGCCAATGTTCATACCTCTGGGGTGTAAACTACCCAAGCGAAATATGAGGTGCTGTTCCTCCAATTTGTGATGGGCCTCACTCTGGCCATGGAGGGAGGCTCAGGGGGAGCTGGGGAGGAGAGGAGAAAGCAGGGACTGCCTGAAATTGCAGAAGTCGATGTTCATACAGCTGGGGTGTAAACTGTCCAAACAAAATATGAGGTGCTGCTCCTCCAATTTACGGTGGGCCTCACTCTGGCCATGGAGGAGGCCCAGGTCGGTTTCGGAATGGGAGGGGGTTGAATTGCTGAGCCACCGGGAGATCAGGTTGGTTATTGCGAACTGAGGGTAGGTGTTGTGCGAAGCGATCGCCAAGCCTGCGCTTGGTCTCACTGAGGTTGACCATAGGCTGAATAATCCAACCACATTTTTGTTTGGCAATGGAAAGAAATAATAGAAACTGCATTCATAGTAATGTGTAAAAAGCATTGAGATACTGTATATACTGTATTATAATTTTGCTGCATGTCATTATGGTATATATCATGTCTTGATTGGTGAATATGTTTAGTTTGTGACTTTATTTGAAGCAGAAATAATATGTGAATGCTTCATTGAGCATAATTCCGATTGGTAACTACGCACTTCGTCCAAGCACATTATCACACGCGTCATGCAAGCCGTCTTAAATGACCACCTAAACCGTCATTTGGCAACTTAATGCTGCCTAGGTTGCCTGGCTGGAAACCGAGATAAAAAGTTAAGTGAGAGCCTTGCTTTTAAGCCACGAAGCATAAATTAAAAGCCCTTGGTTTGTTACTGTTTAAGTCTTTGTTTTGGAATGCAACTGTTTCCTCCTTAGTCAGAATCGTACATTTATAAATTAATTAATATGATATTTGTGTATACAAACATGTATGGGCGTAAAGAATAACCAGTGCAGCAATCGTAATATTGGAAGAAAATCTATGGAATTTTTTTTTAATCTTTCACTACATCTTTCTAATGGTTAGTATGGCTAGTTGGAGTTATTCACATTAAAGAAAAAACTGTCAAAATATTCTGTTTCTGTGTTTAGAGGCTGCTTATTCTATGGTCCTCCTGGGACTGGGAAAACCCTTGTTGCCAGAGCCTTGGCTAATGAGTGCAGTCAAGGAGATCAACGAGTGTCCTTCTTCATGCGAAAAGGTGCAGACTGCCTCAGTAAATGGGTTGGGGAATCTGAACGACAACTTCGGTTACTTTTTGATCAGGTAATTAGAATGTTCGATTCTTCACATTAATTTTTGAACATCAAGTGTACAAAAAGAAAATGCAGAAATTGACTCACTAACTAGCTCATTAAGCGGTGAATAGGGGACTGTTTATGCACAATTAAGAATTATTTATGTGAAATCTATTTGGATCTGGTTTTCGGACTTGTGGTTTAAACAATATTGTCATTTGTCATCCTGAAAGCTGAGACTTGTGTCCTGATCCCGTCATCTTCACTAATTCACTCGATCAAATTACTTTTTAAAATCTTTAATGCCTAGAACCAGAACCAGGGATTTGGGGGGTTACAATTTCAAAATAAGGAATTGGATTGGAAGACGAATCAAGAAGGGTAGCAGAAGTATACATGCATATTAAGGGATTTGGTGTTTGTGCACGAAAATTATATTGACGTTAAAGATTGACCACAACCTTGTTGAATGGCAGAGGAGTTAAAAGGCTGAATAGGCTCATTTTTATTTTGTAATAATACTGTTCAGGGATTGGAGGAATATGGAACCTGTGCAGGCAGATTAGATTACATTATCTTTGCATCATGTTCAGCACAGACATTGTGAGCACAAAGGTTTGTTTTCATGCTGCACTTTTCTACCTTCTATCTACTGATGGTGGGCAGATGCGTGGCAGGTGCAGTATAATATAGATAAATGTGAGGTTATCCACTTTGGCGGCAAAAAAAAGGGGGCAGATTATTATCTCAATGGGGTTAGGTTAGGTAAGGGGGGGTACAGCGAGACCTGGGTGTCCTTGTACACCGGTCACTGAAAGTTGGCGTGCAGATACAGCAGGCAGTGAAGAAAGCTAATGGAATGTTGGCCTTCATAACAAGAGGATTTCAGCATAGGAGTAAAGAGGTTCTTCTGCAGTTGTATAGGGCTCTGGTGAGACCACATCTGGAGTATTGTGTACAGTTTTGGTCTCCTAATTTGAGGAAGGACATCCTTGTGATTGAAGCAGTGCAGCGTAGGTTCACGAGATTGATCCCTGGGATGGCGGACTGTCATATGAGGAAAGATTGAAAAGACTAGGCTTGTATTCACTGGAGTTTAGAAGGATGAGGGGGTATCTTATAGAAACATAAAATTATAAAAGGACTGGACAAGCTAGATGCCGGAAAAATGTTCCCAATGTTGGGTGAGTCCAGAACCAGGGGCCACAGTCTTAGAATAAAGGGGAGGTCATTTAAGACTGAGGTGAGAAAAACTTTTTCACCCAGAGAGTTGTGAATTTATGGAATTCCCTGCCACAGAGGGCAGTGGAGGCCAAGTCACTGGATGGATTTAAGAGAGAGTTAGATAGAGCTCTAAGGGCTAGTGGAGTCAAAGGATATGGGGAGAAGGCGGGCACGGGTTATTGATAGGGGACGATCAGCCATGATCACAATGAATGGCGGTGCTGGCTCGAAGGGCCGAATGGCCTCCTCCTGCATCTATTTTGTATGTATGTTACTGCTACCTGCAGTATTCTGTGGCGAGCTACACATTTTCTACCCACGTCCACAGCTGGAATATATAACTTCAGTAAATTAAGTAAATTATATTTTTTGCTATGATGCCACAAGAGTGTTATGAAAGCTCAAAGTTAATTTGTATTGTAGAAATGTTGTGGCTCCTGGTCCACAACAATGTAGTAGACTCTTACATGCTCTTTGTAACCGAGGAAACAGTTGGGAATGGGCTGCACGTCTCTGCCATTGGTGCCAATCCAGTAAATAAATAAATGAATGTAATTATTGCATTGTGTACTGGGGTAACTCGGGAGGACAGCAGCATCTCTGGAGAACATGGATCAGTGACATTGTGGGTCGGGATCCTCCTTTAGACTAATCATTCTGAACAAGTGTCCTGACTAAAAATGTCCATGTTCTCCAGAGGTGCTGCTTAATCCACTGAGTTACTCCTGGACTTTGTCCTTTTTATAAACCAGCATCTGCAGTTCCTTGTTTTTACATTCCCATCCCCTGTTTTTTTTTTTGGGGGGGGGGGGGGGGGGGGGGGGGGTTGCTCCTGAATGTATTACTTCACATTAACTGAATAAGGCTTTATCTGAAATGTAATAAAAAAGAACTGCAGATTCTGGTTTATACCAAATATATACAAAATGCTCCAGTAACTCAGGTCGGGCAGCATTGCTGGAGAAAACGCACAGGTGACTTTTTGGGCCGGGACCTGTTGGCTGAAGAAGGGTCCCAAACCAAAAAGTCGCTATCCATTTCTCCAGAGATGCTGCCTGACCAGCATTTGGTGTTTACGGTTTTATTGGAAATCATACTGCGGCTGATCCAGTTTTCTGTATCCAGCAAATAGTTATGCTTCCATTGCCCAGTTCAAAATAAAGCTGTTTACTGGACCTCGGTACACGTGACAATTAACTAAACTAATTCTCATATGGTTGAACCAGAAATGAGCACCAAATATTTCCAGTTCCAACCTTTGTATTGCAATTGCTTACAAATGGTTTGTTGTACAATTTCTGATATAGAAACAGTTGAGGGGGTACATAATTTCTCACTTTGTTTCTTCAGTCTTGTTGAGAAAGTTCTACAAACGCAACTTTTTTTCTACAGGCTTATCTTATGCGTCCTTCAATTATTTTCTTTGATGAAGTGGATGGCTTGGCTCCTGTTCGTTCTAGCAGACAGGATCAGATACATAGGTAAGCACAAAAAGGGTTTTAAATGGGGCTAAATTATTTGCACAGTTAAGAGATGTGATTCATGTTCCATATTTGAGCGGTCGGTCTCATTACATTGAAACAGAAACTGCTGTACATGGTGCAGCCATCTGCGTGGGTATAAAATAGGAAATCCACAAACCCATCCTTACCATTGACCTGACCTGATCCAAAACTGCCGCCCCTAGATGGAGTAAAAGATTAAATATTATCTTGAGTGACCAGTCGGGATCAAGGAACATATTCTTTCTGCTGGTTAGTAATTTCATTGCAAGAAACATGTTTAATATGGTTAGATGTTTTTATTAAACTATATTTGGATATTTATTTCCCCATTTTTGATACATAAAATGTTCTTGTGGTTATAAGAACAAACCTGTTTTGACAACGAATGTAGGTTGATACGAGCTGTAAATCTATTAATTTACTAGACTAAGTGTAGGTATGTTACAAAACCTACCTGAATCGTGGCTGAGCATCTGCCCCACCCCTTGTGTGTGATTTTGGCGCTGTTTGGAGGGGGCGGGTTTAAAACGCGATTTTTACTAGGCTGTTCCAATCGCAGATGTTCAGCCTAGTAAATCATTAACGGAGAATCGCTGCAAGACCCGGTCGCAAAAGCTTTTATTAGTTTTATAGGCCTCGATAATATAGATATAATAGTTTTAAAATTACTGTCTCATTCCGCAACCTCTCGCAGCCCCAGGGTTTTATAGAGCAAACAATTAAAGGTATGGACCTTATTTTTACATTAAATGGGGCATATATATAACCCTGAATATCAAGTTATCTATAGCGAGTAGTTCATTTTGGGCTTTTTATATCCCGCAGTATTTTTCTCGGCATTTGAGGGCACTAATCCAGCGCTATGTCAACGTTCTAAACCAGCGCGTTCCACATGAACCCACTAGAAAGCCGATTTAAATGGGCATTTATTTACAGCAATTGAACACTAAATTCCTTCCATTTGGCCTATAAATTAATGTAAATTAGATATAAAAATCATGTTATATTGTGAATTATTTGTGAATAATCTTTGGACACTTAGGCTATTTAAAAATGTTAATCTTTCCTTAAGAAATGGGCTTTTGACTATCCAAGATCACAGCTTTTTTGTAATGTCCATTGAAAATCAATGGGGAACAAGATGCTAATTTCCGAGTATGAAAATGGCCATAACTTTTTTAATACTTGAGATATGAAAGTGAATTTGGTGTCAAATTAAACTTATTGTTATGCTTTATCTGATGGGATAAATTGCAGACTTGATTTTTAAAATCTCAAAATTTTGTAACATTGCTACTAAGTGGGACCAGTTGGGTCCCAGCATCACACGGGAGGGCTGGTCCCCCAATGCAGTATTCTACCTCTCTACCAATTCCAATATTGATGGGGGGGGGGGGGGGTCTTTCTGGAGCGCTAATATGGGTGTTGTGAGCTGCAGGGACTGGTTTCCAGAAGGCTAGTATAGACATTGTGAGCCGAATGGAGTCTTGGGCTGGCGGCTCAGTTACTCAAGCCTGTTGTGCTGACCGCTCACTCACTCACGGCTGGTGGGCTGGCAGTTGATTCACGGCTATTCCTTGAAATTCCATTTCAAGCAGGGTGCAAGACCAACAAATTGAAGTGCAGTTTCATACCATTTCACGCAGGGTGCAAGGCCATTAAAGACAGCGAGTCGTGACCTCTCCCTCCTCCATTTAGCAGAGACTGAACCACGCCCACACTTCTGGGTTTTATTGTTCCTCCCCTATCCACAGGAAGGGGTGTGGCCTTCATGGCGTGATTGACAGGAGAAAGAATCTCAACATTTTTTTTTATCGATGGGAAAAATCTTTGGCACCTGATGAGTGGAGGGGGACTGAGTAAGATGGCCAAAAATCACAGCCGTACATCGTAGTGTTTTATTCTAAAATCAATAGAGAGGACAAACAGGAAGTGGTCAAGATTAGACTTTTAATTGTATAGAAGGCACGGCAGCTTTAATTGGGCAAGGCAGCTTTAATTGGGCCACACAGCTTTGGCAATTCCAAACCAAAGGCAACGCAGCTTTAGCTTTGTCCTGCGCAGTGGAGGGGGACTCCAAGTAAAATGGCCAAAAATCGCAGCCGTAAATGGCAGTGTTTTTTCTAAAATCAATATACAGAAAAACAGGAAGTGGTCAAGATCAGACTTTTAGTAATATAGATAAGCAATTATGCACAAAGTCAATTTAAATTAATTTATGGACTTTTCTTGTTGAGCATATTTATTTTGGTTTACAGAGATGTCAACTTCATAAGCCTGCAGTTTTTATGATAGTTATTTTTAAACTTTATTTGCAAGTCTGTACCTCAATGATTCTGTGTTTATGACTTGTCGGAAAGATGTTGTTAAATGTTAACATCACAGTTGTTTTCAGTTCCATAGTTTCTACTTTGCTGGCTTTGATGGATGGACTGGACAGTAGAGGAGAGATTGTAGTGATAGGGGCCACAAACAGAATGGACTCAATTGATCCTGCTTTAAGAAGACCTGGACGATTTGATAGAGAATTTCTTTTTGGTCTCCCAGACAGAGATGTAAGTGTTCAAGCATTAACAAGTTATCTTGATTAATATGAAAATAAAAAGTTCCTTTCTGGCATCTGAAAGGAAGGATTATGTTTGAGTTGATTATTCTGGCACAATGTACTTCTGTGATTTCTGTGCCATTTGGCTTCTGTGGTAGATTCCAGTCCACAGAGCTTGAGCAGCTGCACTTTGACCGGCTTGATGGTGTTCCAGATGTTGACTAATTTAATCTACATTTTCCATACCTCATCTTGGAGCAGAATTTCACAGATAGTTTGATTCTCACAGCATGCTGTGGTAGAGTTTTTCTTTGCTCTGTTTTGAGAAATTGACGGACAGTTTCTGTTCGGCCTCAAGTTCAATTTGCTTAATCAGTTTTGTTCACTTTGTAGTAATTTGGCACCAATTTTCTTGTCATTTTGGCAGCATTCCTGATTTTCTTAGCCCAGGGTGCTAAATTACAAACGCCACTTTTTGGATCAAATATAACTTAGTTTGAGTAATTAAAGGCTTGCAGAAGTATGGCACTGCAATTTTCACTCAAAAGTGATACATTTTCAAGTGCTCAAATAAATTTACTTTAAAAATATTTATGTTCCTTTCTTTCAATTTGCTAAAAGGCCCGTAAAGAGATACTGAAAATTCATACCAGGGACTGGAATCCAAAACCATCAGATGCATTTCTCCAGGAACTGGCAGAGAAGTGTGTGGGTAAGGTCAATAGTGCTTTATTTGTCACATATGCAACTGCACAGTGAAATTCATTTTGCATATATTACACATGCGGGTGCTGCAATTTTTGGCGCATTATTTCAAGTTCGGTTGGTCTATACACTGGAACAGGTCCTGCGATCAGATGTTCTTCACCCGGCCATCTTTGTGCCACGGGGCCCCCCCTCTACAGCCTACCTGAAGGTGCTGGAGACATTACCTCAGTTCACTCTTCAACCAACCCTTGCTCCTTGCATCCCACTTCTCGCGTTCCTGGTTACGCAGTCTGCCAAGCCTTCGGGTGGGTTCCCGATCCCTTCGGGCGAGATCCTGTCGACCACGAGCCACTGGGTGAGCTCTTGAGTCTTTGGGTGGATTCCTGGTTCTGCAAGAGATCGGATCCTGCAATAGATCGTGGTGGGCGAGCCGGGCCTACAAGGCGGGTCCTCTCGGCAAGTCGTGCGTGTGTGTGTCTCTTTAAACTACATTGCCTCCTGAAACATTTACATCAATTAAATAATGTGTTCTCTACCACAGGCTATTGTGGTGCTGATATTAAATCCGTCTGTGCTGAAGCTGCCCTGTGTGCCTTGCGTCGCCGGTACCCCCAGATTTATGTTACCACTGAGAAATTGCTGCTGGATGTATCTTCTATAAACATCATGGCACGAGATTTTGTGAAAGCCATGCAAAAGATCACACCTGCTTCTCAGCGAACAGTGACCTCTCCTGCACAGGCACTGTCGTTTGTTGTCAGGCCGCTCCTGGAGAACACCTTCAAGAGAATTCTAAATGTATTGGAAAAGATTTTCCCACATGCAGGACAAGACTTGAAAAAGAATGAAGAGATCGGTAAGAATTAAATGTATGGAATGTACATTGCAGAGACAAGCCATTAATACTAATTGATCCATACCGATATTAATGCACGCATGAGCACTTTCCAGAACTCCTTTTTTCTGTATAATTATATTCTCTTACTCTTGTCATCCTTTAGCTTTCCTAGATCCTTTACAAATACTTGCCAGTCTGCTCATTGTTCCTTGACGTCATAATTCCATATTTCAACCACTCAGTAGAGAAGAATCAATTTAATTGTTTATTTCATTCAGAGCTTCATAATCCAGTTACATTGTATTAAATTATACCCGTTTCACATTTATTAAATAAAACCAGTAAGATTACTGAAGTCCTGAGATCATAAAGATTACAGCTGTGCTATGCTCATGCAAGTATTATCTTGTATTCTGTCTTCAACCTTTTATAGTTGTCGGGTAAGGATATTAGTTCATGTTTTCCATTTTTTGGCACCTGACAGCAAGTAGTCTAGACTAACAAATAGCAAGGAAATATTTGTGATCATACACTATTATTTTGCCTGTAGCTTAATTTCAGGGTTGTCTTTTTGCTCATGACTTCATCTATATATCTTTGAATGAAAATATTGTACTTCTGCTGAGTTGTATTTCTGCTTTGGGCCTACTGTCATGTTACCAGAATGATTTTCTTCTAGGTGTGCTTCACCTGATTAGACGGAGGTTCAGAATTTCAAAGGTTGGACTCTAATAATCAAAGTTGTGAGAAGAAAGATTCCTCAGATCTCTTTATTCCCTCTGAGAATTAAAAAAAAAAAAAAAAATTAAATGCAGCAATGTTCTATTAGTTTCAAATATTTATAGTACCAATCAGTCTTTTATACAAAAGCTAGAGTAACATAAAGTGTTGAACTGCATCTCTGGAGAAAAGGAATAGGTGACATTTCGGATCAAGTCCCTTCTTCAGACTGAAGTATCTAGTTTTTTTTGTTTGCACATTAACTCCTGGTCTTGGCCTCTATCTCTTACCGTCATCAAATATTTGTGTTCCTCTGACTCTGGTTTCTTGCATGTTGCCAATTGCTGACGCCCACGCTTCCTCTTCTTTGGTCAGTGATTTTGATCTCCTGAACATATATTTTGCATGTCAGATTTTATCTAATAAAGTTTTTCTGAGGCATTTTGGTATGTTTTTCTACTGTGATGTAGTGAATGTAGTGCCAAAAACAAAGTGCTGGAGGAACTTGGTAGGTTAGGCAGCGTCACTTCGGCTGATAATTTAATCAGCTAAGCCTCCCGTTCAAGGATCTGTTTAACAAGAACATTTCTTGACGGTGTTGACTATATAATGTGCTGTTTTGGTTGCTCATTTTGTTCTTGACACAGATTTGTTGGACTGATGTGAGGAAAACTAATTGTTTTATTACTCCTAAAACAGATGGTTTAAGCCACATACTTAATGATGGTGTCTACAGTGATGACGAAAGTCCATCTGCTTTTGAAAATGAACTACATCAAAAAACAGCCAGTAAGCAGACACATGGTGGATCTTTCCTCAGTTACAGCCGGTAGGTACACTTATTCTATTATATAGAGCTGCGCTTGCCCACAGGAATTCAAGATGCAAGTGATGAATATTACAAAGTGGATTTTCTTGGCATGTGACTTTCCACTAATAATAAGTTAATATTAGGAGAAATCCATTGGTTCAAATGCTCTAATCATTATTGTAGGTGATTTTTCTCATTTTGTCTTTTTTTAATTAAATGAAGTGCTTAATCATGCCTTTTGTGAACTTTTCCCATTTATAAATTCCCATGTACATTTCTATCGTCCCAAAACTTAATACAGTGTGCCATTGTCAGAGTTGCAGTATTAAACAGAGCTGTGTCTGCTTAAGTAAATGTAAAAGGTACCATGGCTATATACAAGGATAATTGATGTTCTGTGCTCTGGCTAGCATTTATCCCAGGATTAATGGGAACAGATTAACTGGGTGCTTACCTCTTGAGTGTGGTACATTTTGTGCACACATTTCCTGTTTCCTTATAAAGCAAATATTTCAAAATTCATATTGATATCATGTGAATCGGGACGGCACAGTGGCGCAGCAGTAGAGTTGCTGCCTTACAACGCCAGAGAACTGGGTTCGATCCTGGATGCCGTCTACGGAGTTTGTACGTTCTCCCTGTGATCGTGTAGGTTTTCTCCAGGTGCTCCAGTTTCCATCCGCACTTCAAATATGTACTGGTTTGCAGGTTAATTGGCTTCATTAATTGTAAATTGTCCCTCGAGTAGGATAATGCGAGTGTACGGGGTAATTGTTGGTCAGTGCAGACTCATTGGGCCGAAGGGCCTGTTTCCGCGCTGAATCTCTAAAGTGTGTGGAAACGTTGAAGTTCTGAAACACTAGGGTGTCTGTTGTACCATTATTTCGCGGGGGAGCAAGGACAAGTGAGGGAACGAAGCTTGATGTCAGTGGTGGGAAAGTTGCTGGAGGGGTCTCTAAGGGATATACCAACATGTGGATAAGCACTGATTTTGGAATAGTCTCTATGTCTGTGTGAGAAAGCATCTCTCACATATCTGATGGTTTATCTTTGAATAAGCCATCAAGATTAGCACGGATGTCAGGGGTCATGGGGAGAAGGCAGGAGAATAGGGTTGAGGAAGAGTTGGGTCAGCCATGATTGAATGACGGTGTATACTTGATGGTCTGAATGGCTTAATTCTGCTCTTGTCACTTAAGAACAAAGGATTGAGGGCAGGGCAGTGGTCGTCATCTATACGGTCTTTAGTAAGGCCTTTAAAGTTCTACATCCCAGCCTTCTAGTGTCTGGAAGGCTAGATCACATGCGAATTAAGGTGAGCTAGCTAATTGGATTCAAAATTGGCTTGAAGCAGAGTCAAAGGGTCTGTTGTTTTTCTGATTGTAGGCACATGACCAGTGGCATGCCGCAGTGGTCTGTGCTGGGGGTCCAATGCTGTTTGTCATCTACATTGTTAATGTAGTTAGCATTGTTAGTACATTTGCAGATGACACGCAGGTGCAGTGGGCTGTGTGGAAGGATATCTAACTTTACAACAAGATCTAGACCTTGGGAAGGTGCGCAAAGGAAAGGCAAGTGGGATTTCTGAAAAGTGTGAGCTGTTACACGTCGGTGTGTCAAGCGAGGGCAGGGCTTGCACAGAAAATGGTTAAGCCCCAAGTATGTTGCAGAGCACAGATCTGGGAGATGGGGTGCATGCCATCATGGTCAGCATGGGTTTACATGGACAGTTTTCACATTCTAAGAAATTTTAAAGGAATTATGAATTTCAGGACAAAATGTAGCCTTTTTTGTATCCACCATTCCCAAACAATTTTACTTATAAATGTGAAATGTTATGACACCGAGTAAAACGTGTCAACAGATGGAGCTGTTTCCGTGTTGTTAATATCTGCAGTTGTAGATTTTGTAAATGACTTATGGAATGTTTTTGGCCTTCGCTGAATTATTGCTTTAAATATCTTAAACATACACTGCTGATTTTTGAAGAAATACTCATGAATATCTTGTCTATCATTAGGTGTGCCTATCACCAGCCAACATCTTACAGACCAAGGCTACTGCTGACCGGGGTACGGGGTTCAGGTCAGAGTTCTCATCTTGCCCCTGCATTGCTTCATGATATGGAGAAATATGCAGTACATACACTAGATCTTGCAGTGTTATATGGTGTTAGTACCACATCACCCGAAGAAACCTGTGCAATGGTACGATTATGTGTAGTTTTTATGCTCTGGAAATATATTTTAATGGAAACTCTTGGTGTTCAAATTAAACATTTTAGTTTGGGTTCTTTCAATGAGGTGATCATACATAATTCCTTTAAAGGTGCATGTAAATTCAATTATTTGGGGATAGCTTATAAAAGTCATTCTTGCAGTTACTCAACTTGTACTTTTGTTTTCTTTGTCCATTGATAAGTCAATCATTAGGTCATACGGAATAGGAGTAGAATTAGGCCATTTGGCCCATCAGGTCTACTCCGTCAATCTATCATTGCTGATCTATCCCTCCTAACCCCATTCTCCTGTCTTCTCCCCATAACATCTGACACCTGTATGCTTGTATGATTTCTGGACAGGATTTTATTTGAGGGGTTTTGTCTGGGTTTCTACTCTGGGTCACGTGTAAAATTATATATTTAAAACCAGTGCCCTCCATAATGTTTGGGACAAAGACCCATCATTTAATTATTTGACTCCACAATTTGAGATTTGTAATAGAAAAAAAATCACATGTGGTTAAAGTGCACATCATCAGATTTTATTAAAAAGGTGTTTTTTATACATTTTGGTTTCGGCATGTAGAAATTACAGCTGTGTTTACACATAGTCCCCCCCCCGCCCCCATTTCAGGGCATCATAATGTTTGGGACACATGGCTTCACGGGTGTTTGTAATTGCTCGGGTGTGTTTAATTGCCTCCTTAATGCAGGTATAAGAGAGCTCTCAGCACCTCGTCTTTCCATCACCTTTGGAAACTTTTATTGCTGTTTATCAACATGAGGACCATAGTTGTGCCAATGAAAGTCAAAGCCATTATGAAACCGAGAAACAAGAATAAAACTGTTAGAGAAATCAGGCAAATCTTAGGCTTACCAAAATCAACTGTTTGGAACATCATTAAGAACGAGAGCACTGGTGAGCTTATTAATCACAAAGATTTTGGCAGGCCAAGGAACTCCTCCACAGCTGATGACAGAAGAATTCTCTCTAGAATAAACAAAAATCCCCAAACACCTGTCTGATAGACCAGAAACACTCTTCAGGAGTCAGGTGTGGATTTGTCAATGACCACTGTCCGCAGAAAACATCATGAACAGAAATACAGAGGCTACAATGCAAGATGCAAACCAGTGGATAGCCACAAAAATAGGATGGCCAGGCTACCGTTTGCCAAGAAGAATTAAAAAGAGCAACTACAGTTCTGGAAAACGGTCTTGTGGACTGATAAGATGAAGATTAACTTGTATCAGAGTGATGGCAAGAGCAAAGTATGGAGGAGAGAGGGAACTGCCCAAGATCCAAAGCATACCACCTCATCTATGAAACACAGTGGTGGGGGTGTTATGGCCTGGGCATCTATGGCTGCTGACGGTACTGGCTGATGATACAACTGCTGATGGTAGTAGCATAATGAATTCTGAGGTGTATAGACACATCCTATCTGCTCAAGTTCAAACAAATGCCGCAAAACTCATTGGCCAGCGATTCATTCTACAGCAAGAAAATGAGCCCAAACATACTGCTAAAGCAACAAAGGAGTTTTTCAAAGCAATAAAATTGTAAATTCTTGAGTGGCCAAGTCAATCACCCGATCTGAACCCAATTGACATGCCTTTTATATGCTGTAGAAAAAACTGAAGGGGACTAGCTCCCAATAATAGCATGCTGAAAATGGCTGCAATACAGACCTGGCAGAGCATCACCAGAGAAGACACCCAGCAACAGGTGATGTTCATGAATCGCAGACTTCAAGCAGTCATTTCGTGCAAACGGGCGGAAATCGCTATCAAAACATGGAACACAATTTCTTGGTGGCCGCACACACACTGCTTCGGCCGTGGGCCCTGTGGACGGTAACATCGGGAGCTGAACTGTTTGGTGAGCGACTCCGAACTCCAGCAACAGCAGCTTCGTCCGCCCCAAATCGTGAGGCTTAAATCGTCCCGGGGCCTTTCATCGCCCGGCGCGGCTTAAAATCGGCCACGGGATCTTCTATTGCCCGGCGGGGGCTTCAACATCATCTTCGACTGCCTGACCGCAGGGTGATGAAGATCCTGCGGCTGATTTTAAGCCACGCCGGACGATGAAAGGCCCCGTGAACAGGTCAATTCAGCCCTTAAAGCGACTGATACCCGCTTGAATCTTTCAAAAGCTACAATGTGGTAAATAACACTTAAACAAATAAAACTGATGCAAATAAAGGCAAACAGAAGAACCAACCTTGGAGGGGAGAAAGAGAGATGGGGAAAAAATACTAAATAACATGAATGAGGGACTTACCTGCAAGTCAGCCAGGAAACCGGTTCAACCGGAGCCCTTAATGACCTGACCCGTTTAAATCTTTCCCGTCCACCAATACATCCAATTAGTTCAAATGGTAATTGTACCCGCATCAGACAGTTTTAAGAAATTCTCCGTGAATACCTTCAGTAATACTTGAAGGTCAAAACACAATTGGTGTCTTGTGGAAAGCGGAGATTTTTAATAGATTTTCTTACCTAATTTCAAAATCCAGATTACAAAACATGTGGTGGAGGTGGTGGGGGTTGTCCCCTACCTCTCAAAACATGCCCCCCCCCCCCTCCAGGATTTCCGTCCATGCATGCAAAGGATATGCAACAAAACACTAAACATGAATACTTTCATTTACATGACATTGGATCAAACATTATGGTACCCTGAAATGGGGGGGACTATGTATAAACACTGCTGTACTTTCTACATAGCGAAACCAAAATGTATAAAAATGGCCTTTATTAAAATCTAACAATGTGCACTTTAACCACTGTGATTTATTTTTTATTTTTTTTTTTTTTGTAATACATATGTCAAATTGTGGAGTACAGAGGCAAATAAGTAAATTATGGTTCTTTGTCCTAAACATTATGGAGGGCACTGTACTTCTGTTATTCACATCCATACAGTAGGTTAACTTTGTTGCAGTGGTCTAACTTGGTTTGTAAACAACAGAATATATTTTCCCAGTAAGATGCAGAATGATGCATAAAGGATATATAATTTAAATTACGGTCACTTAAACATAATGACTTAAAGTTAAACATTGTGAAGTGCATCTGCATTCTTGTTCTGTTTACCCTGTTTGCATCCTCTAAATTATAATGTGCCCTGGTTTATTTAGGAGAGTTGGGGAAAGAAAATGAAAGCAGTTAAAAGATCTGTGCAAAAATAATGGTTTTTGAAACCCAACAACATTGAGATCTGAATTCCCTATGAATACTGAAGTGTAATACTTTAAAAACAAAAGGGCAGTGAAACTTCCAACCTTCATGTAAAAGCAAGTTCCATAAGAAAAAGTCACTTTGCATATATTCGTTGTGGTTTTTATGAGAAAACTGTCCACCTTCACGTAGCTTTGTTCCTTACCCAGAAAATGGTGGCTTTGGCTAACATTATACCTTAGCCGTGGAACAGCATTCAAGTGTAAATACCCTCTATACACAATGGTAACTTGCAGGCTTGACTGATGTGACTTGTGGATATATGGCTTTACATTGTGAAAGAAAGAAATTGCATTGCTGATCTGGTTTATTCAGAGTTCCTCCAATTTCTACTTGGAATCCAGAATATGGTCTTTCTAACAGTCAATCAAGGATAATTTCACTTCTGCTCTATAATAAAAGATGGAACACAGAACAGTACAGCACAGGAACAGGCTCTTCGGCCTAGAATAATTGGGCCGAGCATGATGCCAAAGATTAACTAATCTCATCTGCCTGCACATGATCAATTCCTGACATTCTCTGCATATTGATGTGCCTATATAGAAATCTTCTAAAAGCCACAGGCACACACCACCCTCAATTTAAAATATATATATCTGCTTTAAACTTTGCCACGCATGTTCTAGATATGGTGATTGGAAAGGCCACAATAAAGTTTATGGTTCCCCTTCATCCAGCTATCAAAGTTGCTGCAAACAGCAAACCTCAGTAGTAAAAGCATCAATATGTGAAATCTAGTCTTAGCAATTGGCTTCATAAAATCAAACTTAAGTAATGTGTATGTGCTTTAAAAATCCAGGTATATGGAACTGTTAGAACCTTGATTGGAGGTGTGGTTAGGATGTCAGATTCTGATAGGTTGTGAACAGATATGTAATTTTATGTTACTAGCAATGTAATTTTAGATCCAGGATGATCATTATGCACTCTTTAATTTTACACAATTATGTTGATGCATTTAGTTGTTCCGAGAAGCTCGAAGGACAGCACCAAGTATACTGTACATTCCTCACATCGATCAATGGTGGGAATCGGTTGGAGAAACCTTAAGAGCAACTTTCATTTCATTACTTCAAGATATTCCCTCATTTACCCCAATCTTGCTGCTTGCAACATGTGATGTTCTACAAAATGAACTGGCAGAAGAGGTAAATGTTCATTTAATCAACATAATCATAATAGTACTTTATTGGCCAAGTATGTTTTGCAACATATGAGCAATTTGATTTGCCATACAGTCGTACTAATAAAGAGCAACAAGACACCCACATTTTTTACATAAACATCCACAACAGCGACTCTCCCACATTCCTCACTAATGCAAGGCAAAAAAAGTTCAATCTTCCTTTCTTTGTTCCCCCGCGGTCAGGGCACTCGAACCTTCCATTGACGGGACGATCTAGGCTCCTGTTGCCAGCGTTGGGCCCTCTGCATCAGGGTGATCAAGCCCCCGCATCGGGGGGGGGTCTCAGTTCCCCGCACCAGCCGATTGGACCCCAGGTGGGGCTGATCGAACCTCCTGCGACTTTGGAACTTCCCGACGTCAGTCTCTACCCACGACTGCGAGCTCCTCAATGTTGAAATCCCCATGCCGCCGTTGGAGCGTCGATCCCAGGCATGGGATCGCAGACTCCGATGGTAAGCCCACAGCCCCGCGATGGGGCTCAAAGTCAGTCTTGAGCAAGGCCTCCAGCTCCATGATATTAGGCCGCAGAACGATTGGCGATACGATCCGGAAAACAATCTCATCTCCTGCAAGGTAAAGGGCCTGTCCCACTTACGTGTCCTTGGCACGCAAATTACGTGACCTCATGGTCGCGTTGAGGCGCACGGGCATCGTATGGCCGCGCGGGGCCTGTCCCACTGAGAAGCGCAGAGGGGTGTGTAGTTGTGTGCTCTGAAATTTTTGTAGCGAACGAAATCTTCGCGCACTAATAGCCTGTCGCGGAACTGATGGCCAAAGTGGGACAGGCCAAAGACCCTGGCGCGTTTCACCTTCAACAGCAGCAGAAGCAGACAAACGAACGCCGAACTTGGCCTGGGGCTCACGGCCGTTGCGGCCCAGATCCGCCCCCACTTCTACTCCCAGAGTGAGGCGAAGAAAATTGAAGATAGACACAAAATGCGGGAGTAACTGAGCGGGACCGACAGCATCTCGAGAGAAGGAATGAGTGATGTTTCGGGTCAAGACCCTTCTTTCAGACTGAAGAAGAGTCTCGACCCGAAACATCATCCATTCCTTCTCTCCAGAGATGCTGCCGGTCCCGCTGAGTTACTCCCGCATTTTGTGTCCATCTTCAAATGACATCACGTGCTCCAGACGGCTGTGCGGTCAAATGAAGTTGCGCCCGACTGTCGCGGCTCAACACGACCACGAGGTCGCGTAACTAGCATGCCAAGGACACGCAAGTGGGACAGGCCCTTAAGAGATTGAAAAAAGTTTCCCCTGACCCCCGCCCCCCACATAAAACAAGCCAGAAAACATTAACACATACTTTTGAAACACACTAAAAAATAACAAAAAAGACGATAAGACGGTGACTGTTGGCGCCACCCGGTGGTCTATTTTTGATTATTTTGTTCTAGATTGTGGTATTTGAATGGGCCTTGAATTCTGGTAATTGTTCCCACTGAGTTACTCCAGCATTTTGTGTATCTTTAATTCTGATTTCTGGTATCTAGTTCCTTAAGGAGAAATATAATTATCTTGCCAATAATCAATATTCTAACTACGCCTATGCTCTCTAAATTAAACACAGTGGTTGAATACCTTCAATATAATGCTTACTTTGCACTTCACCTTGTCGTGTAATTGAAATAGTGCAGGGAAAGAATAGTAATTTTGCAGCATTGGTTTGATTCGAATTATTGAACAAATGATGTATAAAAACAAAGTACAGAAGGATGTGATTGAATCGGTGTATAGGTCATTTTAATAGATAATTATTCTTGGAAGTTTAATGTCCTTCTGATTACTGATTTAAAACATGACCAAACATTTTACTTTTAATCTGCTTTTTAATTGAGCCTTTATCTTTTAAGGTAAAAGAACTGTTTGCCCACCTTTCTGGAGAGGTTTTCAATGTTCCACTTCCTAACTCTGAAGAAAGAAAGAGTTTTTTTGAAGACCTAATACTGAAACAGGCTGCAAAGCCCCCTTCATCCAAAAGGAAAGCTAGTAAGTTGAAGCTTATCTTGGGATTTTCACTAACTGATATTTTAAACAGTTGCATTAATGGAATTTTAAGGATTTTGAACTTTCAAGGTAAATGTGTCTAGTGAATTGGAGGTTGGTATGTACCCCAAGTAAATGGGTAAGGTGTGTGTCATAAAGACTACTTGGCCATGTAATGAGTAACCTTCACACAATTACCTTCAGCCATTTTCTGCAGTTGCCGCAATCAGTGCCCGGCCATTCACCGTCATTTCAAACCCACTTCAATTTAGTGAGCTTACTGCCCAGCTATTTTCTCTGCCTCAACCCCACCACTCTTTTCTTCCACATACAATTGGCCGTTACCTTTATCACAGCACCATTTCTGATAGCCCTTCCATTCCAACCACCAAGGTTATCTTTCATCACATACTTTTATTTCTTGACACCTGCTTCACCCTTCCAATTCTCTTCTGCATCTTTGAGAATAAACTCCTTCACACAGATTTACTGCAGTAATTCATCAATCGCATACTGACCACCTTTAGTTCTGTTCCAGCACCATCTTTCGTCCTTTCCTGATATAACTCTTGTCCACATGGCTAAGTTAAAGAGCTGAAGGTTTGGTAACTATATGGTGCACATCTGGTTCCGCTAACCATTGCTGGACCACAAGACCAGTTGAGCCTTGCTCTCACTTGGCTAAGCTCATCTCCCTGGAATGCAACATCATAGGTTATTGCCGTGAGGTTCAGGAATGTTAACCCTTTCCACAGATTTAGTTGTTCTACTTCATATTGCAGAATCTGCAGTATTATACTTTTACAGAAAGAGTGAGGACTATGACCTTAAGTCTGCACAGTTGATCTTGTGACTTATTTGCTTTCCCACTTTGACATATTCCCTAAACTTTCACTAATTTACTGATCACTATCTTGAATATTTTCAGTAACTGAACATCCACAAGTCTCTGAGGTAGAGAATTCAGAATATTTCCAACCTTCATGTGTAAAGAGATTGTTCATCTCAGACCTGAATGCTTGACTTGTTATCCACTGCTTCCACCCCCCACCCCAAGATCAAGACTGTTCCATCATTCCAATTAGATGAAATATCCAATTGGCATCTAGCCTTTCAATCCATTTTGGAATCATTTTTGTTTTAACTAGAGGATCTTGGAAACACTGGTATAAAACCAGTTTGCTTAAATTATCCTACCTATCATTGCTTTCTTGAGAGAGTCTACTCCTAATTCATGCATTTGAAAACTACTGCCCCATTCCCAAACTTGTTTCCGTGTAAAATCTGTTTTTTTTTTGAAAAATAACATTTTCAAATGTTTTGCAGTTGCTCTACTGTCCTCCAGCAGTGACGTTGGTGTGAATGTTAATCAAATTTTAAATCACCTTAGTCCTTCAGGCTTTGGAAGTCCTTCCAATTGCACCACCACCAGAACCCCAGCGTCTCTCTGAGATGGAGCTGAAGCAGATAGAAGAGGAGGAGGAAGGCACTTTACGGGAGCTCAGGCTCTTCCTTCGAGAAGTCACGCACAGACTGTCAAACGACAAACGTTTTAGAGCATTCACCAAGCCCGTCGATGTAGAGGAGGTAATTGTTGTTGACCTTGGTGTAGCATGTCATCCCATGTGCATGTTCAAATTTTATAGTGGAGAAAATGCCATTGGATCTTGTGGACACATGACAAGCTGAACTATTATAGTTTAATTTAAGTAAAGCAGACATATTCATCAAGTGCCTTGCACATTCCCAGAGCTCAGAAGCATTAAAAAAAAAAAACATTGGGGGGGGGGGGGGGTGGGATTGGGCTAGGGACCAGGGCTGGTATTGATGTTCAAAGCCAGAAAATTTTGGATTGATGATAGAAAGGGTGGTTTTAAATGCAGAAGGGAAGAGAAATTTGGATGATGACAAGACGCTCCTGAAGGAACTTGGAGATTAGAGAGAGTAGAGGGAGAATGAAAAATGCTGCTGAGGAATGTGAGTTTGCAGATGGCAACCACAGACACAGGATGGATAAAGGTGATTATCCCACTGCAAAGTCCAATGGGGTGCTCCACTATCAAATGAGAAACTGAACCAATGCTCCCTTTGCCCCTGATGTGACAGATCCCTTGTGGAGGGACATAGTCTTAAGGATCAACTGCTGACATTGGTCAACTTCAATGAGCCAGCTTTTGGAAGCAGTCAATTACTGATATGAATTTACTTTCCTGGGTAACAACGGAGATGAAGATTATTATTGTTTATTAAGGGTGGTATAATCCTGGGCATTAGCTTATTTGATAAGATCTCCTTTGCTGAGGAAAAGTTTGATATTTTGCCTGTAAATGTTTCTTTGCGTTTTATAGAACTCGTAAAATTAACTTTTTCTATTAGGTTTCAGACTATTGCACAGTTATAAAACAGCCAATGGATCTCTCGACCATAATGTCAAACATTGATCTGCATAAATACATGACTGTAAAAGACTATCTGCATGACGTAGAGTTGATCTGCAATAATGCACTGGAGTATAATCCGGATAGAGATCCTGCTGGTAAGGAACAAATGAGAAAATCTGTTTTATTGAATACTACCAAAGGGTTTGAGGAAGGGTCTGGACCCAAAATGACACCTATCCATGAGCTACAAAGATGCTGCTTGATCTGGGAACATTAGCTGCTATGTTTTTGTGCTGGCAAGAACATTGATTGTTCTCTTAGCGATTGGTTCAATTCTATATCATTAGAGGTGACATAAAAAATGGAAGCAGGAGTTGGCCAGTCAGCCCTTCAAGCATGCTGTGATATTCAATAAGACCATGGTTAACCCAATTTTAGCCTCAATGTCACTTTCCAGCACTCCATCCATCCCTATGCCACTGGACTCCCTTGAAGGCTAGTTTATGCAGTGTTATTGTATGCATGTGCTCCCCAGACAGACTGATAAACTGGCTTAAGGTGGCAAATCTAATCCACTTGAATTGGCCACGGCATAGATTTTGTTTAGAGGCATGGGGAGATGGGGGCAGAATATTGAACATATTCAAATCAATCAAATTCTGCCCCCATCTCCCCATGCCTCTAAAAAAAATTCAAGTGGATTAGATTTGCCACCTTAAGCCAGTTTATCAGTCTGTCTGGGGAGCACATGCATACAATAACACTGCATGTCTTCATTTTGACTCTCCCGCATTTTGAATCAAATCTCTCTTGGAAGTCTAAGTTAATTTTGACTTCCTTGCATGTATTATGTAAAATATGGAGAGCATCAGGCTTGGAGATTTCGAGGATGATACAAGTATTTGAACTCTGGTTACATTCAATTAATTGTTGGACTTCTGTGTTGTAAATTAAGTGTAGAGCTCTTTAAGTAGTACATTATTACATTGTAGATGAATTTATTCAAATTAATCCAACGGTCATTTTAACAATGAGGCCTTTATGGGACTCTAATGATTTTTCCCTTGTAGCAAAAGTGGAATGTAAATGTAGCTAACTAATGCTTCTAGACAATGAATAATGTAATACTGTCTTTTAAGATCGTATGATCAGACACCGAGCCTGTTCTTTGAAAGACACTGCCTATGCAATTATGAAATCCGAACTTGATGAAGAATTTGAAAAACTCTGTGAAGAAACTCAAGAATCCCGAAGAAACAGAGGTACAATACTTTTCTTTAACCAGTTTAAAATTGAAATCCAACATAGTCTGCAGTAAAATCTTCTCTGATTATCTGTAGTGGAAACGGATATGTTTGAAACTTCCAGATACTTGCCAACATTAACTGAATGTTTTGATGTGCTAAATCCTCCATTAGAGGGGAAAATGTGAATTATGAATATATGTTGTGCAATTCTTTAAACGTGATTTATTGTTGTAGGTTGTTACTCTTCCAAATATGCACCCACATTTTATCACGTGCTACCAAAGAATTTTACCACAGAGAATAAAAAGTTAGATCCAGAGTATTCCTCTCAAAGAATTGCGTTATCCTCACCGGTATCTTCAAGTACACCTTCAACTTCATGTGAGTGTTGCTTGAAATTTTATAAATATTTTTTTTAATGCTTTTCTATCAATGGACACTAGAAATATTCTCATTTTTGCACTAAAATTGTATGAGTTTAAACTGGTAGATGTGATTAAGTGCTCCCTTGATTTTAATTTCTCATCCTTGTTTTCAAATACTCTCTTGGTCTCAATTTATCAGTCATTTCTTCCAATATCAAAACACTTTGATACAACCCTTATGGTAACTTGATCATTTTAAAATAACAATCCATCTATAAATAACTACATAATGTCTATTGATTATTAGTAGAGTTGTATTGCTTATTATTCTGGTATGCAGTAACAAAATACTTTATTTATGTAGCTCATTCAAAAAGGAGATATCGAAGTAAGTAGGTGGTATCGTGGCATATATAAATATAAACGCAAGAGATCTACACAAAACAGTATTTCTGAGGACGCTGACGGTGAAGATGTAATTGAGGGTACAGAAAATCACCATGATTCAAGACTAGATGAGACGCACTGCAACAAAGATGTCTTCCTGGAAACTCAAAAGCAACGTCTCCATAATGGGTATAGCCATGTAAAATTAACTGAGGAGATCACTGATGAGCTGCCTGACGCACTTATATCTGCCGGTGAAAGTTTATGCAAGAAGAAAAAGCTTTGTACCAATGAAACAAAATGGGAAGAAAATGAACTGGGTAATGGGGATTGTCATAAAAAACAGCAACTTGTAACAAGTGAGCACAGGGAAAAGAAGGGAGACAAACCATATCATTCCCCAGGTTTGTGTATATTTATATTTGGAAGTACTACAATTGAGTAATTATTTTGGCATTCTTTTTTGGGATGAGCTATGCATTCCTCAGTGGTTTGGGAGAAAGAAGACTTGTGAAATTTGAATGTACTTTTGCTTATTGCTAACACAAATTAATTTGTGTTTGTTTTGAGAAATCAAAAGGCTTGCTAAAACAATAATATGCAAGCACTTTTAATCTTGTAAATAATAAAACTGCATGAATCGTGTGTAAATAATTTGTATTTGTGAACATGGTACTAGTATAAATAAAAAATACGGCAATGTTCAAAAAACAGTGTGCAGGAGATTTCTGGTGGCCCGTGCCATTTCTACCTCACAGTTTGTTAGCTTAGATTCAGATTCAATTTAATTGTCATTGTCAGTGTACAGTACAGAGACAACGAAATGCATTAAAATGCATTAGCACATTGCTATTGGGTTTGTGTGAAAATTCACTGCAGCATTTGCCTTGGTAACAACTGAAGAATTTAAGTAATTAGCTGCTCAGTGCTGTATTCATAAGTGTCAGAAAGAGTAATTGGGTTATTTATAATGATCTGAGTTTTATTTCATTGCACTTGCATTGATCATAAAGAACGTCCAAGTTCTGCATTAGTCCTTTTTCAATTCCACCTAAAATAGATGTCGAGCATTCACTGCTTGTTAGGCTCGTGCTGAGAATAAGTATCAGCATTATTTTTATTCACAGGATGTGGGCACCCATGGTAAGGCCATCAATTGTTGCCTATTCTAATTGCCCTTGAAAGTGGTGGTAAGCTGCCTGCTGTCATGCCCTGCCAGGCTATTTCACAAGATAGTTAATTTTGAAATTAGACTTTCCTGTACCATACAAATAGTGCTTGCCCTTATTTGCATGTTATCCATTCTTCTCTCGGCTAGGAAGGAATGCTGGACATAGCCTCTGACATCATCTTGTGCTGCTTTGTTGTATGAATGCATAGAACTAGACCTAGGACTAATGTTTTATGTTGTCCTTCTAAATATTTCTTCTGTCATGTAATTGCTGATTTCTGCTAATTGCATGTTCCTAACAATGTGAAATGGGTTGAAATAGTTATTGTGTTTTGTGTCTTTGCCACACATTTTTGGCAACATATGCAACTTTGAATGAGGGGGTTGGTAAATGATGTGATAAATGCTTTTTAGAAGTTAAATTAATAATGATCATCAAGATGATGGGAGAAAGATGAATACCATTCTAAAGTTTCTGTTTGTATTTCATCTCCCAGATGATTGCTCTATTTCACATATGACACGGAGCAAGCGAGTCCAGGTCGAACAACAGCAACACATTAATGTTGAGAAGGCAATGATGGTCCTTTCTGATCATACTACTCCCGTAATAGTAGATCATGTAAGGCTAATGGTAAGTTACGGGGAACAAACCATCGCTATCAGCATTTGAAATTAGCTTTTTTAATGATTTGTTTATTTTGTTAACAACATTAACCTTGAGTTTTCATTATCCATATATTCCCTCAAAAAGTAAAAGCCTGAAACTCGCAGGAACATTTATTTATTGTTTTCGATGTAAAAAATGTGAATTTTCTGTATTTTTGTAGTTGAAGTTCAACAATAGAATTTATTTTACCAGATATTTTCCAGTAAGCAAATTTAAATAAAACCTGGAGAAATGTCAAGTAATCCACCTAACAGTCACGTGATTTTAGTGTTATCTAAGGCATTTGCATGGAGGATGACCTCTATTGATTGTAATGGCAATTGTTCATTATCTTTTATTTTTACCCTATGATTTATTATTCTACAACTTTAACTAGATGTGGGGAAACTGCATATTTAACTCAAGATATCTGTAGAATCCATTCAAGTATGATCTTTTTGATTGCTAAATCATCATTGAAAATTAAATGTGTTCTTTAACCTGGTTCACCTGCAGAATCTCTGGAAATGGATTACTCTGAAAAGTGAAGGATTCACTGTAACTCATCTTGAAAAGTTGTATGCAGTACTCAGTCAATGCATCTATTGCCATCGTAAAGAGTTTGATAAGACAGTGTTAATAAATGTAAGTTGCTGGGTCCTATAAATTCAAAACAGATATGCACTCTCACCATTTGCATCTAGACAATTAGTATTTAATAGCTTTACTTTACTACAATTTGGGTGTATGGTAGGATGAATTCATCTCCTTTTGACAGATTACACACTCAAATCAGTAAATGTTTTGTATTGCTGGTGGGTGACAAAAATGTTTTTAGAAATAAACTTGGATTGGAAAGAGTATCTCTGAGAAAGATTGGAAATACTCGGGTCGGCAGCATTCACAAAGCAAGCAAATTTAATTTTTGTTGGAATAAGAAATATAAATAAAATGTTTTAAGCAAATGCAGAAGTATGGAAAGAGGGGAGGAAAGGCGGAAGGATAGTGATAATATGGCAATGTGTTTTTCTGTAAATGTAGTATAAAAAAATATCTTGACAATTACTTTGCAAATCCTTTCCCTTTTTCTTGTATCCATGGCCATCTCATAGCCCGTCACAAAGCTAAAGCTCCCTCATTTCATTACCTAAATTTGAGATATATATGGGTCTGAAATTCACTGTAGTCATAGCCTTGGAGTACTAGAGTACCGAAACAACTTCTGGCCCAACTTGTCCATGTCAAACAAGTTGCCCCATCTAAGCGAGTCCCATTTACCTGCATTTAGCCCATATCCCTCTAAACCTTCCCTAAGCATGTACATGTCCAAATGGCTTTTAAATGCTGTTTTACTCTCTATATAACTGGTTTAGATCTCTGGTGTTTGGTGCAAAATTAAATTGCCTAAAACATTTCTGGGTTCAGAGAAGAATTTGGCTGTCATTTTCACTGCAGAACCTAGACAGTAGGTGAAAGAAAGATATGATTGAAGTATGTTGGCAGGAACTGCAGATGCTGGTTTACACTGAAGATAGAATACTGGAGTAAGTCAAAACATCACCCATTCCTTCTATCCAGAGATGATGCCCATCCCTCTAAGTTACTCCAGCATTTTGTTTATCCAATATATGAATGAAAGTTGGCTGAGAATAGACTTGCATTGAAGGCATGTGAAAGAATTGACTGACTAATGTTCCTACGTGTGGAACTACACCTTCAGATATTTAACTTTATGCTCATGTGAAAATGTTGATTCTGACCATTTTGTTCTTGGTTAATATTTGGAAGTTACATTTTGGAATGAATGGAAGTGAATATCATCGCCTGATTGTTTTATTTTTCTTCTCTCCTGTAGGAAATGGAAAATGAAGTGAGGAAGATAAGTCAGTCTTGATCACTCTGAATATGAATGTATTTTGAATAGAGTTTCTAGTCCCTGTTTTGGACAGGTTCCAGTTTTTTTAATATAATGTTAATGGTTATAACAATTTAAAGCTATTCACATTTATTTACCAAAGCAAGTTATATCTTGAATGTAAATATATTCCAGCAAAAATGAAGTGTTATGTTGAACTGAAGCTTTTGCTATGTTTATAATTGCTATATTTTGTAATTTGAGTAAAATAAATTTTGATTAAAGAATGTGGTTCCTCCTATTAATGCTGCAATATTAGAGCTGTAGATGCCTAAAGCACAGTTAGCCCCTTTGATTCACAATTTCCATGCTGACCGTTAAGTATCTATTACTTATCACATTTTCAGTACTTGGTGAACGGCCTTTCTGAAATGTGCCAGGATTTCAACCATCCTCTGGGTGAAAAAAATCTTTGTCTGTTTCCCTTTTAACTCTTAACAGCTCACCTTAAACCCATGACTTCTGGATGTCCTGGAGACATGTTTCTCACTATCCTATCCATCCATGCTACTTTTGTATTGGTCCTTGTTATACATTGGAGATGGAAATAATGACATGGGTAGGAAACTTTCACCCATAAGTATTTGTAAATATGCGGAGGTTGGGGACCAGAAGAACATTAACTACATCTAGAAGACTTTATTTTAAAAAAAAAAGGGATCAGTAGAAAGTATTTAAATCGTACTCTACCTAACAATATTAGAACTTTAAAAAAAAATTTACAAATTGTGAACTTACCTCTGCTTGTTTAGCTTGATTTAGGGAAGAAATTGGAGTCAACGCAAGAGAAATCGGACTAATAGGAAGCATTATCACAGAGGATGTGAGTGCAGGTGCTTAAGTCAGAGGGCAGTAGAGGGATGTCAAGTTATTGGATGAGCATGATAAATTTGACTGACTAGGAAAGTATGTTTGGAACCGATGCATATTTGCAGCAGCACAAGTATACAGCAACGTACAGTGGAGAACAACCTCCCTCCTTCCCTCACCCAATACCTATTGGGTTTCTTCAGCCTCCACTCCAAGGAAAGAGACTGATCCAGTCTCATAACTGATAGCTACAATTCCAGGCAACTTCCTTATGCATCTCCTCAGCATTCTCTCCGGGGCAATCGCATCCTTTCGAGAGATGATCAGAACTGCTCACAAATTCCAGATGCCTCATTTATTCTGTTATTTTACACGTTGCTCCATGTGCTTACATGTATATTTACTAGTTACAATGTTAACTTGCTTACAGGAGCTAACTTGACGTATGTTTATTGCCTCTGTCCATTACACTGGTACTCAAAGTTCATGCCTAGATCCTTTTGTTTTAAATTATGGCACCAACCATCTAGGATTTCTCATCTCTAGTGAAGATTATATGCCATCGTTCTTTTCCGGTTTAACTTTAAAAAAAAAAAAAGTCATTTGGAATCTCATCCAGGTTTACATAATTATGGTCATTTGGTTTAGGATTTCCAGGTAATTTGTCTTTTGAAAGTGATATTCACGTTGGGAAAATAATTTTGGCACAGAATTTGTGCATTTACTGGTCAATAACAAAGATACCTTGTAAATGAATGCAGATCATACCAACAACACAAAATAAAACGAGATGGGGGGGGGGGTGAACCAAAAACAAATGAACAACATTTTGAACAGCAAGAACGTTGTACAGGTAAGTAGATTATAAAGGTTCAAAGGTTATTTTATTGGTCACACACACCTAGGTGTAGTGAAATGCTTCTTGCCAATGCAGCACGTAAAGAAAGAATACAGACATAACAGTCATAAAGAAATGTAAACATAAAAACATCCCCCCACAATGTTTCCCATTATGAGGGAAGGCACAATGTCCAGTCCTCATCCCATGTCCACCCATAGTTGGGCCTATTGAGGCCTCCACAGTTGCCTTTACGGAGGCCCGATGTTCCAGGCCGTTCTCGGCGGGTGATGGTGCTCCAGCGTCGGGAGAATCCTCTCAGCAGCATGGGAACCCTGGAACGGTCGCTTCCCTTACTGGAGACCGCGGCTTCCGAAGCCAACAAGGCCGCGCCGGATGGAGCTCCACCACTGGATCTCAGCGAGAGATCCCGCAGCTCCGCGATGTTTCATCGGTGGTCTTCAGCTCACCGGAGCTCCAGTGCTGCGACCCAGGCAAGGCATCGCCCGCCCCGTGATAGCGCTCCAGTGCTGTGCAGCCACCACCGAAGCTGAGATGCTGGTCGGTCCCCTAAGGAAACACCACTCCAGGCCCGCTGGTAGACCACGAATACGGGTCGAAAGTGCAGCCCGGAGAAAAGCTGCCTCTCCGACCAGGTAGGGACCCTGAAAAGTAGCTTTCCCCTTCCCCACCCCCCCCACATAAAAAAGACTAGAGATCCAAAAACAAAACACTAAAACTCACTAAAAAGAAAAACGGACAGCTGCAGGCTGGGCAGCCATACCACACAGGACGGCGCCCCCTAACAACATCAACAAACACTTGGAGCCAAACTATATATTCAAAAACAATAAATGAACCTTTCGGAATTGTACATAAATAATGTTTCAGTCTCTTTTAAGTCCACGTGAGGAGGCAAGAGCTTGGTCCTTTAGTTTGTTTTACTTCCTCTGTAGTATGCATGACCTGTGGAGTTATATAACAATACTGAATATTTTGTTTCAGATTTCTGTAGAAATAAGTATCCAATAGCTTTGTTAGATTTAGGCTGTGGGCCGAGGAGCTTTATTCCAGTGTTTTGTGACCCAAGTCACAGAACTACATGAAACGTTCACATATTGTGTAAAAAAATATATATAAATCACCCCTGAAGCTCGTCATGAACAAGACTTGCACATTTTTTTATTAAATTAGAGAAATAAATGAAACATTTCGGGTATTTTTAGTCCAATCAAAGCACGTTTAACATTGAGTTGCCTGCCAGTTGGCCAATCACGCGCTTTGTTTAGCAATGTTACAAAATTTTGAGATTTAAAAAATCAAGTCTGCAATTTATCCCATCAGATAAAGCATAACAATAAGTTTAATTTGACACCAAATTCACTTTCATATCTCAAGTATTAAAAAAGTTATGACCATTTTCATACTCGGAAATTAGCATCTTGTTCCCTATTGATTTTCAATGGACATTACAAAAAAGCTGTGATCTTAGATAATCAAAAGCACATTTCTTAAGGAAAGATTAACATTTTTAAATAGCCTAAGTGTCCAAAGATTATTCACAAATAATTCACAATATAACATGATTTTTGTATCTAATTTACATTAATTTATAGGCCAAATGGAAGGAATTTAGTGTTCAGTTGCTGTAAATAAATGCCCATTTAAATCGGTTTTCTAGTGGGTTCATGTGGAACGCGCAGGTTTAGAATGTTGACAGCGCGCTGGATTAGTGCCCTCAAATGCCGAGAAAAATACTGGGGGATATAAAAAGCCCAAAATGAGCTACTCGCTATAGAAAATTATAATTATAGGGTAATATACATGCCCCATTTAATGTAAAAATAAGGTACATACCTTTAATTGTTTGCTTTATAAAACCCTGGGGCTGCCAGAGCTTGCGAATTGAACGAGAGCTTTTAAATTTATTATATCTACTCTTCGAGGCCTATAAAACTAATAATAGCTTTTGGGACCGGGTCTTGCAGCGATTCTCCGTTAATGATTTACTAGGCTGAACATCTGCGATTGGAACAGCCTAGTAAAAATCGGGTTTTAAACCCGCCCCCTCCAAACAGCTCTAAAATCACACACAAGGGGAGGGGCAGATGCTCAGCCACGATTCAGGTACGTTTTGTAACATACCTACTTTGTTTCAGGCTAGCACACATAGCTGAGAGGGCTTCACTGTTGCCTGTTTTACTGGAGATTCCGATGAAGGTTCTTTGTCGTGGAAACTTGCAGCAGGGTAATTGAATTTAGTGCGAAAAGCAGTAAGAAGCATGAAAAATGTGCTGCTAAGTGGATAGAAGTGGAAGAAAGTCTTGAAAGCAAAGTCCCTGCTGAGATGCTTTGTGTAGGTATGTTGCAAAGCCTACCTGAAGCGTTGCTGAAAATCTGTCCCAGCCCGTGTGCGCGATTTTGGCGCCATTTAGAGGGGGGGCGGGTTTAAAACGCGATTTTCTCTAGGCTGTTCCAATCGAAGATGTTCAGCCTAGTTAATTATTAACGAAAAATCGCTGGAAGACCCGTCGCAAAAGCTATTATTAGTTTTAAAGGCCTTGTATAATAGTTATAGTAGTTTAAAAATCAATCTCTAAACCCGCGACCACCGGCAGCCGTCAGGGTCGCATACAGCAGACAACAGAAGGTAAGCTGTTTATTTTTACATTAAAAAGGGCTTCTTAAGATCCCTTTATACAAAGTTTATTGCGAGTAGCTCATTTTGGGCCCATTATATCCCGCAGTATTTTTCTGGGCATTTGAGGGCACAAATCTAGCGCAATGTGAACGTTCTAAACCAGCGCGTTTACAGGATCCCACTAGAAAGCTGATTTAAAATGGACTTTAATTTACAGCAATTGAACACTAAATTCCTTCCATTTGGCCTATAAATTAATGTAAATGAGATTTAAAAATCATGTTTTATTCTGAATTATTTATGAATATTATTTGGACACTTAGGCTATTTAAAAATGTTAATCATTTATTAAGAAATGGATAGATGTTTAGATCTAGTAATTGTAGTTTGAAATTAGCTACACTTGGGTAACTAACTAATTATATGCTTTCATTTCAGGTCATCCAAGTAAGATTATTTTATATTTGTTTCAGAATGGTTCAATCTACGATAACTGAAAATGTCATTCAGTTCTCTTAATTTTTAAGAAGGTTATGGGCTTTTGACTTCACACGATCACAGCTTTTTTTGTTATGTCCATAGAAAATCAATAGGGAACAAGATGCTTATTTTCGTGTATGAAAATGGCCATAACTTTTAAAATACTTGAGATATGAAAGTGAATTAGGTGTCAAATTAAACTTCATTTTATGCTTTATCTGATGGGATAAATTACAGACTTGATTTTTTAAATCTCAAAATTTTGTAACATTGCTACTTTGTGAATCAACTCAAACTGTAGGTAAGGTAAGATCTAAAGTCTAAATTTATGAAAATTAATCTGTATGGACTTTAATTAATTTAATTGCATCCTTTATAATTTGAAAAAATTAGATTTGCTGTACATTCCTTCACTCACTCACTAACTTACTCCATTCATTCACTCATGAAGTTGAGGGCCTAAACTATATGTATCAATAACAAGGTAAACATTTTCACTAATGCCAGCTTGTTGTGCATAGTGAAACATATTTAACATAGTGAAACTGCAGTCTCAATTAAAAAGCGGCCGATTCGCGAACGTGGAGCCGCGGATCTTCTCCGCGGGCGGGGGGGGGTGTACATAGTGCTGTCCGTAGCGGCCGTTTCCAGGAAAAAGGAGGAATATATCTATCTGGAATATATATGTGTATAATAATATATATATATATATATTCCTCCGTATTAATAATATATTATACCTATACTACTATCTGGAATATATAGGTATAATGAGATATAGTTTAAATGGACTGCAACACGGAAATAGGCTGCTCATCGTGTAATATGGGCATTGACCACTCGATGGCGCTTGCTTTTCCGATCTCATTTTCTAATTGGTTTAATTAATTAATGTGCAACTTTCGGCAATGACGAGTTATGACATCCTTCTCAATTATATTTCATCTAAATCTGTGGAAAATGTCATGTAGTTTGGTGACTTGGGTCACGAAAACTGATTTCTAGACACATTTTTGATGCTTGGCCCACAGCCTAATTGTGGTAAACAATTGGATGGTTTGAGTGTGACCATGATATTCATTTTTTTTAATTGAAAATAAATCAATCTGCTTTGTTTCAAAGGCATATTTGATTTCCTTTTGATTTTTTTTTTTTACTGAAGAAAACAACTTTTAAAAAATGTTTTAATTGAAATTTGCACTGCTCTGTGAAAAATATGTTGACACTTGCAGATTATTGGGCAATGGAATCTCCAATTAGGTCAGTTTCATTACAGGATTTGGATTGATGGGATATATTTAAGATGTTAAATAATATGTGGAATCAAAGCAGGTTTGTACAAGCTGTAATTTCCGGTTGCATAATCATAGTGGTTATGCAATAGCAGTGTAAGCAATCTTAGCAATCGTAAGCAAGCGATTTTGGTGATCAATGACTAGTAGGCAGAATTTGCTGTTATCAAAATGACTGACACATGAAAACCCATTGGTACCTATTGTTCAACCCATGTGTAGCTTCATTCTGACGAGGGAGAACCAGGACACAGGTCTGCATAGAATGTGGACCTGGTGGACCGAGCGCAACTGTAAAATAGCCTCGTGCACTATCAAGATGGGTGTGATCTTGGCCACTATTTAATGACTAAACTTCTAAATTACTTGAGTGTTCTTTATAATTTGGAAAACAGTCAATGGATCCTTGTCAGACGGGAGGCGTGTACTTAGTTGAGTGGTCACTATTGATAATGCATTGCAGTTGGGGAGAATTGGCGTGGGATCTTTTCCTAAAGTCTCTGAGGCCGGGTCTCAATTTAACGTAGATTAACTCAAAGTTGCAGCAACTCAGCGGGACGGGCACCAACCCTGTGGGCAGAAGGAATGGGCGACGTTTCGGGTCGGGACCCTTCTTCACTTAATTTAGCGTCAACGCTTGTTCTTTCCTCCAGCTGCTGGTATGTGCGTCTGTTTGTTTTTTTGGGGAGGCGGGTATATTTCTGAGTTCGCTGCTGCTACAAAGAGGAGCCGAATCCGAGCTCCCCCGGTCAGTGCTAACCGGAGCGCTCGTCGTTGGTCGTCACGGTCACTGCTCCCGCGATCACTCTCACTCACTCACTCACTCACTCGCCTTCAGTGCCAGCAGCTGTCGCGAAATAAAAGGCCGCGCTTGCTTTACGGCAGGATAGGGCAGACCAACGAGGCCAGTCGCGGCCGGTGACGTCAACGCGTTGGCGGCGTCCCTCCCGATTAATTAACCGAGTTAATACCGACGACCGGATGGTTGGCCGGCAGCTGAGGGGCGGGCAGGCCGGCTGCTGAGCGGGCTCCGCCGGCCACCGGGCCGGCCGGCTCCCTCCCGAAGGGCAGCTCGGAGAAGAAAGGCTGAGGAGAAGGCGGTGAGGACCGGGGTAGAGGGGGGGATATTGGCGCCGCTCACCGCTGAGATCGGGGCCCGCAACCACTTCCCCAACCCCGCCGTCTCCATCCCTTCCCCCCCCCCCACCCCCACCATCACCATCCCCGCCGTGACCGTTGGCCGTGCGCGCGCATCAATCAGCGCCATGCGCGCACCCCACACCTCCCGTCGTGTGCACGCGCATCCGCCGCCGAGCCGGGCACGCGCCCGTCCTCACACCAGAGCCGCCTCCTGCCTCCTGGGTGTGGGCGGGCCGGGCCGGGTGGATGGGGGCGGGAATGCGCTCGACCACTCGCCCTCCTCTACCCCCCACCCCTCTCCCAGCGGGTGCCATGTGTGTGTGTGTGTGTGTGTTCACTGCTGCTTCATATGTCGCTCAGCATGGTGTCTGCCGGACGCTGCCCCTGGGGGAAGTATCTTTTCTTTATCTCTTCTCCCTGGTAAAGGAAGGGGTGCAGTGGAGGGCTTCATTTTCTCCCAAGCCACATGTGTGGTGGGGGTTAATCGGATGGCTCTTTGGTGCAGGCAAGATGGGCTGAGCGACGTTGTGTCACTAACGAGGGATGGGACCGGAGCAAGGCATTGCTGTCATAAATTTGGCAAAGCAACAAATCTATTCATGCTCTTTGCTTAAACTAAGCCTTCCCCGTCTTAATGTGTCTGCTACTTTCCCCAATTCTTGCTTGGTATCGAGTTTTAGGGACCGAGGATTTAGTGGGAGGGAGGAACTGAAGGGATTCCACTTTAGTCAGGAAATTGTGTTAGGGACTGAAGACCGATAAATGACTGAAAACTGTTGGGACTGAAGACGGATAAATCCCCAGGGCCTGATGGTCTGCATCCGAGGATACTCAAGGAGGTGGCCCTAGAAATCGTGGATACATTGGTGATCATTTTCCAATGTTCTCTTGTGACAGGATGGATTTAGGAAGGGGAAATCATGCTTGACTAATCTTCTGGAATTTTTTTCAGGATGTAACAAGTAGAATGGATAAGGGGAAGCCTGTGCACGTGGTGTATATGGACTTTCAAAAAGTCTTTGACAAGGTCCCACACAAGATTAGTGTGCAAAATTGGAGCACTTGATATTGGGGGGAGGGTATTGACATGGATAGAGAACTGGTTGGCAGACAAGAAGCAAAGAGTTAGAATTAACGGGTCTTTTTCAGAATGGCAGGCAGTAACTAGTGGGGTGCAGCAAGGTTCGGTGCTGGGACTCCAGTTATTTGCAATATATATTAACGTTTTAGACAAGGGAATTAACTGTGACATCTCCAAGTTTGCAGGATGACACAAATGAGTGGCAGTGTGAGCTGCGATGAGGATGCTATGAGGCTGCAGGGTGACTTGGAAAGGTTGGGTGAGTTGGCAGATGCAGTATAATAATGTGGATAAATGTGAGGTTATCCACTTTGGTGGCAAGAACAGGAAGGCATATTATTATCTAAATGGTGTCAGATTAGGAAAAGGGAAGGTGCAATGAGACCTGGGTGTGCTTGTCCACCAGTCACTGAAAGTAAGCATGCAGGTACAGCAGGCAGTGAAGAAAGCTAATGGCATGTTGGCCTCCATTGTGAGAGGATTTCAGTTTAGGAGCAAGGAGGACCTACTGCAGTTGTACAGGGTCCTGGTGAAACTACACCAGGAGTATCGAGTGCAATTTTGGTCTCCTAATTTGAGGAAGGACATTATTGCTATTGAGAGCGTACAGAGTAGCTTCACCAGGTTAATTCCTGGGATGGCAGGACTGACTGACATATGATGAAAGAATGGGTCGACTTGGCTTGTATTCACTGGAATTTAGAAGGATGAGAGTCTCACCAGAGCCCTATACGACTGCAGAAGAACCTCTTTACTCCTTTACTGAAACCCTCTTGTTATGAAGGCCAACATTCCATTAGCTTTCTTCACTGCATGGTGTACAAGGACGCCCAGGTCTCGCTGTACCTCCCGCTAACCTAACCTAACCCCATTGAGATAATAATCTGCCCCCTTGTATTTGCCGCCAAAGTGGATAACCTCACATTTGTCTATATTATACTCATCTGCCCACTCACTCAACCTGTCCAGGTCACCCTGTAACCTCCTAGCATCCACTTCACAGTTCACACTGCCACCCAGCTTTGTGACATCCGCAAACTTGCTAGTGTTGCTCCTAATTCCCTCCTCCAAATCATTAATATATATGGTAAACAGTTGCGGCCCCAACACCGAGCCTTGCGACACTCCACTCACCACTGACTGCCATTCTGAAAAGGACCCGTTCACTACTACTCTTTGCTTCCTGTCTGCCAACCAATTTTCTATCCATGTCAACACCCTACCCCCAATACCATGTGTTCTAATTTTAGTCACCAGTCTCCCATGCGGGACCTTGTCAAAGGCTTTCTGAAAGTCTAGATACACTACATCCACTGGCTCCCCTTCATCCATTTTATTTGTCACATCCTCAAAGAATTCCATAAAAAACATAAAATTCTTAAAAGATTGGACAGGCTAGATGCAGGAAAAATGTTCCCGATTTTGGTGGAGTCCAGAACAAGGGGTCACAGTTTAAGAATAAGGGGTAGGCCATTTAGGACTGAGATGAGGGAAAATGGCTTCACCCTGAAAGTTGTGAATCTGTGGAATTCTCTGCCACAGAAGTTAGTGGAGGCCAATTCACTGGATATTTTCAAGAGAGAGTTAGATTTAGCACTTGGGGCTAAAGGATATGGAGAGAAAGCATGAATGGGGTGCTGATTTTAGATGATCAGCCATGATCATATTGAATGGTGGTGGTGGCTCGAAGGGCCGAATGGCCTACTCGTGCACCTGTTCTATGTTTAACAGTAGTGACTTCAAGCTCATCACTGCGTTGTCTGTGGTTGTCATGTTTGCACATGATCTTTTGGCACGTTACGATAAATTTGCACAGTTGATTTGCTTTGCGGTTGTGGCAGTTTTTGAATGTTATTGAAGCTTGCTACTGAAGAATCTGTACCTCTTGGATGTATACTAGGAAATTTCTCAAAATTGTAAAGCCAGGAATGTTGTGATTGTGACGACCTCTTTTGTTCAAAGAGGGAGGAGTGAGTGATATTTTAGGATCAAACTTTTCAAATCAACACCACGCAGTCACTAACCAGTCATAAATGTTAATATGGACAAATGATTACTTTATGCTCTCATGTTTGTGATTCATCAAGCTTATGAGTTATGAGGATTTTTTTAACAATTGCCTTCTAAAAAATTTAAAAATAACTAATATGGAAGACCAGGAAACATAGGGAAGAGTAATATAAATGTTTTATGCAACATCATCCATGAAATACACACTGCACCTGAATGGTGAAGTGCCAAAACAAGCTGGTTGATCTATGAATTTATTTTTCTCTTTCCCAGCCACATAACTCCAGTTTTGCACTTCACAGTTTCCATTTAGAGTTTGACAATTCTTTCTTCTGTGGCATTTATGCATAATTATGTTTTTTTCTGTGCCATTTTGTGTTTTATATCATCCTTATATAATTTTATTTTAACAGTTTTAAGGTCAAGAATGAGACTCATTAAGGACAGAAATGGGTTAAGACATCAGGTATATTACGTTTTAATGTTTTGTATAAGAAGGAATTGCAGATGCTGGTTTAAACCGAAGATAGACACAAAAGACTGGAGTAATTCAGCGGGACAGGCAGCATCTCTGGAGAGAAGGAATGGGGGATGTTTCGGGTCGAGTTGAGATAGAAGGTGCAGTGTATATTGGAACTGGGATAAATAGCAATAGGATCAGTTGTGCCTGTTAAGGAGGGAGTATACATTAGGATTGAATTGACCGAGAACAAAATGCAAATGAAACTTGCAGATTGCAATCTAATCTTGAATGAGAAAGATTAGATTCACCAGGGCTGAAATTGAACAAGCTTGTTCTTTGAGGAATCATTTGAAATATTTTGTTTAAAATTAATGCTGTGTAATGTTCTTCTTTGCAAAACAATGGCAATGCAGTATAATTGTCAAAAGAACCAGAGAGATAGTTCATTCATATTGTTACTTAAACATTGCGCTGAGCTGCCAAGAAACTTGCTGTGGCTCAAAGCCTTTAAAAATGCAGTCCTGTTATTCATCCTTTCTCTCCTATTTTCTGTTCTGTAATTTATTGAACTAAATGTACACAATTTTAGCTGCTAGTAATGAATGTTATTGGTAACTAGGGTTGGAGGCACAGTGACAGCTGTGAATCATGGTCATTTTGTTTCGCCAGCTAAGTTTTCCAGTCACTGCTGATGATGGTCTTGTAGTCCAAAGAAATTCTAGGTTTGAATTGAAAAATCACCTTTTCACCCATTCTTCTTTGAACAAAAGATTCAATCATTTTCCAGTGAATCAAATCTTGACCTCCAATGTAGTGCAAAACCTGACATGGGATCTCTGCTACATTTCAACTTGCCTGCATTGTGACCATGTCACTTTCAATATAGCCACGGTCTAATGGTTTGGTTAGCCGTTCGTTTCACTTTACACAAATTCTCTTCCCAGGAAGTGAACATGAAATGTGACAGTGCCCTCAAAGCATACTGGAAGCGATTGATTAAGTTCCAGTTAAAGAGTTTTTTAAACTTTGTAGTATGGAGGCTGTTTTGAACCATTGCTGCAAGGCAGTTATTCTCAACAGATTGAGCATGTTAAGTAAGATTTGGGTGTCAGTAAACATAGTGATGTTTTTCTGAGATGTTTTTCTTTTGGCAGGGTCAATTTTTCACAATATTTATGTAAAATGCAAGAATAGTTTGATATTGAATTGAAACTATGCCTTTTTCTTTAAGTTCCTGGTGGCAACAAAGCTTTGAGGGGGCTATATCTGCATAGACTCCATTACTACTTCTTCGGAATAGAACATCAATGTGCAGCACGTTGTCACTGGGAGTAGACACAGTTGTTGCTGCACTCAGATAAGTGGCTGGATAGAGAATTCTGAGGTACCATTTAGTCAGAAAACATTTGGTCAGAGAAGGCCTGAACTATCAACATGATGAACTCTCATCAACCTAGATTCAATTTAATTGTCACATGTATCAATTAAGGTACAGTGAAATTTGAGTTGCCATACTAAGTGAGAAAAACAACAATACATAATTCAGCCACATAAAATAAAATTTAACATAAACATTATCGCATTTGCTCGCTGCATTTCATCAAAAGTAAGGCATTATTAACTTACTTTTGATGAAATTCAGCGAGCAAACGCGATAATTCCCGATGTTTCGGATCTTTAAATCTCCATGGCAAATGTCGGCTGTTCACTTCCGCTGTTTTCTACCTTCAGTTCCCTCTTGTAATTACCTTACTTTCTATCTTTTTTTTTTGCCTGAAAATTTAGGTCGCTGTGCTTCACGGTCACCCCGACTAGCACATAAAATTTCAGCTAAAAAATCGGCCGTTTTCCATGTTTTTAACGGGTGGGAAAGTGCGTGTTTTCCCTATTCACTAACGTACCGAACTGACATATGTCCTCCAGTTAAAATTTTCGGTCACGTGAGGGGGGATCTACGCTCATTTGACATTTGGTGAAATCACCCTATAGGGAACTAGGGCCTACAGAATTTATTCCATTGATGGGGAAGAATCTAACAATTTGTGACTAATCTGTTTTTTAGGTTCATGATGACTGATTGGACTGTTATGTTCTGGACTAAAAAAAATTGAGAAGTGATGAAGTTAAAAGAAAAACACTGTTCAATTTACAGGAACATTTTAAAGAGCAGATTAAAAGTAGAGACAAATGTTTTCATTTTCTGTTGTGGAACCTAACCGGTATTGTAAAATAAAATTACATTGTTTGGGGACAATCTAAAGTTATAGTCGTATAGCGTGAAAACATGTCTTTTGGTCCAACTTGCTCACGCTAAACAACATGCACGTCCTACCTGCCCACACTTGGCACATAAACCTATCCTATCCATATACTTGTCCAAATGTCTCTTAAACATTATGATAATACTTGCCTCAACTACCTCCTCCGGCAGCTTGTTCCACATACCCACCACCCTTTGTGTAAAAAAAATGTTACCCCTCGGGTTCCTATTAAATCTTTCCCCCTTCACTTTAAACCTATGTCCTATTGTTCTCAAAGATTATTTCCTCCCTCCCTACTCTTTGTCCAAATGTGGCAAGTTACATGGCTAAACTTGAATGTTATAGCTGCAATATAAAATTCAAAGTATATAGTATTGTTGGTGGTATCAGGGATGATGCTGGTGAACCTTACTCTGCAGTTCTGTGCAAAATGTGTACAGAGATTGATGTATTTATTTATGAGAACCTATTTATTGAAATCTTAATCAAATTATAGTTACATTTTGTTTGAGTCCAAATTTGGGTATATACTTGGGCAAATGAATCTTTTGGCTCTAGATATTATGGTTGAGTGGGTGTTACATTTATTAAAGACTTCTTGCTCGTTACTTTCCACTTACTTACTATTGGAAGTGTCGGCTTTCAAACCGGATGTCAAACCAAGGCTTATTCAGCCACATTATAACAAAATATACAGTGACTATTCTCAGAGTTGAAAGCTTTTCTTTTTTTTTGGCCATAAATATCCCTCATCCGTATAACAAAAACAGATTACCAAGCTGTGTCATTTGCCTGATGTCTTGTAACATAAAAGAACTTGAGGTATGTAATCAAATTAGAGCCAGGCCATGAAGAAACAAAATCAGGAAAGTACTTTTTCTACACTAATAATAATCTGAAGTTCGGCACCTTAGGACAAGCTGAAGATTTGTTTGGTTATTCTGTCAACACAAATTCTTTACCTTGGTGTGAGTACTTAACTTGCATGTAAATACAATATTCACAAGTACATGCCTGTCTCAATGCAACATTTTTGAATGCACCTTTTGGGATTTACTATAGGCTTGTTTATCTTAATGTTTATGCCATACACTTGTGTCCATCAGATCTATTTTTTTCTGTGCCTGACAGGTTTTCTGAGTCATTGATAATTTGATTTTATTATTGTGCCGTAAATTGAAGTGAGCCTTTTTAGATGCATTTACTTGTGCATTCCTATTTATTCACTGAATGTGGACTGTTGGCAATTATTGTTCATTCTTAATTACCCCAAGAACTCAGGAAGCAGCAATGAGTCAACCACATTGCTGTAGATCTTGCGATATACATACATCGACCAGACAAGATAAGGATGGTAAATTTATTTCCCTGAGGTACATTGATGAGTGATATGAATTTTTAATGACAGTCTAGTACTTTTGCTGCTTATGATTATTGGGGGGGGGGAAGCTTTTTAAATTTCAGATTTATTCAATTTGTTGAATTTAAATTCTGCAGCTGCTGCATGGCATTTCAACCTCTGCGGATCAGTCAACTAGAAAGCTAGCTGCTGATTCAGTAACCTAACAGCACTGTGTGTGTGTGTGTGTGTGTGTGTGTGTGTGTCACGGGCGCTGACTCAGTCTGTCCATCTGCATTTGTGCTTCAGTTGTGACTGCTCCCATTTCTCTGTCAAATGAGAATGTTTCCAATACAGTGGGTGCTGGTGCATCCAAAGCACACACACATTTTAAATGTTTCTTTATTGTTTTTAAATTGGTTAAATACACAACTATTGAGTAGAGAGTCTCAAGTTTTAGGCAGAGCTACCATGATGGATCAGTGATAAATTTTCAAATCAGGTTTGTCAATATCATGGATTGAAATCTAAGGTAGTAGTGTTCCAATTTACCACTGCCTCTTGTAGAGGTCATGTGTTTGGGAGGTTCAATCAGACTAGGCTTCGCAAGAAACTGCAATACATTTTGCAGATGGTATACCATCTACAAAATGGAGATTGTGAAGGTTAAGGGTAGTGGATTGTGCAAATGAGCTTACTTTCTCATGACTGATGTCTGTTCAGTCAAGTATTGTAGAAGATGCAGTCATCTAGGCAAATATTCCTTCCTACTCCCCATTGTAGCTTTACACATTACTAGACTAAGTGGGACCCGTTGGGTCCCAGTCACACAGGAGGCCTGATCCCCCAATGCAACCCATTCCCCAATGCAATATTCCACCATGGTGTGGGAGAGGCGGTGGTAGTGTGAGGGATGGGGGGCTGCTGTGGGGGTCTTGGAGATCTGCTGATCTCACGATTTTTTTTAAACCTTCATAAGCCATTTAGAACTGAGACGAGGAAACACTTTTTCTCAGAGAGTGGAGAGTGTGGAATTCTCTGCCTCAGAGGGTGGTGGAGGCGGGTTCTCTGGATGCTTTCAAGAGAGCTAGATAGGGCTCTTAAAAATAGCGGAGTCAGGGGATATGGGGAGAAGGCAGGAATGGGGTACTGATTGGAGATGATCAGCCATGATCATATTGAATGGCGGTGTTGGCTCGAAGGGCGGAATGGCCTACTTCAGCACCTATTGTCTATTGTATTTAGAAACAGGAAACATGGGAAATACATTCGACAGTCCAGGCAATATCTGTGGGAAGAAAAAAGCTAATGTTTCAGCTCTGGGACTCTTCATCAGAAAGACCTGAAACATTAACAGTTTCTCCTTCAATGGTTGCTGCCTGATCTACTGAATGTTTCCATTGTTTTCTGGTTTTATTTCAGATTTCCAACTACTGCAGTTTAGGGAGAATTTTCAGTATTTATGTAGTTTGTTCAGCGAAATCTCTGATCAATGGTGACACTCGGAATGTTGATGATAATAACCCTGTTGTACATCAATGGTCGGTGGGTCGACTTACCATTTCTTATAATCACTGTGAAAGTTTTGGTCTTAGTATATGCAGGCTTGGGCTGCTTTTTCTGAAAAGTTGCAATTGGTTTTGTGTGTAATCCTATTTCACCGTTTAAATTTATGTAATTAAAATGTGTGAGTTTTTGGTATCTTGCTGTTGAACTCTGCTGAGATGAGAGGGTCGATTTTCCATGTTTCAATCCTTTATTTAGCCAATGCTCCAATGATACGTATCAAAAATATGGACTAATTTTTAAGTGGTAAGCATTTTTTGTAGTCATGAAGTAACATTTTCTTAATTTTTATCTACAGATGAATCCACTGTGGGGAGGAACCTAAGATATAGGCCTGAAGGTAGATCAACCTGCAGCGGGATTAACATTTTTTGAAACCATTTCACTTTTCACCACTGACCATGGCCAGCAAAAGGAAGTCTAAAATTCCTTGCATGGTCCCTGCAAATGAAACTCTGGATCAGAACCAAGATCTGGATATGATTACAGATGTTGATGATGATCTTCCTCCAGACACTTCTGATGAGAGTATGGCAGCAGATGGTGCTGTAGTTGATGATGATAATATTGCAGAAAAGGAAGTACAAGATAACCAAATCAAGAAACTAGAAGGAGGCTATGAGTGTAAATATTGCACTTTTGAAACACAAGACTTAAATGAATTTACAGTGCACGTTGACTCAAAGCACCCAAATGTTATTCTCAATCCATCCTATTTCTGTATGGAATGTAATTTTATGACCAAAAGGTATGATACTCTTAATGACCACAATGCTAGATATCATTCGGGTGAAATAAATTTTAAGCTTAAAATGGTGAAACACAACAATCAAACTGTCTTTGAACAGACTGTTGAAGAATGCAATAGTAATGGGGTTCCTACAAATGAAGATCAGTCCGAAAACATTGACACCACTCCGACAGGGATATCAATAAGTAAAACACCAATCATGAAGATAAAAAATAAAAATGAGACCAAAAGAATCTCTCTGTCTCCAAGTTTTGTGGATGAATTCACAGCTAGACAAGAAAACAACGATGAGACAATGGGCACCAACTCGGTCTTGGGATCTACTAGTACCAGTGGAATTTGTATTAACCAAGAAGGAAATGGTGTTATAATTGATTCAGTAGGTATTAGCCAATTGATACAGTCTCCAAATTCTAATTGTATTCCAAAAGTTATGATTCCATTAAACAGCATTCCAACTTATAACACTAATATGGATGTAAATACTCACCTAGTGAACTCATTCAACAAATTTCCCTATCCTACGCAGTCAGAAGTTGTAACGTTAAAAACTCAGACAAAATATACAGAGGAACAGATTAAAATCTGGTTCACTGCTCAACGGCTCAAGCATGGCATCAGCTGGACCCCAGAGGAGGTGGAAGATGCCAAAAAGAGACAATTTAATGGCACTGTGCACACTATACCGCAAACAATTACAGTCATACCTGCACAGATTTCAACATCTGCTAATGGATTGCAGCAGATCCTCCAACCTTGTCAGATAGTTGGTCAGCCAGGTATTGTCTTGGCACAGGTTACCAGTAAAAACGTGGTCACTGGGAATTCTCCGGTCACTGTCACCGTTGCAGGAGTTACAAATCAAATGCAGTGGCAAAAGCGCAGAATGCAGGAGGGTGAGACAGGGCCTGAAGTAAAACGGCTAAACAACTCTCAGCTTCCTCAATTTGCTTCACAAGGAGGTTCCCTTAATTCTGTCTCGAGTACAGATCCATACATCGTCCGCCTCAAAAAGACAAAAGAGCAACTGAATGAACTAAAAGCCAGCTTCAATAGGAATGCATTTCCCAGTGATGCAGAAATTGCTAGAATCATACAAATATCAGGCCTCACAAGAGGTGACATAAAGAAGTGGTTCAGTGATACACGGTACAACCATAGAAATTCAAAATGTAATCAAAATGTCAATATTGCTGAAGTCAGCAGCACCATAATTTTGGATTCTGGAGATGACATGATTTCTGAATCGCTTGCAGTAAATCAGCAACGTAAACATGGGTGGCATGCTTTCCCAGATTTTACTCCTCAGAAGTTCAAAGAGAAAAGCGCAGAACAGCTTCAGATTCTCCAAGAAAGTTTTCATTTTAGTCCATTTCCCACTGATGATGAGATTAACAAGCTAAGGACTGAAACAAAACTCACTAGAAGAGAGATTGACGTCTGGTTTTGTGAGAGGAGGAAAATTAAAAATTCAGAAGATAAAAATGATGAGAGCGGAAAATTGATAGACGGCGAAGTTGATGTCAAACATAAGGACTCTGATGCAGGGAGCACAAAATCACAATATGGGCAAATTCATACCACATCTTTGGCCAGTGGCTTAGCAATTCCAAGAGTAATGGCAACTGCAGTTAGCAGACTATATAAGAAAACTCCAGAGCAGCTACATCTGCTTAAAAGCGCATTTGTTCGCACGCACTGGCCATCCCCAGAGGTATATGACCAATTAGCTCTAGACACTGGGCTGGCCAGAACTGATATTGTAAGTTGGTTCGGAGATACCAGGTATGCTTGGAAAAATGGCAACTTGAAATGGTACTATTATTATCAAAGTGGTAACATGGACACTCAAAATGGGCAAACCCAGGTTTCCTCCAGAAGGACTAAAGGTCGAGGTAGATTGAGAGGCAGACCACGAGGAAGAGGAAGAGCAAGGGGGAATGGAAGGTCTCGCAACTGGAGCGGAATGACGTCAAGCAAAGTATCTACGGAACTCGCTTCAGGGAGAAATTTTCTTGAACCATATTACTTGAAACACAAATATTTAAATGAAGAAGATCTTGATGATCTTGTGGCAAAATCAGGCATGAGTTATGAAAATATCAGGGAATGGTTTGTACAAAGGCAAACGGAAGTTGTTGTTTCGGAGAGCAACAATTCAAATGGACAGTACCCTGGTGAAGATGAGAAAAACGAGCCACTTGACGAGGATGATGATTGGGCTGGTGAAGAGAATGAAGATGATGCTTCTGAAGGAAGTGGCAGCAGTGATGTGTGGAAGCCTCCATCGCAAAAAGAAAATGAAGTAACTGAACCAGATGATGAACACTAGGTAGAGAATTCTAACATAAAAATGTAAGTAAATATAAGTATATTTTACATTTTGTACTAAGAAATCTCAAACCACAATTGGGAAATAGTACAGCACAATACTAAAAGTTAACATTTTCCTGTTAGCAAATGAATCTGGAATTCTCTATTATTCCCATGATGTGTTCCACCAGATATTGATTTAGCACATCTACATGCAGAATGGAAATTTTTTATTTGTATATAGAATATTTTGAAAGTATTCTGATGGTGACCGTTGTACTTAGTATGGCTGGTGTAGAGGACCTTTCTAGCCTATTTTATGATTCCCATTAGTACAAGGTGATACTTCATAATTTCAATTAACTTTACAGCTTTTATGATTTTTTTTTTTGTGTTCCATCTGACTTTAAAATCAGGTGGTCCCAGAAATGTGTTAGATACTTTCTTTTGTTTAAGTAATGGGAAGCTTACACGGTTAATTATACCATGGCACATATGTTTGTTCTTGTACTTGCAGGGCTATATGTCAAGATTTTGATCTATGCTACTTTTAATAGGACCGGGACAAATGGGAACCAATGTCATGTCATGTCAAGTCAAGTTTATTTGTCACATACACATAGTGATATTCATAAGTAAATATTTTTCAATATCTATTTTAAAAAGTGGTTTAAATTTTGTCAACTCAGTCATTTAATTGCTTGCAATTTGTAATTTTTTTTTAAAAAGAAATTACACTAAAATGCCATTATTAATTGAATTCCTAATGTCAGGGGAAAAAAAGTGACCTAATTTGTTCATGAAATATTCACCTCCAGGTGGTCAAAAATGGTTGTAATTAATACGTTTATGAAACATAAGGTATGTCTTGAAAATGTTTTGGTTTATCTGATTCCAGTAGTTGATTACTAAAGTCAGAATCTCTTTTTTTTTTTAAATTGGTTTCTTCGCTGTTGAAAAATAAAGTAAGTTATCAATTAAAAGTTTGATTCACAATATCCATCAATGTGTAAAACAACATTATTTGATCCCTATGGCAAATTGCATATTGTTGCAAATACTTCAGTGTGTTAATTTGAAATTACAAACCATGTCCTCATACTTAGTTGCTCTGCATTGTGTTTCTTCCCCATCCCTCCTTTTCCATGTACAAATTGTGTGCCTGTTTCTGCAGTTGACTATATTTTATTGAAGTACTTCAATCTACTTAAAATAAAATTCCACTGCATTTCATTTACAATTGCCTTTTTTTAAATGTGTGTGCGTGTGTATATAAAAAGGGGGTCATCACCTTGTTTCAGTTTAGTTTATTGTCACGTGAATGTGAAAAGCTTTTGTTTCTGCCAACTAGACAGCAGAAAGACAAAACATGATTACTATCGAAGGTAGACAAAAATGCTGGAGAAAGTCAGCGGGCGAGGCAGCATCTATGGAGCGAAGGAAATAGGCAACGTTTCGGGCTGAAACCCTTCTTCAGACTGATGTGAGGGTGAGGGGAGCGGGAAGAAGAAAGGAAGAGGAGGAGCCAGAGGGAGAGCTGAGAAGGGGAGGAGACAGTAAGGACTACCTGAAATTAGAGAAGTCAATGATTACTATCGATCCATTTACAGTGTATATTACATGATAAGGTAATAACGTTGCAAGGTAAAACCAGCAAAGTCCGATCAAGGATAGTCTGAGGGTCACCAAAGAGGTAGAGAGCAGTTCAGCAATGCTCTTACTATCGATTCATTTGCAGTGTAATACTTGGGATGATAAGGTCCCGTTACACCACTGTGCCGTTGCAAGGTAAAATCAGCAAAGTCCGATCAAGGATAGTTGGTACATTCGCATTCATCAGTCAGAGGTGAGTATAGTATGTCATGTTACAGCTCTACAAGGTTGGTGGAAACATGATTCAGTGCCTGATAACCCTTTGAGCCAGCACCGGGAGTCAATCTGATCATGGTTGACATCCACTATCCGTCCCCTGTGCAGGTACATAGTTCCTTGAAAGCTTTGGCGTCTAAGGGTATCTTGAAAAGGGTAGTCAAGTACTATGTTTTGGTACACCCGCATGCTATAGGAAGGTCATTGTTTGGCTGGAGTACAGAAGAAAAGATTGGGAAGAATGTTGCCAGCACTTGAGGGCCTAAGTTATAGTGAGAGATTGGACAGCTAGGACTTTATTCCATGGACATTAGGCCAAAGGACCTGTTTCCATGCTGCACAACTCTATGATTAAATTCAGAACACAAATTATCTTTATTAACCTATTGAGTCAACAGAGTTTTAGTTTTTAGTTTGAGTTTAGTTTATTGTCACTTGTATCGAGGTATAGTGAAAATCTTTTGCTGTCTGGCTCAGCAGAAAGACAATCTCTGATGGAAATCGACATATTTTGTGCACAGTACATGATAAAGTCACCCACCCTGCTTTAGGCAAGATAAAGTTGTTTAGCTCAGATCAAAGAATCCGAGGGTCTCCAATGATGTACAAGCTATGGTTGCCTAGCACTTGAGGATGGTTCTGCCTGATAGCAGGGAAGAAACTGTCCCTGAATCTGGACAGCTAGGATTTCTATACCCATGTTCTTGACAATAGGCCAAAGAAGGGAACATTGAACCAGTATTTCACTTTTGATTGCAATCTAGTAAATGATTACAAATAAATCACTGGTTGCAAGTGGGAACTCACAAAAACATGTATTTATCAATTCCAGGTGCAATTGCAGCTTTTGAAGGCTTTTGGAAAAGCCTAAACATCCGTTTCAGTCTTTCTGAGGAACGCTGGTAAATTTCAACAAAGTTGTCAGGAATACAATTTTAACTTTCAGGTTATGCTACAATTTTTATAACATAAGTCGTCAAGTCAACTTTATTTGTCACATACACATACAAGATTTGCAGTGAAATGAAAGTGGCAATGCCTGCGGATGGTCCAAAACAACAGAACAGAACCGGTATTTACATTTTAGAAAAATAAAAAAGACACAACACAACAGTGCATTAGTTCCTGGTGAGATTAGAGTTTACAGTCCTAATGGCCAGTGGGAAGAAACTCCGTCTCACCCTTGGTCTCATCTTGGTGAGACCACACCTGGAGTATTGCGTACAGTTTTGGTCTCCTAATCTGAGGAAAGACATTCTTGCCTGATAGAGGGAGTACAGAGAAGGTTCACCAAACTGATCCCTGGGAATCTGGACATGCTTGTTTTCACACTGGATATACCACTTGTTCTCTGCCAATATGGACCAAAGAGGGGACATTGAAACTTACAAAATTTTAACTTTGGATTGCAGGCTAGATGCAGGAAGATTGTTCCCGATGTTTAGGAATCCAAATCACTGGTTACAGCTTAAGGAAATAACAAAAAATAATAATCTTTATTATATAGCACTTTTCAACAAAGCTTATGAATTTGAACCAAAGTGCTAAACAGTGATTGATTTTCAGTCTGAACTGACGAATGTCAATGGTACAAAACAAAAAAAAAATTTCAACAAAGTTGTCAGGAATACAATTTTAACTTTCAGGTTATGCTACAATTTCCCCCCACAGCAGAATTCACTGTCAGGGAAGCACTAAAAAGTCAACTTTCATAGTCACCCGAGGTCGGGGTACCATATGTGGCCTCCTCAGTGAAATCGATGTTCAATGCCCTCTGTAGGGGGAAATCCTTTAAAAGAACAGATGAGGAGTTTTTTCACACAGAGAGTGGGTGAATCTCTGGAACTCTCTGCCACAGAGGGTAGTTGAGGCCAGTTCATTGGCTATATTTAAGAGGGAGTTAGATGTGGCCCTTATGGCCAAGGGGATCAGAGGGTAAGAGAAACTACGGGTACTGAGTTGGATCCTCTGTTTTCACAGTGTGGCGGTGCAGGCTCGAAGGGCCGAATGGCCTACTCCTGAAGCGCTTGTTTCTAACCTCTGTTTTCAGCAGCTGACAGCGGAAGCCCTTGCCTGACCGTAGCAGCTGGAACGGTCCGTTGCTGAGGTGGTAGGGGTCCTTCATTATCTTGCTGGTTCTGGATCTGCATCACCTGGTGTATAGGTCTTGCAGGGCTATGCAGTACTCTCTGCAGAGCCTTCCTGTCCTGGGCAGAGCTGTTCCCAAACCAGATTGTGATGTTACCTGACATGATGCTTTCAACAGCCCCAGAGTAGAAGGACTGAAGGATCCTCGGAGAGACTCTGAATTTCCTCAGCTGCCTGAGGTGGTAAAGACGCTGCCTTGCCTTCCTCACCAGTGCGGTAGTGTGTGTTGTCCACGTCAGATCCTCTGTGATGTGGATTCCCAGGTATTTGAAGCTGCTCTCCCTATCCACAGTAGTCCCATTTATCTTCAGTGGCATGTACGTCCTTGGTTGTTGAGCCCTTCTAAAGTCCACAATCGTCTCCTTAGTTTTAGTGACATTCAAGAGGAGGCTGTTGTCAGCCACCTCCTCCAGGTAGGCCTTCTCATCTTTATCGGAAATCAGGCCCACCACCACAGTGTCATCAGCAAACCTGATGATGGAGTTGGAGCTGAACCTGGCCACACGGTCGTGTGTGTACAGGGAATACAGTAGGGGGCTGAGGACGCAACCCTGGGAGGATTCTGTGTTCAGGGTGAGGGGGTTGGAGGTATGTCTCCTCATCTTGACCACCTGGGGCCTGGCGGTGAGAAAGTCCAGGACCCAGGCACACAGGGGAGTGTTCAGCCCCCAGTTCCAGCAGCTTCTCAGCCAGTCTGGTGGGGACTATGGTGTTGAAAGCTGAACTGAAATCAATCATCCTCATGTAGCCCTCCCTTCTGGCTGTCAAGGTCAGAGAGAGTGGTGTGCCGAACCTGGGAGATCGCATCATCCGTGGGTCTGTTCGGATGGTACTGCAGCGGGTCCATGGTGTGAGGGAGGACGGCGCAGATGTAGTTCTTGATCAGCCTCTCAAAGCATTTCATGACCACTGAGGTGAAGGCCACCGGTCGATAGTCATTCAAGCAGGCTGGAGAGGCATTCTTAGGCACTGGGTTTTTATAAGAATTTTATATGTTTGTAACAAGTATAAATTCATTACTTGTATATTTCATGCAGTAACTCTTATATTATTATATATTTTTACATAGTTGTGAACATAAGATTTAGACAATAAATGATGGGGCCTCAACTAATCATCAAAGCTGTTCATATCTAAATTTAATTGTAAGAAATCAAGTTTAAGCATTTTCATATAAATGGTGAGAATTCCTTGATTTGTAAACATTTCATCTATGTTCAAAAGATCAAATTATCTAATGCATGTATACAAAATCGTTTAACCCAAAACGTTGACTATCCATCATCTCTACAGATGCTGCTCAACCAGCTGAGTTGCTCAAGCACTTTGCTTTTTGCTCCAAAATTGGGCCATTTTTTCAGATTGGTGGCAACCTAGTGTGTGCACATGCGTGTAACTTAATGTAAACAGAATGTATTAAACATGAATTCACACAAGTGTAAATTTGTATTCATTATCAATGTTTGCACTGGAATGGGAACAACTAATCTCATCTTGAGTTCTTCTTTGAAAGATGGGTGTGTGCTGATCTTAAGTGTGCCACAACACTGAGAGGGAGCTCTGATCTTCTAAATAATTTCTTGATATGAGTTTACTAGGGAGGCCTATGACTTCTCCGTGACATTGTCAAGTTTCCACATTTTCCATCCATGTGTTAGTTACATGTATGGGTTCAGCGTTGCCTTTCCTTCCCATTTGAAAGACGCTCCATGGAAACTGCACTACAGGGACTGTGATTGTGTACATTAATAGTATAGATCAGGGACCTCAACATTTCAGCTTGAGGGCCATATTGTATATTTGGCATATTTTTTTAGGGCAACACACTCACACACACACTCGCACTCACACACATACACGCGCTCACACACACACGCGCTCACACACACATACACACGCGCGCTCACACACCCACCCACTAACTCAGCAATGCCGCTGCTGTCGCCGATCTTCACTGTCTCCCCGGGGCCATCGATGTTGCTGGCACCAACCCATATCTCTACTCCAGCCCACCACGGGCCTCCACCAGTGACTCCGCCGACCCTCGCCTCTCCACTGGCCACCAGCGGGCTGGAGGCGTCACCTCACCAGAGTTCCAAGCTCGGCACCAGGCCCACAACTTCCACTATGCAGACAGCACATGGTCTGGCACTGCTGCGTTCTAGTGTTCTTTCTCCACCCCCTCTCCCCCCCCCATCCTACAGGGAACCTCAGTAGTGATGGGACTTCCCCTTCCCACTCTTTCAACCAGGTTACCCTGACCACACACCCCCTAATTAAAATGTCCTGCTGTTTATTTTGGCTTTTCTTTTACAGCACTGCACCCCTGAGTATCCGTCACATACAACTAACGGTAACCTGTTAGCAGCTACACACAAACCCTCAACTTGATAGCCTATGGCAAACTGACGTGTAAATTCCCGCGCTACCACAAAACCCACTAAATAGCCCGCCGCGCAGAACGTGTTGCTACGGGCCAGGTAAAATCTCGTGGCATGCCAGATGTGGAGACCCCGGTATAGATCATTCCCAATTGACATATGGAATTAATTTATTCCTGTCTTCTCTTGCATTTCCTCGGTTATTTAAATCCGAGTAACAACATAGAAAAAGCAAAACGTCCAGAGGTACGTGGGTTGGTTAGATGAAATAGAATAAATATGGCCATTGAAGGAATTTTTGATAGCAAGGCAGAATGATCTTTCATTAAATATCTTAGAAACTGCAAATATGAATATTACTTTAGAAGACGATTAATATTTATGTCCTTCAAACATCTTGAAGCTAATGGAAAATGCTACGGTGAGGAGCAACTATTGTATCTATGAAAGAGTTTTAAAAGACTGCTTATACATTTCCTGATAGATTTACTTTTATTCTTTAGGAACAGCAAATAAGTAAAAGTCTTCAGTGGAGCCTTTGGATAAAGAACCAATATGGAGAATCATCAATTCTCGTTTTCTTCTGTGAGCTGCAAGATTACTTCCATAAAGAAATATCCATACACCACACATTTTATTTCTGAGTAAAATATAGGCTTTTTTTTAAACATTTCCACATTGCCAAAGTTTTAATACAACTGAAAATAACTTTTGTATATAGCTATTGTTAAGGGTCAAATTTGTACAGTTTGGGATTTTATTACATTTTTACTGAAGTTTAATTTTGGAGATATCTTTGAGCACAATTTTTTTTTTTTTTTTAGATTTTAGCAAGCTCTTAACATCAACTGTGCAGTTTGGTTCAGTCTGATGTAATAGTTTGCCCTCGCCTGATTCTGCAGTTGGAGTAAAATATGAGCTATCTGATCGCATTAGATTAAAATACTGGTAATCACTTATCAGTAAAGAAATGTAAACGCTTATATTTGTGACATAATTATGCATGGTGTTTTTTGTACATGTGCTGGAAAAACACCTCCTCAATCTCCTCAATTCTATGCTTTAGTCTTTAGTAGCTACTTGAAATGACATTTATTGTAGGTGTAGATAAAGCCAGCAGAGTTGTTTCCCTCTACTTATTTTCATCAGAAGCCATATTCCAATTGCTAGTATTTTTTGGTAACTTCTGCAAGTCATTTTGTATGCTGAAATTAGAAAAATGTTGCTTCTATATATACAGTACTACATTTATATAATATATAGTATTTAAATATTATATGCGTTAAGGGGGTTGCAAGCTGTGGTTTGAAAAACAAAAAACAGTTCTAATTTTTCCACACTATTTATTGTACTTCTATGTGTACTGTGAGAATAAACATTGAAGAGATTATTTTACTTTTAGTAGTTAGCAATTCACTACTGTAGCTATCTAGTTAGTATGTTTTGCTTGTTCAAGAATTGACCATTCATGCTCATCCCTTTCAGTACTTATTGTTTAGATTATTTTCTGAAAATTAAAAAAAAAAATCTACGAAGCACTAATGGTGAGGTAAACCAGTCAAATTTAGTTTTAGATACCTATTTCTATAGAAAATGTTGATCTCTATACAAATTTCAATCATGACTACAGTCATGGCTGGTGAATGCGCAATTTTATTATGCAAAACGTATTTGCACGGTTATTATACAAGTACTGTATACTAGATTCTTCAAAGTTTCATCATTATTAGATTGTAACTTTGGCTGTCTAACCTCTACTGGCACATGCAAGTCATGATAATATTTGGGCCTGCACTAGCAATTCTCAAAAATAGTTAAACTTTTTATTTTCCTTCACAGTTTTAATATTCATCTGGATCATGATGAAATTTGAAGTGTAAATTTATAATAATATGGACATTGGGCTTGGTCAGATCTTCAGGTTTAAAAAAGTATACCAATGGTAATTTGGCAAAAGCTTTTGTTGCACATTACTATGCAATTTGTTGTTGTTCCAAACACATTTGGGAAATACTAGCTAGTGGGATCTAATACTTGTTCTGGCTTGCTGGTGCTGCAGGTTTTAGTTTGCACGGAGAACTAGTCATCGTAAAAATATAGCATCGTGTTTTAAAAATGTTAATAATTATCACTGCAGTAATGAATGATGAGAAAATAACCAGCCCATGCATTTTTCTAAATGGAACTCGAAATAGTGCTCATTGTATCCTCTCCATTTTTTTAGACCCCTCCTCAAGAAGAATTGTGTAGAAAATAAAATGAAGAAGTTTTGAAGTGTCAGAGTTCATATTTAATCAAAATTGTAGAGGCCTTAATACATCACATGTTGATTTTTTTTTCCCCCAAGATACCTTGTTATCGAATCATAATTTTATTGTTACGTAACCCAGTGACTTGAGTCTTTTTGGCTACGGCATTAGTTACAGGCCTTGCAGAACTGTTCTTGCCATTTACAAATAGTCCTCTCTCCCAACTCAAAAGTCCAATAAATCTTCACAGTACCCTCATACTTGCCCTTATTTTGGGTTTGCGCTGCAATCTTGTTTGTTCAGCCATCGCCCCTGTAGGTTCTGTAACATGTGTGCAAAACATGCTCAAAGAGAAGTTTAATGTCTTTTAAGAATATCTGTGACTATCCAATATAATCAGCCAGCACATATACCATTCTGAGCAGTTTCAAGGTAACAGCACATTATAAAGATTTGTGGAGATTTTGTAAAGGCTTATTGTTATTTTTTGAAATATTTTATCTGCTTTTTTGCCATGGATTTTTTAAAAACAGATCTGTTTAGTTCTTTTTTGCAGATCTGTCTTGAAAGTTGAGTTTGTAGATCTGATGTCATTTTCCATTGACTACAATACAATGATTGTAATATGTGAATATAATGTTTCAAAATAAATCTCGATGCTGTGATTTATTGAGTTAGATTTTGTGTTACTTTCTGTATGTCTGCAGCAGACGTTTTTATTACTCTGCATTTGTACATTTTCATTGATTGTTTCGTAACGTGCCGTAAAAGGAAAATGTTTGAACTTTTTATTTATTGCTGGCTGAGTACCGCATTATCTTTGTTAGTTTTGAAACAATTATATTATTTTTAAAAGAAAATCAAGTCGGGTTGAACAAAGAGATGGATTAAACTTGCAAATATGTGGCAAGGATCTGGGAGAAGTAATGCAACGGGGAAAATTCAGAAAAGTGGGTAAGACAAAGTGTGAATACCTGAGATTAGGTGAATCACAGCCAAAGCAGTGATTCATTTTTCTGAGTCCACATTCTCTGACCTATTACCTTTCCTTATCCCAAGTGATCTATTTACCTTGAAATTAAGTAATGTACGATCCCCTGATGTCAATGCTCATAGACTGTTGTGGGTCTCAAACCTTTGAACCTCAGTGAGATTATGAAAAAGTAAACGTGGTGAAAAACCAAACTGCTGACATTTAATCTCTCAACAAGAGTTTGCACGTTCTCCCTGTGACCATGTGGATTTCCTCCGGGTGCTCTGGTTTCCTCCCACATTCCAAAGACCTGTAGAGTTGTAGGTAAGTGACCTCTGTAAATTGTCCCTGGTGTGTAGGGAGTGGATACAAAAGTGGGAGAGCACAGAACCAATGTGAATGGGTGGTCAATAGTTGACATGGACTCGGGGCCAAAGTGCCTGTTTCCATGCTGTGTCTCTAAACTAAAGTAAACCTGCCCTTGAAAAATGTATTGAATCATTGTGAAATATAGTCCTTGGTGGATAATATGTCCATGGTAGGCTTCCATAGAACAGTGATGTGATAATAATTAGATAATGATTATTAAATAATGTAGATTTGTGGAACTGATATTGATCTGGATATGTGGGAACTGAACTGTTCTTCCATCTTGTCATGATCATGGGCAACACTTCATACGATGGAAACTGAACACAAGCTCTGCATTGTTTCCCCATCAGTGCTATGCTAAACATGTCTGGTCACACTGACACACAAAGTCAACAACTTGAACACCGGAATGTCTAGTTTTTTTAGTTATAAGGCTGTGTTACCAGCAGAAAGGGTCTGTACACTAGACCTGGCTCTGAGGCACGGTGCGATAGGCTGAAGTCAGATAGGACTACAGTGACTGGAGACTATCATTAAGGGGACAAACAGGAGATTGTGTGGCTGCAAATGACACTCCAGGATGGTGTGCAGTTTCCCTGGTGCCACGATCCAGGAAGTCTTAGAGCGGCTGCAGAACATTCTCAAGGGGGAAAGTGAGCAGCCAAAAGTTGTTGTGCACATTGGCATAAATAGAAAAAGGGTTGAGGTGCTGCACAATGAATATAGGGAGTTATGCCCCTGTCCCACTTAGGAAACCTTAACGGAAACCTCTGGAGACTTTGCGCCCCACCCAAGGTTTCCGTGCGGTTCCCGGAGGTTGCAGGTAGGGAGACTGACAAAAACCTCCGGGAACCGCACGGTGGGCACAAAGGCTTCAGAGGTTTCCGTTCGGGTTTCCTAAGTGGGACAGGGGCATTAGGCAAAGGTAAAACGCACAACTTCTAAGACAGTGATCTACAGATTATTCCCTGTGCCACATGTTAATGATGGTAGTATATGAACTTGGGACAGTGCTGTCATGGCTGATTTGGTGCAGGAGATAGGGATTCATATTTTTGGGCCATTGGGATCTCTTCTGGGGCAGAGATGACCTGTACAAGAGGGACAGATTTTACCTGAACTGGAGGGGGGACCCCTCCGTGGGTCGGAACTGGAGCCCTGTGGTTGGGGCCTCAGTCTGCACCACAGAGGCATCAGGAGGGGATCCGGCTGTGGTAGTGGAGAGGAGACTGATTAAGGATTGAAGGTTTCCTTCCCTGAAAAACATGATTTTTTTTTTCAAATAACTTGGTAGTTGAATAAATTAATGATATTTTACTGCCATATGATCACCTGTGAAATTTAAAAGTTGAATTTCTTTCAAGTTAAGTTCGAAGCATTTGCAGGAATGAAATTTGCTAGACCCCTGGATACTGGTTAAATAACTTTCACCTTTTTACATTAAGAGGGTAGTAAGGAAGGGCAAAAAGGATTGTCAGCATGGCTTTGTTTATGGGAGGTTTGTCTCATAATGTTTTTATTTTTTGAAGCGATGACGAGAAAAATTGACGGGGAAAGTGCAGAAGACCTCGTGTACATGGAGTTAGCAAAATCTTTGACAAGGTACTGATTATGTAATTCCGGTCCTAATCTTACCCCCCTAGTCTGGTTCAGTCAAACATCAAAAATACAAAACACTGGAATCCAGCTCCCTTTATTATACAACACCAATACTGTTTCTGTTCTACAATTTAACAATGATGGCAATTTACTTTATCAGAACTCTAAATAACTTCCCGATTTTTCATGGTTTCTGACTGACGAGTCTCCATCTCCCGAGTTTGCATGGGCAGCTTATTGTACTGTTGACTCTCGATGGGTACGATGTTCCTATACCTAAAAAAAAATCCTTGATGAAAACAAGTTAACAGCTCACTCTTCCTGTCTTCTCTTGCATTTCCTCGGTTAATTAAACGTTGGTAACAACATAGAAAAAGCAAAACGTCCAGAGGTACGTGAGTTGGTTAGTTGAAATAGAATAAATATGGCCATTGAAGGAATTTTTGATAGCAAGGCAGAATGATCTTTCATTAAATATCTTAGAAACTACAAATATGAATATTACTTTAGAAGACGATTAATATTTATGTCCTGCAAACATCTTGAAGCTAATGGAGAATGCTACGGTGAGGAGCAACTATTGTATCTATGAAAGAGTTTTAAAAGACTGCTTATACATTTCCTGATAGATTTACATTTATTTTTTTGGAACAGCAAATAAGTAAAAGTCTTCAGTGGAGCCTTTGGATAAAGAACCAATATGGAGAATCATCAATTCTCGTTTTCTTTCGTGAGCTGCAAGATTACTTCCGTAAAGAAATATCCATACACCACACATTTTATTTCTGAGTAAAATATAGACTTTGTTTAAACACTAAATAACTTCCTGATTTTTCATGATTTCTGACTGACGAGTCTCCATCTCCCGAGTTTGCATGGGCATGAATCCTCTTTGTCCATCACGTTAGCTTAATGTACTCTTGACTCTCGATGGGTACGATGTTCCTATACCTAAAAAAAATCCTTGAATGAAACAAGTTAGCAGCTCGCTCTTCCACTAATACTCTTACAATGGTGAAGATGGACCCACGCATTCCTTCCTTCTACCTTAACAGTGGTTGGAATCGTCAGGAGACCCTGGTAAGGTCCCTCCCACCGAGCCTCCAAACCTTTCCTTACCCAATTCTTCACTAGTACATAATCACCAGGCTTGACCTTAATGGAAGAAACCAAAGGAGGTAATTCATTATATATTGCTCGCACCCTAGTATGCAAATCCCTTAGTGCCTGAGACAAGGTCAGAACGTAGTTGGTCATCTCCGTAGTCATGTGATGGAAACACGGCCTCTGTGGCATTTTGGCTCGACGGGATTCTTAAAGGACATCCATAAACAATTTCAGCTGGGCTCAGTCTCGATTTCCCTGCAGGCGTGACACGCATCTGAAACAAAGCTACAGGGAGTAATTTGATCCAACTAATTCCTGTCTCCGCCTTCAATTTAGCGAATTTAGTTTTCAGGGTCTGATTTGCACATTTGACAGGTCCAGCAGCCTGTGGTCGATAAGCACAGTGCAGTTGCTGTTGGATGCCCAGCTGTTCACAGAATTCTTTATTAATTTGCCCAATGAAATGAGGACCATTGTCAGAACTAAGCCGACTTGGGATACAGAATCTAGGGATAATTTCTTGCAGGAGCACCTTGACAACAGTAGCCGCTTTGTTATCAAGTGTTGGGCAGGCCTCAATCCATTTGCTGAATACATCGACAATCACAAGTATATATCAATATCCTTGGCACTTCTCCAGCTCGACATAATCCATTTGAAGAGTTTCAAAAGGACCCATGGGCAAAGGTGTTCTTCCATCCTCACAACCCACTCGTTTCCCAGGATTATATTTCTGACAAATAATACAGCAACTACTCACTTTTTGGGCGAAAGTTTGTAATCTTGGATGCCACCCTTGTAGCTGAAGGCATCACCAATTGCTCTTGCACCACAGTGAGTCGCAAAATACATGCACTCCACAACCCAATCTGCAAGAAGATCTGTCATACCAGTCTGCCCTGCCGGAGTAACCCACAATCCCGACATACAATCTATTGTACATCCAAGCTGTTTCCATAATATTATACAGTGGCTTGCAAAAGTTTTCATACCCCTTGAACTTTTCCACATTTTGTCACGTTACAACCACAAACGTAAATGTATTTTATTGGGATTTTATGTGATAGACCAACACAAAGTGGTGCATAAGGCAGGTACGGGATACTGAGTTGGATGATCAGCCATGATCATATTGAATGGCGGTGCAGGCTCGAAGGGCCGAATGCCCTACTCCTGCACCTAATTTCTATGTTTCTATAATTGTGAAGTGGAAGGAAAATGATCCATGGTTTTCAAATTTTTTTACAAATAAAAAACTGAAAAGTGTGGCGTGCAAAAGTATTCAGCCCCCTGAGTCAATACTTTGTAGAACCACCTTTCGCTGCAATTACAGCTGCAAGTCTTTTGGGGTATGTCTCTACCAGCTTTGCACATCTAGAGACTGAAATTTTTGCCCATTCTTCTTTGCAAAATAGCTCAAGCTCAGTCAGATTTGGATGGAGAGCGTCTGAACAGCAATTTTCAAGTCTTGCCAGAGATTCTCAATTGGATTTAGGTCTGGACTTTGACTGGGCCATTCTAATACATGAATATGCTTTGACCTAAACCATTCCATTGTAGCTCTGGCTGTATGTTTAGGGTCGTTGTCCTGCTGGAAGGTGAACCTCCGTCCCAGTCTCAAGTCTTTTGCAGACTCTAACAGGTTTTCTTCCAAGATTGCCCTGTATTTGGCACCATCCATCTTCCCATCAACTCTGACCAGCTTCCCTGTCCCTGCTGAAGAAAAGCATCCCCACAGCATGATGCTGCCACCACCATGTTTCACAGTGGGGATGGTGTGTTCAGGGTGATGTGCAGTGTTAGTTTTCCACCACACATAGCGTTTTGCATTTAGGCCAAAAACTTCAATTTTGGTCTCATCTGAGCACCTTCCTCCACATGTTTGATGTGTCCCCCACATGGCTTGTGGCAAACTGCAAACGGGACTTCTTGTGGCTTTTTTTCAACAATGGCTTTCTTCTTGCCACTCTTCCATAAAGGCCCGATTTGTGGAGTGCACGACTAATAGTTGTCCTGTGGACAGATTCTCCCACCTGAGCTGTGGATCTCTGCAGCTCCTCCAGAGTTATCATGGGCCTCTTGGCTGCTTCTCTGATCAATGCTCTCCTTGCCCGGCCTGTCAGTTTAGGTGGACGGCCATGTCTTGGTAGGTTTGCAGTTGTGCCATACTCTTTCCATTTTTGGATGATGGATTGAACAGTGGTCCGTGAGATGTTAAAAGCTTTGGATATTTTTTTTTATAACCTAACCCTGCTTTGAACTTCTCCAAAACTTTATCCCTGACCTGTCTGGTGTGTTCCTTGGGCTTCATGATGCTGTTTGTTCACTAATGTTCTCTAACAAACCACTGATGCCTTCACAGAACAGCTGTATTTATACTGAGATTAGATTACACACAAGTGGACTTTATTTACTAATTAGGTGACTTCTGAAGGCAATTGGTTGCACTGGATTTTATTTAGGGGTATCAGAGTAAAGGGGGCTGAATACTTTTGCACACCACACTTTTCAGTTTTTTATTTGTAAAAAAATGTGAAAACCATGTATCATTTTCCTTCCTCTTCACAATTATGCGCCACTTTGTGTTGGTCTATCACATAAAATCCCAATAAAATACATTTACGTTTGTGGTTGTAACATAACAAAATTTGGTAAAGTTCAAGTGGTATGAAAACTTTTGCAAGCCACTGTTTCCCCCTTCAGGAGCTTCTATTTGCAACTGAATAATTTCCTAGATGGTTGGCATTGGCTTTTTCGAGTGAGATTTGTTACCTGAACTTTTTATTGCCTCATCTTTGGCACCACCACCTTGCGTTCCAGGGATACCTCCTTTGCTGTTTGATCAGCACAGCGATTCCCCATGTCTTTCGGGGTCTGTCCCTTTGTGTGAGTGCTACACTTCATTACCAAAATTTGCCTAGGTAGCAGCAGAGCCTTCAATAAATCAGTCACCAATTGCTTATGAGTATTGCCAGGATGTTTTCTCCCATGCATTGCAAAACAGCACACAATTGTCTGTAGAGAATATATCACTCCCATACACTCTCACCAAATCGTTCATTTTTTTACAAGGTGTTGACTTGACTTTAGGCATTTTTGACGCTTGCAAGGGTAGATCCTACAGGAGCGGGGATGCAGACCTCTACAGGCAGGCCAAGTACAAGCTAAGAAGAGGAGCTGCCAAGGAAAGGTACTCTGAGAATTTGAGGAACAAGTTCTCAGCAAATGACTCTTCTTCACTATGGAAGTGTTTGCAAGAAATCACAAGCTACAAGAGGAAAACCCCCCGCTCCTTGGACAATAGTCAGCCAGCCAACGACCTGAACAAATTCAACTGCAGTTTCGATAAACAGAATCTTAACGCTGGTAACCCCAACCAACACTTCACACCTACTCACAGCTTGATTCCAGTTTGAAAAGACTGGACCCTTCACCTACTCCTCCCCAATCACCACTTCACACCAACTTAAAGCAGGACTCCAATTTGCAAAGACTGGACCCTTTCCCACGCACCTCTCTTCAATCACCACTTAACACCCACTTACACCCAGGTTTTGCCCCGGTGGTGTAAATGTTCTTGTAAATTATGTTAAAACGGCAAAAAAGACTGATTTAAGCACGATCCTGAAAAAGGATTCCTGAAATCATCAAAAAAGGCATGAAAAGGCACATGGCATTTAGAAACATAGAAACATAGAAATTAGGTGCAGGAGTAGGCCTTAAGTACTCTGGGATGCAGCCTATCTGGCCCTGGGGATTTATCGGCCTTTAATCCATTCAATTTACCCAACACCACTTCCCGGCTAACCGCGGTCCCCTGCTATTTCCGGCAAATTATTTATGTCTTCCTTAGTGAAGACGGAACCAAAGTAGTTATTCAATTGGAGGTTACACAAAAAAGCTGGAGAAACTCAGCGGGTGCAGCAGCATCTATGGAGCGAAGGAAATAGGCAACGTTTCGGGCCGAAACCCTTCTTCAGCCAATAGTTATTCAATTGGTCTGCCATATCCTTGTTCCCCATGATAAACTCACCTGTTTCTGACTGCAAGGGACCTACAGGGTCAAAGTGGCAAAATCCTGGCTCTACTTATGGGATATTTGAGTTCCTGACAAAGTTGGGAATCCTCTATTTCTCCACCGCTGTCCAAAGCCATGTACTACTCCAAATGCATATCTAGAATCTGTATATATGTTTACTTTGAGATACTTTCCAATAATACATATTCTGATTAAAGCGAACAGCTCAACCTGTGTTGCTGAATAGGGTGACTCAAAAGCAGCTGCCTCTACACTGTTCCCATCCTGGTCTACAATAGCCTACCCAGAAAGTCTCTCTCCCTGGGGCCCAACGATGCACTCCCATCCACATACAGTGTCATATCAGGGTCTTCATAGGAGCGTCTTTTAGATATTCCCTTGCAGATATTTCTTCTTGTGTTATGAACAAACAGTCATGTCCTGACTGACTTCCTCCGGAGGTGAAATGAGGAAAGATGCTTGAATAAAAGTTGTACAGTGTCTGAATTGGAGTTTTGGATTGTTCAATGGATACATTTCATATTTGTTTTGACGAGCCATTGTCAGATGCTGAGTTTGCAGTTGTCCCAACAAGGTTGCCACTAAATGGGAACTGCACGCTACTATCTCCTGCTATTAGATCAGGTTTACAGCAGACTGTAGACTATTATAGATTGCTGTTAAGATCTGGGTGCATATTGGGTGCCTTCTCATTACTGGGTCGAGCTTTGAAGAATAATAAGCCACTGGTCTGTGCTAATCCCCATGTTTTTGGGTGAGAACTGCAGTTGAACATTCGGAAAGGATGGTACATTAAAGTTGGAAGGGTCTATCGTAAAGTGGCCTTCCTAGTGCTGGAGCCTGCATTAAAGATCTCTAAATTCTCAAAAGCTTTCTGAGCTTCTTTGGCCAACTGAAATTCACCCTCTAGGTTAGTATAAGGAGTCTATTCCTTGATGTCTAGTGCAATGTAAGGGATCCAGGGTCGGCAGTAGTTCGCCACACCGCGCCACTGTCATCTGCTTTGCCTCTTTTGGTACAGGAAATTTGCAAATTGGTTCAAGTCTGCTGCTTTCTAGACTTCTTTCCGTGGCCGAAATTATCACTCACAAAAACTTCACTTTTTGTTGAGCCATTAATACTCTGGACTGGGAGACCACATATTCTAAGGTTGCCAAGATGGTTCAATAATTGACCAGTGTCCTCACAATTGGCTCTGCTCATCTACACTAGCCACTAACAAGTCGTCTACATCCTGAACTAAAGTGGATTTCCTTTTAAAATTTAAGGTGCTTAACTGTTCTTGAAGTAATCGCGAAAACAAAAGGTAGGCAAATTAATGAATCCCTGAGGTAGTCTTGCCCACGTATATTGTTGCCCCCTGTAAGTAAAAGCAAATACATACTGGCTGCAGGTCTACATTTCAAAAAAATAAATACATGCTGCAGGTCTACATTTCAAAAAAATCTTCGCTTCCGCTGGAATCAACACTAAAATATGAGCCGGGTTTAGCACCAAGGCATGGATTCAGATTCAATTTCAATTTTAATTGTCATTGTCAGTGTACAGTACAGAGGCAACGAAATGCATTTAGCATCTCCCTTGAAGAGCGACATAGCAAACGATTTGAATTAAAAAAATGCAAATAAGTCGTCCGGGGGGGGGGGGGGGGGTGGCGGAAATTGGCAGTCACTTCCGAGTAGCACCTAGGCATGGAGCGGTTCTGCCACTGCATTGACAGATCTTAAGTTCTCAAACCAGTCTGTACTGGCCCTCTTTTCCTGCCTCGGGCACAGCAAGGATAGGTGTGTTGCAAATAGACTGGCACTTCACTAAGATGTCTTGTTCCAGCAATCCCCGAATCAGCTTATCTATATTAGGAATTGCCTGTTGTTTCAATAGGTACTGTTGTATCGAAGGCAGTGTCACCCCTTTCTGGAGAGCTACCTGGATGGGATCAATGCAACACATCCTACCTGAGTTGCGTCTTCTGCCCACACTTGCGGGTCCACATACTCACATACCTCACTCCCCAGATGCTGTTATAGCTGGGCAACAACTGTCCTCGGGTGTCTGATCAAACTCAACTTGGGAGTACATTGGTTAGATAAGCTCTGTTCTTCAGATATATTCGGATGTGCCAGATCAATTGCTTTCTTTCCCATTGCTCCCAAGTCTTTTGCACTTGCTGGAAAATTCGCCTTTCTCGTGATGTGTGGAGCAACTTCTGAAGCTCGTTTCCATAGGTCTAGAAGTATTTTAACGTACTCTGCAGTTCCTTCTTGTCCTCTTATCCGTGCCAAATCATTCACATTCCAATTTTTTCCTTTACGAGTCATCTTAGCAGTTATTTTGTCTCCCCTCTTAGTTTCTCTGCAGCCTTCCCTTTGCTCTTGCTATAGTCTCTTTTCTTTTTGTCTCCGTGCCGGGCATTCCTTGCTCCAATAGCCTCGCTGACCACAGTTAATGCAAGCATCTGATTTTACCACTTTGCTGACTTTAAAATGTGCTTTCAGGGAAACATGGGGTTGGCTGTTATTTTAGTTCTGGGGTGTTTTCCAGTGACTCTTTTCTTGCAAAATTTTCAGTGGTTACTAAAGGACCTGTCTCACTTGGGCGTCATTTGCGCGTCACGCAGGTGGCGTGCAAAGATTTTGTGAATCCCAAAATCCCGGGGCGCCGCGCGCGTCCACGTGTCACTGCCTATGTCATCACGCACCATGCGTGCGAATGCAAGTGGGATATGCCCTTAAGAATGTATGTTTTACTGCTTTGTCTTGGTACACTACTTCGATTGGCCCAGGGATAGGGTGCTGGCAAACTTGTCCCTGAAATCCGGGCAGGCTCTGAACTTCACTAGACTTGGGAAGGTTATAAATGGATTGAAGAGATGCCATGGATGCCCCTGTATCTAGCAAAAAGGTGCATATCCTTCCTTCTACTCGTAATGACAGTATAGGTTCTTCGTCAGATTTGCATCCATTCACCACCAAGTTAGCTAATCAGGAACGTGACAATGGGTTATTTTGAGAGAAGGATGATTGTCTTCTCCGCCCCTGATTTTCTTTGCCAGTTACCTCTTTGCTCTCTCTGTTGGCCCCCTCCTTCCTGTCGTTTTTGTGTCGGGCGCTCCCCACTCCAGTGACCTCGTCCACCGCAAGTATAACATTGGTCTGGTCCCAATATACTATCCCCTTTCCAGTGTAGTCTTGGGGAAATTGGTTCTAAGGGAGGTGGTTCTACAGGGTAACCTGGAGAATCAGGTTCTGGCGCCCTTGTCCAATCTGGCGCATCATGCCTTGCTCTTGTCTGAAGACTATTCCATAAGTCTAAATTAGATCTTGGCGCCACCTTTTTCGTTACATATTCAGTTTTTGCCTTAACTACTGGCTGGTTCTCTTGTTTTCTAATATCTTTCCAGTGATACCTAACTGTCCGAGCCATTTGACTTGCACTGTTCTCCAACCAATCCATGTTGTTTGTCTTGATTGCTTCTGCTACATTAGTTGGCAGACAGTTTAACAATATTGCGCAGTAGTGGGGAGAACTTGCCCCATTCCGAAAATTTAAATCGCCTGACTGACCCATATATAGTTCTGAGAACCTTTCTAAAAACTCATCTGCTCCCTCTCCTTTCTTTGGTCTAACATCCAGAATCCTAGCGATGTCTATTGGCTTTTGGAGGGTAGTGGCATGCGCAGTTAAAACTGCATCTTCTCTTGCATTGTAATCAGCAATTACCTTGGCCAGTACCCCGTGAGTTGGGTGTCCTAAAGTTGCTAGGAACCTGGTATGCTCTGTAGGAGTTATGATCTGTTGTATTACAGCCCACAAATATCTCTAGTCCACGTGATACACATGCATAGTGGTCCGGAGATAGTCCACAAAGGAAGCAGATGATTTCTTTCTGTCGGGTATTTTACTCAGTACTGCCATCATTTCATTTGGTTTCCATGGGGAATACACATCAATGGTTCGAGGATTGTTTGCACCAACTGCATTAGCCGGATCAAAGGCTGGGTTAGGCATCTCCCCATTGGGAACTGACGACGGGATAGTTGATCTTCCTTCATAATTTTTCCTATGTCTGACTCGCTCTCAGTGTCCCCAGAGACTACTTCACCCTCCAGTGTATCATCCTCATCACTAGGGGGAAGGCGATATTTTTAAAATGCATATCTTGTCTCTCTAGGTAGTCATTTTATTCTCCTAGGTTTAGGATCATAAAAAGGTTCTGGTGATCGCACTTTGTCTTTAAACACGGGAGCTATTTTCTTTGTCTTGCTCCTTGTACAGTGTTACTGGAATATCTGTTAGTGCTGGAGCTGTTGGGGGTAAAATAACTCTGCTGGTGCTGCTGTCTTGGGAGCAGGTGATACTATAGGATCAGCAGGGAATGTGAGTGGTGCTGCAGGCACAGGAGTTGGTCTGTGAGGCACATGAGGTGCTGGATGTGGAGGTGGCAGAAAGGGAGTGCAAGGGGAATTTGGTGGAGGCTGCAAACTTCTCTTAATCTTCCAAATAACCAAGACTCTCCCAATCTTCTAAATACCCTTCCAAAGCCTCAACTCTAATTCTACAAGTGTCAGTTTCCCTTCAGGAGTCCTCTTTGTCTCCTGTTCCTTATGTTCTCTATAAGCACATCCACATTCCTTCTTTATGGTATCTAGAGGTTTGTTTCCTTCATCATCTTTCAATTCTATTCCAAGTTTCAAAGCTGCCTCCTGACAATTCTCCATTATTGCAGCCTCTCTGCGTTCTCTTAATCCTTCATAATATTGTCTCCACAGCCCAATAAGCTCCTTTGTGATTTCACTTTGACTACATTGCCATATGATCCTTTCAATATATCTCACACCCTCCAGGGTTCCAAGCCCTCCTTCAGACCACATCTCATCTCATAATTATTTATTCAAATTTCCTGAGAAATGTTTCAAGCTCTCTGTCTCTTTAGTGAACTTACTGCAAACTAGTTGTAATGGGCTTTCAGAGTCTTCTGCAGTATCAATCTCAATTTGGTTTCCCGTTGTCACTAGCAGACGCTAGTAGTTTTAGGTTGGAAGAAGAAGCATGGGGGAGAGGTCACAGCTTTCCAAAGTGCACGGGTTCCACCATGCATGAGTTTGACTACGAGGAAGATCAAAATGTACTTAAGCAACAAGATGTTTGGATGAATATCTTACCCCCAGGCTGAGTGGGGCCTCAAACCCCAGTGTCTACCAACCCTCAAACCTTGGGCCAAACCAGTGGATCGCAATTGCAACAGCTGTTGACTGCCAAAGGTGTGGGACTTTTAACCCGCTGGAAAAGAGCCTTGTGAACCCACAAAAGACCCTTGGGGCCTCTAACCCCCTTGGCGGGGACTCAAACCTTCTAGGGCCTCAAACCCTCGCCCTCAGTGCTTCGCCAGGACTACTAATCTTATCGATCTCGTTGGGAATCCAAACACAAGCACGCAAATGACCGATTTGTCTTCGTTTAGCGGAGCGGGGAAAACTGATGCGAATGTCGCACCGTTGCGCCGATTTCTTCTCTCGCAATCCGACACGACTCAATTCCCTGAACGTAAATTTATGTTTGGCAATCCGTTGAGATCCCGGACGAGTCCCCAATGTAATTCCGGTCCTAATCTTACCCCCTAGTCTGGTTCAGCCAAACACCTAATATGAAACACTGAAATCCAACTCTCCTTATTATACAATGCCAACACATTCAAGCCCATCAGCCTTTTTTTACAAAGGGTGTTCTGTATGGAGGGTGGAGGAGCTGCCAGAGAAAGCGGTAGATTCTTGTACATTTTAAATTTTGGTGTCACGTGGAAACCAAAGATTATAGAGCGGAGCTCTATGATCTTTGATGGAAACGTACACGAAGAGGAAAGGTTTGGGAGAGATTTAGGTAATGTGCAAGCTCAGTTGGGAGACTTGATTGGCATTGATGAGCTGGGTCATAGGCCTGTTTCTGTGTTATATAATGAATGACAAGATGATAAGATTAAGGTCTATTGGAGCCTCCTGACTTGTGCCTCAGAAAATATGAAGGTAACCCAAAGCTAAGGTAGTTGAGGCCAGTTCATTGGCTGTATTTAAGAGGGAGTTAGATGTGGCCCTTGTGGCTAAAGGGATCAGGGGGTATGGAGAGAAGGCAGGTACAGGATACTGAGTTGGATGATCAACCATGATCATATTGAATGGCGGTGCAGGCTCGAAGGGCCGAATGGCCTACTCCTGCACCTATTTTCTATGTTTCTAACAAAACCTGTAGTTTTGTTAGAGCCACCTGTCCATATACTTCCTCCCAACTCCATCCAAGGACCCTGTAGGTGAGGCAGATGTTCACTTGCACCGCCTCCAACCACATCTGCTGTTCCAGGTGTGGAGACCAAGCAAGAGCAGGCTCGGCGATCGTTTCACTCAACACCTCCGCCCAAAACCAGTCGTCGTCAGTTACAATGCAGTGAATCTGATTAGTCCGAAGAAGGATCCCAGCTCAAAACGGAGTCTGTATTTTTTCTCCACAGATGCTGCCTAACCCGTTGAGTTCCTCCAGCAGTTTATTATTTAATTAGTCGATGTTGGTCCGCGCATGGACCTGGGACTGAGGACTGGGAACATGGGACCTTTGCATGGGACTGGGGATGTGGACTGGGGACTGGGAATGGGGATGGGAACTGGGACAGTGGGATGGGGACTGGGGATGGGGACTGGGACCGGAACGTTTGTGCTGCTCCGCTGCGCTCCGGGGGAACCATTTGTCTGCTGCTACATGCCGAGCCAACATGGCGGACGTGGGCTGCGAGTTTGACGACTCTGTTTTCGAGGAGTTTCGGGCGAGGAAGGCGGCGCGGGGGAGGGAGCCCGGCTGCTACAAAGCCAAGTTCTGCGAGCCGGAGGCAAGGGGGTCGTTTACAATTACAAAGCTGCGGGTTGGTGGCGGTGCTGCGGTCCAACACTAAACAGGGTCCGGGCGGCAACATCTGGCCAAATAAATGTTGCTCAACGAGTAATAAATAGGCGGCGACTAGATCTCCCCGCAAAACCTCCAGCCTCTGTACCCTCTTGCGGGATTCCTCATCCTCGCCAACTTGGCGATGTATTGCTGGCAGTCAAAAGAAAGTCACCGTGTGGGGGGAGATATTACTGGAAATGTTCTTTTAAAGTCAACTGGCCATTATCAATCATATCATCGCCTGTGGGAGCTGTGAGCAAATTACTGCTGCACCCTACTTTACGACAATGACTATTTTAAAAGCACTTCATGGATGAGAGAATAGACAACAGACAATAGGTGCAGGAGTAGGCCATTCGGCCCTTCGAGCCTGCACCGCCATTCAATATGATCATGGCTGATCATCCAACTCAGTATCCTGTACCTGCCTTCTCTCCATACCCTCTGATCCCTTTAGCCACAAGGGCCACATCTAACTCGCTCTTAAATATAGCCAATGAACTGGCCTCAACTACCTTCTGTGGCAGAGAGTTCCAGAGATTCACTCTCTGTGTGAAAAAAGTTTTTCTCATCTCAGTCCTAAAAGTATTTCCCCCTTATCCTTAAGCTGTGACCCCTTGTCCTGAACTTCCCCAACATCGTGAACAATCTTCCTGCATTTAGCCTGTCCAACCCCTTTTTGTACGTTTCTATAAGATCCCCCCTCAATCTCCTAAATTCTTGCGAGTACAAGCCGAGTCTATCCAGTCTTTCTTCATATGAAAGTCCTGATATCCCAGGAATCAGTCTGGTGAACCTTCTCTGTACTCCCTCTATGGCAATAATGTCCTTCCTCAGATTTGGAGACCAAAACTGTACACAATATCCCCTGACTGCTATTTTTAAGAGCCCTATCTAGCTCTCTCTTTAAAGCATCCATAGAACCCGCCTCCACCGCCCTCTGAGGCAGAGAATTCTACAAACTCACCACTCTATGTGAGAAAAAGTTTCCTTGTCTCCGTTCTAAATGGATTGGTACGCTTTAATTCACCTTCCTTCCTTCTCACTAGTAGGATTACATTAGAGTCATAGAGCATGGGAACAAACCCTTTGGCCAACTCATCCGTGTGGATCAAGCTACATGTTAAAGATATCTGCTTCTGTTTAACGTGTATCCGCCCCCCAACCTTCCCTATCCCTGTTTCTGTCGAAATTAATCTTTTTTTGTCAGTTAATTCCTTATACATACACCCAAGAGTCACCCAATTTACAATGTCATAATCCTTAATTTTAAGCAATTTGTAAGGATTTAGGAAATTGGCACAGTTTGCCTTGAGGCAAAGGCAAACCAGGACAACTTCTCTAGTCTATCCACATAACTATGTTCTTGTTGACTTGTGAAAATAGTTTAATCTTCACACCCAGGACACTCCCCATCATGCTGTGCAGCATTAATTCATACTAAATGGGATAGGTTCAAAACATATCTCAAAAGTGTGCATCCTCAGCAACAGAAATGGCTACCACCACAATCTCATCGTCAACCATATCACTCAATGTACTATGACATCAAGCCTTTAACTAATCCAAAATTAACCCAGGTTTGATGAGTAGTGCAGAGAGTGGTTTTGGAAGGGCACCAAGCACATCGAAATTTCTGCAGGTGTATAGGACCAGCTGCATGTTATAAAGCACAAGGCAGAACTAAGTGATCTCACAATTAACATGCTCAATTGCTGTAATAATACGATTGCTTGAACCAAGACAGGGAACAAAAAGAAAGCTGAAGCTTTTATAACCATGTCCAACCAAAATGGATGACTCTAGACTGAATAATTCATGTGGAGTCCAGAACAAGTCGTGCCTCAAGCCAGGCTGCCCCAGTACAATTACAGCACAGACGTTTACCCGACAATGTGGATTCACAAAACCAACAGAGCTAGTTGACACCCAATAACCTTGCTGTCAGTTATCAACCGTATTCACATGATGCTGACAGTGTATTCAAGCTGCATTTACTCATCTGTAACATACTGCTGCCCAGTTTGGGTTCCACCAGGACCAGCCTTGGTCCAAACATGGACTAAAAAGCTGAAAACAGAGGTGAGATGAAAGAGGCATTATTGCCAATATGCTCATCACTATCAAAATCCGGGGGGGGGGGCAAAAAACGCTCTTTACCTTGGCTGTACAAAGTATTTTCCGCACCCTAGACTTTTATTGCTAGGAAGAAAGCAGATGGGAACACCACCAACAACCTAGTTCCCCTGTAGGTCTCAACCCAGCCTGGTTTAGAAGTATACCACTAGTCCCTTTATTGTTGCTGGGTCTAAATTTTGGAATTCCGTATCGAAAAATACAAAAAGATCACCTTCACCACCGCTAATGATTCAATAGGTCACCACGACCTTCTCAAGGGCAATGAAGGATGGATCATGAATCTGCGCTTGCTAGACAAGCCCAAATCTAAAAAAAAATGAACAAAAATATTCTGACAAATCACTGCCCCTTAATACCTTTCTTAAAGTGTGGCGCTCGCAATGTTCCAGCCGTGATCTATTATGAAATTTATAATCGTTTAACATAAATTCCTGTCTGTTATTAACTGCGTAAAGGTAAATGTTGCTAATCTACAGTTTTGCCTCTACCTTTTGAAAAAAAGTAATTAAATTATTTTAAAAGTAACTTGGCCCAAGTGAAATGTCCCCAATTGTTTACTATTCAAAAAATGGCAAAATGAGCCAACTCGTCAGCAAGTTTAAAATCAAATGAAGACTTTCTTCTATTTCAATACTTGCCAGTGGTTTGTGGATGAACTCTCAACAGCTGACGAGGCGGAGAAGCTGACTGCACTGAAGTTCCGCGGAGACCTGGCATTCAAGCGTCAGGATTATCAGGTAACTGAAACTGTGCTCCTTCGATCCATATCAGATTTCTTGCATTTTCTGACATTTGCATTTTTGTTCAGATACTTAAATGATTAACACTGGCATCATTTTCTTTGTCCCTTCAGTCGAGTGGCCAGAAAAAAAAGCACATGTAATCTTGTTTTTGCATCGGCATAAAGTTTTCAATTTGGAATAAAACCAAACATTATTATCTTTAACTTTAGTATGTTTTTGTAATTGTCTAAATAGTATATTAAAAATGTTCATTTGAGTAATAAAGACTGTTTCGTGATTATTGTACTACACCGTTTGTTTTTACAGAAAGCATTACGAGAATACACCAGTAGCCTGGCTCTTGTTCCAGACACAAACATAGCTCTCAGAAGAGACATGCAGGAGGCTCAAGCTCGTTGTCTAAGTTATCTTGGCAGAGGAAAAGATGCCTTGGATATAGCACAAAAATTGGTTAGTCATACTCACAACCATGGCAGTGCAGAATTAAATTACATTTGACATTTGTGAATTGTACAGTCGTGTATAAGTTGAATAAGTTACGTCTTTATTCTTTATTCTCTGGAGCGCAGAAGGTTAAGGTGGGACTTGACAGAGGTCTTTAAAATGATGAGAGGGATAGACAGAGTTGATGTGGATCAGCTTTTCCCTTTGAGAATAGGGAAGATTCAAACAAGAGGACATGACTTCAGAATTAAGGGACAGAAGTTTAGGGGTAACATGAGCAGGAACTCCTTTACTCAGAGAGTGGTAGCGGTGTGGAATGAGCTTCCAGTGGAAGTGGTGGAGGCTGGTTCGTTGGTATCATTTAAAAATAAATTGGATAGGCATATGGATGAGAAGGGAATGGAGGGTTATGGTATGAGTGCAGGCAGGTGGGACTAAGAGAAAAAATGTTGTTCGGCACGGTCTTGTGGGGCCGAGATGGCCTGTTTCCGTGCTGTAATTGTTATATGGTTATATGGTATAACAAAGTGACTTAGAATGGCATTATCACCTGTGAGTTGGAAGGATCAAATGCTAGAGGCTTGATCATTATTGGCCAATCCATCACTATTCATGCAGTCCTGAAAGTGGCACCTCGGGGTGAGAAACCGTCTTGAGTGGAGGTTTCAAACTGCTTCAAAAATGAATGTAGCTGATTGGTAGTACAGGTATTAGAAATATGTAACACAATGTGTAAATTCTAGAAAGTAAAATATTATTCTAAGCTGACACTTTTAAAGAATGGATATCAGCCCAGCAACCACAGGATCTTAGAAAGTGCCTTTTCATTTTTTGCCTCGCAATGCCAGAAATCTGGCTTCAATCCTAAGTATGGATGCTGTCTGTGCAGAGTTTGTATGTTCTCCCTGTGAATGTGGTTTTTCTCTGGGTGCTCCGGTTTCCTCCCATTTCAGAAGACATGCAGGTTCGTAGGTTAATTGGTTTCTGTAAATCGCCCCTTGTGTGAAAAATGTAGGATAACATACAATTAATGTATGGGCGATCGAATGGGCCTGTTTTCATGCTGTATCTCTAAAACTAAAATTAAAATCTAATGAATTCAGTTTCTGATGAGAAATGTTTGCAATGAGTGACGTGGATTTGCTGTACTGTGTAGTGTTGGAGTAGTGGACCCCATTTCATTACTCGTGCATGCACCAAGTTCCAGCTCCAGCTGAAACTGCTGGACAGGGACACAGATTCAAGGCATACCAACTGTGCAGGTTAGCCAAGTGATGTTGAAAGAGGCCCGTGCAATTTAAAAATACTGCAAATGCTGGAAGTCTCAAACAAAATCAGAAAAGCCTGTAAATACTCAGTGGTCAGGCTGTATCTGTGGAAGGGAAGCAGAACTAGCGTTTCAGGTCAAAGACACTTTGCCAGAACTGGAAAGAAAACAAAATAAGCCTCAAATGCGTGGGGGTGGGTAGGGGGGAGGGGAGAGATGTATCTGTCTCTGAAGGTTTAAAACTGGAGTAACCATAGGTTAGGGATATCTGATCAATATAACATAGACACAGTTAAGAGAGAGGGAGAGAACGCATAGACACAAAGATATAGGATTTGCAAAATACAGCGCATGAGGACATGTCCAGCAGGTTAGACTGGGCAAGCGCTCCAAACCCAGAAAAAAAATAGCAGTCAATTGAAGATGCTTTGTCCAGTGAAAAATAGGAATAAGAATTATAAATAAACAAATTGATAACTGGCTTATAATAATGTGCAGAAACATATGTAATTGAAGTGTATGGTAATCATAGTTATAGAGTTGTATATAACATAGAAGCAGGCCCTTGGAGCCATTGAGTCTATGCTGATCATTGTGTCCATCTATACTAATCCCACCTGCCTGCATTAATTCCATATCCCTCTGTGCCTTGAGTAAATCTAAAGTGCTAGATTAACACAGCAGATCAGGCAGCATATCTGCAGGAAATAGTCATGTTTTGTCAGGGCCCTTCTTGCCTTGCTTATTTAAGCTCACCTGTCCAGGTGCCTCTTAATTGTTTGGAAGGCAAAACCTGCAGGGGAATGCAACGAATTGGAGAAATCTTTCCAAGTTTCAGCACAAGTGTGATTGACCAACAGTCAACACTGTGGTAGACACAAAATGCTGTGACTCAGCGGGACTCAGTAAGGCAGAATCTCTGGAGCGAAGGAATGGGTGACGTTTCAGGTTGCGACCCTTCTTCAGACACTGTGTTGTCTCATTCTGTAATTTTGTATTCTAGATGCAATAAACATTAATCACAGTGCAGAGTTAAGTATGTATTACCTCTGAGCCCCTCCATGCATGTCCTAACGTATCTTATACCTTTTTAATTCTGTTCATGTGTTATTTTTTCCAAGAGATCGATGGTAACGAACACTGATCACCTCACCACGGTTCTTAATCTCAATGTTCAAATTTATCGGAATGCTGGAAATCTGACCCAGGAACTTTGCTGTTTACAACAGTTAATTTCCTTGCACCCCCTCAACCCGTGGAACTGGAAGAAACTAGCTGAAGTTTACCTAGGTCTCAATCAAGCGTTATCGTCTTTAACAGCACCATCTGTCCCAGACTGCAAGGACAGGCACGGCTTCAAAACATCACAGCAGTCAGCAAGAGAGACGGAAACCTGTAAAATTGAACAAGGCAATGCACAGCATCAAGATGTGAGCAAAAGATCTCCCATGTCTGTGGTTTGTGAACAGGAGTCAGTCCGTCCTGCAAGTGAGTCCACAGAGAAGATTTCAGTTCTGACGTTGACAAGCTGTCGAAAGCAACCATTTGAATCAGGAAATGTTCCATTTTCCTATTCAACTGTCGGGAATAACATTGAAATCAAGTCCACAACTGGAGGAGACCTGGGGCATTTTGCATGTTCCTCCTTTGTCAGAACAAGGTATGCCTTTAGAGTGTGAACTACATTGGCCATTTATCAGAACACAAAGTGCTGGAGGACTCAGTGAGTCAGGCAGCAAATCTGGAGGATGTGGATAGATGGCATTCAGGTTGGGATTCTTCTTCAGAATCAAAACGTTGCCTAGCCATGTTCTCCAGAGATGCTGTCTACCCGCTGAGTTCCCCCAGCACTTTTGTTCTACACAAGACCTGCAGTTCCTCGTGTCTGCGTCGGCCATTTAACAGACATAAGTTGGAAATACTCAGCAGGTCAAGCAGTATCTGTGGAGAGACAAACATTTCAAATCAATCATCTTTCTGTTTCTCTTCCACAGGCACAGACTCACCTGCTGAGTATTTCCACCATCTCTTTTTAACTCTTAAGTTCTGAACGTTAACATCTAGACCATTTTCCTCTTATGCATTATTTCTCTACTATTACAGGATATCGTGCAGCTTGAATGAGAAGGCTACTTTCTCCGTTCTGCTCCTCCTAAATTTTTCTTTGCATGTTATTTATAAATGCTGTCATCTGCAAACTGAACACTTTAAAGATCTGATGGTGATTTGTGTTCATTAAAAGAAAAATAGAAGGGCAACGTTTATTGTCCATCCCTAATTGAATTTAACAGTGTTGATGGAGAACAGTTGTTATGTCATACATAGGCTAGATGGCAGATATCCTTTTCAATAAGACGTTAGTGAACCAAATGAGTTTTTGCAATAGCAACAGCACATGGTCACTGTTGTCGATGCCAGCCTTTTTATTCCTGATCCCAGCTGCTGCATTGCTGGGATTTGAACCCAAATTTAAACACCAAAAGCTGAAAAGGCTGGTCTTTGCTTTTCTCAGAATGTTGCACTACCGTCTGAGTTACCAGCTACTTTGAGCATCAATGATGCTGAACATCTTAGACCCATCCTTATTCTTCTGGAAATATTACACTTTGTTTTGAAACAATGGTTTTCTTTGTCATTGCCACATTCTCCTTGTAATCTCATTGTTCTGCTTGAACCTATTTTTCAAAATATTCCAATATAGAGATAGAAATATTAATTGATGCCTGTCTTAATGGTTCCTGCATTCCAAAATCCCTTCCTTATGAGTGTGACACAGCAAATTGCTATCTGTTGTTGCCAAGCATGTTCCCTACAATGTACTGAGTGCATTTACTGCCCAAATCTAGAAATATTCTAAAATAGTTGCCTTAAAAATAACCTTTTGAAAAGTTTCTGCTTCTAAATTCAATTTGTCTTGAGTTTGAGTGGAGCAATTAAAATGTGTTTCAACTCATCAACGCAAGATGCACTGGGAATGAGTGGACTTTGCCTTTTACTATCTGAAGCAGCTTTCTTTGCATTTTTAGAGATTAACTTGTGAAACCATCTGGGCTCAGGCTTCTATTGCAGGTGATGAAGTCTCAGCAGTCGTCATTTGCTCTGGAGAGGAACCAGGCTATGCAAGAAGAGATCAGTCAGCAACTCAGCTGCCTAAATATAAATGAAGAGGTGCTTGATGCTCTAAACAAGGTACTGTGAGCTTTGATTGCTTGAATGTATATTTTTATATGGATACATAAGAGACTGCAAACACCAGAAACTTCAGCAAAATGCAAAGTGCTGGAGGAACTCAGCGAACCAAGTAGCATTCACTGGAGTTTAGAAGGATGAGGGGGCATCTTATAGAAACATATAAAATTATAAAAGGACTGGACAAGCTAGATGCAGGAAAAATGTTCCCAATGTTGGGCGAGTCCAGAACCAGGGGCCACAGTCTTAGAATAAAGGGGAGGTCATTTAAGAAAAAACTTTTTCACCCAGAGAGTTGTGAATTTATGGAATTCCCTGCCACAGAAGGCAGCGGAGGCCAAATCACTGGATGGATTTAAGAGAGAGTTAGATAGTGCTCTAGGGGCTAGTGGAGTTAAGGGATATGGGGAGAAGGCAGGCACGGGTTATTGATAGGGAACGCTCAGCCATGATCACAAGGAATGGTGGTGCTGGCTCAAAGGTCCGAATGGCCCCCTCCTGCACCTATTTTCTATGTTTCATCAGTGGAAGAAAATGGACACATGACATTTTGGGTTGGGACCCTTCTTCAGATTGATTTCATCTGAAAAATTGTCCTCATTTGAAGCATCGTTTGGGTGTATCAGAAACTGATGTTTTGTAGAGGCACCAAACGTTGTGAATAAATGTTTTTTTTAATTCAGGCAGTATAGGTTAGATATACATGCACGTTTAGTCCTCTAACACAAAAGTCATTGTTGCTGTTGCGAGGCTGTTGCCTCATGGGCTCGAGCTGAGCTCCTGCTGAGGTGGCAGGACACTCATGCGAAGAGAGAGGAAGAGGAAGGCAGAGAGGGAAGGTTGACCAGGGGTTCGTTATATACTAAGGCACACCCCTATACCCCATGACAACTCCTTCCCGCCATTGCCCAGTCACGTGACTCTCCCCCCGACTGCCGATGGTTCGTGTAGCAAATGGCCGAACCACCAGATGCCGCCACAGTGTTTTAATATCCAGAACACGTACATATTTTATTCTTTTAAATTCCAGGTTGCAGATAATTGTCCTCCATCACCAATCTTAAAAGTGCAATATGGTCATGGCTGTATATTTTATTCTGCTTTCACAAATTGATACCATTGACTTTGGTCAATATAATGGTCCGGTCTCGGACATGATAGATTCTGTCCTGTTTTCTGAAATGACACGGGATTGTAAGACTCTGCAACTGGAAATGCTTTTTTTAAAAATTAGAAGCAATGTACAGTAGTTTAGACTGCGGCATATGACAAAATACATTTAATGTACATCTTCTATTTTAAATTTAACAAGAGAAAATTAGAACAAGAGAGAAAGAGCAAGAAAGAGAGAGTGAAAGAAATAGTGATGTGTAAACCCCTAGACTAGCAGATAGTGCAGTCCAGGAATGAACAAGTAAAAGCTTCTAGAAGAGTAAGAAGACAAAAAACAAAAATAATAAAGGAAAAAAAAGATCCTTATGTGTTGAAATACCTGCTTCATTTCTCACCACACCCATCACCCTGTTCGTGAATCGGTTTAATTCCAGAGTTGTGTTGCACCATATTATACTTGTACTTACAACTGGAAATGCTTGCCACACAAATGACCAATAAGTGAAATTTGGTGCAGATCTCTGTAGCCATGTACAGGAACTTTAGTCTTCATTGATGGTTCTTTAGAAACATCCAAACAATTAGTGACCTGTGATTTATCTGCCCTTTGGAAAGACTGCTATGTCAAAGATTTCTACACAGCTTTGAGACTTCATCTTGACAGTTCATTATACACATCGCTGAGTTGGAAGTTTATGGGTTTGATTCAAAGATAAAGCAGAAAGTATTTTACTGAAGAGAGTGCTACATTGTCAACAGTGCCTTCATTTGATGGAATATTAAACACTACATGTACACCCATTCTGTCATTTCAAACAAGATCAGAGAATTCTCTCGGTCAACATTTCTCTTTCAAACAATCAGTTTTGCTTTTTGCGCAGCCTTGCAGTGTACTGCATGGATAGCAAGTCCATAAGTGATGAAAAAGGAGGAGAATTAGGTCATTCGGCCCATCAAGTCTACTATGTTATTCAATCATGCCTGATTTATCTTTCCTTCTTAACCCCATTCTCCTGCCTTCAAAGGTTCAAAGGTCTTTTATTGTCACTTGTACCAATTAAGGGACAGTGAAATTCAATTACCAGACAGCCATACTAAAAAAAGCAACAAGACACACAACTACATAAAAGGTAACATAAACATCCACCACATTCCTCACTGCGATGGAAGGCAATGAAGTCTAATCTTCTTCCCTCCTTATTCTCCCGCGGCTGGGGCAGTCGAACTATTCGCAGTCTGGGCGATTGAAGCTCCCTCAGCTGGCGATATGAGCTCCCACG